>NC_136405.1:712445-1419890 GCF_965140285.1 Lepidochelys kempii | reverse complement strand
ATGATGAGAGAGTGATAGTCTGGTGCACTGGGGTTGGGAGGGCATTTCATGTGTAAAAGAGACTATTGGAAAAGGAACTGAAGAGAGTTGTGAAGCTTGCTTGCTTGCATGGCTGGGCAAGGGGGATGTGGTAGGAAACAGGATCCAAGTTGTAGCCTGGGGCAGACTGGTGCAGTACCTTCAAGGCAAGGAGCGACCTGACATGGTAAGCAATGGGGAGCCAGCAGAGATAGAGATGAGGACAGGAGTGACATGGTTTGCAATAGGTCAGGAGGATAACACTGACAGCTCTTTTGGATGGAGTAATAGGGGTCTAGGGGAAGTCAGTTGTAGTTACTGAGCTGAAAAATCACTCTCTAGAGTATAGAAAAGTGTGTGAACTATCAGGAGAGAAAGGAAGGGGCATAAAAGCTCCGTGTAGAGGGATGGACTAGTGACCTCCTTGAGATCCCTTTGAGTCCCACATTCGTATGATTCTATGACTTTTCATACACTATGTTGTTGAGAAAGATGCCACAAGCCTTGGGGACAGCCTGGATGAATGGAGAAGGGGAGGATGACTCTAAGGTTGTGAACCTGAGCTAAGGGAGGATAGTGGTCTTTCCCACAGCAATATGTGAAGAGGATTTGAGGGGAGTGGGGGAAGAGGGGAGCTCTGTATCAGCCCCATTTAACTTGAGCTGGTGACAGGCCCTTCAGGATGATACATGGAAGAGAGTCTGTTACTACTATATTACTGTGCTACACTATTATAGCACAGGAATATTGGAGAACGTACGCTTTACTCTTCTTTGACATGTTGTCCCTTTTGAAATGACCACCAAAATAACACATTGGGCATGCACCTGGCAATTATACTCAACTTTAGCTTTTCTTTTCTACAGAATGGTGGAAAATTGTAGAATCAGTCCTTTCAAAACCCAGCACTATTGCAGTGCTTAGTAGTGATAGTACTATGAAAACTAATTCTGTCGGATTTTCTTTCTCACCCTCTCCCTACCAGACAAAGACACCTCCTTGAGAGATGGGTTGCTGGTATTCTTTTTCCTGGTTCTTCCACTCCTTTTAGCTGCTGCTGTGGCACTTGCAAAGAGAAAGGCGCTGAAGCAGTGGTTCAGGAGAACACTGTCACATTGTCATCGGTAAGTAGATTTCCCACCCCTACCCCTGATACCTCATGAACTGACCACAGAGTCCTCTACAGAAGATGATTCCAAAGACTTGAGTGACAGTAGTCCTGAGATGTAAACCTGAGATCCCCACGAGTGGAGATCAGGCAGGTTTATTTCATGCAGTTGCAGTACAGGAGGCAAGTGACCTGATATCAATGGACTTCAGGCCATTTCTTTAAGTGTCATTTGATGTTGTCTGTTTCTGTTTTCTGGGCACATTCTTTGGGACAAAGGAACATTGTTTATCTATTCCTTGAAAGAGAGAGGCTCACAATATGTCTGGACATATGCACCTGTAAAGAGTGACATACATTTTACTGACGAATTTAGGGAATAAAATAATAGTTTTTAAACACACACTTAAATCCAGCCAGTATGTATCTGTAAGAAGTGTCATAACATGTTGATGATGATCCTATTGAATTCTAGTAAGATGCTTGACCAGTCCATGTCAATACAAATCTAATTCCAGATCACATACAAGCATGCCAACTCCTCCTCCTCGCACAGAGACGGACCGAAGAAACTTCCAGCAGAACATGCCTTATACTTCGAGGAGTGTACCCATGGTAGGTGAGACTTGTTTTTTCTCACTTCAATCTTGGAGAGCAATTATTGTCTGTTTTGAAATTAACAGAGTGGATAGAAGGTTGAATTGGTAAATGGATAATAAAAGCAAGAATTACTCCAAAACTATTACTACCTGTGTTTGGTTGGTGGGTTCTTTGTTTTGTTTTTTGTTTTGATTTTTAAAGCAATATAATCTCGTTTCTCAGCTCTTCCCCCCGCCCCCACTTGTAATGTATACATTGTAAGAAATGCTAATGACTACACTTGCTGTAGGATCTAAAATTTTACAGTAATAGCCTATAAATTATATATAGGCTATGCATGATGAATCCCTTTCTTATTTGTCTGTACTCCTTATGGTGCTGTTGAACCAACCAATAATATTAATGAGGAAGATATCCTCTGAAGCCCAAAAGTTTTCAAAGAAGAAAATATATAAGTAATTCCAAGTATAGTGCATTATTGATATTGCAAAGCTACAGTAAAAATACCATCTTGGAAGCACAACTGAGAGATTGCAGTCTCATTAAATGTTTAAGATCTATATATAAAATGTGCTTTAAAATAGAGATGGTACATACTAACATCTTGTCTAGATTTTTCTACTGACCTATAATGCACTCCTACATCTAATTGTGACAAACTATTAAAGGTGACTGCAAAGTCTTCAATCAAAATATAGTAATGTTTTTCCCTTTTTGTTACATACCACATCAGATTGTTGCTAGGAAATGAGGTTATTTTAATCAGGAGGCTTTTATTTTAAATAAAGTAAAACTTTTTTTGGGTGGTGGGAAGGACTAGGATTAGATGATTTAGTTTTATCCGTTCAACATTTCTCAAGCAGCAACCTTCTAAAGCACATCAGGATTTGCCATTTTGTAATATCAATAGATAGGCCAACTACATATTGAATGTAGTACCTTACTAACTGTAATAGAAAGGGGTGTTGCCAGTGAGGAAATGGATTATTTTCTTAACTTCTTAGTAATTAAATTTAAGGGAGGGGGAATGGGACTCTTATGGTTTATGTTGCTTAAACTGTCTTTGAGAGCCAACTGGAAGTGCATTCTCTGAAACCACAAGCAGTCTAGAAAGTATTGTAGTTTGAAAATGAAAGAGTGCTGATCAGGGACACTGTGGCTCACCATACCCAGAGCAGACTCTTCTGCACCTCAGGTTTCCCCTTCTGCATTATCTCCATTTCAGAGAGGGGTAAATCAAAGCACCGTTAAATGACATAGGGTCATCAGAGTGTCTCTTAGATAGAGAGCCACATGTTCTTGATCAGCATTTCTCTATTTTCAAACGACAGTACTCTAAACTTCTGTCACTTTTAAGCTGTCTGGAACTGACGTAATACCATTTAGCTGATGAGCATGAAATAGCATTTCTGTATTTCCCCATTATATCTCCAAATCTGCTAGTGAGTGGCCCAACATTCCAGTGAAATTACTAAAGAAGCAAATCTTCCTCCAGTTCCTGTTTGTGTGATTTTTTTTTTTTTTAATATCTGATGATCTTTATTTCCTCATAGGACACGCCAACAAACAGATTCACTGTGCCATCTTATGCAGTTAATCATCATCAACCAGCTTATCACCAGCCTTACAATTATCCTCAGCCACACCAGGAGCAGCAGCAGTATAAGATACCTGCAAGGTCTGTAATGACAATTTTGTTACTGGGGAAAATCCTTTATAATACATATCAAATGTAAAGTTGAGAACTTGAGCACACAATTTGGGGAAACTCATAGCTTGTCATTCTGACTCTAACCCTGTCTTTGGGTTCATGTGTGTAAGGGCTTTTCTCATATCATGTATACGCCAAATAATAAAGCTACACATGTGAATGAAAGGGCTATAATAAAAAAGGGGTGCAATGAAATTTATAAAACATGTATGTTCTCTGATGACACCTCTTACACTCTTGATGGTAGGTACATTATTACAAAAAGTGTGGGTGCTTTCGATCAGCTTTGAGCACCAGTTGTATCTTTCTGTTTAGTTTCACTCTAAAAATATATAAAATATATATATACAACTTTTTTGGTTTAACCATTTATTTAAATGTATAAAATGTTGTATTGATGCCTGTGTCCTTAAGGTGCTAATTAATAAAGCACAAACAGACACTTATATAAAATAAAAGGAGTACTTGTGGCACCTTAGAGACTAACCAATTTATTTGAGCATGAGCTTTCGTGAGCTACAGCTCACTTCATCGGATGCATGAAGTGAGCTGTAGCTCACGAAAGCTCATGCTCAAATAAATTGGTTAGTCTCTAAGGTGCCACAAGTACTCCTTTCTTTTTGCGAATACAGACTAACACGGCTGTTACTCTGAAACCTGTCATTATATAAAATAGTTTGTACTGTATAGTAATTTGTGTTTTAAATTGGTTTTGGTAGAGGAAAAATTCACTCCAGAATGCTTAATTAGGGAAAGCAGTGTGACTTGGGAAATGTTAGAGGCTTCATATAGTATAGAAGAAAAAACCCTGTGCAGAGAGAGAGCGTTAGATGGGAGTCATTAGGGCAGAGGTGGCAGCTGAAATTATGGGAAGGAGGCACAGGGAGAGACCATCAAAGACATGACGCTAACACAGAGCAGGAGGAAGAGGGATCATTCTCTATCTGCATATAATGGATGTAATAATCTAAACTGACATCTTCATCCCCCGTACAGGCCGCCTCCACCACAACAGAAAAACGTACCTCAGGGACACTATTTTCCTTCTCGACCTGCACCTTTACCTCCCATATAGTTTCTCTTTTACCCTCTCACAAGATGACCTGTTCACTAAAACCAAGCTGAAATTCTTTATCCTTCTTGTATCAAATGGCCCATGCTATCCCAGAGAGCCGTCATTCTGCAGTACTGGATATGGAAAATGAGATGGAAACACAAGGAATGTAAGATATTAAACAAAGATACCTCTACGAAAGCCACAGGAACAGAATACATCAAGTCTGTTCTTAGCTCCGTGTGTGAGTATTGTGGCTTTGCAAACTGAAGTTGGACTATCCAGTTGGAAGTGGATCAGTCTGCAGTAAAATAATGTTTAAAGTACAGCACTTGGGAGTTCCTTTTTATTTCCCCCATCTTATGATGAGACACAATCATTAAATATTCCATGTGGCGTATTGTCTTTCTATATGCATAATAAAAAGTAAAAAACCTATTACCCGGGCAGGTGTCAAAAAATGGAACCGTGAAAATCAGGCCACTTGATTTAACAAAATATTGTTTACATGTTCTTGTTTTGCCTGGACTAGAAACCATTATTCCTGTATATGCAACTAAGAGCACAAGTGAAATAAGATGTCAGTATATTTTGAAAGGAAGATGAACTACCCTATAAACATGTTTGTGTATATGTTTTTACTGGTGTGTTTAATATAAACACACTTTTTAAACAACAAAGAAAATTTTAACTTCATGCTGACTGACACTAGGCTATAGACAATAAAGGATACTAGGGCAGTTAATTTAAATGTTTTTTAAATACACAGTTTTAAGTAGCTAGACGAGAAACCTCTACTAATTTACCACTTATACTTTAAATGGGATATTAAAATAAAGGTACGAAAAATGGTAGCCTTTTCTTGTTTTAGGAAGGGAGTACTCTTGAGTTTTGATTACGTTATAGACAGTCTGACAGCAAGAGCCATTGCAAAATATTAGGAGGAATGATGCATATGTTTATGTAGGCCCTTTGAAAATTGTTTGAGCACTTTATACCCTAGCACCCCACTGACCCCAATGTACATAATTTTAACCTACTTTTCAAATTTTGATTTTAGTGTCAGTCAGGATGTTGACACTGGCTAAAGCATGTTATTTTTAAAATCCGATTTAAATCTGTATCTGAAAAAAGATGCTCTTGGATGTCAATTGAGGTATGTTAACCCAGGTGCAGTTGGATTATGTTCCACTAGATTATGTTGACACAGTGTCGTAGATGCGGGACTGCCACGGTGATGTGTTACACAAATTACAGAAGGTGAAAAACAATTACTGTTAAAAATAATGCTAAGCTTTCTCGTTTTGTCTTAGCCACTTAGCACAAACTCGTTTTGTAAATTTCCCCATATTTGCCAAAAAATCTGTCTGTATATATACTTATATAAATATATATAAAGTTTGTATTTGTAATAATAAAATACTTGAACTACTGTGGTTCCCCATAAACATAAAGAATAAGATTTAAACGCTATTAAAATATGTACTAGTTCATCAAAATATAGCGCAAGGTGGGTTGTTTGTTTTTAGGATTACCATTGGCTTGTTTCTCTTCTCTCTTATGGGGGGTTGCTTATCTAAAGTTAACCAGGCTTTCTGTCTGCCTAAGGTACACTTCTTCCCAGGTCTTTTGTAGACAGTTCATGACATGAATGACTCAATGTACAGGGTGGGAGGGGAACCTAAGTTATGACAATATCCCCAGAGAAACGCCTGCTTAATTGTATTTAAACTTGTGAATGCCTATGCTATCGCTGTGTTAAATTGTGTGCCTTTAATATTAATAGCGTTTTCACACTTCTAGCATACCATTAGCAATACTATGTGCAGACTAGGGCAGTAAGGCAATAAGCCTCATTCTGGGATCGCTGTGTCTATGGGAATAAAGTAGCTCCTCACATTTTAAGCACACGGTGAATACTGAAGATGACCACTGCTGTCATGTGTAAGTCTAACAGCCCTCGTGTCTGAATATTATTTGAACCATCAGAACTTCTGCCTTAGTCTCGTTGGTAAATTGTGCTTGTCTAACCCTTTGCACCCCACGGGGCGCGGGGGGAGCTTGGACCTCGTGCTGGCTGGGCGGGGTGACAGAAACCCCCCCCCGAGCCACACGGAAGGGGCTTCTCTTGCCTGGGGCTTTTGTTTGTTTTTTAATAGTAATAATTAAAGATGCCAGTTTTGTAAAACCGCTGCCTCGCGTTGTCCTGCCTCTCTCGGGCTCCCCGCGCCCGGCCCGGCCCGGCTGCCCCGCAGCGCCCCAGGGTGCCGCGTCCCCTCCCGGCCCGCGCCCCCCGCAGCCGCCCCGGAGCCCTGCAGCCGGCGGCTCCCGCCCGGGCCCGGCCCCGGCCCCCGCCGCCCAGGAGCCCCGGGGCGGGCCCGCCTCGCGCTCGGGACCCCCCTTCCCCCCGGGCGTGGCCGTTACCCGCCGGCCGCGCGCAGCATGGGGCGGGGGCTGCGCCTGGCGCTGCTGGCGGCCCTGCTCGCCGGGCTCGGTGAGGGGGGGGGGGACCCGCGCTGCCCCCCAGCTACCCCCCCGTCCTGCCCCACGGCCCGTCACCCCCCCCCGCTGCCCCCCGCCCTGTCACCCGCCCCGCTCCCTGTTACCCCCCGCGCTGCCCCCCAGCTACCCCCCCTCGCCCTGCCCCACGGCCCGTTACCCCCCCGCTGCCCCCCGTCACCCGCCCCGCCCTGCTCCCCGTCACCCCCCCGCTGCCCCCCGCCCCGCTCCTTGTTACCCCCCGCGCTGCCCCCCGTCACCCCCCTGCTGCCCCCGCCCCGCCCTGCTCCCTGTTCCCCCGCGCTGCCCCCGTCACCCCCCGCTGCCCCCCGCCCCATCACCCGCCCCGCCCTGCTCCCTGTTACCCCCCGCGCTGCCCCCCAGCTACCCCCCCTCGCCCTGCCCCACGGCCCGTTACCCCCCCGCTGCCCCCCGTCACCCGCCCCGCCCTGCTCCCCGTCACCCCCCCGCTGCCCCCCGCCCCGCTCCTTGTTACCCCCCGCGCTGCCCCCCGTCACCCCCCGCTGCCCCCTGCCCTGCCCCATGTCACCCCCAGCTGCCTCCTGCCCCATCACCCCCCCCGACCTGCCCACTGTCAACCCCCCCCCGTGCTGGCCCCCCCGTCACGTCACCCCTGTCCTGCCCCACAGTCCCCTAACCCCCCCCCGCCTCATCACCCCCTTCCCTGACACCCCATCACCTCCTTAGGTAGAGATCCCCCTCCACTGACTGCTCCCTGACCCCCTTCAGCCCCTTGTCACCCGCTCTGTTGACCCCCACAACACCATGACACCCCTATGCTGATCCCCCACAGCCCCATCACACCCTGCACTGACCTGCATCACCTCCCCAAGGGAGAGACCCCCCCAGCCAGCCCTGCACTGCCCCCCACAGCCCTGCACTCCACAGTCCCCTGCACTGATCCCCCATCCCCCCCAACGGAGAGACCCCCCCCGCGCTGACCCCCACAGCTCCTGATCAACTCCTGCATTGCCCCACATTATCCGTTAAGGAAGAGACCCTTCACAGACACACACCACCCTCCAGCCACCCCAAGAGGAAAGACCCCCTCCACAGTCACTGACCCCTGACGTATAGTCACCTGCTTCACTGCCCCTTCTCACAGTCACTCCAAACTGGGAGAGATGCTCCCTAGTTACCTCCAACGGGAGAGAACCCCCGCCTCCCCTAACGTGAGACTACCCCACAGTCGCCCCATCAGGGTTCCCTCCCCACTCTGAACTCTAGGGTACAGATGTGGGGACCCGCATGAAAGACCCCCTAAGCTTATTTCTACCAGCTTAGGATAAAACTTCCCCAAGGCACAAACTCTTTTTCCCTTGGAGGGTAAGCTGCCACCACCAAGTGATTTAACAAAGAATCAGGGAAAGGACCACTTGGAGTTCTTATTCCCCCAAAATATCCCCCCAAGCCCTTACATCCCCTTTCCTGGGAAGGCTTGAGAATAATATCCTAACCAATTGGTTACAAAGTGATCACAGACCCAAACGCCTGGGTCTTAGGACAATAGAGAAATCGTTCAGGCTCTTAAAAGGAACAGAACTTTATTAGAAAGAAAAAAGGTAAAAGAAGCACTTCTGTAAAATTAAAAGGGAAGCTAATGTCACATGTACATGTGCAGCGGTAACGATGCAGCTGCGGTGCTGCAGCACATCTGGCAAAGACACTCTATTCTGATGGGAGAGAGCTCTTCCGTCGGCAGGAAAAAACCACCCCTGCAAGCGGCAGAAGCTGTGTGGACAGGAGAGAAGCTCTCCTGCCACGTTAGTGCTGTGCACACTAGTGCTTATGTCAGTGTAGCTTGTGTCGCTCAGGGGGTGAAATATTCACACCCGTGAGTGACAAATTTTGCCAACATAGGCAGTAGTGTAGACATAGCCTAAAGTGAGGGGCAGTGGAGGATAGATAGCTGTTTACGGAGTTATAGATATACTTTTTCAAAGCAAATATATTTACAAAGTGGATGTATTTGAATGTATCTCTCCCACACCCATCATTTATCTTTTTAGGCCCTGATCCTACCAAAACTTACACGTGCTTAATTTTTGTTAAAGTTAAGCATGCATGTAAATCTTTGCAGGCTGAAAAATTCCTTGGGGGCAGGAATCTATTTATGTCTGTGCTTGTACAGCCCTTAGCACAGTGGAGCTTTGAGTCTGATTCAAATATTTAGGTATGTTTGTAATGGTATTATTACATAAAAATAATAACTAACATATTTCCCTCCTTTAGGTTCTCAAATATTTTTGCACATCACAGATCCACAGAGAATATCCTCAAATATAACTGGAGATCTGGTACTTGTAGTTAAGGAATACAGTTGTTCCTATATATATAATTAGATATTAAATTATATAACCTAAATATGTGCCGATGGAGGTACAGTGAGAATCTGTTAAAATCCTTTAAATGCTACAAGCCTTGTAGCACATTTGTGGCTATAGTGTATAAGGTGTTTCCAATGTTGCAGTGAAACATCCTACAGTCCCTTGTTGGGCCAATGAGTCTTTGAGAAGAGATGTATATTTGGCAAAGTGCTTGGGCACTCAGAGCAGTAACCTTAAAGTGGAACTACAAATGTTTTATAAAATAATTTGGTTGCTAAATCAATAATAAAACATTTGGACTCAAAACTACAAATAAAAGGGCAAGTTATTATAATCTATTGATAAATAAATGTACAATTTAAGGCACCACTCTTGCAAAGACTTAAATGTGTATAACTTTTTGCACATTCTAAAGCCCATTGAAGTCAATGGGAGTCTCTTCACTGACTTGCTTTAGCTCAGGCTTCAAATATGTAACTTGGCAGCATGGGCTACATAAGGTTTGAAAATAGTTTTTTCTTCAAGTTTGTTAAATCTTAAATTTGGGTTTCTGTGTCTTTCCTGTAATGAGTCACAATACCCCAAACGTTATAGGTGGTGATACCTGCAGGCAGGGTGGATTTGATTTCATAGAATCATAGAATATCAGGGTTGGAAGGGACCTCAGGAGGTCATCTAGTCCAACCCCTTGCTCAAAGCAGGACCAATCCCCAACTAAATCATCCCAGCCAGGGCTTTGTCAAGCCTGATCTTAAAAACCTCAAAGAAAGGAGATTCCACCACCTCCCTAGGTAACGCATTCCAGTGCTTCACAGATCTTGGGGGACAGGCCAGTCCTTGCTTCCAGACAGCCCCCCAACCTGAAGCAAATACTCACCAGCAGCCACACACCACACAACAAAACCACTAACCCAAGAAATTATCCTTGCAACAAAGCCCGTTGCCAACTGTGTCCACATATCTATTCACGGGACACCATCATAGGGCCTAATCACATCAGCCACACTATCAGAGGCTCGTTCACCTGCACATCTACCAATGTGATATATGCCATCATTGGCCAGCAATGCCCCTCTGCCATGTACATTGGTCAAACTGGACAGTCTCTGTGTAAAAGAATAAATGGACACAAATCAGATGTCAAGAATTATAACATTCAAAAACCAGCTGGAGAACACTTCAATCTCTTTGGTCACTCGCTTACAGACCTAAAAGTCACAATTCTTCAACAAAAAAACTTCAAAAACAGACTCCAAGGAGAGACTGCTGAATTGGAATTAATTTGCCAACTGGATACAATTAACTTAGGCTTGAATAGAGACTGGGAGTGGATGAGTCATTACACAAAGTAAAACTATTTCCCCATGTTTATTCCCCCCCCCATCCCCCACTTTTCCTCAGACGTTCTTGTCAACTGCTGGAAATGGCCCACCTCGATTATCACTACAAAAGGTCCTCCCTGCCCCCCTCTCCTGCTGGTAATAGTTCACCTTACGTGATCACTCTCTTGTTACAGTGTGTATGGTAACACCCATTGTTTCATGTTCTCTATGTATATAAATCTCCCCACAGTATTTTCCACTGAATGCAACTGATAAAGTGAGCTGTAGCTCACGAAAGTTTATGCTCAAATAAATTTGTTAGTCTCTAAGGTGCCACAAGTACTCCTTTTCTTTTCAAACTCCTAGTGAAATTTTTTTTTTTTAATATGCAACCTAAACCTCCCCCACTGCAACTTGAGACCATTACTCCTCGTTCTGTCATCTGCTACCATTGAGAATAGTCTAGATCCATCCTCTTTGGAACCTCCTTTCAGGTAGTTGAAAGCTATCAAATCCCCCCACATTCTTCTCTTCCACGGACTAAACAATCCCAGTTCCCTCAGCCTCTCCTCATAAGTCCTGTCCCCCCTAATCATTTTTGTTGCCCTCCACTGGATGCTTTCCAATTTTTTCACATCTTTCTTGTAGTGTGGGGCGCAAAACTGGACACAGTACTCCAGATGAGGCCTCACCAATGCCAAATAGAGGGGAACGATCACGTCCCTCGATCTGCTGGCAATGTCCCTACTTATACAGCCCAAAATGCCATTGGCCTTCTTGGCAACAAGGGCACACTGTTGACTCATGTCCAGCTTCTCGTCCACTGTAACCCCTCGGTCATTTTCTGCAGAAAGCAAGTCAGGAAGACTCGATTTAATCATGGATTTCTACATACAAGTGCATTCTTGTTGGTTTTTATAACCTTAATACATATTCTTCACAATTCAGAGATAGATGTAGGTTTCATTTTTAGAAGGTACACACTATACATTTTTAAAGTGATTTATTTTGAGAACCTTTCAGATTAGTTTTACAACTATATAAGAAAATGAATGATTGTTTGGTTATTTCATTTACCAAAGGTAATTGAAGCAGATATTTATGAAGTCATTGGGAGGTGAACTATCTCTAATTCAACAGGGTAATCATTAATATTTGGGGGATTTTCTTGCCATTCTGTATTAGGAGGAGAACATCACCAGACAGACATTTAAATTGTTTTATTTAACTAAAACAACAACGTTATGTATTCTGGATTTTTTTCTTCGACAGCAAACATATAATATTTTAACAAAACAAGCATATGAATTTTTGAATTTAGTTAAACATTCAAGTTTTTCAAAATCAGGTTTGTTTTTGTTAAAATTGTTTTTAACTAAAATAGTTCAATGAATTTAAAAAAAATTAAACCGATTATGTCAGCCAGGTCAATATGAGTAACTTAAAATATTGGCTTTTGAAGCTAACTCAGTCATCTTCACCTTCATTTTCCTGTTTGCTCATAATCTGGAAAAGAAAAACAAGCTTTCCTGCTTTTTCAGGTCCCAAACAATTTCTCAATTTGGAATGAATTAGTCCAAAGAAAGAAAATATTCTTTCTACACCGGCAGAAGAAGCTACTGCTGTTAAAAGTGAGATTATCACTTCAACAGTCTCTGAATCCAAATGCTTAAGTGACTTCCACCAGCTCACTGATATGACTTTCTTTAAAACATCATCAGCAAACCTATTTCTTGAATGGTTCACCCTTAGCTCTGAAGTTCATTATAGTTGGCATTATGGAGGGATGATTGCTGGATGTCCATGTCATAGCCAACTCCTCCTCTTCAGCAGTTAAGGTTTGACCCTGGTACCAAGTATTGAGAATATTTTCAAGAAAATGAGCTGGAGATAGTGTTTGTCCCATTTGTTTTAATGCTTCTAATTTATCTCTGTCGTTGCATATTTCCCTTTTTAAGATCTCACTCAGTTCCTTCCAAATTTCAACAGCATAAGCCATAAAACAGCTATTCCCCTGCATTTTGTTCAAGGCTACAGAAATAGGCTACTGGGTACTCAGCACGTGTTTAAACTTTTCTCTTAAGTCCAGTGTTGAGAACTTTGGCTGTGACGTGCAATCTGTTTTTTCACAATTTTGTTCACAAACTGTCATCAGATTAGGCCAGTTCTTGATATAGTGCTCAAAACAGTCCACTACTGAGTTCCATCGCACATCTTGTGGGAGGGTTATCTTGGTTCCTCCCACTTTTTTCAAAGCAGCTGCTGCAAAGTAGTTGTTACAGAAGTAGTTTGCAATTTCAACAACATTAGCCTTTATTTCTGGAACACCGAAGTCTTTGGCTAGGAGGTGCATCAAATGAGCAATGCAACCGTATGTTATTAGCTTGGGACGCTCTTCACTCTCTTCTAAATAATTTCTTCTCATCTTGGATACATTTGCAGCATTGTCTGTGACCAAGCTGCATACTAGACATTTTAATTTTTTTTCACAGTTTGTTATAGCTTTTACTGCTACTTCTTGTAAGTATTCTGCTGTGTGTGCATTTCCTGATGTGTCAATTGTTTCTGTAAGGAAAACATTCCCTTCTTCTGTTGTCACACAAGCACATACAACAGGATGATTGTGGACATTGCTCCACCCAACAAGACTCAGGTTAACAATTTCATCCTCTACACTTCTTGCACCCTGCTCAGTTTCTCTTTCATACACTTTATCCAGCAATTTGCCTGCGACATCTGCTCTGTTGGGTGGACTGTATCCTGGTCTTAATGACTGAAACATGTTAATAAAGTGTGGGTTCTCAATCATACGGAAAGGAGAGTTTGTTTCATAAACAAACCGGGCAATTTTTTCATCAATTACCTCTTTTTGTAATCTGCTGGTTCTTATCACAAATTTATCTATGGTTCTTTCTGGATGACGGAGTGTTTTTTTTTCTTTTTGCTACAAGTGGTATACTATGGCTATGTGACATACATGATGTGACTGAAACACTGTCATTGGCAGATAACTCTGAAACTACAGAAAATGATGGTGATCTTGAAGGTGGATAGTCTTCAGAATCCTGTATGTTGAGGATGGATTCTCCTAAACAAAATAAGTCAATGCAGTTATTTAATTATTATTACCATACTGCTCATTTAGTATTACTCATTGCATTCACTGACACTCAGTACTACTTTAAAGGTGAAATTGTAAAAGGAAGATCTGCCTATTTCAACTATTTATTTTTTATCACAGCTGCATCTAAAATGATAGTACCAGAGAGTAACAACTATATTTTTTGCTCCAACATGAGAATTCAAGAATAGTCCAGAAGGAAGACAGGCAGTCCTTCGAAAGAAGTATGAAATAAAAAAGTCTTCAGTCACAACCTGAAGATCCTGCATCACCATGTTCAGACATGTTCCCTTCATCATCTTCAGTGCAGCTTCCTCCTGAGAAGGAACACTTCTTATGATGTTGTTTCATTTGGGCAGTCAGGCCTGGCATTTCTTTGTTGCACGGTTTGCATTTTGCATGCATGCTACAGGAAGAGGAACTTCATTAAAATATTCCCAAACTGGGTCTCTTTTACGGCCTGCTGCCTTTATAGGTTTTCCCTTCTAGTGAGAGAATGGTATGGTAGATCTCAAATCAATGAAGGCTACACTCAGAAAGACCTCAAGACTTCTGGAATATGCTGCTCCAACAGTTTCACTTCTGTTTCTACTGCCTGTCCCTCCCTTCTGACATTTATCTCCAGACTTCTTCTTGTCTATTCTGCTCCCAACAATCTTCTATTCATTGAACTTTTTGAAACTTTGCATTTTTAGAGAGAGGTAAGGGATTGACTCTGTCTACACAAATTTGCAGAGGGACAGTAGGGTTGAGGTCTGTTATTTCTCACGTCTATATATTATTTATTTATTTTATTTTAAAACATTTTTGCTGTTAACAAGCATGTTATCTCTGGAGACCCAAATGCACAGTTTGAGAACTGCAAAACTAAGCATTTCTGATGGTATCTTCTAGACTGAGCACTGAGTCCCACTGGGTAGATAGAAAGATTAACCTAAATAATCTATACAGAAGCCCCTGGAACCCCATAAGATTGGGTCCCTAATCCATGAACTATTGGAACTCATTTACAAAACTTTTCTTAGACTTTACTTGAATATATTGTCTCATACTATAGAATCAGAATGTATAATCCCTATTCCATGATGTCTTTGAGCTATAATGTATCTTAATTAAAACTATCTTTAGATAGCTTTTTTCCTCAAAAAGCATTTTATCAAAAAATCTGATCTAAATTAAAAAATCAGATTTTTAATTTTTTTTTTAAAAAATCATTGATTTTTATTCACCCTTCCTGGAGGTCAGAGTAGGAGACAGGCTAGAACTCCCAGGTTCTATTTCTGGCTCTAAATTCTCTTTGTATAGTCTGTTTTGGGGCAAGTCATGTCAACTCTGTGCTTCAGTTTTTCTATTTGAATTTTTATAAACAGTTACGAGATCCTGGGATGAAAGGTTCTGTTGACGTACACCATTTTATTTTTATTAATAACAATAGGAGAGTGGCAATGAAAACTTATATTTACATACATGTCTTGGAGATTTAAGGAAGGGGTCTTAAATCATGTTATACTTGAACAAGAATCTTCAGTAATTCTCCCTCCAAATTAACAAGAGCCTTCAAGTGTTTGTTCACAAAAGTAAGAAGCAGCAGCTGATTCTAAAATGATGAATTCCTTCATGTGACTTCAGAATGATGCTCTTCTGAATTAGATGAAATGTGTTATTTCTACTTCCATCCTATTTGTCCACTGGATTCCAGGTTCTAGATTCCAGCGGTCTATAATACTTTCAGCAAATTCCCTCACCAGTCCAAGCTATGATGTATCAGTTTCCATTTTATTTACTGCAATGTCCATCACCTGGTCACTATCACTGGCATTTTTTGCCTTTGCACACATCTGGCTATCTTGAGATGGAATTGGCTATTAAATTATTTCTCCTGTGTGTTGGACATAAAACACAGACACACATCTTGAACATGTGGAATACAGTGTATGTCAGTCAAAGGAAGAGTGGTGGATGAGCCTTTTTAGGAAACCACAGACAATCATTGCACAGAGTATTGGAACGATACAGGGCAGTTGTTCTGGTAGCTGTCGAGATGTCAAAACTGCGCTGATAACCATGTTACTGTCCATCCATTTCCCGTTAAGAAACATTTGTGGTGCATTTTTAATTTACGTTCATGTTTAATAAATGCAGAATTACTATGCGTTGCAAAATATTGTGTTACTGAATTCTTTTTTTCTCTGTCATTCTGGCTGGTTTAGGACAAAGTGTCCTATGTCATTACAATAGGAGGGACACCGTATACTCTTCACCTGAAGCAACAGTAAGTGATTGACTTTGTTCCTAACCCTTTGGTTCTTATCTGTTATAAGCCAGTCATGTGGCTCAAAAAAGGTTCTAATAAGGTTTATTAAATATTGGATAATTTGTCTTCAACTTCCCTTTCTTTTCCAATCATTGGTTATAATTTTCAGTCTGTAACAGTCCAAGCTGATACTTCTCTATCTTCTTTGCTGTAGCCTCAGTTATTACTAGTATTGTGCACTGACAATGGGAGAATCTAAGATTCTGTAGTAGGAAGTATTTTCAGAGATCCATGTATTCTTCAGTTTCAAGACTTGAGCAGAAGATTGAGAAGCTGACTGGCAAACAGCAGAAGAACTTGGAATCCTCAGAAGGGTTTGTATCTATGTGATCTGAAGGCTGCACATAACTGGCATCTCATCTAGCTCAGCAATTTTCCAGTCTGAAAGAAGCAATAAAACATTAAATTGTAACTCAAGAAACAAAACTAAGGGGTGATACAAATCACTGCAGCATGTTGAAAATAGTGTGGGTGCTCTTTAAACTTGCAGTGATGTGTAATCTTTATTTTTTAATGCAAACATTTTTTATTCTCTTTTTATAGACTATTTTTATCTGATGATTTCAGGGTTTATACTTACAGCAAAGGGGGGGCTGTTCATTCTGATTTCCCACATATTAAGGTAAGATTTAATTACTTTGTTTTGCAGCTTCTTAGCTTTTTCAGAACAGAGTTCCTGTTAGAAATACTCTCTGGGGATTTTACATTTTTTTAAGTATCAGAAAATCTCTCCCTATCTTTACCTATTTATTGCTGACATTCTACTAATCTTGGCATGAGATTTCTTCAAGGAAACATTCTCCATGGAGAATTAACAATAAGATTACTTACTTCAAGTTTATTTTGGTTGGCTAATTATCAAATTTTTCAAAGAAACGACTAGTTAGACTGAAATGTGCTTACAGTAGTTAACTTGCAGAATGGACACTAAAGGAGCAAACATATCACTTGTGCTTAAATTCAGAGGGGAAGGCCAGGACAGGAAAATTGGGGATTTTCTACTGTCCTATACATTTACCTAAGGTAATGTTTAGATCCTCCATCACAAACTGTCCCCCTATAGATTCTCTACTCCAGGATTTAGCTGAGGCTGGTGTCATACTAGTTGCCTTTTCTCCTAATGTAATCCATTGCTTAACTTATTAGGATTTCCTCACACAAGCTAATGTGCTTTTTCTGAAAACAATAGGAGTTGAGGAAGTGCAGCATCTTTCCGGATGGGTCCCTTACTTCCTTCTCTCAGACTGCTTTATTGTGGTCTCCAGGGTAGATCTGTGAAGGATCCCAAGAGGTAGAAAAGAGGGTCACTAGTTGCTCTCCCATTGGGTCATTCCATCTAGATGCACGCCCTTCCCTCACCTCCATTTAATTTTTAAAGTGTTTAATCTTTTTCCTTTCTCCTCACGACTCTTTTGTTTACTGGTTTGGCGTCTCTCCAGAGGTGGGGAGGAGGAGGCCAGGGTGAGTATGAACATGCTGGGGAGCGGTCTGGGGGATCTGCAACGCAGATCTTCCCAACTCCTTTCTCCTGTCCTACCAGGGAAACATGTAAAGGCCTTGCATAGACTACTTTAGCCATTAGGATGAAGTATCCTGTGCAGAACAGCTGCGGAGCCACTCTGTAGCCTTGGGGAAAGGTTCCTCCTCCTATAGTCCCTCACTCATATCTCCAGCTCCCTGCCCAGTTGCTCTGGCGGGCACTGACCTCAGCTTTTGAGTCAGAATAGTGAGATGTGTTCTACCTCCACACTTCTATTTTTAGGTGGTTTCAAGTTCCATATAAGTGTCTTTGGAAGCTCCAAAATGTACTGATAAGTGGAGATGACCTGGTTGGAGAACTATACTTACGGATAAGCAAGCTATTAATTTTTCTTTGATTTTTTAATTTTTTTTATTTAGGATGATTGCTACTACCAAGGATATATTGAAGGCTTTCCCAATTCACTTGTGACACTCAGCACCTGCTCTGGGCTCAAGTAATGAAATATTTTAATATAATTTTAATATAATAATACCTTTAGTAAAATTCAGTATCCCAGACACTAGTGTGGTAGCAGTTGGAAAATGCTGACTTTTTAATGGTGCCCACTATATATAGTATCTAACATTTAAGGTCTCAAGCTGATGGCAGATCATTTTATAACTTTATGTAACCTGCACTGTTTGCTTTTTCAGAGGGCTATTGCAGTTTGAGAATGCCAGCTATGGAATTGAACCCTTGGATTCTTCACCTGGGTTTGAGCACATTATTTATCAAATAAAGAATAAAAACACTGAGAGTCCACTTTTTGCAAACAACTACACTGATATAGGGAGAGAAAAGGTGACAGAAAAGGTGTCTTACAAGCTGCATACAGATATTGAAGTGAGTTCCGCTTTTTATCATAATGATAGAGATTATGTCTAACCTGAAATCCAGGGCACAGGAAATTCACTGTGATGGTCTTGAATCTGGATTTAATTATTAATTATGTGCATGATATACAGAAAGTGGGCATATGAGAGCCATAACTTTGGTAAGAAACAATAGTACTGGAAATAAGTTATTCATAAAGAAGTATGATCCATTAGCCTGAACATGATGCTCTGTGCCACCAAGGTATCTGCAGACACAATGTTACTAATGCTGTCCCATATTCAGGGGAATAGTTCTATCTCAGTCAGGATGGCTTTAACCACACATGCACAGCTCCGGCCTCAGGTGTTTGAATGAGGATAACGCCTGTAAATCTCCCTGAGTAGAGTCTCACTGTCAGCATTAAACTGCAGGTCTAATTTCCACTTGCAAATGTAGACAGTCATGCCTTATTTTTGGCTCCCTACTTCAACTTTAACTACTCACTCTTGATGCCCTTCCACCGTGGCTTGATTAGAGGATGGATTTTCAATCTTGGCCTTCCACAGAAGAAAATCCCAGAACTTCATGTGTAGATCCTATTTGCTGGGTCAAAGAAGGCATTGAGGACCACAGAGACAACAGACAAGATATTGCTGGTGCCAGTGTTGAGAGTGGAGACTGACTGGAGGGACATTTAACTATCTCACCAGAGAACTGGTGGCATTTCAAAGGGCAAAAATAAGACCCAAATGGCATAGGAGGCATAAAGTTCTCCAGAGATGTTTGGGGCTTAAGATCTTGGTCCCCCAGAAGCTTCCATTGGACGAGGGAGACCAATTCATAGAGTGGAGTGGGAGGGGGAAATTATTTTTGATTGAGACTAAAATTTGGCATCAGAATATCCAATTTTTCACTTTTCAAGTATCTGGAAAGTGATGGCATTTGGCTGGTTTGGCCAGCTGTGCATATTACTTCTGCGGCTCCTTGGTTCAGAAGTTTTGGTAATAATGAAGAGTGAGTGTCATTATCAGAGAGGTTATCAGTTGTGTAGTCTGTTTGTTTTATACTCATCTCTATTTTCTTAATATTGTGGTACAGAAATTTTAAGACCAAATTATGCTGAAGTTTTTGGAATGTTATTGTTATTTGCATTACTGAATCTTTTAGTCTAACAAATAATGTACCATATGTTTTTAAGGTTATGATTGTTTTCAGAAATATAGAACTCTTTCCATGAAAGGATGATGGTGGTGGTTTTGAGCAGCACAGCTGAGCATAGGTATTCAAGCTAAAAATCTAGTGTTAAGGAATGTACCTCATCTTCACAGTGTTAATAAGTGATACAAAAGGTAAAATGTTGAAATAATTACGAAATGTTGAAGGCTTTTTTTTCAGTCAATGTCAGATGTCACTAAATCCCCCAGATACCTGGAAATGTATGTCATTTTGGACAAGGGTTTGGTAAGTCCATATCAGTCAAATTTGCTTTACTTCATATATTTCCGCTACTTTTTAAAACATGTCATAAAAATGCATCGTTTTAAGGCTGTCCTTCTAAAGGTCTGGGATGTAATAATCAGTAAAGTTAAGATTTTGTCTTGGGAATTTTTATTAAAAGTCACGGACTGGTCACAGGCAATAAACAAAAATTCACGTAAGCCTGTGACCTGTCCTTGACTTTTACTAAAAATACCCTTCAGGGGGTGGGGAGGACTAACAGTGAAAGCCGCACCGGGGGCTGACTGCTTACCACTGCTCCAACCCCAGCTGCTGCTCCTGCAGTGGGGACTTACCAAGCCTGGTTGCTGCTCCAGCCCTTAAGGGCTACTCCAGACCCAGCTGCTGCTCCTGAGGCCACTGCCCATGCCCCAGGCTGCTGCTCTGGCCTTGGGGACTGCTCCATCCCCAGGCCGCTCTCCTGCCGTTGTTCCTGGGCAGGGGCTGACAGCTACTCCAGCCCTGCTGCTGTGGCGGGCTGAGGCCAAAGAAGTCATGGATGTCGGTTAAAGTAATGGAATCTGGAATGATCAGATATATAGTATCCATTTTGTCAAAGGATCAATGCATATTTTGTTTATGGAATTGGAAGGAAACTGAGAATTAAAATAATTAGACACATTTAAATGCTCAGAATTTGAGGCTCATGTGAACATTCCACTGCTTCATCAGGGAAATGACTGACCAAAAAAATGTTGTTCTGTAATGATTTTTAGCTGTTACTTAAAGAATTGTGTTATTTTCCAGTACAACTATCTGGGTTCAGACAAGGATGTTATAACACAGAAAATAGTCCAGCTTCTTGGATTTGTCAACAGTGTAAGTTACTGCCTTTTTTGTTTCATATTGAAATGAAATCTGGATGTTTTACTTGGATGTTATTAAAGGTCAAAGATTTTCTAGATTTTCTCATTTTCTCCAGGGAGTTGTTTAGTCTTGATTTTAATTCTTGGCTCTCAAGTTTTTGGCTGATGATAGCCAGGAGATCTTTATAGCAATTAGAGAAAAAACATTTAAGTGCTTCACCTCAAGCTTGTGTTGTATTTCTCTGAAGTCTTGTCTAGATTGGTTAAAAAGGTGGGTTTTTTTAAGCTTGTTGCCTCAGACAGATATGTTATGTAACGTTTTAATTCAGTGCTGTTTAAAAACACATTAGCACCTAGTGTGGGCAGGTTTAGCCTCTTTCACAATGTTAGCCAATCATAATCAACCCTAGATTCCACCTACAGACTCTGGTGCTCTCATCCATCTGGGAGTGTAGGAACTCTGCAGGATACCGTCCCCAGTTTTTGTCCATTTGTGTCCCTCAGGAAAGTGAAAATCTGTCTGCCTGTCTACATGGGGCAGTTATACCAATATAAGGTGGCATGTGAATATAAACCACTAAGTTATTTCAGTGTAACCTCCGCAAGTGGACACTCTTATTCTGGTATAAGAGTCCCTTTTTCTGGTTTAGTTTATTAGCAGTTTAAGCTAAACTGAAAAAAGCCGCCCTTACTCCAGCATATGAGTGTCCACACAGGGGTATTATACTGTTAACTATACCAGTATAATTATAACAGTATAACTGGAAAATTTTCCCATGTAGACAAGCCCTAAAACTGTTTTATTCCTCTCTCAGCATTTGTTTTGACTCTTGGTTCTTTTGTTTTTGGTTTATAATTTGTATTTTTCTTTTATAAAGTTTTTTGTCTAGCTTTGTTATCTTTTTTTCTGTTTGCCATAAGTCATCTTGATTCTAGGTGTCTGCTTGTCTCCAGAGATACAAACAGTAACAGATCTCCACTCTGTAATCATTGGTCCAGAGCCCTGATATCACTAAATCTGTTGATACCAGCCAGGGTTGCTCCTCAGTGCTTCCAATTTTCAGTTTCTTCCTTATTTCTCACAAAGGAGGAGGAGCTTCGAAGAGATTGCTGTATTGGTGCATCTCTAGGCTTATTAAACAGCTGCCAATCGGAAAATCCTTCCCCTTCCCCTCCCCCCCCATCATTCAGCCTTTTGTACCAAAAAAAAGGAAAATTTTTGTTTGCCTCTGAAATTGTAGTGTTGTGGACATGATCAGGGTTAGGGCTTAAAATCTGTTATTTATTTGAATATATGCTTTACTTATGAATCCTCTTTTTATTTACAGAAACCCCTCCTCTCAGAACTTGGGTTTGGTCTGCTGGGCAAGCACTATGTATTTTGCTTGCATTTTTCTCTCCCCATTCCCCTTTTAGTTTTACAGGTGTTGGAGAGAAGTGCCCCCGCAACCAAGTGCTGTTGTGTGATGTCCATTTTGCTAAGTTGGGCCTTTAGCTTATTTTTTATAAAATTAAAATACTGCTATGTATAAAACGTAATTGAACATCTGTTTCTTCTGTTGTATTTTCAGATGTTTACACCCCTTAATATTACAATTGTACTGTCTTCCTTGGAGTTTTGGACAGATAATAATAAAATTCGCACAACAGGGGAAGCTGATGAGATACTACAAAGATTTTTACAATGGAAAGAATCTTACCTTGTTCTTCGGCCACATGACATGGCATATTTATTTGTGTAAGAAGAACATTTCTCTATTATTAAAATAAGGCACACTGGAAATCTTTTAGACTGTCATAGCATGGACCAACACAATTCCACATGACCAAGAAACATCTCTTGTAAAAATAATAGAACAGATACTATGAATTATTATAAATATAATTCTAGATGTACTGTGTTTACAAAATATTTTCAGATTTCTCAGAGTGTTTATGTGGTAAACAATAGAAAGTAAAAGTTAAACTATAAGACACAAACAACATTGTCCTTTTAAACACTGCTACGAAGAACATAGTTATATTCAAGAGTCTGTTTTTGTGTTTTAGTTACAGGGACCACCCTAATTATGTAGGGGCAACATTTGCAGGAAGGATTTGTCTCAGAAACTATGCTGGAGGAGTTGCTCTGGTATAGTATTATTGGATCTACATTGCTAGTGAACATTGTAACGCTGGCTTCAGAAGGAGCGGTGGTGGGTGCTCAGCACCTGTGAAAAACAGCTCATTTGTATTTAGATGCCTTAAATATGCATTTGGATGCTTGACTTTAGGCACTTGGTTAGAACAATTTGCAGTAGAACTTTGAATGTTAGGGTTTTACTTGCTCTATAGTCTCCTCCTAGCCCTTTAAAGTACTTTAGAGCTTTACTTTGCACGGTGCTGAGTACTCTGGCACTAATCCAGCAAAACACTTAAGCAATCCCTTTATCTTGGGACTGTTCATGAATTAAGGTTAAGCACAAGTTTAAATGTTTTGCTACATCAAGGCCAGTTAGAACTTTGCAGGATTGAATCTTAAGAACAGTTACCATACGCATATGCATTTCTTTTACCATATGGCATATCAAGTTCTGCACTGTTTTTCACACCCTGGGCATCTTCATTGCTTTCATTTGAGTTTTCCAGAATGTAAGTCAGCATGAACTTCGGCCTTGCATTGAAGACAAGCATCTTGAGGTTCTTTACATAAAAGCACAGACATTTTTATAAAATATGACCTGACTACATTGGCAGGAAACAGAAAGGTTTAGAATTTTATCATAGTTTTTGTTTCTTATTCTGAGTTACTTCGATGATGATTTTCAGTGATTTCTCTTATTTAGTATCAAAGGGCTGTAACACTGGAGACATTTTCAGTCATCATTGCACAGCTGCTGGGGCTTAGTCTGGGAATAGCATATGATGATTCTAGGGACTGTCAGTGTTCTGGATCCATCTGTATAATGAACACCAAAGCAGTGTAAGATTTTTTTATTTATATATCTCATGTAACATGACATTATTATTATTGAGAACTGTTTTCCTGTGGCATGCAAGTTCAATCATTATAAATGACCATGGATTAGTATTTAAGTGTTTGTGTGAGGTGCTGAGTGCCTCCTGTGAAGTGTGAGATTCCTCAAATTAGCCTGTTGTCAATGGAAGTCTTGGGTGCCAGTTATGCATACCAAAAAAATAACTAATTTCTAAAGAACATATCTGAAAATAATTTTTCACATCTGAATGCAAGTATACATTATTCATGTTTATATTGAAAGTTTCATAGTAGGCTTTGATTATAGATTTTTGTTACCTTTTCCTTGTATTAATGAGCTTTGAGTGGAACAGAATTCACTGTTGGCTTGTTCATATTTTTGTAATGCTTTATTTAATTAGTTTTCTGTTTATATGATACTGCATGGAAAGGGTTAATTTTCAAAGTCATAGAATCATAGAATATCAGGGTTGGAAGGGACCTCAGTACGTAATCTAGTCCAACCCCCTGCTCAAAAGCAGGACCCATCCCCAATTAAATCAAAGTCTGGCATGATCATTACAGTTACTAGCAGTCATGTGCTTAATATCCTTTCAACCCTTAAAAGTGGTGGAAAGAGTCTAAACTCTGTTGGACAAAGTCTGCAATAAGGGGGCAATCTCACTGAAATCTGTGGGATTGCATGCATGTAACAATGCAAAATTTGTTCCATGGCATTCACTGGGCATTACTTTGCTCTTTTTCCAGGAAACAGCTTTTAATTATTTTTTGGATAAAACATACAAGGTCATATGACTAAGCCTCAAATTGTATTTTCCATAACATATGTCTTATCAGACATTACTTATATATAGTCAATTCAGATCAGATCAAGACAAGCTAAAAATGAGCTACTCTGTACTGCTCTAGAAAGCTTCTGAAAGTGTTCACAAGCCAATAAGCTAACCAGTGGCTCAAGGGACTCTCAATAGGATCATTTAACCCTGCTGTCACTCAGTCAAATCCAGCCAAAGGGCCCTATGGAAACAGATGCCTGTGACTAACTCAGTGAAACTGTTCACACGCTGAAGTGTTTTCAGTATTGGGGCCTAGGTCAATTGTGACAAATAATCATTAGTAGCTGGTGGCAATTAATTTATATGAAATGAGTTCATAAATCCAAAAGGAGCTATATTATGCTCATCTGTTCTTGCATTCTGCATAACACAGGCCACAGAACCTCACCTGGTAATTTGTTCATCAAATCAATAACTTCTGTTTGAGCTATAGCATATCTTTTCTGGTTTTTAATGGACAGATGCCCGTGTTACAAAAACCATCACCAGAATCTAGCTCTACAATGAGATTGTTCAGCTTCAGTTTATTTTTCTCAGGTACAGGGAGATTTGAGCTGTATATTGATAAAATGGCTCAGGATATTGTAACACTTTATAATTTATGTAATGTTTGTGTATATGTGATTTAAAGGAAACTAAGGCAATTATAAATGATCCAGTGATGTGATTTTGTTAATATTTCACATAAAGTTTTAGTTTATAAGAAAATAAATGAAAATGTATTTCCATTATCCGTTAATAACCCTAATGTATTTAGGTATCCCATGTTTTACCTCTGGAAAGATAAAAGCACAATTAAGTTAGCCAATATCTCTGATAAAGGAATATTAATATCTTTCTCTATAATAAAAAAAAGGATGATGTTCTAGTTGCTAATTTCTGCCAATTTTTACTCTTAAGACATTATTTGAATGCAGATTTACAAAATGAAGTGAAAGACCCTCAGCTGAATATGTTGGAATGTAGCATTAATGATATTAAGTACTCCGGAATCTTTAAATATCCTCAATTGGTATAATTTTTCATGGATAATTTATTTTTAGACATTCCAATGGGGTAAAAGCCTTTAGCAGTTGCAGCATTAGAGACTTCGAAAGTTTTATGAAACATAGGAGAGAAGACTGCCTCTCTAACAGACCCTATTTGAATCTGTCCTACAAGAGGGCAGTCTGTGGCAATGGTATTGTGGAAAGAGGAGAGCAGTGTGACTGTGGCTCAGCAAAGGTTAGTACTCAACACCAGAAAGCCTAAGTAGTGTAAAATTCCACTGTTCTCAGTTTAGAAGAATGGAGCTTTGAGAGTTAGTACCCAGCTGAAATTTAGGAAAGTCACTGAAGATCTTACTTATATTTATAAACAGTTTTCATGTTGGTATTAACCTTGTTGTAGCTTGACACTCATTTTTCTTTGGGGATCTTTCAAGTTGTTATTCTTAGGGGATGAGAATCTTGGACAGACTCTTTAGAGAAGGAAAATTTTAGAATATCTAATGAGTCTATGGTTTATTTTTCAGGAGTGTGCAAAAGATAAATGCTGTACTAACAAATGTAAACTTAAGCCAAGAGCAAAGTGTGGTACTGGATTATGTTGCCAAAACTGTAAGGTAAGGTGTATATTCAGGATTATCAGATGTTTAACACAATTTCTAAATTTTGGAGAGACACTGTTCACTGCATAGTTAAAGATGAAAACCAGCTTTCCATTTGTGTCCACCCATACTCAAACCTTGTGAAAACTGTCCTTCGTACTTGACATTTGCCTGGGTGGTCTTTGGCCAAAGGGAGCATTTTACCGAGCATTTTTAATTTCAGTCCGACAACACTTTTCTGATATGGATGTTCAGGGAAAAATATTATTTTGAAAATTCTTTTATTCCTTTTTTTTAGTCAATGTCTTGGCCTAGAAACTTTCTGGTGAAGTTCATCAGCTTTGTCAAAGCTCAACAAATCTATGGGTTTAGTAGAACTTAAGTGCCACAATGGGCTCCACTGGAGCTCCTGAGTACTGCATGGGTGTGGTGGGGTGAGCACCCTGCTCCGGAGAGAAAGGGGTTAAAACCAGCTCTGGGAAAGGGCTGCCCCGAGGAGCCAATCAGGGGAAGGCAGGTAGCAGCCAATCCAAGCCCGGTAGGGCTGGTATAAAGAGGGCTGTGAGTTAGGAGGCAGGCAGTCTCACTCCAGCCTTAGGGTGGGAAGGACCAAACTGCCTGGGATCACAGGGGTACCTTCAACAGAGCAGTGCTGGGGATGGGGCAGGCTGAGCTGGGGAGCTCAGGCCTGGTGAACTCCCTGGCTGAGGACTGACAGGAAGGCCTAAGGAGGACTGGGGCTGCAGGGAAAGGCAGCAGATCCAACCCCCTAGCCAATTATGAGTGGCCATGGCAGACTGCAGTTTGCCCCTGAGTAAAGGGGCTAGATGAGGACTGGCAGTGGGTCACTGAGGCGAGGTGGGCTCAGGGAAGTGGGGTTCCCTGAGTGAGGGGCAGCACCCCAAGGTAAGGGGCACCGTAGTTCAGGAGGGACGTGGGGCCTACGCGTGGGGGAGATAAAGGGACTGCAGAGGGGTAGGTAACAGAGGGCGAGACACTGGCCCATAGAGGACGCTCTGGGGCTGAGAGAGCTAATTCCTGGATGACCAGCAGGTGGTGCCGCGGTGGTGAGTCAGCACTATGCTATAATGGGCTTGTCTCGTGACACACTATAAACCAGTCAGAGCCAGGATTATAACACAAATCTTCTCAATCGCAGTCTCCTGCATGACACTAAATAATCCTGCCTTCTTTGAAAATGTGAGGTGCTATGCGAATGTTTTTACAACTTAAAGAATAAGAGGACAGTACCGCACAAGGGAGCGCAAACACCTCTGTGTTTATCTTTATTATACAGATTTCTGTACAAAACATAGTTGACAATAGTCTCTTCCCCAGAAAGTTTACAGACTAAATAGACAAGACAGACAAAGGTTGGGAGAGGGAAATATTATTATCACCATATTACACCTGGGGCAACAGAGCACAGAAAGATTAAGTGACTTGCCCATGGTCAAGGCTGTCTGTGGTAGACATGATAATTGAACATAGCTCTCCTGAGTCCCAGTCCAGTGCCTTATCTACAGTTTGTGCTTCTGCTTAGTTCCCTTACTTCACCTATATAAGGGTTCCCTTAGCACTAGGGTTTGATGATCTCTTCCTTTCTTTGAAGTTCAGATTGGTATATATCCCACCTCTGCACCTTCTAGTGGAACAAGTTCTCCAGACAGGGTCAGCGGACTATTCACGTGTGTAAAATTAAGCATGTGCATAATTTTGCAGGATTAGGGCTTTAAAATGAAATATTTCTGAGATTAAGGATCATACTTTTACATGTCATCCAAAAGATGACACCTCTAACAGTATGATATCTCCTGGCATTGTGGTGGGACAGCACCCCACTCTGTACTGCTGTAGGGGAAGAGTGCCATATGCTAAATCACCAGGGCCACTCTGACAGAAGGCTTGGGAGTCTATCAATTTATGTTTCATGACAAGGGAAAAAATGATGAAAATGATTTAAAAGAACCCTGGGTGACCTGGAGTCATACATATAATAGATAAGAATTTTACAAAGAATTCTCTCATTCATCACAGTCAGTGACAACCACATTAAACAGCATATATGTGGTGGTGTTATTTACTTATTTTCTTATTCACTGTAAGTATCTTTTCTTGTGCTTTACATAAATTCTGTTATTTAAACATTATAGACCATAATCTTTGTAAAACATGCACAGTCTCCTTATTCTTACTTTTTTCTAGTTTAAGGCAAAGAATAAGAAATGTAGACCCATGGTTGATAGTCAGTGTGATCTCAGTGAGTACTGCAATGGGTCATCTGCATTCTGTCCAGCTGATCTTTATGTTCAGAATGGACACAGATGCGAACACAATACTGCCTTTTGTTACAAAGGACGTTGCCAGTCTGCTGATAAAGCGTGTCAGAAGATCTATGGAAAAGGTAATGGAGACAATTATGTTCTAATTTGTTCTAAAATCCAGTTCCACTAAATGCTGTAATAATAATAATAATAATTAATAAGAGAGACTTACATGGCCACTTCCATCCATATATCCAAAACACTTTATAGCAGTGATTAACCATGTTTATTCCTTTTTATTGATGATGGGGACATGAGGTACAGAATGGCCAAATTACTTGTCTGAAGTTGTCCAGTGATATTAAATATTGTTATAAAGGCATGGAGGTTACCAGAAGCTCAGATTTTATAGAAGTAAAGTAAAAATGAAGTGGTGACTGTAAATTAAAATTCATTTGTAAAATATGTCTTCTTTTTTGCTAACCAAATAGCAGACTAGAAAACCAATTCCGAACAGATCTCACTGTTTGCTGCAGGGTAGCTTAATTTAAATCATTATTTAAATCAGCAAGCAGGAAACCTTGATCTAAATAATCAAATTTAATCATGTTTTGCATTTGTACTTTTTCACTGTTTTCCTAGAGAAGGGTTGCTTCTCACTGATTTTAACCATTAAAACATGTTGAATTGCAACTAAATGTAGCCTTTACTTTGAATTTTGGTACTACCTGTTGCTAATCAGGAGGATATACAATATATGTACATTTATTTAAGCAGTTATATAACTTAATATACACTTATTCAGATTCTTTATTTTTTGCTTTTTTGTTGTTAGAAAATTTTGAATGATGCATTTAGTTTTTTAAATAAATGGTGATTAATTTTTTATTTCTGATTTGTGTCAAGCTCTATTTGCATGAAAATTGGAATTCAATTAAAACTGCACAAAACCAACATTTACAATTTTTAAAAATTAGTTGAATAAAACAACCCTAAATGTGCTGGATACACAAGAAAATGTATCAAAACATGTTTTACTTTAAAACTAATGGATTTGTTAAACAAAGGAAATATTTTAGTGAATTGAATTGATTGCTTCAGGTCACCATTTCCTTCATGATTTTAGAACCTAGTAGATCTTATCCTCTCACACCTAGTTTTTATTCTTAGATTCAAAGAGGAGAACAAGCTTTTCTGCTTTTTCATCTGCCAATTGGTTTCTCAACTTTGAATGAACTAGTTATGGGACTGAACTAGTTGAATAAACTGAAATGTATAAATTATTCTCTTTGCACCTGAAGAAGAGGCTACTGCTGTCTAAAGCTTGTTTAAGACTTCAGCAAACTCTGGTTCCAGGTGCTTAGTCAGTGACTTCCACAAGTTCAGTGGTTTGACTTTCTTTAAAACTTCAGCAGCAAATGTACTGCTTAATATTATTTTTGTATTTAATTTAAATGATTAGTAGATTATAGTAAATTTAGGCCTTAAGATAGGTTGTTACAATTTGAAATTTAATTTTAAAATAAGTTACTTTTTTTCTTTGTAAAAAAATAATTTAATTTAAATAAAAATACAGTTTGAACAGAAAGATATTTATCTTTCCTGGTTTTCTCTAATCCATGTGTAGCACCTAGGTACGGCAATGATAGGCATGTTAGAAGTACTGATAGATTAATAAATGATTTAGTGTTCCTTTTAATTATACTCAATCTTATCTCAAAACTTACAGGTTCTAAAAATGCTCCTCTTGCATGTTATGAAGAAATCAATAGTCAAACAGATAGGTTTGGACACTGTGGGAATGATCCGAAGAAAGGATTTCAGATCTGTAGTTGGATGTATGTTTTAAGGAAAAAACATATTTCTCTTCTGCTTTCCTCTACTGTATGGTGCAAATGCTTACTATCTGTTCATTAGTAAGGCTGCTTTAATTTCTTTATAAAATTTCCTTCTAGTCTCAGGTGTTCTGTATACATTAGCCTTGGCCGTTCTCAAAGAATGCGCAGTTGGTCAGCATCTAGACCGTGATCCTATAGCATGGAGAGCAAGGATTAGGCGAAGCTGTGCTTGGACCCAAGTAAGGTTATTGACTAGGTGTAATGCTCCACACTGGACAGAATAGACCTCTGTGCCTTGCACACCTGCTTCCTCTTCCACCAGAAGAGCACATGGTACACAAAGGTTGCGGTGTGGGTGTTATACCAATAAAATAAAAACCAGCGGGATCTTATTAAAGGGGAAAAGGCAAAATGCCACATTTATTGTGAATACAGAAAGAATCATAGGGTATGTCTACACTATGAAATTAGGTCAAATTTGTAGAAGTCGTTTTTTTAGAAATCAGTTTTATATATTCGAGTGCGTGTGTCCCCACAGAAAATGCTCTAAGTGCATTAAGTGCATTCACTCGGCGGAGCGCTTCCACAGTACCAGGCTAGAGTCGACTTCCGGAGTGTTTCACTGTGGGTAGCTATCCCACAGTTCCTGCAGTCTCCGCTGCCCATTGGAATTCTGGGTTGAGATCCCAATGGCTGATGGGGCTAAAACATTGCCGCGGGTGGTTCTGGGTACATATCGTCAGGCCCCTGTTCCCTCCCTCCCTCCGTGAAAGCAAGGGCAGACAATCGTTTCGCGCCTTTTTTCCTGAGTTACCTGTGCAGACAACATACCATGGCAAACATGTAACCGTCACCGTATGTCTCCTGGGTGCTGGCAGATGCGGTACTGCATTGCTACACAGTAGCAGCAACCCCTTGCCTTGTGGCAGCAGATGGTACAATATGACTGGTAGCCGTCATCATCATGTCCAAGGTGCTCCTGGCCATGTCGGCCGGGAGCGCCTGGGCAGACATAGGCGCAGGGACTAAATTTGGAGTGACTTGACCAGGTCATTCTCTTTAGTCCTGCAGTCAGTCCTATTGAACCATCTTATGGTGAGCAGGCAGGCGATACGGATTGCTAGCAGTCCTATTGCATCATCTTCTGCCGAGCAGCCATGAGATGTGGATGGCATGCAGTCCTTCTGCACCGTCTGCTGCCAGCCAAAGATGTAAAAGATAGATGGAGTGTATCAAAACAGGAAATAGACCAGATTTGTTTTGTACTCATTTGCTTCCTCCCCCTCCCCCGTCTAGGGGACTCATTCCTCTAGGTCACACTGCAGTCACTCACAGGGAAGGTGCAGCGAGGTAAATCTAGCCACGTACCAATCAGAGGCCAGACTAACCTCCTTGTTCCAATAAGAACAATAACTTAGGTGCACCATTTCTTATTGGAACCCTCCGTGAAGTCCTGCCTGAAATACTCCTTGATGTAAAGCCACTCCCTTTGTTGATTTTAGCTCCCTGAAGCCAACCCTGTAATCCGTGTCGTCAGTTGCCCCTCCCTCCGTCAGAGCAACGGCAGACAATCGTTCCGCGCCTTTTTTCTGAGCAGATGCCATACCAAGGCAAGGATGGAGGCCGCTCAGCTCACTTTGGCAATTAGGAGCACATTAAACACCACATGCATTATCCAGCAGTATATGCAGCACCAGAACCTGGCAGAGTGATACCAGGCGAGTAGGCGACGTCAGCGCGGTCGTGTGAGTGATCAGGACATGGACACAGATTTCTCTGAAAGCATGGGCCCTGCTAATGCATGCATCATGCTGCTAATGGGGCAGGTTCATGCTGAGGAACGCCGATTCTGGGCTCGGGAAACAAGCACAGACTGGTGGGACTGCATAGTGTTGCAGGTCTGGGACGATTCCCAGTGGCTGCGAAACTTTCGCATGCGTAAGGGCACTTTCATGGAACTTTGTGACTTGCTTTCCCCTGCCCTGAAGCGCATGAATACCAAGATGAGAGCAGCCCTCACAGTTGAGAAGAGAGTGGTGATAGCCCTGTGGAAGCTTACAACGCCATACAGAAACCGGTCAGTTGGGAATCAATTTGGAGTGGGCAAATCTCCTGTGGGGGCTGCTGTGATGCAAGTAGCCCACGCAATCAAAGATCTGCTGATATCAAGGGTAGTGACCCTGGGAAATGTGCAGGTCATAGTGGATGGCTTTGCTGCAATGGGATTCCCTAACTGTGGTGGGGCCATAGACGGAACCCATATCCCTATCTTGGCACCGGAGCACCAAGCTGGCAAGTACATAAACCGCAAGGGGTACTTTTCAATAGTGCTGCAAGCTCTGGTGGATCACAAGGGATGTTTCACCAACATCAACGTGGGATGGCGAGGAAAGGTACATGACGCTCGCATCTTCAGGAACTCTAGTCTGTTTCAAAAGCTGCAGGAAGGGACTTTATTCCCAGACCAGAAAATAACTGTTGGGGATGTTGAAATGCCTATAGTTATCCTTAGGGACCCAGCCTACCCCTTAATGCCATGGCTCATGAAGCCATACACAGGCAGCCTGGACAGTAGTAAGGAGCTGTTCAACTACAGGATGAGCAAGTGCAGAATGGTGGTAGAATGTGCATTTGGACGTTTAAAGGCACGCTGGCGCAGTTTACTGACTCGCTTAGACCTCAGCGAAACCAATATTCCCACTGTTATTACTGCTTGCTGTGTGCTCCACAATATCTTTGAGAGTAAGGGGGAGACGTTTATGACGGGGTGGGAGGTTGAGGCAAATCGTCTGGCTGCTGGTTACGTGCAGCCAGACACCAGGGTGGTTAGAAGAGCACAGGAGGGCACAGTATGCATCAGAGAAGCTTTGAAAACCAGTTTCATGACTGGCCAGGCTATGGTGTGAAAGTTCTGTTTGTTTCTCCTTGATGAAACCTCCCGCCCCTTGGTTCACTCTACTTCCCTGTAAGCTAACCACCCTCCCCTCCTCCCTTCGATCACCGCTTGCAGAGGCAATAAAGTAATTGTTGCTTCACATTCATGCATTCTTTATTCATTCATCACACAAATAGGGGGATGACTACCAAGGTAGCCCAGAAGGGGTGGTGGAGGAGGGAAGGAAAATGCCACACAGCACTTTAAGCACAGCACTTTAAAAGTTTACAACTTTGAAATTTATTGAATGCCGGCCTTCTTTTTTTGGGGCAGTCCTCTGTGGTGGAGTGGCTGGTTGGCCAGTGGCCCCCGCACCGCGTTCTTGGGCGTCTGGGTCTGGAGGCTATGGAACTTGGGGAGGAGGGCGGTTGGTTACACAGGGGCTGTAGTGGCAGTCTGTGCTCCAGCTGCCTTTGCTGCAGCTCAACCATACACTGGAGCATACTGGTTTGATCCTCCAGCAGCCCCAGCATTGAATCCTGCCTCCTCTCATCACGCTGATGCCACATTTGAGCTTCAGCCCTGTCTTCAGCCCACCACTTACTCTCTTCAGCCCGCCACCTCTCCTCCCGGTCATTTTGTGCTTTCCTGCACTCTGACATTATTTGCCTCCACGCATTCGTCTGTGCTCTGTCAGTCTGGGAGGATAGCATGAGCTCAGAGAACATTTCATCACGAGTGCGGTTTTTTTCCTTTCTAATCTTCACTAGCCTCTGGGAAGGAGAACATCCTGTGATCATTGAAACACATGCAGCTGGTGGAGGAAAAAAAAGGGACAGCGGTATTTAAAAAGACACATTTTATAAAACAATGGCTACACTGTTTCAGGGTAAACCTTGCTGTTAACATTACATACGTAGCACATGTGCTTTCGTTACAAGGTCGCATTTTGCCTCCCCCCACCGCGTGGCTACCTCCTCAACCCTCCCCCTCCCCATGGCTAACAGCGGGGAACATTTCTGTTCAGCCACAGGCAAACAGCCCAGCAGGAACGGGCTCCTCTGAGTGTCCTCTGAAGAAAAGCACCCTATTTCAACCAGGTGACCATGAATGATATTTCCCTTTCCTGAGGATAACACAGAGAGATAAAGAACGGATGTTGTTTGAACGCCAGCAAACATACACTGCAATGCTTTGTTGTACAATGATTCCCGAGTACGTGTTACTGGCCTGGAGTGGTAAAGTGTCCTACCATGAAGGACACAATAAGGCTGCCCTCCCTAGGAACCTTTTGCAAAGGCTTTGGGAGTACATACAGGAGAACCGCGAATGCCAGGGCAAATTAATCCTTTCGCATGCTTGCTTTTAAACCATGTATAGTATTTTAAAAGGTACACTCACCGTAGGTCCCTTCTCCGCCTGCCGGGTCCAGGAGGCAGCCTTGGATGGGTTGGGGGGGTACTGGCTCCAGGTCCAGGGTGAGAAACAGTTCCTGGCTGTCGGGAAAACCAGTTTCTCCGCTTGCTTGCTGTGAGCTATCTACAACCTCCTCCTCATCTTCTTCTTCATCCCCAAAACCTGCTTCCGTGTTGCCTCCATCTCCATTGAAGGAGTCAAACAACACAGCTGGAGTAGTGATGGCTGAACCCCCTAAAGTGGCATGCAGCTCATCATAGAAACGGCATATTTGGGGCTCTGACCCGGAGCGGCCGTTCGCCTCTCTGGTTTTCTGGTAGGCTTGCCTCAGCTCCTTAAGTTTCACGTGGCACTGCTTCGGATCCCTGTTATGGCCTCTGTCCTTCATGCCCTGGGAGATTTTGACAAAGGTTTTGGCATTTCGAAAACTGGAACGGAGTTCTGATAGCATGGATTCCTCTCCCCATACAGCGATCAGATCCCGTACCTCCCGATCAGTCCATGCTGGAGCTCTTTTGCAATTCTGGGACTCCATCATGGTCACCTCTGCTGATGAGCTCTGCATGGTCACCTGCAGCTTGCCACGCTGGCCAAACAGGAAATGAGATTCAAAAGTTTGCAGTTCTTTTCCTGTCTACCTGGCCAGTGCATCTGAGTTGAGAGTGCTGTCCAGAGCGGTCACAATGGAGCACTCTGGGATAGCTCCCGGAGGCCAATACCGTTGAATTGTGTCCACAGTAGCCCAAATTCGACCCGGCAAGGCCGATTTAAGCACTAATCCACTTGTCAGGGGTGGAGTACGGAAATCGATTTTAAGAGCCCTTTAAGTCGAAATAAAGGGCTTCATCGTGTGGATGGGTGCAGGTTTAGATCGATTTTACTCTGCAAAATTTGACCTAAAGTCCTAGTTTAGACCAGGGCATAGTAAGCAGTTAGTTATAGCTATAACATTCCATTCAATCTCATATTTATTCACTCATTCATACACACACACACGCACACACACACACGTTCTGCAAGGTTGTTATCATAGTTACCAGCCTTAGAGTTGCTTATGCCAAGCCACTGTCCAGGTGGCCTGGACATGAAGAGGGAGCAGGCCCTTGTCAGATGCACATCTGATGCTCCTAGAAGTTGGTTTGCAGAATCAGACCCCAAAGTTCTCACTTTCTAGAGTTCATTTTTATAGGAATTCCTTCCTATGCTAGTCTATGGGAATTGCTTCATCATGCTGTTGCTGAATCAATCAGCAGATGGCACATTTCTGACGGCTCCGTGCTGCCAGATGTTATCTTGTTCTTTGGTTCTCCCATTCTTGAGGCTGTGGGGTGGATTCCAGTCTGCCATCCAGGGTTATTTCCACTTGACACCTTCTTCAGACGATGGACACTGGATTCTTAGGCTGGCACCTCCCTGATCATTCAGTTATTATCCACACCAAGCATCCATCCACATACATCTTCTATCTCTATTTTAATCACAATTGTTAACAAAGCGAGATGAATACAACACAAGGGCGGGGAGCCTCTGGGTGCTGTTGTTACAGAGTATTGCTTTGAGTCTCTCTCTGTGTGAGTAGTTGTTATTACAAAGAATTGCTTTGAGAACCGACTCTGTCTTAGAATGTACTAACACAATTAGCAGCTTGCAAGTTTCACACAGAGAGGGAGAGAAACAGTACCAAAAACCAAGAGACCTCTTAATTAGTAATACCCTGGAATTTAAACTATGGGGAATCAAACTCATTTGTGATTTTAATACAGAACTTCTTTAATATGATCCAACATGGGCCGTGAATGAACATAACTGAAAAAAAACCATGACCTTAAGTGTAATCCTTGCATGTCCATGAAGCACATAACTACTGGGGCAGGGATGGTGTCCCTAGCCTCTGATTGCCAGAAGCTGGGAATGGGCGACAGGGGTTGGATCACTTGATGATTACCTGTTCCGTTCATTCCCTCTGGGGCACCTGGCATTGACCACTGTCGGAAGACAGGCTGCTGGGTTAGATGGACCTTTGGTCTGACCCAGTATGGCCATTCTGAGGTTCTTATGTGTTCCCCACTATGGCCTCATTCTCATTTGCAGGCAAGAGTAATCTGGTGGATGTGCATCAGTTTTCTCCTCATTTCAAAGATCAGTTTTCTGCCTTCCTTGCCCTGCTTATGGCCTTTATATCAATCTAATATGTGCAATACCTCACTCGTTTTCGGCAGTTTTGTTTTTCTAATGTATTGATCAATCAGATGTCACATGTATCATTTTATTTTCCTTTGCTATTGAATTTTATAGGGATGTCACATGTGGAAAGTTAGTTTGTACATATCCAAGTCGCATTCCATTCACTAAAGAAAAAGCTGCTATCATTTATGCTCAAGTGCGAGAGCATGTATGTGTATCTTTAGATTATATGAAGCCACCCACAGAGACTGACCCTCTACTGGTTAAAGAAGGCACAAAGTGTGGGCCTGGTAAAGTAAGGAAATATTTTATAAGCATCTAAAATGTTAGTATGTATGTGGACTTTATAAACTTGTTAAGTTTTAGAAATATTTATCCTTTGGCAACATAGCTCAAGGTTATTCATTACCAATGTTTTATTTACTTACTCTTTTAACACCAGAGGAAAATTTTCAGTCTGGAGTGGTTATGGATGATTATTGTAGACCTTTAGTGTTAGCCGCATGACTAATCCCTGTGCCTTGTTTTAATTCACTATAATGTATTTTAAACTGTGTTAGAGAATTACTTTATTACTACTTAATCATCATTATTATTTGTTTTACAGTAGTGCCTAGAGGTCCTATTCACATTGTGGTCAGTGCTATTCAAACATATATAAAAAAGACAGTCCCTTCCACAAATTGCTTACAATCTAAGTACTTGTCATTAGGGAGCTGCAAAATAGTGTTACCCTAGTTAAGGGTACAACCATGATCATGTTCTAAGCTTGATTTTGGATTCCTCCCTCCACCAACATAAAAAGTAAAATCTAGGTAGAAATGTGGTTTTAGAGTAGAAGATAATTGAAAAACAAATATTTACTAAAATAATAAGCAGTGGTACAACTGGAGGACAGAATTGTGGCCAACAGAGGCACTGAAAGAGGCCTGATTTATGAAGGAGTTCAAGTACAATGTGACTCAATAAAAATTTGCTATCTCTCTCAAAAAACCCCCGCACCGACTAAACCGGAGGATCGGAGAGTAGCAAATGCGGCTTTTAAAGGAGTCTAGGTGTGATCCAGGAAATTGACAGACCTGTAAACTTTACATCTGTACCTGGTAAATTGGCTGAAATTAGATGGAATAGTAAAATATCTGGAAGATCATGAGATGATAGACTCTAACACTGTTTCTGCAAAGGAAAATCATGTCTCACCAACCTGTTAGAATTCTTTGAATGTGTTAATAAAGTAGTGGATAAAGGAGAACTAGCTGACACAATTTATTTAAATTTGACAAAGTGCTTCCCAAGAGACTACTAAAGATAATAAGTAGCCACGGGGTTTGAGGCAAAGTGTTGTCAAAAATCACTCCCACTTATAACAGCTTATAACAGCAAAAGTCTGCTTTTTCAGGCATAGGTTATTCCAACCCTCCTGAGTGAAATATACTTTACTGGCAAAAGTAAACTGGCACAGTTTTGCCAGTACAGGGACTGCATCTACAGCTGGAGCTTTTGCTGGTGTAAGCATGTCTGTCACAAACCAAAGCCTATCACTCTTCTGAACAGAGCTACGTTGAAAAAATGTGTAGTGTACACCTGGCCTAAAAGACAGGAAGCAAAGAGCAGTTTTAATCCCCGCAAAAGATTAACAGTGGGATGCCTCATAGTTCTGTATTAGGTCCAATTTTGTTTAATATATTTATTAATGATATGGGTGAGCAATGAAGTAGCAAATTTGCATATGACACAAAGCGATTTGTGGTAGTCAGGACCAGAGAAGACTATGAGGAACTTCAGAAAGACATAACCAAGCTATGTAAGTGGGCAACACAATGGCAAATAAAGTTTAGTATTGGCAAATGCAAAGTAAAACATATTGGTGGGGAAAATATGTACTTCTGATACACTGTGCATGGTTCTGCATTAACTGTGTCAACTCAGGAAGGGACCTGGGCATCACTGGATAATTTATTGAAGACTTCTGCTTAATGTGCAACTGTGGTCAAAAAACTGAACAAGATGTTAGGATGCATAAAGAATAGGATGGAAAATAATATGGAAAATATTGTAATGCCATTATATGAACTGATGGTAAACCTTTATTTAGAATATTGTGTGAAGCATTGGTCACCCTATCTCATAAAGAATATTACAGAATTAGAGGGAATTCAGAGTAGGGTGATGAGTATTTAGCGGCAAGAAAAACTGTCATATGAAGAGAGATTGAAAAGATTAGGATTGTTTACTTCAGAAACTAAATTAATAAGAGGGGACATGATTAAAAAGGTAGAAATTGAACACAGCCCAGAACAAAGAGTGATGCTAATCCATGCCACTGAGGGGGAGGCTCAGAGTCAGAATTCATGAAGCTCCTGAACGCACATGGGAGCTTCCTGCTACTGTACCCCATTATGGGGTGCAGCATATTCTTCCACACTTTTGCCCTGTGCATAGTCTCTCTCCACAGATCACTGCAGAGGGGGTCTGAGGCCATGGCCCTCTTTCCCTTTTGGGGTGTACCCCAGGATTGCAAGGAGGAGGCAGTCCCTAGACTCTTTGACTCCCTTCCCCAACTCGGCATTGCAGGCAACTGCAGTTGTGTGTGGCCCATACTGGAGCTGTACAACAGAATAAAAAAGGCACCTTTTCTTCCTCCCACATCTCATGCACCCCCCTAAGGGCAAAGCACAAAGTGGCCCTTAGCAATGGACTCAGCAGTCTATGGAATATAAACTATACCAGAAGAGGGAGAGAACACCAGCAGTTACAGTAGTATTCAGTTTAAGAAAACCTATGTATTGACAAATCAAAATGCTTTTGCCTTGTTTTTCAAAGTAGAAACATACATGCCATTTGTAGATGTGGTTATTAACAGTATCTTTCCTGAGCATCCCTTCTTAATCTGCAACTCCTATAGGATACAGGCAGCAACAATGAAACTGGCTTCATTCTGCATTGCCAGTTACCTTTTGGCAAGCATTAGGGTATTTCCATACAGCTGTAATATTTATGGCCTTTCCATCCTAGGCTTCTTTTCAGAGCATGCAGCAGATATACTGAATGCTAAGATTGTCGGACTCATTTGAATTGGAATTTTATGCTGTGGTTTTGTTTGTTGTTTAGGTTTGTATAAACCGCACATGCCAGTTCTATGCAGTCCTGGGATATGATTGTAATCCACAAGTAAAATGCAACGGTCATGGAGTAAGTAACAATACTGTTACTATTCTGGTGTTACTGCTTCTATTAATATTGTTCAGGAAGTTCTTTCTTTATAAAACCCCGTTTTGTAGTATCTGTGGTTTGGCTGTAAAAGCCCTTCTGGGCTTATACTTGGGGTCCAGAATCACTATGCTACTGTCAGTTATTTATGGGAATAATTGAGTAAAATAATTTAAACTATTTTTCTTTCTCAGAACCAGTAACAAAATTAGAATGTGAGAAAGAGATTGTTATGCACAGTATAACTATGAAATGAATTGCTTGGGCAGATTAGTAAAAGGAAAAAAAATCAAATAAGGGCCAAGATCTGTATCTTTGAACAGGAGGGAGCTGCACATGACCAAATTAGTGTAGATTTATAAAAAAAATTAACATGGCTGCAAACAATGGGAGGAACCATGCTGGTGTAGTGGATTGAGGACAGCAGGGAAAACTAGGAAGTCCCTGAGTTCTAATTTCAGTTTTGCCATTACCTTGGTGTTGACCTTGGGCAAGTCAGTCCACCTCTCTGATGCAAGGAATAGTACAGTATAGCATACTTGCCTCACAGGGGTTTGTGCTCTATATTTATACAGCTTTTTGAGGAGCTTAGATGCTGTCTTATTTTCAGCTCATTGTCTGGTGTATTTTCTGAAGTGTCAGACTATTCAGTAATATTTGGGCCTGATCGTATCCCACTAAAGTAAATGCAAAATTCATATTGATATCAGAGCTGATCCTGCTCCCACTAGCAGGTCTAGCTAGAACAAGGAGGTTGACAAGAAAAGTGTAATCTCAGAGCAGTAGTCTTCAACCTGTGATTCGTGGACCCCTGGGAGTCCGCAGACTATGTCTAAGATTTCCAGAGGGCTCTGCGCCTCCATTTGAAATTTTCTAGGAGTCCACAAATGACAAAAGGTTGAAACCCACTGTCTTAGAAGGTACCCAATAGTACTAATCTCTGAGGAAAACTCACTAAATGAGTAATTTTGCTACGTTCCCCTGTTTTTTCAGGTATGCAACAATAAGAAACATTGTCATTGTAATCCTGGCTGGAATCCTCCAGATTGCAAAACGAAAGGCTCTCCAGTGGGGGGAAGTGTTGACAGTGGGCTTCGATTTTTGGACTTTGGTTAGTAATCCAAGTAAATCTGGTAAATCAAATGCCCTACATCTCACTGACCTGAATTCAGAGATCTTCTCTAATGGAAAAAGAGTGGGGATATGATACTCTGGGGATGGGCATCTTAGAGAAGCATACCATCATAATATCCACAAAATCACACCACCAATGATGGGGGTAGCTAAGAGAAAAACCTGTAAATTGAAATTCTATATTTTTGTGAAAAAAGAAAACATTTGTAATATAGGAAATGGGGAATTTGGTATATTTTTTGTGCTATGTGCTTACTAAATATTATTATATTACTACTGACGTTGCTGGGATTTTTTTTTAATTTATTGAATTTTTGAGGTTCACAGAGTGTCCAGATATGTTCTAGTTTTTTTAATAAATACAAATAAATAAATAAATACTACTAGACTTCATTTGCTTAATGACATAGCATCAGATTCTAGTCTCAGTTATTTCTGATTTACACAGACACAGTTGAGAGCAGAGTCTGACCTATACTTATTAATAGGTACTACCATAATACAAATAAATAATAAGAATAGTGTCTGTGTTGAGAAAATGCTGAAGTATTGTATTATCTTATAAACAGATATACAGCCTCTGTTGGCAGATAGATGGCACACTGGGCTAATACACCAGGCTCTGAATCATCTCTCTCAACACACTGCTAGTTTCTCCAATTCAAGTCATATTGTACAATGTTTTTGAGATCTGGAAAGATATCTATCATCTGAGGATCAGACTGCATGGAAAAGCTTTCATAATCCCTGCCTGCACTCTGTCCACTTTAGTTAGCACAATCATTTTCTCTCTTTTGTCATTGTTAAAATTGATCCCTAAATATTTAAACTACAAAATTATACAAATATTCACTTTGTTTTGAAGTTAATTTTAAAATATAATCCATGACTTTGATTTCAAAACTGTTAAGTCTAAAGAAAGTAAAAAAAAAAAACTTTAGGGAATACAATTGCATGGAATTAAAACTTGCAACCAAAACTGAAACAGAAGCTGGATAAAAAAATTCCAGTGTTGGTGGTGAGGAGGGTCTGTGATATCCAAGCTTTCCTGGGTAATCCCCCATTTTACAGATCTTCTTCCTTTTTCTTTTCTGGTTAAGCATTGTCAATGTGCTCAGCCCTGTACAAGGTACATGAATAAAGATAATCTCTGCACTAGAGAGCTTTCAGTCTAGAAGGAGAAATTGGTGCTGCTGTGAATCTAAAACTTTTACCGAAGATGGTTATTGAATTCGACCTAAACCGCAGTATTATTATAATGTCAGGTTTTTTTCTAAACCATATAGTCTCAAATGGGGAGTCAAAATTTCACAAGCTCAATGTTAAAGTTGACCTGCAAAGGTTAAAAAAAAAGGGGGGGGAGGCTTGTGTCCTTAATTCTGCTTTATGATGTATAAAGAAGGTCTGGAATTGAATGTTAGTGTATAGTGGGTCTTTGTTTGATTTGGATTTTTTCCTTTTAATTTATGCCAAAAATTCAGATCTTACCAGCCTTGTTTTTCCTAGAAGACACTATTGATGACCAAGTACATTTGATGTCACAGATGTCAAGGAAGTGAAATATGATTGACTGGTCAGAAGTGACTCTATTCAAACTATTTAAAACTTTACTTCAAACACCTAACAAACATTCACGAGAAAAGCTCTTTTGTTAGTTATTCAACATCCTCCTGAGCTCCCAAATCCACTGCTTTGGGTCCTACAAGTGAAACTTCCAGCAAAAACAAGGGAGAGGGACAGAAGACTTTATATTCCTGATATATCTAAGATAAAAAAAAGCAAGGGAAATATATTTCAGGCCTTTTGAAAGATGAGCTACTTTCTTGAGTTGGGAGCTATGTCAGATGCCCCTTTACGGAGAGCAGTATTACAATTTCCAGTCAGTTGATCCCACCCCATACCCTTTTAATTGGGTAGTAACTGCATGTTAATCTTCCAAGAGCAAGGATGTGCCTATGCAATTTCATGAACAAGAAAGGAAGGTTACTGGAGTTCCTCTGCTCATCCACACTCATGCACCCTACTTCACTGGAGTTTTCAATCAGGCTTACAACTGTATGACTGGAACTAAAGGACGAATGAGTCTGTCAACTTTCAGGAACCTCAGTTCTGAATGCTAGGTCCTGAGGGTGTAGGGTGACCAGATGTCCTGATAAAATTGGGACTGTCCCGATTTTTAGTTCTTTGTCCTGTGTCCCGACCGATGCGCGGTCAGGATGCCATTTGACCCGATATTGCGGCTTTGACCACTCCGGCCGCTTTTTTTTTTTTTTTTTTTTTTTTGCTTCCCCCATGTGTCCTAATATTTTGTCTGTTTCATCTGGTCACCCTATGAGGGTGGTTGTATGTGGTCCCAACAATTTTACTGCTCTAAATATTTATGCCACAGACTGTGGGTTTGCAGAGGCAATATACTCTAAGAACTTCATTCCAGTAAGTAACCCTCATTTATTATTAAGCCATGACTATAAAGAAGATTCAGGAAATGAGTAAACTTGAACACAAAGTTAGCACAATTTTCATTTTTTAACCAAATGGAAACAATATTTTATTCTAGAAAGGACTATATGCTTTTATAATCTCAGATAACTTTCTCTCTCTCTTTCTCCTTATAAACGACACAGAATGATGGGAGTTGAGCAGCTTGGACTTGTGAAATCTGTTATGTGTTTTCCTTTCTAGATATGGTTTTAGAAAGAGCTGCCCAAGACACTTTGAAGAATTGGCTGCTGCTAAGTTTCTGTATCTTTCTGCCTGTCCTTGTTGGTTCTATCATCATGATTGTAAAATGGAATGAATTGAATAGATTCTGCTCAAAGGAGGAGGAGGAGTCACAAGCTGATGAGTAAATAATTTTTTTTACATAATTAACTAATTCCAAGCCTTCATTTACAGATCTGGGATCTCTCTAGGCAGTGGTGGAGGTGATGAGTTCATGAGCAAGATCATGATGAATATGAGATGGTTGAATGTACAGTCAATGGTGTGCATTGGGAACTGTATGCTTTTACTTCTGAGACGGTTTCATAAGCATACACGTGAGCTAGGCAATAATGGACACGCTATGCTAAAATACACTGTTGCAGTAGAAAGGACAGTATCAGAAAAAACTGATTTCAGAAAGTCAGGCTTGTAGCTGTGTAAAAGGAGTTAAAGAAAATTGGTTTGAATTCAGTAATACTGGGGAAAATCACAATGGAAAAGGGAGAAATTAAATATTTAAGATACATACAATTGTGGCTCCATATGCCAGTGAAAACTAAAAAACTTGAAAGGCAACCAAAATCCACCAGTCTAAGTGGAAATGTGAAGAACAGTGTAGGAGACCAACTAAGGGCATTTAAATTGTATGAAGAAAGAGAGAAATGTGCAAATTAGTCTTAGAAAGATGGAGCCAAACTGTGTCTCTCAATCTACTGGCTTGGGCCCATGTGCCTGTGCCTCCCATGTAAATAGGCTTGGAAGGATGAGATTTCCATTGGTGTCAGTAAATGTCAGTTTCACCAAACACACACCAAACAACAACAAAAATTTCCATCAATGGTAATCGACATTTGCCCCTAGGCAAAGTAAGGAAAATGATTGAGAAGTTATTAGACTGTGATTTAAAGGTATTTAATTTGGCTGTTTTGACATGTGATGTTGACAATTTGTTTTAATGATCAGAAAGTTTGAAATTATTGAATCTTAGTGGCTGCTGTCATTAAATAATTATTGCCTGACCTCCACCATAAATTTCTACAACTGTGAAAATGTAAAGGAATTCAGATTGAAAAAAAATTCTTAAAACCCATAATATTGCACAACTGTGAACACTTAAATAGATAAAAGTAAACATTGATATTTTCCATCAGTTATAAAAAATAAAAATTTAATTCTGCCAAGGCTACATGTAAGTCATGGACAAAGGGGTTTGCACGACTGGAACCTGATGCAAGACAGGGGTCAAAATCAATATATGGCATTTTCATAATAAATATTTTTTTTTACAGAAATTGCACTTTAAAAGTCTTCCTGTCCTGCAGGAAAATAATGTATTTTATAGGAACTCTGTATTCGTCAGTAGAATTCATCTTTGATAGCAAGAAATTCTCTTCTGGATTGCTAGAATTTTAAAGAGACAGAATTGAATACACTCTGTAGTTTCGAGACTGTGAAGCATTTAATTTGTTTTAAATAATCTTCTCTCTCTCATTTTTTAACAATCTAAATCTAGATCAGAAGACTTGAGCCTGCCAGATAATCGAAGGTAAGTTTCAAATATGTAGCACACTCTCTCTCTCACTTACCATTTACACAAGTACTACACAAGTATTACACAAGTACTCCAAGACTGTAATCAGGGTTGGATCCTATTGTGTGAAGCACAGTTCAGGAAAGAGGATAAAACACAGATTCTCTGAGAAAGCTGGTCAGAAGTGGTGTCGTTTCAATACACACCAGTTTATTCTTCAAAATACGATCTACTCATTATGCAGTAGGTTTTTCTAAACGTCTGCTCTGGAATATCCATAATTATATTTGTATTGGTGAAAAATATAAACCTCATAATGCTATGGTTGCATATTTTTATAAATAATCAGTGGCATGCAGTGAATTTGATCAAGTCCATTTTGTTAAAACTATTTGTGCTCCTAATGCTAAACTAGACACATTAAGGAAATGCATAAACATAAACAAACAAACAAACAATCCCTTTTGAAGAGTCTAGCCAGGTTGTTCTATTTACTTGTTGTTGCTATATGCAGTGATATGTCTGTTCCCTTCCCCCACCCTCTGCTTTTCTGCCACAGTATGTAGGTAAAGAGCAACAGCTGGCAGAGACCTGAAGACTAAACTGGACCAGGCATAAACCGAAGCTAGGAAAAGAAGGCTGAGGTCCTGGTTCCTGGGGAAGAAAAAATGAGACTAGATTATAGCTGCAGTGACGTATTTTATAAGCTGTTTGCTTTTGGTGAATAAAATCTCGCTTGTCCATAAAGTGCAGTGTAGTTCGTGCCTTCAGGTGGCTCCGGGTGAGTTCTCCTTCCCACATGCACTGCACGGAGGGTGGATGTGTGACAGATTTGCCAACATAATGGGAGCGATGCACGTGTTAGCACTTGGCATCCCAACTTTTACACAGACACCCCTGATGCTGCCCCACGCCTCCCAACCCCCCCCCCCCGTCTCCACCTCCCATACTGCCCCCAACGCCCCTCCACAGTGTCCCCACCTCCCAACATGCTACCACACTGCCCCACAGTCCCCTCCCCACATGGCCCCCAACACCCCTCCATACTGCCCCACGCCTCCAACAACCCCACAGCCCCCTCCACGCTGCCCCACGCCTCCCAACCCCCCCCGTTCTCCACCTCCCATACTGCCCCCAATGCCCCTCCACAGTGTCCCCACCTCCCAACATGCTTCCACACTGCCCCACACCTCCCCACATGGCCCCCAATACCCCTCCATACTGCCCCACGCCTCCCAACAACCCCACAGCCCCCTCCACGCTGCCCCACGCCTCCCAACCCCCCCCCATTCTCCACCTCCCATACTGCCCCCAATGCCCCTCCACAGTGTCCCCACCTCCCAACATGCTTCCACACTGCCCCACACCTCCCCACATGGCCCCCAACACCCCTCCATACTGCCCCACGCCTCCCAACAACCCCACAGCCCCCTCCATGCTGCCCCACGCCTCCCAACCCTCCCCCCGTTCTCCACCTCCCATACTGCCCCCAATGCCCCTCCACAGTGTCCCCACCTCCCAACATGCTTCCACACTGCCCCACACCTCCCCACATGGCCCCCAACACCCCTCCATACTGCCCCACGCCTCCCAACAACCCCACAGCCCCCTCCACGCTGCCCCACGCCTCCCAACCCCCCCCGTTCTCCACCTCCCATACTGCCCCCAATGCCCCTCCACAGTGTCCCCACCTCCCAACATGCTTCCACACTGCCCCACACCTCCCCACATGGCCCCCAATACCCCTCCATACTGCCCCACGCCTCCCAACAACCCCACAGCCCCCTCCACGCTGCCCCACGCCTCCCAACCCCCCCCCATTCTCCACCTCCCATACTGCCCCCAATGCCCCTCCACAGTGTCCCCACCTCCCAACATGCTTCCACACTGCCCCACACCTCCCCACATGGCCCCCAACACCCCTCCACACTGCCCCACGCCTCCCAACAACCCCACAGCCCCCTCCACGCTGCCCCACGCCTCCCAACCCCCCCCCATTCTCCACCTCCCATACTGCCCCCAATGCCCCTCCACAGTGTCCCCACCTCCCAACATGCTTCCACACTGCCCCACACCTCCCCACATGGCCCCCAATACCCCTCCATACTGCCCCACGCCTCCCAACAACCCCACAGCCCCCTCCACGCTGCCCCACGCCTCCCAACCCCCCCCATTCTCCACCTCCCATACTGCCCCCAATGCCCCTCCACAGTGTCCCCACCTCCCAACATGCTTCCACACTGCCCCACACCTCCCCACATGGCCCCCAATACCCCTCCATACTGCCCCACGCCTCCCAACAACCCCACAGCCCCCTCCACGCTGCCCCACGCCTCCCAACCCCCCCCCATTCTCCACCTCCCATACTGCCCCCAATGCCCCTCCACAGTGTCCCCACCTCCCAACATGCTTCCACACTGCCCCACACCTCCCCACATGGCCCCCAACACCCCTCCATACTGCCCCACGCCTCCCAACAACCCCACAGCCCCCTCCACGCTGCCCCACGCCTCCCAACCCTCCCCCCGTTCTCCACCTCCCATACTGCCCCCAATGCCCCTCCATACTGCCCCACGCCTCCCCACAGCCCCCTCCCCACATGGCCCCCAACACCCCTCCACACTGCCCCCACCTCCCACACGGCCCCGACTGTCCTCCCCTTCCGCCGTGTGTGTGTGGGGCGGGGGGTGGGGGGGTCTCGGTCTCCGTCACGCGCTGCCCGCGGGCTCGAGGCCCCAGGGGTCGTTTCGCCGCCCGACCGTTCCCGGCTCCAACCGGCGCCGCCGGCCCCGCGCCATGGGACCCGTCCTGGCGCTGCTGCTGGCCCGGCTCCTCCCGGCGCTGGGTGAGACCCCCCCCGTCACTGCCCCCCGCCCTCCGGGACCCCCCCCCGTCACTGCCCCTCCGGGACCCGCCCCCCGCCCGCCGGGACCCCCCCGTCACTGCCCCTCCGGGAGACACCCCCCGTCACTGCCCCCCGCCCGCCGGGACCCCCCCGTCACTGCCCGCCAGGGAGAGACCCCCCATGTCACTGCCCCCCACCCCTCCAGGAGGCATGGCTCATGTCACTGCCTCCCTGGGAGAGACACCCCCACCCCTTGTCACATCCCCGGGAGAGACCCCCATGTCACTGCCTCCCCACCAGGGAGAGATCCCTTGTCACTGCCCCTGCCTCTCTGGGAGACATGGCTCATGCCACTGCCCCCCAGGGAGAGACCCCCCATTTAACTCCCCCTCCCGCCAGGGAGACACCCCTTGTATTACTGCCCCCGTCAGGTGAGACCCCCCCCTTGTCACATCCCTCCCAGGAGAGACCCACCCATGTCACTGTCCCCCTGCCAGGGAAACACCCCCCGTTGTCACATCCCCCAGGAGAGACCCCCCCTTGTCACATCCCCCCAGGAGAGACCCCCCTCATGTCACTGCCCCCTTGCCAGGAAGACACCCCTTATATTACTGCCCCTGCCAGGTGAGACCCTCCCCTTGTCACCGCCCCCATCAATGACCCCCTGGGAGAGACCTCCCCCCCACTCAAGGAGAAAGACTCCCCCATGCCAATTCTCCTGCATTGCAGAGACCTATCCTGTATCACTGCCCCCTCCTTCCCGGGAGAGAGATCCCCATTTCACTGCATGGTCTTCTGGCAACTGCCCCTGCTTCAGGGATAAACGCTCCCGCCCCCCCCCCCGTGTCATTCGATATGGGTGGGTGCTGCGAGAGCTCTCCTGATGTCACTGGCTTCCTGGAGACAGACATCTCCATGCCGCTTCACCCACAGAAACATCCAGTCTGTCCCCGTGTCACTGCTCCCTCAAGAGCCACCCTCTGCATTGAGAAGCCCTCTGCTGTCCCTCCTACAGCTCCCCTATCCCTGACCCTCCAGCTAAGAGAAGAAGGGAGGGGCTTGGTGGAGAGCCAGGCCTCTGAGGTAAATTACCCGTACTCAGGGAGTCCTGTGGGTCCCAGGCCCTGGCAGATTTTGTTCTCTCACCCAGGGTTCATCATTATGTGTTCCAGGAAAGATATTTTGTGTTGCATATCTCCAAGCAGTGTAGAGCAACAGGCCTTAAGGGAGGTGACACTGTAGAACTGGGGACAGTGAGACAGGGCATGATGAGCCGAGGGCCTGCAGAAAAGGGGAGAGCTAGAAATCAGGGCATTAATAAAACAATTTCACATTGGACACAAATTCAAGGAAGGGAGCAAGGCATTTAGCTAGGTGAAGGGAAAAGTTTTAAACCTGCATTTGAAGAAGAAACTTGACTGGCTCAGAGGGAGAAAGTGCCTGGTAAACAGGCAGCAAAAACAAAAGAGCTTAAAAGCGCTTCCTCCAGTTTGCTGAATGAAGCGGAAAGAGAGGAAGCCAAGATTAGGGGAGTAGTGTGCGTTTATATGGGGAATAAGGTGGGTGTGGACACAGAGTAGATTGAAGAGAGAGTCAGTCAAGCATGCCAAAGCCAATATGGCAGTTTTATAATGCATTCAGAAATGGAGAGGAAGCCATGGTTGGTGATTGAAACGGGAGGATAGATAGGAAGGAACAGTTTAGGCAGATAGTGAAGGGTGATGTATGACAGGGGGAATATTAATAAATACAGTTAGTGAAGATTTTTTCTTCTCTAGGTTCTCAACGAACATTTATGCAAATCATGGTTCCATGGTCAATGACATCAAATCAAAATGGAAATCGGGTACTAGTGCTTATAATTAAGAAATTTAATTATTAAAAAACTATGGACTGGAATATAATAATTTTGCTTAGCTGAAGGTACAACTAGAAATCCTTCCATGCACAAATTCTTGTGGCTTTTATAATTTCTGTGTACCATCATGAAATATTGTACAGTCAACCATCTTGATATACTAAGCTAGATATGGCCAAGTGCTTGAGCATTTAAACCTTTAGATTTAAAGGGGAGCTGCAAATCTCTTGAACAACATTTTTTTTAAAGTTTCAGATTCCAAAATCTTACAGGTATCGGCTTGAAATGTACTGGCAGTCTTAGTCTTGTCAAATGCAAAGTAATGCTCAATGAACGAATAATTTAAACTATTTGCATGTATTGAAGTGTTTTAAATTAATGTAATGTCTCAGGAGAAAGATCCCCGTGGTTCATTGTGAATATCTCATTGAAATCATTTGCTCAGAGCGCAGCTCCAGTCAAAAAAACAAATAAAGTGTATATAAATAATGGGATAGAAATAATGCTGAAACTATTAGCCAGTTACACAAACTGATATCACACTCTCTCCTGGAATATTGTGTTCAGTTCTAGACACCTTGTCTCTGAAAAATGTTACAGAAATAGAAGAGGTCCAGAGTTGGGCAACAAAACAATTCGATACATGGGAAAATTTCTGTATGAGGAGAGATTAGGAGAGTTCAGTTGAGAAGGAAGATGAACAAGAGGGGACGTGATGATGATATGTATAAAATAAGAGTAAGCACAATGAAATATTCAGTGGAAATGAAAGGCAACGTATGTGTGACTGCTAAAAGGAAACAAAAGTCTTGTTGGATAACATAATTTTTATAAGGGATATAAACCCTCCTTATTCAGGGTATAATCCAAACACTAATGAAAGGGGGCTAGAAATAAACTTAATTTATGAGCAGGTTATTCCATAATGGTCCACTATACTTCTTGTACCTGCCTTTGACATATCTGGTACAGGCTATTACTGGAGATAGGATAATAGACTAGACTACAACTGGTCTGAACCGTTATGGCAATTCTTATGTAAATAATTTGCACATAATGTACTTGTCTTTTAAAATCTAATAATTTTTATTGATGGGTGTATTTAATTATTTTTAAATGGTTTTACAGTCACTTTTGTGATAACTGTACATCATGATATTATGAACCCTGGTGGGTTTGTGCTCACTTGCACAATCAGTATAATTATTTGGCTTCCATGAAAATAACTTTCCATGCTGTATCACTTTGTATGGAAATTATATTGCCACATACAATATTCCTGTAAATTATATAGTGTACACTGATATATGACTTTGTCCCCTGTGGTAATTGGAGCAGGATTTCACACAGTTTATTGATTGTAACTACATTTTCTCCTCCTCCTTAGCTGTGGTTGCTTATAGCCAAGGAGCTTTTAAAAGGAACATATGATTCAGTTTAAGAAATCAAAGATTGAGTCACTCTGCACTGCATAGAGCTTTGGAAGAGCACAACACAATACATTTTGGTAGATGTCAAGAGGGGCTAACCCTAGTCTGGCGTGTTTTAATCTCAATTTGTGTTTTAATCTCTATTTCTCTTGAGAAACACTTGCAGTGTAACAGCCGTGTTAGTCTGTATTCGCAAAAAGAAAAGGAGTACTTGTGGCACCTTAGAGACTAACCAATTTATTTGAGCATGAGCTTTCGTGAGCTACAGCTCACTTCATCTTCATCAAGCACTTTAAATTTATGTTCATGTTTAGTAAATGCAGAATTATTGAGCCAGTTAAAATACTGTGTTAGTAAATCCCTTTTTCTCTGTCATTCTGGATGCATTAGAATCAGGTGTCCTATGTTATTACAATAGAAGAGAGGTCATATACCCTTCTCCTGAAGCAACAGTAAGTTATTGACTTTCTTCCTCACCCTTTGGCTGGGTACTGTGTGATCTGTTACTATAAATGTTTCTAATAAATCCTGTCAGGTATTGGATGACTTGTTTTTAACTTCCCTTTGTGTTCCAGTCTTTAGTTATTATTCTTTGTCTGTAAGAGCCCAAACTTATACTTCTCCATCTTGTTGCTTTAGCCTGTTATTCTTATTAGTATGCACTGACAATTGATGAATCTAAGATTCTTCAGTAGGAAATACTCTCACAGATCCTTGAGTTTCAAGACTTAAGGAGAAGATTGAGAAGCTGACTGGCAAACAAGAAAAGAACTTGGAATCCTCAAAAGGGTTTGTAGCTGTGTACCTTGAAGGCTGAACATTACTGTCACCCCATGTAACTCAACAATTTTCCAATCGGAAAGAAAACATAAAACATTAAATTATCACTCAAGAAACTGAACTAAAGGGTGGAAAAAATCATTGCAGCATGCTGAAATAAGTGTGAGTGCTCTTTAATTTTTCGGGAATGTATAATACTTATTTTGGAATTCAAACTTTTTTCTTTTCTTTTTTTTTAATAGAGTTTTTTTACCCAATAATTTCAGGGTGTATACTTACAGGCAAGAGGGGTCTGTTCATTCTGATTTCCCACGTATTAAGGTAAGATTTATTTACTGTGTCTTGCAGGTTTTGCTTTTTCAAAATAGACTCGCTGTTAGAAATACTCTCTGGGGATTTTACTTGTATTTTTAAGTATTAAAATGACTCTCCTGTTGGAAAGTACCTTAGACTTTTCTTATTTATTGCTAATCCTGGTATGAGCTTCTTCAACGAAAGGTGCAAATATCCATTAGAATTACTAAGATTATTATTTTCAAATTTAGAACTGTATTAAATGGGCAGCCTTATCAAGAAAGTATCTGTGGTAAAGGCACTATAACAGAGTTTTAGAGTGGGATTTTCTAAAGATGTTGGCATTGGCCTAACTTTGTTCCCATTAAAGTTAGTTGGAGTGGAGTTATGCCAATGCTGTGAACATTTTTGAAACTCAAAAAATCAATAGCATAATTGTGAAGATCTCAATTGTATGTAATATTAAAAGAAAAACATAGATGTAAAAGAAATATGGGTTTCTTACAATCCTGAGCATTTCACTATAGATAACATTGGCTTATTATCCATAAACTGTTCTCCCCAGATCCCCAAAGTAGGATTTAATCTGCAGTTAATGGCAATGGCAGATGCTAGTTTCAGAAGAGCGATGCACCCTAACGTTTTCTCTTTAATGTTATCGACAGGCTAGCAGTACCGTCTCAAAGTACTTGCTCATAGTACTGGAATATTGGAGAGGAAGGGTGGTCCAATGATGAGGGCTCTAGTCTAGGACTTGGCAGACCTAGTTTCAAGTCTCTCCTCAGCACAGGCTTCATGTGTGGCTTTGGGCAGGTTACTTAGTCTCTCTGTGCCTCAATTCTCCATCTGTAAAATGAGGATAATAGAACTTCCTTACCTCACATGAGTGTAGGGTGATCAGATAGCTAGTGTGAAAAATCAGGATGGGGTGGGGGATAATAGGCACCTATATAAGGGAAAGCCCCGAATATCGGGACTGTCCCTATAAAGTCGGTACATCCGGTCACCCTACATGAGTGCCACGAAGATAAATACATTGAGGTGCTCAGATACTATGGTGATGGAGGCCATATAAGTACCTAAGATAAATAGAGAATAGTTCCCGAAGAGTGCAGTCCAGTAGAGCAGTGGTCCCCAACCTTTCTTGGGGCACCACGTTGGAGACCCCTGCAGTAGAGGGAACAGTACTGGGTTTACAGTGGCACCCTGGCATCAGGCTCACATTCAGAAGGGGCCCTGGTGCCTGGACTGTGGCCTTGCCCCTGACTCTGTTTGTGCTCCGCACCTAGGCTCCGCTCCCACTCAGCCTCTTCCCCTGCAAGACCCCTCCCACCGCTTATTCTTCTCTGCCCCACCCCTAACCACTGCTTGTTCCTCTCTGCCCCCCCTCTTTTCTGCTCCCTCCCCTCTCTGTTTGAGGGGTGGGCGGGGCCTTGAGGGAAGATGCAGAGCAGGGGCACGGCCTCGGAGCAGAGAATGGGCTGAGTGCGGTGTGGGGTCCACAAAAGTTAATTTAGCCCTGAGAGGTGTACAAAGACAGAAAAGTTGATCATTCAGAGTTTTCCAATTCACTCGTATCTACTCACATTTATAGACTGTGGTCCCCTTGTCCCCATATACTTTGAATCTTTTCATTGGGAGCATGTCCTTTAAAATTAGGGTGACAGCACAGCCTAAATAATTATCAATGTGCACTTCCTCAACATGTCAATACTGAAATGATTTCCAGCTCTTGGCTGGTGAACTCCCCTTACTGATGAGTAAGCCATTAATTTTTCTTTAATTATTTTTTCTAGCGTGATTGTTTCTACAAAGGATATATTGCAGGTTTTCCAAATTCAGTTGTGACACTCAGCACCTGTTCTGGACTTAGGTAATAACACCACTTTTATTTAAATACAGAAATTAAATAATTCAGAAGGTGTTTTTGCATTTACAGTATCTGTTGCCTTTCAGACTGACTGTGGTTTCATTCAAACTATGTTAGAGCTTCACATAATTTTGGCTTTTTCAGAGGGATACTGCAGTTAAAGAATGTCAGCTATGGAATTGAACCTTTGGACTCTACACCTGGATTTCAACATCTCGTTTATCAAATATGGAATGAAAACATTGAGAGTCTGCTTTTTGTAGAAAATGATTCTGTTATATGGAGTGAAGGGATGACACGGAAGCTGGATACAGGAATAAAAGTAGGTGCTCTCTGGTTTGTTTACTTTGCTGAGAAAATGTTTCATAGGTTAGTATCTGATCTACTTTACAATCTCTACCCTCAGTATTTTTAGCCAAATTCTTTTCTCAGTTACACTTGTACATCCTCAATAAAGTGTGTGGGGTTGCGAGGATGTTACCGAGGGCAGAATTTGTCAGTTTGTGTTTTGTCTGAAAGACAAGGCAAAGCTATTACACGGTGGTAATTTTGGTTTATTCAGTATGTCTGATACTTAGACATTGGACAACTCAGTTGTGGTAAGAACAGTCTTTTGCCTCTTCTGGTTGGGCATTGTGGTAACACACATTATCTTCCTGGACCGTGGATTGAAGCACGGGGCTGCTCCACGGCAAGAAGAAGCCATTACTTTATTAGGAAAGAATGTAGCTGGGAAGCAGTGATTCTTGGATGCTTGTGGGAATGTGATCCAGTGCCCTGAACTGGTTTGAGAGATCATGATGTCCTATGTCACCACCTTGCTCAGAGATGTAATATTACTAAAGGGGACATTCCCATCTCGATGGGGAGGGCTTTTGGCACACAAGCCCAATAACAACTAGTGGGACAGCACTCCTAATTTTTCCTTTGGGTGGGGTGACCAGTCCTTTAGACTCCTAAATATCCTTCCTGGATCCTCACTCTGTTCAGCACCTGACACAGCTCTGGGCACCTGAAAATTGGTAGTTCTAGATGTAAAGTGTGAGTCTAAGTACACATACATATGTAGACAGTCTCCCACTTTCACTTCTCAACATCAATGCCGCTACACGACTGGTTAGGAGAAGGGTTTTCAGCCATGCCCTCAGAGAACAATATAGCTTTATCTCTTCAGACTTTGTGCTGATCCAAATTACTAGGTCAAATTGGGAACTAAGGTGAGAAATTAAATGGTGGTGGTGCCAGTGACTTGCCAGTGCAGTATGCATGGCAGGACACCTAACTATCCCACCAGAGAGAGAGTTTTGGCGACATTCAAAGGTCAAAATATGGATCGAGGGCAGATGGGATGTGTAGATTCTGCACAGATGTTTAGAGTTTGCAGTCTTGACCTCACATAATTTTTCCTTTGGGCAGGGGGGACCAGTTCAAGTAATCTTTGACTGAACAAATTTGGCTCCAAAATGTCAGATTTTTCACTTTTCTAGAGTCTGTGATAGATTTTGGCTGGTCTGAACCAGCTGTACATGTTGCTTCCGCAATTTTGGTTCAGAGGTTTTGCTAATAGTGGAGAGTGAGTGTCATTGTCAAAGGGATTCTCAGCTGTGAGATCACTTATTAATTTAATTTTTCCCATTACTGTTCTCCTTTTTTTAAATTCTAGTAACTAAGAGAAGTCCAACTCTGTTGATGATTTTAGAATCTTGTACATTCCTTAATTTGTGACTTCTCAGAAGTCCAGGGCTATTTCCACAGTTAGATTTAATTGTTTCTGAATAGCACTAATTTAGCTTGGCCATTCGCTCTATCTTATTTTGTGACTTCTGCTCTCTGTGTCTCATTCACACTGCTAGTAATCAGCACAAGAGATATAATGTAGAAGTAATTCCTTAATATACTTTTTTCCTTAAGTCAAAACAGAGTTTCATCAGATACTCCAGATATCTGGAAATGCATGTGATTTTGGACAAGGCTCTGGTAAGTCTAAACTAATTAATCATTTATATTTTCCTATGGTATTGTCTTAATTTTTATTGCAAAAGCTGAGTCCAGCTCTAGAAACTTCCTCTCTGTCTCTACAGCACATAGTAGGAGCATACACACTTTCCAAAATGTAAATGTGGCTTCTCTCTTACCCCCACTGCTGTCTTAAGCATTTTGATTAATCCTATGGCAGGTTCAAAAATTGATGCATATTTGACTGTCTAAGGTTAATGTCCCAAGATTGCCCCCTTTCAGAGAGAGCAGGCACCTCACTTAACTTGTTCTCTGGGCAGCCCCAGCCCTGTGGTCTGGTTCCGGGGTATAGGTACAGCCTTCTGGCTGTGCCTTTAGTGAGTCCATCCCCTTTCAGGGGATACAAAACAATCCAAACAAAGGAAAATATTTACCTGCCTCTCTTCCTTGTGTAAGGGAGAGGGAAGCAGTCTTTCAGGCAGTTTCAGTTCCCAGTCCTCAGTGCAAATAAAGGTCAGGGCCAATGTTTCCTCTGAGTTTTTCCATCCATGTGTGGAATAAATTTTGTTATGTGAAGCAAGGTATGTGGGAATGTGCGCCACCAGTAGAAACAAAAAACCTAGATATAATATATATTTTTTAAAAGTTACCATAGGGATAATTACTCCAGCCAGGACAGGTTAGGCATTTTAGAACTCACCACTCAAAGAATTAAATGTAAGTGTAAGAGAGAAATAAAAAATTATGAAATGCATAGACCAGTCAAAAACTAAAATAACACACTTTGAAAGAATAAAATTACAGAGAATATATGTGCATTGCAGGAAGTACCAAGAAGTAACAACAACAATCATACAAGTATGTGTTGGGAGGGGAGTGTGAAAGACTGTGTGTGTGTGAGAGAGAGAGAGAGAGACACACACACACACACACACACACACAGACTGTGTGTGCGCTGGCTGCTGGGGAAGTTTCTGAGAGACACCATGCACTGTGTCTTTAAGGCACTCACTGAAAGGTCTCCTGGCCCTGACTTCCCTCCCCCACTCTGCGGAGATGGACATGGGCAGGAGAGAGACAGAGATAGAAATTGTGTGAGCTGTCTGCTGGAGAAGTCTCAGAGACCATGTGCTGTCCCTTTAAGGCACACTCACTCACCCAGAAAGCTAGTTCAGACCTCCGACCACAGCAGCTCTCTCCTGCTTCAGTCCTGGGCCCTGTCCCCTCTCCCCGGCTCTGTGGAGATGGGGGAAAGAGGGCAGGGACACCCTGACATCAACACCCTCTCCTTTCTCCCCCCCACTTTGCACAGCCGGCAGGAGGGTCATGGGAGCAGCTGCAGGAGCAATGTGGATGCAAAGTAACAGGGAGGAGGGGCACCTGAGCATATGCTGCTGGATGTGCACAGCACTTGAATCACTCCTGGGTGGCTGTCCAACCATGTAGCTTAGAGGGAACAGAAGTCAGGGCTTAATCCTGGTGGGATTTCAACAAGGAAAATCAGCCCAACCTGTCTCCTTTCTCAGTGGGCTTAGGCAAGTAGCATTCACAAACTATAGGTCAGTTAGTGACACAGGGCCTCCAGTCTGGGTGCCTGAGCCAGGGTCTACTTGCTTCTGAGTGCCACTGCAAGGCTTTCAAGGGCTTGTCTCCAGGCCTGACCAGCCTCACAGGTGCAACAGGTTGGGGTTGATTATGACCACAGGAGTTCCTTAACACTTGCTTGGCTTGTGGCCGGGTGTGTATGTCATCTCCTCCACCACAATGCCGCAGTACTTTTAACCCCAGCAACAAACTTTTAATGGCATCGCCATGCTTTAGAGAACAATTGTGTAGTTCCCGTTTTAGAAGTTAAATATTACTGTGGTGGGTTTCTTTGGTGTTTTCCCCCCTATGAGGATGAAACACCACAACAGAGGCTCAAACTCTGTGTATACCCCAAATTAAAAAAAAAAAATCTGTAAGAGGACCAAAAAATACCACCATGGCTAAACAACAGAGTAAGAGATGCCAGGTCACCGGGGCCATTGCTTCTCCCCACTTCTAAAGCATGTGCTGCCATACCCAGTGTTTTCAAGGAGATTTCTTTCTTTAAACAGAGGTTATCAAGCAAACAGAAAATAGTCTTAACTCCATCCTTGGCCCCAGGCTTCAGGGCCACCCTTCCCAGGGGTCTCTGGCACTCCAGCTCCTGGTAGCCTCCCAGCCTCAGTCAGCTCTGCTCCTCTTGAGGAGCAGCAGCTGCAGGGCTGCTTCTCTGAGCCTCTGACCTCTCCCACTCCAGTGTGGCTTTTCCTCCCCAGGGCTCAGCCTGTTTCAGTCCTTCCTCCTTCCAGGTGCCTATTAGCATAGCAGCCCTTTACAGGCCGAGGTGTAGCCCAGCCCTCTTTAACTAGCTGGATTGGGCTCACCGGCTGAAGTCCAGGGGAGCTGGGCTCAGTCTATCCACAGAGACAGGCAGTTACAGACAAAAAGTCATCTTTCAAAAACCGGAAATCAAATCCTACAGAGGAAAATAGAAAAGAACATAAACTCTGGCAGGTCAAGTGTAAAAATATAATTAGCAGGCCAAAAAAGAATTTGAAGAGCAACTAGCAAAAGACAGAGAAACTAACAGCAATTTTTTTTCAAGTACATCAGAAGCAGGAAGCCTGCTCAGTAATCCGTGGGGCCACTGGATGATTGAGGTGCTAACGGAGCACTCAAGGAAGACAAGGCCGTTGCAGAGAAGCTAAATCGATTCTTTACATCGGTCTTCACCGCAGAGGATGTGAGGGAGATTCCCACATCTGAGCCATTCCTTTTAGGGGACAAATAGAGGAGGTTTGGGAACAAATTGATAAATTAAACAGTAATAAGTCACCAGGGCCAGATGATATTCACCCAAGAGTTTTGAAGGAACTCATATATGAAATTGCAGAATTACTAAGTGTGGTATGTAACCTATTGTTTAAATCTGCTTCTGTACCAGATGACTCACAGATAGGCTTACTGGCCTGTAATTGCCTAACTTCAGTATGAGGCAAACTGGCTGAAAGTATTGTTAAGAACAGAATTATTAGACACATAGATGAACACAATACGTTGGGGAAGAGTCAACACTGCTTTTGTAAAGGGAAATCATGCCTCATCAATCTATCAGAATTTTTTGAGGGAGTCAAAATGCATGTGGACATGGGTGATCCAGATTTCAGAAAGTCTTTGACAAGGTCTCTCACCAAAGGCTCTTAAGCAAAGTAGGCAGTGATGGGATAAGAGGGTCCTCTCATGGATCAGTAACTGGTTAAAAGATAGAAAACATAGGTAGGAACAAATGGTCAGTTTTCACAGTGGAGAGAGGTAAATAGTACGCTCCTCCAAGGATCTGTGCTGGGAACAGTGCTGTTCAGCATATTTATAAATGGTCTGGAAAAAGGGGTAAATAGTGAGGTGGCAAAGTTTGCAGACTATATTAAATTACTCGAGATAGTTAAGTCCAAAGCTGACTGTGAAGAGTTACAAATGGATCTCTCAAAACTGGGAGGCTGGGCAACAAAATGGCAGAAGATATTCAGTGCTGATAAATACAAAGTAATGCACATTGGAAAACATAATCCCAACTACACATACAATATGATGGCATCTAAATTAGCTGTTATCACTCAAGAAAGAGAACTTGGAGTCCTTGTGGATAGTGGTCTGATAACATCTGCTAAATGTGCAGCAGCAGTCAAAAAAGCTAACAGAATGTTAGGAAACATTAGAAAAGGGACAATAAGACAGAAAAAATCATAATGCCATTATATAAATCCATGGTATGCCCACACCTGTAATACTGTGTGCAGTTCTGCTCGCCCTGTCTCAAAAAAGATATATTAGAATTGGGAAAAGTACAGAGAAGGGCAACAAAAATGATTAGGGGTATGGAACAGCTTCCATATGCGAGAGATTAAAAAGACTGGAACTCTTCAGCTTGGCAAAGAGAAAACTGAGGGGAGATATAATAGAGATCAATAAAATCATGAATGATCTGGAGAAAGTGAATAAAGAAGTGTTATTTACTCCTTCCATAACACAAGAACACAGGCTTGAATGAAATGAAATGATTAGGCAGTCTATTTAAAACAAATGTAAAGAAGTACTTCACACAATGCACAGTTAATTTGTGGAACTCATTGTGAAGGGATGTTGTGAAGGCCAAAAGTATAACTTGGTAAAAAAAAAGAATTAGGTAAGTTCCTGGAGGATAGGTCCATCAATTAGTCCAGATGGTCACTGACACAACCCCATGCTCCGGATGTCCATAAACCTCAGATTGCCAGAAGCTGGGACTGGATGACAGGGGATGGATCACTCGATAAATTGCTCTGTTCTGTTCATTCCCTCTGAAGCATCTGGCACTGGTCACTGTTGAAATACAAGATAATGGACTAGCTGGACCATTGGCCTGACACATTATGACCATTCTCATGTTCTTATGATGGCTGCTTTGTCCATTCTACCAAATGATCTGGGAGGATATGACATGAAGAAAAACAGATAAAGTTTCTCTGAGAACTGGGAGAGAATATTTTAAGGCAGGTACCACAATCTGGAAATGGCACAAATAGAAAGAACTCATTTGGACACTGCATCAGTTCCTAAGGGAAATGTTACATTCAAAGAAACATTGCACAGCAGTGATATGTTGTTGTAATCTAAAAAGTTGTGTTATTTTTCAGTATGACTATATGGGTTCAGACAAGGATGTTGTAACGGAGAAAATAGTCCAGCTTATTGGCTTTGTCAATAGTGTAAGTTACTGTCTTTTTCTGTTCAATATTCATATGGGAAATGTGGCTGTTCTGAGTCAGTTTGCTGGTAGTCATAGCCTAGCAGGTAGAGCAGGGGGCTGGGATCAGGACTCCTGGGTTCTATTCCTGGTTCTGTCACCGACCTGCTGTGTGACTTTGCTAAGTCACCTCACATTTCTGTGTCTTTTTCTTCTGTAAATTCAATATAATACTTATCTGTGTCCTACATCACAAGGGTTATGTGAGACTTATAATGCTCTGAGAACCTTGGATGAAAGATGCAGTAGGAGAAGAAAATATTATTACCTCATGAAGTCCAAATATTTTATAGATGATATTATTCTCTGGTGATTATTTAATACCAGTTTTCACCCTCAGGATACTCAGTCTGCAGCAATTAGATTAAAAACCATTTTATATTCCTCATCACCAGGATTAGCTCATTCACCCCTGAGAGACATCAGAGACGCCAGGTACTCTGAGCCATCTGAAAATAAAGGGACCTGCAATGTGTCCCCCTTTAGAATTTTTTTATTGTAAAATTACTCTGACTACCTTCATTGTGGGCACTTGTTACTGTTGTTATGATATCCGTGAATCTTTTTCTGTCTTAAACTTCCTTAGGTTATGTTTGTAGTGTATACAGTATTGGTAGGATGATGAGCCTCAATCTTGGCACGAGGATTCCCCAGATGGGCAATTTTCCAAACTCGACTTTTTACGTGGGTTAGCAGTGCAATTTAAAGTGTATAGGGTGATCTGGGGTTGAACTCAGACTGCTAACCTCAGTTGAAAGCCAAATTGCTGTGTCTGCATTGGTATTTTAGCCTGAGTTAACTAACCCGAGTTAAGAATGCACCTGTTGTTTTTTTTTTTTCAGTGTAGACATAATCTTAGTTATTTTAAGTTAACTTGGTCATAAGAAGAACTGTATGCATCATTGTAACTGTGTTGGTCCCAGGATATTAGAGAGACAAGGTGGGTGAGGTAATATCCTTTATTGGACCAGCTTCTGTTGGTGAGAGAGACAAGCTTCTTGAGCTCACACAGAATTGAAGAAAAGCTCTTTGTAAGCTTGAAAGCTTGTCTCTCTCACCAGCAGAAGTTGGTCCAATAAAAGATATTACCTCACTCACCTTGTCTCTCTAATAAAAAGAACTGACAGTTGTGATGCACTAACTGAGAATTTATTTTGATTGACTAGGTTGAAAAGGATTGATATGGACTAAGATGTTGGATTTTAGGATCTTTCAGTACTGTGTTTTCCTTAACATAGATTACAACATTTTATTGTGGGGACATCTGTGGCTATACACTCTGTGACAGTCCAATCCATAGTTTGTTACACTCATGGCCATTGCTTATAGATCTTCCAGTACTACAGTGCATATAATGTAACTGATCTTGTATTTCCTCTGTTACATTTTCAGATGTTTACCTCTCTTAATATGACAATTGTGCTGTCTTCATTGGAGTTCTGGGCAGATAGTAACAAAATTCCTATAACAGGGGAAGCTGATGAATTATTACAAAGGTTTTTACAGTGGAAAAATATCCATCTTATTCTACGGCCACATGACATAGCATATTTATTTGTGTAAGAAGAACATTACTTTATTATTAAAGAAGATGCACTAGAAATCTTTTAGACTGTCATTGTTTTTAGAAAGAATATATTTATGATCAAGAATCTTTTTTGTGCTTTAGTTACAGGGACCAACCAAATTATGTAGGGGCATCTTTTGCAGGAAAGCTGTGTCTGAGAAACTATTCTGGAGGGGTTGCTCTGGTATGATATAATAGAATTTACTTACCTGTACAAGTAATATACTGTATTGGTTACTTACAGTTCTGACCTTTGCTTGTAGGGGCAAATCTTGCACCCACCTCTACAACTAAGAAGAGTCCCCTGGCAACAGAATCAATGCAGCTATGCTGTGCAGGGGGAACACAGAATTTAGCAGGGCCATTCAGAAGTTAAACACCATGAGAAGAGGAGCCTTGTCTCACATGCTGTGGAGCAGCATGCAGGGGATGATGAAATAGAAATGGAGCCAAAGGATATCCTTGTCTGGGGTCCTCTGGTTTTCTGCTCTGGGTGGTGGCTCCAAAAAGGCATCACAGATTATTTGAGCCACTGGGCTCGGTAGCCACTCCATAGGATCAGATGGAAAGATTCTTGCCCCTGCACTTCTACTCTGCACTCAACTTGTCTACTTAGACTAGGCACTGCACAGAGGATTCGGCCTCTGGAGAAAAAGTACGTTAATGAGTGTTTGAATTCAGGATTACACATGTTCTTTGTAACTTCCTTCTAGTCCTGGAAGTGGACAGAGCAGTTTCCTTACAATGGAGTATGCGTTCCGTTCATATATTATGTCTAGTGCAGATATCTTTGTGTATGTTAGGCAGGGCAGAAAACAAAAAATTTAGATTTTTATCACAGTTTGTTTCCACAGTTGAATGAACTTTTAGCACTTTCTTTCTTATTATATTAGTATCAAAGAACAATAACACTGGAGACATTTTCAGTCATCATTGCACAGCTGCTCGGGCTTAGTCTGGGAATAGCATATGATGATTCTAGGGATTGTCAGTGTTCAGGATACACCTGCATAATGCACACCACAGCAGTGTAAGTTTTTTTTTAATTATTATTAATTTATGTACCTCACATAGCATTGCATTATTTATTATATTTAGAACCATTTTAATATGCATACAAGTGCTATCATTCTAAATAATGCCATATTAGGATATATGTAGACTTTTGTACCTCTATATCACTGTTTTAAGTCCATCCCAGTTCATTAGTAGCTAGAAGTTGTCTGTGTGTATGCCTATGTGTGTTGGGATAGTTTGGATATATGGAAACATATCAACAAAGAATAGGACTGTGACCTATAGATGGATGGATGGATATCTAGATAGAATTAGGTTTCAGAGTGATTGCCGTGTTAGATATAGATATAGGTCATATCTAGATAGATATAGGTATAGGTCACAGTCCTCCTCTTTGTTGGTATGTTTCCATATAACCAAACTATCCCAACACAAATGTCATCAGCTGGGAATCTCTGCAGAGGAGCCGACAGACTGACTTACTTTCTCATCCCCGCGATGGCCCACAAGATTTAAAGCAGATTAGTGACAGAGTGCAGGAAAACTTGCACTGTTGCTGCTTGTCATGTGCATAAAGGGAGTAATTCAATCTGAGGCTGCCTGTCAGTCAGGTACTTGCCATGAACACTAATTTGATGTAAAAATCTAAAATAAATAAATAGTACTTTCAGAGATTAACAGTTACAGGAAATATTTCGCTTTTCACTTAAGAACAAAATCTGTCTCCTACCCTCATCTTTTAAGTCCTATTTCTCTATCTAAGCAGTTGTTGATAACTATGTGACTTTTAATGTCTATGTTCCCGCTGAGCTACAGTCTTGAAATTAAATACACTAATTCATTATGTGCCACTGAATACAGGAAAAGCCCTAACTTGGACCTTCAGAGATCATAAGGTCTTTTATTATCAAATTTCAAATGTTCAATCACTCTTAGTTTAAAACTAGTCCACACTTCTCCATTTTCTCCACCCTTTTTTTAAGCTTTCCAGTTTATGTTATGTACAGATGTGTACTCACTATGGGACCAATCATGCAAACTCTTATGGATGTAAGTAACTTTACTCACTTGACTAGTTCTACTATGTAAAATTACTCAAGGGCCTAAATGTTTCTAATATTAGTATAATGTAATGTGTCATTAAAATTAAATTTACTGAGAGTTCCGTCTTCTTGTGAGATGCTTTATTGTCTGTGATGACAAGAGGAGGGAAAGGGGAGACAATTGTACCAGCCCCATAAGCTCGGCCCCACCCCCCAATGTTTGTAACTGGAATGTCTGGAACTGGGGTGAAATGGGAGGGGATGGGGCCACAGCAAACATGATATACTGGGGCTCCAGACTTCTCTCAGTGGGCTTGTAGGTGGTACTACACTCAATTCAATATAACCGCTGATGACAGGAAAGAAAAAAAATCTGGTATTTATATTATAGGTTTCCTAATTGTAGCTGCTAGATTGATTACTATTAAACTAACCTCAATTGCTGTCAAGTTTTCACTGAGGAGAATAAACAAGTGTTCTGGAAGAGACAGAAAAGGTATGGCCTGCAGTATCTTTAGTGGAGAGACTGAGACAATGACAGTTTAGAAAGGTTTTGCTGTTCTGCTTGTGTTTTCCTAATTTAACGAGGGCATCCTCCATTGCATGTTATGCCTTCTTCTTGCCCTCAGTTGGCTGCAGCATGCAGTCTGTCTGGGACCCAAACACCATTCTAGCACAAACTTGCAAAGATATTTTAAAAAATTATATTTATTCCTTCATTGAGGCAGACATGCTGGGTCAGAGGCCTCCAATTTGGAGAAATTATTTTAATTTGAGGTTGCCAGTTCTATTTAATTTATTTCAGCCAAGAAGAATGTTGAAGGCAAGTGAATGCACTTAAGGTGCCAGGTTAATAGCCACATTCACCCACAAGGCAAACAGTTGACATATTTTTAAAAATCCTTAATTTTGCAACCAAAGTCATTTTTGTTTTATTAAAGTATTTCAGTGGCATGAAAGGATATATATTTTACAAAGCATGAAGAATACTTTAATGATGATATTGTACTTTATGTTTTAGACATTCCAGTGGGACAAAGACCTTTAGCAACTGCAGTATAGGAGACTTTCAAAGTTTCATTGCAAGTGGAGAAGGAGAATGCCTTTTGAACAAACCGTATTTGAATGCATCTTATAGGGCTCCCGTCTGTGGCAACAAAATAGTGGAGGAAGGAGAGGACTGTGACTGTGGCACACGAAAGGTTAGGAAATAAATTCCTGAAATTTAATATGAATAAATAATTCACAGTTCCATACCTTGAGACGGAAGAGAAAATTAAAAAAATAAGAGATACCTTATGGGTCCAAGAAGTGCTAACAAGACCTCTGGATGAAAGGCCACCTGGAGCCCTTGAGAAAAAACATTCAACTTGGAAATGCTATGGAGGTGCTTTTTCTCAGCCTCATAGTCAGGGTTGTGTTCTGAAATGGGCTTTAAAATGGAACATAAATTTCTGTTTTTCTCTAAATGTAGATAGACGTTCAATATGAAATTTCTCTTTGAATTTCAAATGTAGCTTTATTTGATTTTTTAAATTTATAATAGAAAGCATTTGAAATTACTGTTGTTAAAATTTGTCCATGGCATTCTGCCTTTTTGATTGTTAAGTGACATCTTCAAAATTGATAAACTTGAAGGAAGCTCGTGCAACAGATGTTATTTGTTTTAACTGACAGTTTATTCACCAACAGGTAGCTGACAGATAAAACCGCCATCATTAACTACGCTTTTATGCCATATTTTATCCCATATCTAAGTATGTTTTATGTGCAGCTTCTGACGGATAAAACCTTTTCCTTTGGCAGCTATACTTCTGTCGCACAGCTCCAGGAACCACCCCTCCAGGCATACCTTTCCTTCACTCATCTGTCTCCTCTCTGAAATGTTAAGACAAGTGTCAATCTCAATGTATCTACAAGGTACTGTGTACTCTAGGTCCAATCCAGGGAAGCATTTAAGCATGTGCTTAACTTTAAAAATATGAAAAAGTCAATGAAACTACTCATGTAATTAAAGTTAAACACTTGGTTAAGTACTTTGTTGGCTCAGATCAGAGAGCTCAGCACCTTTCAGGATCAAGCCCCATAAAAGCCCTACGAAATGAATATATACAAAAAAATTCATTGTGAAAACAGTTAAGAACACTACATGCTGGCTTTCTATCACACCCTTCACCAACCTCCCTCCCAACAAAACATTCCTCCCTCTACAAGCACACACCTTGACTCTACTACAATTAGTATACAGCAGAGACCATCTACCACAATGTTATCTGCCCCTTCTGGGGATGACAGCCTTCCATTACTAATCTACTCCTTCCAAACACAAAAATATACTATATTAGACATTCACAACTAATAGCATTGGGATGGGGACGTTCCGTAAAAGGATGTGCACAGAAGGGGAGGTTGAGGAGATAGAGTTAAGGATGCGATTCATGATCTGTGGTGTATGGCTGTTGTGATGAAGATAAAATGTGTGCCTGTGGGTAGAAGAGTAGAGGATATGTACTGTAAGGTGACTTGACTTTTAATTTCCTTGCTTTTGTGTTTTTGTATTAGGTATGTTATATGTGTAACAACCATAACCGTTTTTATATTCTAATAGTATTTGGTTTGATACTGGTAGGTCAGCAAATGTTCTCCAGTACTAAAGTTTTAAAACAGTGTAGTGACTTTCTGCTTATTTCAGAGACAGTAGCCTCTCTGTAGTTAAGGTTGGAGCTACTGCATGATTCTATTATAAGTGCCTCCTAACTTCACCAGAACTTAAACCAGTGTAGCTGAAATTGCTTGGTAAACTGGGTGCAAGCAAACAATATGTATTTTAATACTGCCAGATGTAAATGTATACATCAAGGAACAAAGAATGTGTAAGCCATACTTATAGTATAGGGGACTCTACCCTGGAAAGCAGTGATTCTGAAAATGATTGGGGGGCTTTGTGAATAATCAGCTGAACATGAACTCCCAGTGCGATGCTGTGGCCAAAAGGGCTAATGTAGTAGTTGAATGCATAAATGGGAATCTCGAGTAGAAGCAGAGAGGTTGTTTTACCTTTGTATTTAGTCCTGGTGTGACCACTACTGGAATACTGTATCTAGTTCTGGTGTTCACAATTCAAGAAGGATGTTGAGAATTGGAGAGTGTTCAGAGAAGAGCCAAGAGAATGATTAAAGGATTGAAAAACATGCCTTATAGCGATAGTCTCAAGGAACTCCATCTATTTAGCTTAACAAAGAGAAGGTTCAAGGGTGACTTGATCACAGCCTATAAGTACCCACATGGGTAACAAATATTTAATAATGGGCTCTTCAGTCTGGAAGACAATGGCTGGAAGTTGGAGCCAGATAAATTCAGATTGGAAATAAGGTGCATATTTTAAACAAAGAGGATAATTAACCATTGGAATATGTACAGGGGCGGTCACCCCTCTCCCGTGGGGCAGGGGTTAAAAACAGTCCTGGGAAAGGGCTGCCCCGGGGAGCCAATTAAGTGCAGGGTTGAGGCAGCCAATCAGGGCCAGGCTGGGAGTATAAGACGGCCTAAGGGAGGAGCTGGGTCACAGTCTCTCTCCAGCCTTGGAGGGAGAAGGACCTAGCTGCCTGGGAGCACAGGGTACCTGATGCAGAGCAGAGCAGTGCTGGGGAAAGGCAAGAGGAGCTGGGGAGCTCCAGGGTGAGGCCTTGGTTAAGGCCTAAGCAGGGACTGGGGTTACAGAGGTGTAGCCCAGGGATAGGCAGAGGCAGCTGGTCCTACCCCCTTGCCAGTGATGAGCGGCCATTACAGACTGCAGCCTGCCCCAGAGAACAGGGGCTAGATGACGACTGGCAGTAGCCACTGAGGCAAGGTGGGCTCAGATGGTTGGGGGTTCCCCTGGGAGGGGAGACCCAGAGTGTGGGGGTACTGCTGGGGCAGAACCCCATGGTAAAGGGGCACCAGGGTATGGGAGGGACACGGAGACCAGAAGCAGGTGAGCCACCGGCTGGCAGAGGGCGCTCCAAGGCTGGAGAAGAGCTAATTCCCAGGGCGACCATCAGGAGACACCACACCGGTGAGTCTCGACCTTGCTACAGAATAACTTACCAAAAATGATGGTGGATTCTCTTATCACTGTCCATTTAAAAATCAATATTGGATGCTTTTCTAAAAGGTTTGCTGTAGTTCAAACAGGAAATATATTGGGAATTTCTATAACCTGTGTTATGCAGGAGGTGTTGTAATAATTGGGCCTACAAATTAAAATTTACCTTATTTGTGGACTCAGCTGTGAGAAGTGAAAGTTCATAAAATGTAATAATGCCTATAACAAAATATTGTTGGAAAAATATGTAAAAGGAGACAGAATGACTAAATTAGTCCAAACAAAAAAGCCTATTAAAGGACTGTGTTAAGATCATGTCTGGCAAATGAGAAGTGTGGAACCAGAAAGTAACGAACAAAAATTGGAGTGTCAGAAACTAGGCCTAATTGGTGTATTGAATAAAGAGAAGATGAGCTATTCTGCCTACCACTCCATTTTGGGGTCCCTAGAAGAAGAGACTTTGGGTGAAGAATCAGGCTGTTTGTCAACCACTACAGGCTGGGAGATGGGAGAACTGGAAGGAGTGAGCTTCACCATGATGGTCAAACACATACAGTATGTGGAGGACTGTTGCACCAGCCAGACTGATCATGGTTGATAGCATCGCACCAGGCATTGTATAATGAAGTTCCCAGATCTGGCTCAGTAATGCGAATCCATGAATTTCTGGGGTGGCCTCATGGATGGCGCCGGGTAGCTCAGGATGTACACCCCTTCATGTATCAATGGAGAGTTTGAGAGCATGCTGTGCTGGGGTGTTTTTGTTCATTCTGATGTCTTGGCTGAAGAGCATGCAATGTTGCTTTTGAATATAATGAGCTATTGAAGGAAGGTCGAATCTCTGTCAGATTGTGACATTTCGCACAAAGTCAAACCACTTTGTACTCAGATTTGGCTCAGACAGCACATATGGAATGCCTCTAGCTGCTCCAAGTCTGCCTGCAAGAGGCTCCAGGTTTCTGACCTATATAGCAATACAGGTAGTACACAGATTTGATAAATCCTGAACTTTGTCTCAGTGCAGTGATATTTTTGCGTTCATAATTGAGACCTGGATTTCATAGAGGAGGTGGCAAGACCTATTTGTCAAATAACGTCTGGTTCGCTGTGGCTGTTTGAACTCTGTTTGTAGTCTAGATAGATGAACGCATCAGCGCTTTCCATGTTGCATGCTTCAGTACAGGGATTAAAATATCACTGTGGCCTCAAGTGCAGATGTTAAAGTGTCAACTTCCACCGCATGCAACCTTTGGAACTGCTACTACTACTGATACTTCCAGAAGCTTAGTGACTTCAGATACCTGGGTCCTTGGCATTATTCAGTAAGCCGTGAGCCGAGGCTTTGGGAACTTCCTCCAAACCGCCCCCTTGAGAATGTTTTTGAAACGCCTCCTGTCAGAAAGGGACTTTTAATTAACTTCTTTCCTTGGGGGGGCGGGAGGGGAGAGACTTCAGTTTCCAGGGCCACCAAACTGGTCTCTTTTGCCAGGATTAAAATGTGGTATATTCTAAAATCTATAATGTTTCTATTGTTTGTTTTTCAGGAATGTCTATGGGATCCGTGTTGCCAACGCACCTGTAAATTTAGACGAGACATCAAATGTATCACTGGAGATTGTTGTTGGAAATGTAGGGTAAGCTATACATTCTGAGTGATCAGAACCTAACACATTTTCTAACTATAACCCACATATCTAACAATAGCCCCGATACTGCAGATACTTAATGCTTAACTTTTAAGTATGTGAATAATCCAGTTCAGTATTTAGGATTGGAGCAAACTGTGCATACTATATATTATTGCTTTCTATACTTATATACAGAAAGAACCAGAGAACAAGTCACTGTTGACATATCGAGTTACCTAAAATATTGTCAAAATGATATTGATAATTCAAGGCAATATTGTAAATGAGACCTGATGGAAGCAGTTGTATAAACATGTACTTAATACTCTGTCTGAGCGTGCACATGCCATAGGAGTTAAGCAGAGGCCAATGACTCAAATGACCAAAAAGGGAGCTGATCTTCACTTTGTTTCATGGGATCAGCTTTTTGTTACTCAAGTCATCAAAGCAAAAACTTGTTTTTAAAAACAAAAAGCTGAAAGACTTTTAGCTTTTTTATATTTAAAAAAAGTGTTTCTAGTTGTTAGGTTTTCTTGTTATGTTGACTAATCAGTATAAATATCAAATATTGTGATTCGCATAAATTCTGTTCCTTAGTAGTTATAATTAGAGCTGATTGGAAAAATGTCAGTGAAACCATTTTCAACCAGAGAGTGCAGTTCTGTCAAAGTCTAAATGCTTTGCAAAATCATGTAAATTTTGTCTAAATTTAAAAAGAAAACAAGGGAAAAGAATTCTGACAATATAATTTCAATTTTGTCTTTAATATTTTTATTTGATATTATATGATATAATATTAAAATAAAAATTGTGAAATCAAAATGAAACATTTAAATCAACTTTAAATGATTTTCCCCATGCGATTTTCTTTCATAGAGAAATTTGAAGTGTAGGGGTGTTGTTCCTAATCAGAAGATAGGTATGAAAATCTTGAAATCCTTTGCAAATTTCTGTCCTCCACACAGCTCTAGTTATAACCTTTCTATATGTCATGCACAGGCCTCCTATTTCTGTTTTTTTCCTACTAGTTTGTGCGAAATGGTACATTATGTCGAAGCACTAGCGAAGATGAGTGTGATCTAATAGAGTATTGCAATGGTTCCTCTGCACACTGTACACCTGACTTCTGGGTCATGGATGGACACCCATGCAACCAGAACACAGCCTATTGTTTCAAAGGAGTGTGCCAAACTGCTGATAAACAGTGTAAAAAACTCTTTGGTCAAGGTAATAATGATAGTTATTTGTTTCCAAAATCTAATTCTAGAGACTGCTGTCTTCAGTGTTTCTGCCTTATGAAGGTGGATAATTATTATTTGTCACAAATGACATAATTAGGCACAGATACTTGAGGCAACTTGCCTGGACGCTCTGTGGTCTGTTGGATAAGACTTGGGTTTATTGCATCAAAGATCTGGGTTTTGTTCACAGCTCAGCCACAAACTTTCTAGGTAACTTTGAGTATTTCCCTTAACCTTTTTATGGTTCAGTGACTACATGGGTAAAATATGGATAACTATATTTTATACCGCTGGTGGTGCTGTGAAGCTTCCTACATAAAATACATGTATGTAGTGCAGAGATTTATTAAGACCAGTCAGTGTAAAGGGTGAGACTAGAACTCATGACTACCTGTATCCTAGCAGCCTGCACATTCCCCTAAGTCCAGATGGCATTTTGGTTGGGGGGAGTAGAGAGGAGATAATGGCAGTGGTATTTTGGTATGAAGAGTTTTTGTTTTTTTTAACCATATCATAGACTTTCTAAAATCATTTAAGTTGCTTTGGTTGGTTTGGAACAATTAGAAGGCCTGGTTAATTCACTCTGAAGCTAATTTAGCTTCAGGTTAGCCTGTAAATTAGAACATTTCCTATTATGTATGTGACTGAACAGAGTTTCTAGTGGCCTTAAGTGTGTTATCTTACACGCACATTTTATGAAAATTAGAAAGATGCATATCACACATTAAGGCTATCATGCAAAGTGTTTTGCAAGCATAACTATAGCAGTTGTTGTAAACATTATTATATTAGTAACCCTAATGAGATGATCTGATGGTTCTTTGCCATCCTTGTCCAGGCTGATCTGGTTCATAAAATGCTGTCAACCTGCAGCTGCAAGGCCCCCTGCTCCATCAGGGACAGGTTATTTACTCCTGTTGTATGGAATAAAAGCTGCTTCATGCCAACTCTTGTGATAACGACTGGAGCCCTTTCCTTGTCCCTAACTGGAACACATCACAGGTTCCACATGAAGGCCTGGTTAAATCCCTGTGAAGCTAATTTAGCTTCAGAAACTTGCTGAGGATACTCCAGGTTAGCCTGTAAATTAGAACATTTCCTATTATATATGTGACTGACCAGAGTTTCTAGTGGCCTTAAGTGTGTTATCTTACACCCACATTCTCCATATCTTCTGTTTAATAGGAAATCTCCATACCTATTCCTTTAACTCCAGAAACAACTTACACACATTTTTGACACATTTCCAATGGTTGTCAAACACTCTCAGTACCACACCTGAGACACATACCTTCCTATAGTAGAGCACTGGACTGGCTTGAGGTTCTGCTGATCTAGGTGAATAGATACTTCTACCAATCTATAGTCACCCAAATAAATAAATACTGTACTTTTTTCTGCCACTAATTTTTGCTGCTCTACGCAACTGCCTGTTCTGCCTGTGTCTTGAAGTCAGCCTTGGCAGAGCATTTTGGGACTTATGAAAAAGAGACGGTCACCCACTTGTTCTAGGAGGAGGCCATGACTGAATAGCTGTGAAGGAAGCCCGAGTTTGGCTTGAAGCAGCCCTGTGTCTATGACCTGCAAACTCGACTCGACAGTGCAGAGAACAATTCTGCACTGGCATGTGCTAGGTGTTCCAGCAAAGCATTTTCCAACTCTGACTTCTATAAGTCTATGACGAAGTCTAATCAATGTTATTGTATTTGCAGCTTCAAAAAGTGGCTCTCTCGCATGTTATGAAGAAATTAATGGTCAAAAGGATAGGATGGGACACTGCGGCTTCAATCAGGACGGTTACCAGGCTTGCGAATGGAAGTATGTTTTGAGAAATAGAAATGTCTCCCTATAGGGAGAAGTACAAGATGAAGCATGGCATCTTGGCTGATTGTGTTGAAAGTAACTTGGATTTTGAAAATTTTTATCCGGTTTGTTTCTGAACTTTTACTATATGTAAACAGCTGCTGGCCTGTTTTCCCAGCTCAGAAAGAGTTCACTGCCATGCCCATGTTTTTTTTTCAGGGCACAGCTTTATTCTTTAGCAGAAAACTCAGGCAAAGTATCAAACCAAAACAGTTTCTCTGCCCACCATAGGCTACAGCTCCTACAGGCTTTTTCCCCATTTGGTTCTCTCAGCACTGAAAGGAGGACACACCATGCACTTCAATCCCTCTGCTTCAGGTTCTATTGCAGGAGCCTCTCTCCTACCTGAAGCGCCTCTTCAGCGAAAAATGTCATTCCTAACCAGTGACCCAGAGAGTCCTTGCAAACATAACCACTTTATTTCAAGCAGAAGTCTGAGTAGATTGGTGGACTTTGCAGCATACCCTGAAGAGTCAAGACTAGCAAATTCTACTCCTGGGGAAATTGTGCGCCACTGCGCATGCATAGAATTAATGTCCCCTGCAGATTTGCTTCCCAGCAGAAAAATGACTTTCTGATGGGGAAGCAAAGGGAGCAAAAAAGAGTGGTCATGCAACCCTCCCCAGCTGTATGTTTCAGGGTGCCCAGGGAACTGGTAGAGAGGTATTTCACTGTGGGGCTGGGGAAGACCTGGCTGGTGGCTCCTACCCTGCACCATGCTCCGCTGCTAGTTCCGGCTGGGCTAGTGAGGATGAGACTTCCTCTTCCCCTGCACGATCTGGACCCAGGCCAGACCCACCCCCAGATTTCTCCCCCAGCTGCAGGAAACTCTGCAAATTCCTCCCCCACCACCACCACTTCCTGCACCCATAGCTCCTTAATTGCAGGGGGAGGGATCCCTGTACAGGAAGCTGCTCTCCCATCTGCCCAGCCCCCATGCAGCCAGACCCTCCTGCCAAGCCTCACCCCCCTGCACTCAGAACTCACTCTGATGAGCTTCACTTCCCCTGCACCACCCTGACAAGTCATCTGGACCCCCTCACTGAGCCTCCCCTACCAGGCTCAATCTCCCCCCCCAGACCCCCTCCCCGCTGAGCTCCAACCACCTTCATCTGGACCCCCTGCCAGAGTCCCATTACCACTGCACCCAGAACCCCCCAAGAAGCCCCTGTGCATCCAGATCCTCCCCACACTGAGCCACCCACACCCAGATTGCCCAATGCAGAACCCTCTCAAACCACACCTGGGTCCCCCCACGCTAAGCCCCTCCACACTTGAATCCTGCCTTGTTGAGCCTGCCTGCCCACATGGAAGGGCAGGGCTCTGGGGAAAGCCTGGTCTTTGTGCTGTGTCAGGGTTGGGTGCAGCCTCACTGCTGAGTCCATGTCCCGGGGGGGCTGCACAGTGATCTCCCACCTTTGTGCTGCCAGTGGCCTATGCTCCCCAGTGCCATGCCAGAGCCTCCATATTTATTTGACAAATAAAATTTGCAGAATTTTAAAATATTGTGCATGGCTTTTTTTTTTGCGCAGAATTTTTAATTTTTTTGCGCAGAATGCCCTCAGGAGTAAAATTCACGCTTCATTGGGCCAACACAGGAAACAAATTCCAGCATTGTGGTCCCTCTAGTAAGAACAGCCTGTCCTCAGTCAGTGATATGTAAATCTAGAGACTTCTGGCAAGAAAATATCAGCTATCATTGTCGTATTATGTGGGAAGAAGTGTTCTCTCAGGTGTCCCTCTGGTTTTGCCACAGTATCGGGATGCTTTGGGAAAGTGCTTCACATGGAGGAGGAACCTAGACACTAATTTTTTAAAACCCCTTTTTTTACTGTGCATGGAATATTTCACATGTGCAACAGTCTCTTTGCCTGTGTTTTATATATGTCGTAGCAGTACTTCTTTAAGTAATACATGGGGAATGCAAATTTAATAATAGGCTCTTCAATCTAGCACACAAAGGTGTAACAAAATCCAATAGCTGGAAGTTGAATAGCCAAATTCTGACTGGAAATATGGCACACATTTTTAACAGTAAGGGTAATTAGCCATTGAAATAACTTACCAAGCTTGAGGTGGATTCTCCTGGAGAATCCATTCAAGCTTGGTGTTTTGCTTGGTGTTTTGCATCAAGTAACCAAAGCAAACCTCTGTACAGAGTATAGTTATCCCTTCTCACAGAAATTATGGTATGCTTTAATATCTAATATTTTGAACTGTCAAATGCCAAATATGTAGTTTTAATTTTCTTCTCATATGTTTGTAGAGATCTCCAGTGTGGGAAGTTAGTTTGTCAATATCCAAGTCATAGACCATTCATTAAGGAAAAGGCTGCTGTCATTTATGCTAGGGTGCAGAATTCCTTATGCATAACTTTAGATTATATGAAGGGGCCTCGAGTGAGGGATCCAATGTTGGTGAAGGATGGTACTCTCTGTGGTAAGCAAAAGGTAACAAATCTTTTTTTTTTAAACGGTTAGCAATGTAAATGTTTTCCATGTAAACATACACTTTTTTTAGAAGTTGCTACTAATATTGGAGCAGTGATGAGCTGCACTGGCTTACTGAGTTATAAAATTAACTGTTTTGTCCCCTGGTTTACTCTAAACTAACCAAGAACTATTTCCAAATATTTTGAGGTAAAATAGGATCTGGTAAACAGCTTTCTGCTCTTAAACAGCCTGAAAAAGACCCTTAAACCTAGAGAATTTTTTTTCTATGCTTTCTGTTGACCTTGAACTGTATTTATGTTTGGGTTTTAGATTTGTATGAACCAGAAATGTGGAGATGCTGCTGTCCTGAAATATAATTGTGATGTAAAGAAAAAATGCAATGACCATGGAGTAAGTAACAGCAACATTATTATAATAATACTGTTTGGATTAATAATATTTTGGATTTGCAGATATTTTTCTTATAAATCGTCAACTGAAAAAGCTACTTTAGGCTGACACTTGGCATGCAAAGTCTTCGTGCCATGGCTGATTGGTTTGGTTTTTCCTGATACTTAGAGTCGTATTCATGGTTTTCTTTATAGACAATAGTCTGTGGTACTTTACATTTGATGTATTTTCTGAAACAGACTGGTTAGTTTTTAAGAACTGAGAATGTGGTTATAAAGAAGAGAGATCTCTAAGAGAAACTGTTTCCTGAAAGCATGTATAATGGGATTTCCTCATATTTTGAGACTTCCAACTACAAAGTATAATAAGTAATTAAACAGCATTTTCCCCCTTTTATTTCAGGTGTGCAACAACAGAGGAAATTGTCACTGTAGGTCTGGCTGGCTGCCACCAGATTGCAAAATTTCATCAAAAGGATTTGGAGGGAGTATTGACAGTATTTTCAAAAGTGGTTAGTTATCTTGGAAAATTCTGTACCCTGTGTTGTTGTTTTCCCAGTGCAACATTTAAGAAAATAAGAATGGCCTTTCTGGGTCAGACCAATCGTCCAGCTAGCTCAGTATCCTGTCATCCAGCAGAACAAGAACAATTTATCGAGTGATCCATCCCTGTCGTCCAGTCCCAGCTTCTGGCAATCAGAGGTTTATGGACGCCCAGAGCACGGGGTTGCATCACTGACCATCTTGGCTAATAGCCATTGATGGACCTATTCTCCAGGAATTTATCTAATTCTCTTTTGAACCCAAATATGAGTTCCCCAGGTAGGCTGTGCGTTATGTGAAGAAGTACTTCCTTATATTTGTTTTTAAACCTGATGCTTATTAATTTCATTAGGTGACCTTGGTTCATGTGTTATGTGAAGAGATAAATAACACTCCTTTACTTTCTCCACACCATTCATGATTTTATAGATCTCTATCATAAACTGAACAGTCCCAGTTCTTTTAATCTCTTGTCCTATGGAAACTGTTCCATACCCCGAATCATTTTATTGCCCTTCTCTGTACTTTTCCATTACTAAAAAAAGCAAAAAAATATCTGAAATATATACCATGGAACAGTTAAGAGTTTGAGTCGTAAGGGGAAATACATAAACTGAGGTTCTACATTTTAAATGTGAAAAAGAAGAGAAAAGTTTAATACTATTCTTTCTTTTTATTTTATTACTTTAATAGTATGGATAACAGCATTTTAATAAACAAATTGCTATTGGATACAAGAAAGTGATCATGTATTACACTATCTTGATTACATACAGTCAACTGGCTGTTATAAAGTAACAATGTGGAATCTAAGACTCTTACTATGACAGATCTGATTTAAAATCTAATCTCAATTACATGTTAAGTGACTTTGTTGATCATAGCTGTGCTAATGCATTTCAGTCCTACAATAAAATAGTGTGCTATTCTGGTCCTGAACTACTTTTGAATACCAGCTGGTAATTGTACCATGTTTTGAACATTATTTGCAATCATTCCTTAAAGTATCAAAGTATCTTGCTTGTTCAAAGCATCCTTTTTGAAAGTGTGACAGTTTGGGGAATCTCATGTTTTCAGGTTTCACGTGTCTGCTATGTTCACATTTTTGTTCCATTCCTTTCTATCACTAACAGGTAAATACAGGATAATGTCTCCTCTGGTTGGAGGCCCCACTTCCCAGATCATAAAGATCTGTGATATATTTCTTTCCTTGATAGATGCAATCACTGACGGACTTTACCGGAACACTTTGAAGAACTGGCTTCTGCTAAGTTTCTGTCTCTTTCTGCCTGTCCTTGTTTGTTCTATCATCATGATTATAAAACGAAATGAATTGAATAGATGCTGCACTAAGGAAGAATCACAAGTTGATGAGTAAGTTTATTTTGTTCACCTGTCTAGTTCTAACCTTTCTTTTAGGGATCTGGAATCTTCCTGGGCACTGGGGAAGGTGGTGAGTTCATGAGCAAGACCATAGGAGTGGAATAGTTGAGTGGTGCTGTAATGGGCACACTTGTTGTGATGCCTCCTCATGGCTGGGTCTAGGGATCAGCTCTCATCAGGTCTAGCACCTCCTTCCATTGCTCGTTTGGCCCGTGGCAGCTCCAGCTCTCTATTTGTGAGTCAGCCCTCCTGCTGGGTCACTATAGTCTTCCTCTTCCAGGGGTATCAAAGTCCCACTGGACAAACTGTCTGTCTGAAGTCTCAGGCAGTCTTCTGATCCACTTCTGTGTCACTTTCCCAGTGGCTTATAGGGGAACCTGTGCCTGCCCACTACTTCAGGTCCTAACCCAGGGACTCTATGCCCAGCAACCACAGTCTGCTCAAATGCCAACCCTGTTGCTGTTCCCCTGGATTCCCTCCTACCTCTCTTCTCAATCTTCTGGATCACCTCTTGGTTAACACTAGTACTTCCTACACTCCCCCATGCCTACCTAATCCCTCCTATCTTCTTGCCAAAGTCTGTAGCCCAAGGCAGGATTGAAGGACTAAGATCTTGTCTACGCTACAGGGGAAATTCGATCTAAGTTACGCAATTTGAGTTACCTGAATAGCGTAACTCAAATCGACGTAGCTTAGATCTACTTTCTGCGGGGGTCCACGCTATGCGATGTCGATGGGAGATGCTCTCCCATCGACTCCCCCTGTTCTTCTCGATCCGGTGGAGTACAGAAGTTGACGGGAGAGCGATCTGCAGTCGACTTTAGCGGGTCTTCACTAGACCCACTAAATCGACTGCCGATGTCTACAGTTACTGACGAGCGGCAATGGATGCAAGCCCTTATAGAACTCCTCCTTGTACTTAGCCAACTTACCCTTCTCTAGAGAGTGACTTTAGAGCTCCTCCGTGCAGCCATCTTCTTGTACTTCCAACTTCCTCTCTTTCTAAGGCCTTGTCTACACTGCAAAGTTTTGCTGGCAAAAGTTGTACCGCTGTAATTAAAACCACTGTTGCATGTCCACATTAGCTCCTTGTGTCAGCAGAGTGCATCCCCTCTAACAGCTCTTGCATCACCTGAGAGCAGTGCACTGTGGTAATTATCCCACTATGCAACTGGCTGCAGAGTGCTTTGGGAAGGGTTTGCGGTGCCCCATGGGGCAGGTGCAACATTATGTGTTGCAGGTTTCTCAGTCCCATTGTTCCAGGGGCATCCTAATAGATTGTCAGGCGCTTTCACCCCTGAAGTGTGTGTGGGGGAGGGGGGAAGGGAGGGGAGGAGACTGGGGTGCCTGGGGTCAGGGAGACAGCAGGCTGACCCGCCTATTCTGAGGCGGGGGAGGGGGACCTCCCCACATCAGCCGCAGGCTCTGCACAGCACAGCAGTCTCTCCAGAAGCAGCCCGCTCTGCCTGCCTGTGGTTCTGTGATTCCCTCTGAGTTCTCCCACAATCTCCTCAGCTGCTGGAAGCGGCATCCTGAGCAAGTCTGGGAGCTTTCGGTGCTGAGGAATGTCGAAGCAGCACAGCATTTCCTTCCTTTTTCTCCCTCCCCCCACTTCTCCAGCTCCCTGCAGCAGCAGTCTGCCTGCTACTGTGTTCCTTGTGCAGGGAAGAACAGGACCATTCCACATTCTTGATTTGCTCTTTTTTCCCCAAAGGAAGCAGCAAGCTCAGCTGTCAGATATTTCTGAGTGCTTTGAAAGGTGTGGGGTGCATGCCTGCAGGGCAGCAGAGATCAAAACAGTGAGCAGAGCGGTCACGGCAGGCATTGTGGGATACTGGTGGAAGCCAGTTCTGTTCACAAAACAAACAGTAGTGACTACACTGACACTTTGCCGCAAAGAGCTTTATGCCGTTGTGGGTCACAGCAGAGAATACCAAATTCAGGACAAACTGCTGAGAAATAGGGCAGGCTCACCCCAAACAGGTGGTTCTTCAACTGCTTGTTCATGTCCATTCCAATCAGGTGTGTGCGCGCGCATGTGCACGTTGGCCAGAAGATTTTTTCCCTAGCAGCATCCGTCGGGTCGGCCTGCGCGCCCCCTGGAGTTGCGCCCTCATGGTGCCTAATATAGAGCTCTGGCGACCCTCCACCCCTACAGTTCCTTCTTACTACCAGTGATGGTGGCTGGAACTTCCCTTAGCTCTTGCTCAGCAAGCTCATTCTTTCTCTGGTTGTATACAGTTAGTTAGTTAATGTTCTTAGTATAGAGATTGTTGGGGTTCCCTCCTCCCTGGAACCGTGGTATGCTGCAATCCCCGGGTTTTAAAAACTGTGTGGCCTGCGCGAAGCGCAAGCCGAAGAGTGTTTTGCACTCGTTGTGTTTATGGTGCCTGCGGGAGACCCATCAAAAAGATCACTGTAAGATCTGCGGTGAGTTCTGTCAGAGAACTCTTAAAGAAAGGGAACAGCAGCTCAAGGTGATCCTCGTGGAGGCAGCTCTACACCCCCACTCCGACCTGGGCTCAGGGGACCTGACCCCTAATACGTCATCCTCGACGTAGAGCGCCCCGGCACTGTCGTTGAGCTCGGTGCCGAGAAAGGACCCCTCCCAAGATGCTCGGCAGCAACATGGCTCCTCACGTGGCCCGTCTGATAGTAGGCACCGTTCCCACTTGCCGGTGCCTCTAAAGAAGAAGCTGGACAATTGCTCCTCTCTGGCTAAACCAAGAGACGTGAGACCCCCAGGCAGGCCACTCCTCTGGATCTCCTGCCGGGGCCGTGTCGACTCCTGCCCAAGTGAGGCAGTCGAGTCCGGCCCTGTCTTGGTCGCCGGTGCCTACACAGCAGCTACAGCTCCCTTCGACGCCAGAAGTTTATCAAGCTACTCAGGACCTCCTGCATCTTACGGCGCCGTTCTCGCCCACCAGGAGGGAGGAACCTTCAGCGCTGGCGGACCTGCCCCATTCTCCAGTGCAGTGGAAGGGGAAGCCGGCTATGATGACGAGATGCTCCCCCTCGCCATATTCCTTGGCGCCAACTCACTCGGACAGAGAGCCTACCCGCTCCCCGAGCTCTCGACATTCGAGGCACCGAGGATTGGCTCCTCTGTGGTCTTCAGTCTCAGAGACCTCGGAGTCAGAGTCTGACTCCTATAGCTCTGGGAGGAGCAGAAGTCGCAGATCGAGGTCTGGGAGAGACAGGAGAGAGCCCCAGACATGGCCTCCACAGTGGCAGAACCCACCTCAGTGGCCCTTCTGGACCCCTTGGGCCTTTCACCAAGGACGGAGGAACCCAGGGTCACTGCTCTGCGATGTCTTCCGTGTCCTCAGCCACCTTCGTTCCGCCATCCACTGTGCACCTGCCTTTGGCACCTGCAGTCCCGACACCTCCGCCTCTGGCACTGTCGTCGACTATGGCACCGTGCTTGGCTCTGACCTTGGCATCGCCCTTGGCAGCGTCTTCACACACGTCTCACATGCTGGCACCGTTGTCGACGTTGACCTCGATGCCAGTACCGGCAGCCCCGGTGCCGATGTCAGCACCTGGCCCTCCACTTCCCTTGGCTCCTGTGAGCGTGCAGACACAGCTCCCTCCCGTCATACTGACGGTGGGGCCAATGTGTGCGCCGATGTCTACAGCCCTGGCACTCTCGGTGGCGCCACTATCACCAATGCTTCCCCGAGAGTCTCTTGACCCTTCAGGGGTGGATGACAGGGAGTTTCCACTTCTAGTAAATGTTTCCTCCTCTTCGTCATCGGACGAAGCATTGGCGGGGACAGCCATAGCCCCTGCTTTAGAGGACAACAGGGTGCTGCAGCAGTTGCTGCGTAGGACCGCCCAGGGTCTGGGCATTAAGGCCGAGGAGGTGATAGAGGAGGCTGATCCCATGGTGGACATCCTAGTACCCTCCAGACCCTCGCGTATCGCCCTTCCACTTATAAAGACCATTGTGGATGCCACTAAGACCCTGTGGCAGACGCCAGCTTCCTTGCCACCCACTGCCAAGCACAACGAGAGGCATTATTTCGTGCCCTTCAGGCATTATTTCATGCCTTCGAGCATTTGTACTCTCACCCACCTCCTGACTTGCTGGTGGTCGATGCAGCTAACCAGCGTGAGAGACAGGGCTTCCAAGGACCCTCTGCAAAAAACCGGGATGCTAAGCGACTAGACCTTGTGGGGAGAAAGGTCTACTCTACAGGGGGTTTGCAGCTCCGTATCGCGAACCTACAGGCCATTGTAAGCAGGTATTCGTATAACACCTGTGTGGCAATGGCAAAGTTTACGGCGCTTGTCCCTTCGGACTCCCGGACTGAGTTCACAGCCTTGGTGGAGGAAGGCAAGCTAGTCTCCCGTGCTTCCCTAGAGGCCACATTAGACACTGCAGATGCCACCACTAGGGTTGTGGCGATAGGGGTAGCTATGAGGAGGGGTGCTTGGCTCCAAGTTTTGGGGTTACTCTATGAGGTCCAGCAAACTGTTCAGGACCTTCCATTTGAGGGTGACACCCTTTTTTTTATCTGAATTTTCAGATAAGAGGCTGTACAGCCTGAAAGACTCTGACACCCTCAAGTCCTTGGGCCTGCATACCCCCTCCACGCAGCAGAGACACTTCCGCCCGCAACCTCCTCAGAGATTCCAGCAGCAGAACCGACAGGACGGTTCTCGGCGGAGGAACAGGAGTGGCAGGAGGAGGCAACACCCATCCTCGAGCCAGGGCTCTGGCCAGCCCAAACCGCCCTCTGGCCCTAAACCAGCCTTTTGAAGGTGCGGTCGAGGACGGTGCACCAGATCATGAACTGAATCTAACCTGCCTTACCTTTTCCTCCCGACTATCCCCTTTCTACCATGCATAGTCCCGTATCACCTTGGACCGCTGGGTGCTTTGCACAGTAGAGAGGGGATACTCCATCCAATTCTGTGCCCTCCTGCAGTTCCACCCCCCTTCCCCGTCCCTCTTCAGGGACCTTCTCACAAGCTTCCTCTCATACAGGCGGTGCAGTTGCTCCTGTCACTAGGGGCAGTGGAGGAGGTTCCTCTGGAGCACAGGGGCGAGGGTTTCTATTCCCAGTATTTCCTAATACCAAAAGCCAAAGGCAACCTCAGGCCTATCCTGGACCTGCAAGAGCTCAACAAGTTTGTGAAGAAACTCAAGTTCCGCATGGTCTCCTTGGCCTCCATCGACTTGAAGGACACATATTTTCACATTGCAATCTCTCAACCACAGGAAGTTCCTCAGGTTTGTGGTCAATGGTTTCTCACTACCAATTTACTGTCCTCCCGTTCGGCCTGTCAGCAGCGCCTCAAGTATTCACCAAGTGCAAAGCAGTCGTGTCGCCGTGTTCTTGCGGAGGCATCAGGTACAGGTGTTTCCGTACCTCGACTGGCTGATCAAAGGCCGCTCCAGGATCCAAGTGGAAACTCAGGTCATATTTATCAGAGCTACCTTTGAGAACCTGGGTCTGCTCCTAAACGAAGCAAAATCGACTGTGTCTCCCATCCAGAGGATAGAGTTCATAGGGGCAGTACTGGACTTGACCCAAGCCAGGGCATTCCTCCCACAGGTGAGGCTCCAAGCCCTCAACAACATGATCTGGGGAGTCATGCAGTTTCCCACCACTACGAGAAACTGCCTGAAGCTTCTCTGGCACATGGCAGCCCGTACATACGGGGTATGACATGCCAGACTCAGGCTTCGGCCGCTCCAGTCTTGGCTAGCATCAATTTATCACCCAGCCCGGGACAACTTGGACAGGATCGTGACCCTGCCTCGCCCTATCCTCGATTCGCTCTGGTGGTGTATCGATGCCCAGCAGGTGTGCTCAGGGGTTCCCTTTGCTGCCCCACAGCCATCCCTGTTGTTGGCGACGGACACATTGGACTTGGGCTGGGAAGCTCATTTTGGGGACCGCAGAAATCAAGGCCTCTGGTTGCAAGCAGATCACATCAATGTCAAAGAGCTCAGAGTGGTGTGCCTGGCGTGTCAAACATTCCGCCCTTACCTAACTAGACAATGTGTATCAGTCATGACGGACAATACGACTGCAATGTTCTATATCAACAAACAGGGGTGCACGCTCCTCTCCCATGTGCCAGGAAGCCCTTATGCTCTGGGACTTCTGGGTAGAACATTCAATCCACCTACAGGCGTTGTACCTCCCCGGGATTCAGAATGAGCTAGCAGACCACCTCAGCAGGTTGTTCCACAGCCACGAGTGGTCCCTTCGCCCGGACGTTGCAAATTCAATCTTCCAGAGGTGGGGATTTCCCCTGATGGATTCGCCATGCGACGCAACAGGAAGTGCCAGCAGTTCTGGTCCTTCCAGAATCACAGCACAGGCTCCACCACGGATGCGTTCCTCTTCCATTGGGGAGGGGCTCTCCTGTACGCCTTCCCACCGATACCGCTCGTTCACAAGGTCCTGCTCAAGATCCGCAGAGATCGTGCTCAGGTCATACTGATAGCACCGGCTTGGCCCCGTCAGCGCTGATACACTTCCCTCCTAAACATGTCGGTAGAAGCCCCGATTACCTTGCCGCTCTCCCCGGATCTTCTCACACAAGATCACAGACGTTTCCAACACCCAAACCTTCAGTCGTTCCATCTTACAGCATGGAAGCTCCGTGGTTGAATCCGTCAGAACTTTCCTGTTCAGACCAGGTCAGACAGGTCCTCCTTGGCAGTAGGAAACCCTCGACGAGGGCCACGTACCTTGCGAAGTGGAAGAGATTTTCAGATTGGAAAAGCGCAGCGCGACTTGCCCTCGACGCTAGCCTTGGTGCCGCACATTCTAGACTACCTTCTACATCTGAAGCAGGAAGGTCTCTTGTTGCCTTCTATAAGAGTGCACTTGGCTGCCATCTCGGCCTTCCACCTGGGCATACAGGGCCACTCGGTTTTCGCTAACCCTATGATTGGCCGATTGCTAAAGGGGCTCAACAGGTTGTACCCTCATGTCTGTCAACCAGTCCCTGCCTGGGACCTCAACTTGGTCCTCTCTAGGCTCATGGGGGGGGGGCCCTTTGAGCTTTAGCAACATGCTCTCTGCTCTCTCTACAAGGTTGCGTACCTGGTGGCAATAACCTGGGCCAGGAGGGTGTCTGAGCTCAGGGCCCTGACTTCAGACCCGCTCTACAACGTGTTCTGTAGGCTTGCACAGGCTTCATTGATGGCATTCCCACCCAGGAAATCTGCGGAGGGGCAACATGGTCTTCTATACACACTTTTGCTGCACATTGTGCAATCACCCGGCAGCCAGAGATGATGCGGCCTTCAGAAGAGCAGCACTCCAATCAGTGGACAGCTCTGACCCCACCTCCTAAATTTGGCTTGGGAGTCACCTGATTTGGAATGGACATGAACAAGCACTCAAAGAAGAAAAAACGGTCACTCACTTCTCATAACTGTTCTTCGAGATGTGTTTGTTCATGTCCATTCCAATACCCACTCTCCTACCCCCGTCGGAGTAGCCAGCAAGAAGGAACGGAAGGGGTGGCGGGTCGGCAAGGCTCTATATTGGGCACCATGATGGCACGACTCCAGGAGGCGCCCAGGCCGACCCCCGATGGATGCTGCTAGGGGAAAAATCTTTTGGCCAACGTGCACGTGCGCACGCACGCACCTGATTGGAATGGACATTAACAACACATCTCAAAGAACAACAGTTGCGAGAAGTGAGTAACTGTTTTTTATTCCTCCATAAGATCTACCAAACCAGCAATGAAAGTAAACTTCTGTCTCACCACACTGGCTAACAAGAAATCCGGAAAGCAGTTTCCTTAGGCATTCCAGTCCTTGCATCACCACCAAAAACGCTGGATTTAAAGATGTGTGGTTCTTTAAAACCAGGCTCATCAAACAAAATGTTCTTCTGATCCCAAAGGACCAGCCGCACACCCAGGTCAATATAAACTCAGATCTTACTCAGTCACGCTGTTGCCAATCCTTTAGTATCTAAAATCCTAAAGGTTTATTTACAGAAAGAAAGAAAAGTGAGTTAAAATCGGTTAAATGAGTCAAATACATACATTAATTGCAAAGTTCTTGGTTTAGGCTTGTAGCAGTGAACCAGTGCTGGCTTAAGTCAAGTCTCTGGGTGCTTCCAAGTCATTGGAAGGTCCTCAATTCCTTGGTTAGAATGCCTCCATTTGTATAAGTTCATAGTCCAAGAGGCTTGAGCAAGAAAGAGACTGGAGCAGGATAGAGACAAAATGGAGATGTTTCCAGTGCCTTTTATATCTTCTGCCATGTGAGGGAATCCCATTGTTCTTACTGTGGAAAATTACAGTAACAAGATGGTGTTTGAACTCGCATGGACAAGTCACATGTCCATGCATGATTTTGCCTAGTCACAGCAGGAAAGTCCATTAAGAGTAGATAGGCGTCTTCCATTGTAAGTTAAGTGTTCTTTAATGGGCCATTCTACTTGAATAGTTCCTTCAAGATGTGCAGGCTAAATACCTTGTGGGCGTTACCCCAGGAGCAAACATTTGAAATATAGGGATAGAGCCAATACTCATAACTTCACATACAAAAATGATACATACAAATAGCATAATCATATTCAGCAAATCATAACCTTTCCATAGGCACCTTACTTGACAACCTTTGTACAAGATTTGTTGCAAATATATAACAGTGGTTACAACAATGATCTATACGGTCCTATTTTAATCAGATAATATCACAGCCTCTCATTGAGGTGGTTTTATTTTGTCAAGTGTGTACATCTCCTGTTTTGTCAGCGAAAGGCTTTGTATAGGGAGGTAGACACACAGGTGCATATTGGAAAGTACTTGTTCTTTAAAGTGTGTAGGGCATAATAGATGGAATTTCCAGGCTGACTCTTTCAACAGTGGATGTGAGAGATACACAAAAGGTTGGTCCGGCACCAAGGCAACTTTTTTAAGGTAAAATGAAACCAGTAAAAAAATGTAGAAAAGAGTGAAAGAAGTAAAGGATAAATGTCCTTGCTACAAATGCTAGTAGCATATTGAATGTTTTCAGGAAGTGTGATATAACCAGAATGATAGAGACTTGGTTAAACCAAGATATTCAGTTGGGAGATGAAATTAATAATAAAGAAAGTTTACTGAAGGGGCATAAAAACAAAGCAAGATGAGGGGTTGCAGTACAGGAAACCTTGTTTACAGAAGGAGATGCTATACAACCCTGCTAAATGGAAGCTCAATTATATCCTTGAGGTTTTCAAAGTTGGATGGGATACTTTTACTTTACTGCACTCCAGGGCCAAACCCCTGTTTATACCAACTATTTTTGTGTCTCCCCAAACGTTAGGATACATTTATTTATTCTTGATTAGAGTTTTGGTTACACAGCACAGACCATTTGGATTGAAGAATAAGATAAAAATAGATGATCCTTGGTTGTTCTCTAGATTTCTTGGAGAAATTAGATGGGAGACTAGAAGGTGTTTCTACAGATAACCCGGACCTTGTAAAAATAATGTTGTGAAGAAGTGGCGCGGGCTGCAGGGACATGCTGGCCTTAACACTGCTGTCCTCTCAAGATGGAATCAACCATAATTCCATCAGGTTGTAAATTCTGATGAGTTTCTGTAGAAAGAATTATAACAGCAAAATACTGGACTTCAGAAAATAAAACTCTCTGAGAATGCAAAAGGAGTTAAAGAAAATTGTTTGAATTCAGTAATACCTGCAAAAAGCACTTAAGATACAAACAAAGACTACATGTTCCAATAAAAACTGAAACAGTGTAAAAGGCAACAAAAACCCACAGGGCTAAATAGGAAGGTAAAGAGAAGCATGTAAGGCCATTTTAGCACTGCGGAGAATGAGAGCGTGTCCTCTGGTTAAAGAGAGAGCCACACTACTTGGGTAAAAGTAATCTTCACAATAAATTTACTGTATGCTGAAGAGCTACGAGACTATGTGTATGGTATGCTTTACTCATAGCACTCTGTTTTATAATCTAGATTAGAAGACATGGATCAGTCAGAAAATGTAAGGTAAATTTCACATGTCAGTGCAGTAGAACATGTATCTAGTTTTCTTTTATTTAGAATATGCTTAGTATTTACATGTCAAAATCTGCATTTGATAGTTGCAATGTGACTTTGAAGCACATTTGAACGTTTCATTGCCAACTTGATTTTAAAGTACAGTTTGAAAGAAACAAAATAAGCAATCAAATTCAATGCATTGATACCTTGTGTGGCTAAAACCATGTTCTTTAAATTTACCAACTGTGATTAAGAAAGATAAATTTCATCCCTAAATTATTTAGAAAAGTTAGCAGTCTCTATAAATAGCTCCTCTACCATATTATAGAATAGTGGTGTTGGGCCAGATTTTTAAAGGTATGTAGGTGCCTAAAGATGCAGATACGCACCTAATGCAACGGCTCTCAAACTTTAGCAACCCAAAGACCCCCATTTTGATTTAAAATTTTTCACGGACCCCCAAGCTCCCCACTCAGCCCCAGGCCCCGCCCCCACTCCACCCCTTCCCCCAAGACCCAACCGCCCCTCTTTCCACCCTCTCCCCCAAGTATGCCCTGTCCCCGCTCCTCCCCCTCCCTTCCAGCGTTTCCTGCACACTGCTGGAGTGATAAGGTACACTTCCGCCTTTGAGAGTGGAGCAAGCTGTGTTCACAATACTCTCAAACACTGTCAGTCTGAGAGTTGTCTCCACCCCTATCATTAAAGTAATAATCTAGCCTGTTTCTTGACTATTTGTCTGAAGATATTTACTAAATTATTTCAAAATTAATCTGATCATCAATATTGGTCATCTGTTGCTGTATTTTTAGTGCTGAACTGTATCCTGCTTCAAGTTCACCACCATGTATCTTTTGAATTCAGCCATAATAAATATGTCGATCTGTCAGAGGGTAAACTCAAGCCCAGTTATAACATCAAATATAGTTTGCAGTCTGAAGCTAGACTGGTACTAGTGAAAACTACCTTATGATGGAAGTGGGCTTGAGTCTGCCTTTTGACGGACAACAGACATACTTATTAGGGCTAAATTCCCAGCTAAATAATTTGCTTATGTTACTATGTTTTGTTTTATTCTTGATTCTGTTAACAGCAATATGTTTTCCCCCTTCTTCTGTCTGGCACAGTGTATAGCCAATAACACCAGAAGGCTGGAAATCATTTTAGCAGTCAGTTTAAAGCAGATGGCAAAGTACTTCCCGCATGGAACCTCTGAATGGACAGTGCAACATGTAACGAGCTTTTAATTTGGAGTTGTTTTTTTAATTATTCAGGTTAACTATTTCTGTCCCACCTTAAAGATTGAGTGTTTTGTTGTGTTTTTTTTTAAGAAAAAAAAAGTAATAGTACTGTAAAGCAAAGACTGAACTTAAATTTGTTGTATTTGTACATTTTCCTGTACATAACCATTAAACGTATTTACTGATCTCTATCTAGTGGTCTAAATTCATGCCAGACATAGGGCTTGAAAATTGCACTTTTCCATTTGCTAATGATGGGTTTGAAGCTTTTGGCGGTGAGAGTTACTTCACTTTCTGCAGAATTCAAGCTTTCATTTGAGGGTGGGATGTTTCTAGTCCTAGTTGCAAAGACAGCTCGACAGATATAATCAACATAGTGCTCTCTGAGTCTGTCTCTAGACAGCCTGAAACAATAGCTTGGTGTTAGAGGTTTGAGCTCCCACAATTATCTCAAAAGGGTGTTCAATTAACTGTTCTCTCATAAACCACTTAAGGAGCAAACCCCACAAGATGAGGATTCGGAAGAGGCAGGATCATGTCATCACAAGCACTAGCCAGCAGAGCTGGCAAGCATTTGGGGAGAGTATGCTGCATCCTCCTTTAGGGAATGTAGGAGTTCCCAGTGAGAACTCCATTCTGCCTAATGTAGGCTAGTGCCTAGAAGGCATGTATAAGCCCTTAGGAATTCCTGTAGTTTAAATAATTTAGTTTAAAGGGTAGTAATTTGATTACTCATAATAATTGCTCTAGACTTGAGTAGTTTTTTGACCTGACTTCATTATATTTTTTTCTTTGGGCTATTGCAATGAAAATTGGGGAATATTTTCTCTTCCTGCACCTCAACTGTGAACTTTAATGGATTCTCAATTTGCCTCGGAAATGTTTGTAACCTTTTGATTTTGTTTTGGAGGCGTCTTCTCCTTATGTAATTCTCAATTGGATGTTAATTACAAAATAAATTTTTTTTTTTTAAAAATCTGGAAACAGCTACATATCTTATTTGAGCTGGGTAAATCCAGAAGTTCATGTTACTATTTTGACTTGGATTATTTTTACTGATGTTAAATATTTCTCTAAATGAGGTGAAAGGAGCCTTTTCTGGTGATCTGCAGAATACAATAATTTGAGAACCATGTAGCTGAAGACTGGGCAATTGAACAGAGCATGCTCTCAAACTAGCATAAATTCTACTAATTTAAGCACTTTTAGACTGTCATAATTGCATCCACACTAGAGGGTTTTGTCAGTATAGCTATACTAGTATAAGTACACAGGCAAAACCCTCCTAGCATACACAAGGCCTTACTCGGGGTTTGTCTACACTGGAGCTGGAAGGTGTAACTTCCAGGTAAAGGAGACATACCTGACTAGCTTTGATCTAGCTAGTGCACTAGAAAGAGAAATGTAGCCATAGCAGGACTAGCCACTCCAAGTATGATCCAGTCAGAGACCAAAAGTACATATTCAGGGCAACCAGCCCCTTGCACCACCTTGGCTGCACTTCTGTTTTCAGCATGCTGCTTAATCAGAGCTAGGGCAGAATTCACACGTTCTAGCTCTAGTACAGACATACCTTCTGTGGCCAGCAAAATGAAGAAACCACAGCTGCTCTCTTTATACATTTGATCATGCAAAAAGAAATCTAATACCCTGCCTTTAGAGACATTAAAACCAGTAATAAAACAAACATTGAAAGGGAAACATCAAAGTTTTCAAAATGCCAATAAGGAGCTATCTCACACAATATATGCAGGGCGACATACCCATGAACCCTGGCTAAGAGTACATCTACACCACATAGGGTGACCAGACAGAAAGTGTGAAAAATCGGGAGAGGGGGTGGGGGCTAATAGGCGCCTATCTAAGAAAAAGATCCAAAAACCAGGACTGTCCCTATAAAATCGGGACATCTGGTCACCCTAAGACCACAAACCAAGGTACAATTGTGGCAGGGGTAGGTATACCTGCACGAGCTTTAATCCAGCGAGCGCAGGCAACAGTGGAGTGTAGATCTGGGGGCATGGCGCACTGAGGACCCTGGCTAGGTACTGAGGTTGCTAATCTGCACTGGAACCCGATTCTCTGCAATTGTTACCTGTGCCGCGTAAATTGAAGCTGGGTTGGGTGTGCCGGCCTGCCCCTGCTACAATTACACCTTTAAATCAGCGCTGTGGACGGACCGTCTCTTCCATATGCCAGATGGCAAATGTTAGAGTTTGGGCTGTGGCGTGACCGAGCACTGTGGGGGGAGAGGAGACGGCAGAGGTGGGCCTGTCTCTCCCTTGCACGCTGGGAGAGGGGGGCGAGGGCACCGCCAGCACGCTCTGCTGAGGTGCTGCGGCCTCACCCTCTCGCAGGCTGCCTGGGCCAAGCCAGCCCCCCCTTCCACCGTGGGCTCAGCTGCCTGGGCGGAGGTGGAGGCGACGCGAGGGCAGGGGTCTCTGCCTGGCCCCAAGGGACGCAGCGGGGGCTCCCCGGAGAAGCAGGGGGCGGTTGGCCAGGCACCTGGACCCCACAGCGCGCTTGGTAACAGCGGGCGCTGCCGCCGGCGGGAGGGGGTGCAGGGGGGCTGCAGCCCTTGTAGATGGGGGGGCAGAGGGCCAGGCCCCCCACTTTTTAACAGCTGAGGGGGCAGGAGACAGTGGTACCGTACCCCCCCAACTGATACCGCTGCAAAGGCTCGCCGGTGGAGGGGTCAGGGGTGACCCTGCTCCCCAAAACTATACCCCATCAAAACGTGGGGGGCATGGCTCTCCCCCTTTTACGAATGGGGGGCCCTGACCCCCGGTTCCATCACCGGTGGGTGGGGGCAGTTGAGACAGGGGAAGCTACGGGGAGATGCGGGGGGACGAGAAGGGGAAGCCGCGAGCCGGCACGAGCGGGGGGCGGAGCTCGGGTCGGGGGCGGAGCTCGGGTGGGGCGGCACGAGCGGGGGGCGGAGCTCGGGTCGGGGGGCGGAGCTCGGGTGGGGCGGCACGAGCGGGGGGCGGAGCTCGGGTGGGGCGGCACGAGCGGGGGGCGGAGCTCGGGTCGGGGGGCGGAGCTCGGGTGAGGCGGCACGAGCGGGGGGCGGAGCTCGGGTCGGGCGGCACGAGCGGGGGGCGGAGCTCGGGTCGGGCGGCACGAGCGGGGGGCGGAGCTCGGGTGAGGCGGCACGAGCGGGGGGCGGAGCTCGGGTCGGGGGGCGGAGCTCGGGTGAGGCGGCACGAGCGGGGGGCGGAGCTCGGGTGAGGCGGCACGAGCGGGGGACGGAGCTCGGGTGAGGCGGCACGAGCGGGGGGCGGAGCTCGGGTGAGGCGGCACGAGCGGGGGGCGGAGCTCGGGTCGGGGGGCGGAGCTCGGGTGAGGCGGCACGAGCGGGGGGCGGAGCTCGGGTGAGGCGGCACGAGCGGGGGGCGGAGCTCGGGTCGGGGGCGGAGCTCGGGGACCTCAAGCCGCAGGCCGGGCGGCAAGCAGGTGCGGTATGATGAGAGGAGGAGGCACCTGCCCGAGCGGGGAAACGGGCGTCTCCGATTGGGTGGGAATCTGGGTGGGGCTTGTGGGCGGAGGGCGGAGCCTGCAGAAAGGGGCCGGCCCGCGGCCACAGCCGGCGGCAGAGAAGCGGCGCGGCGGCCGCTGTCGGGTCTCCCCGAGCGCGGGGCAGACGGGCCCGCCCCGCCCCGCCCCGCCCCGCCCCGGCGGGACTTGCCCCGCTGGGGCAGCTGGACGGAAAGGGCCCCCGCGGGCGGGGCCGGGTGGCAGCCCTTGCCGGGGAGGGCTGGGCCGGGCCGGCCGCCTGCGGGCTCCAGGGGCGGGGCCGGGGCAGGACGCAGCCCTGCGCAGGGCACCGGGAAACGTGGTGCCCCAAATCTCCGGGGGCCCTGCGCGGCCGCGGCTTCCCGGGCTCCGGGAGCGGCTCCCGCCCGCCCCGCTGCGGCGCCGAGCGGCCCCCTGCGCGCAGGGAGGCGCCCCTCTCCTTGGGGCGGGGGGGAGAGCGCCGGCCTGAACCCCGCAGTGCCGTGAGCAGCGGGACCTCCCTGTCCCGAGGGCGCAGGTCCCTCCCCCTCGGCTCCGTTAGCCGCCCGCGGAGAGTGACCGCCCTGTAAGAAGGGGGCAGGAGACGCCCCCGTGCCTCAGTGAGGAGGTCGAGCTCGGTAATCCCCGCGGTCAGCGTAGAGTTCAGTCTCCCCTTTTGCCCTGGTGGGGTTAAGAACCGGTGGCATGCTACTCGGTGACCTCCCTGTAATCGGGGTCCGGCTCACGTCCCTGTGGCTGGTGGGGTTTAGGGCTCGCTTACTAGGCTGGAGGCCAGTGACCTGCCTGTAACTTTGGGTTTTGGTCTTTTCCCCTTTTGGCTTTCTCGGCACTGTGGTGCTCCAGCCAGGCAGTCAGGAAGACCGCTCGCTTCACAAGAGTTCAGGTCTGGATTTTCATTCGCCGAGGATATTGAGCCCCTAAGTACCTTGAGACCGAGTGACCGCCCTGTAAGTAGGGTTCTTGTCTCTCAGCATGTGAGCTCCAGGTGCTAAACCCTGCTGGCTGGCTAGTCAGCATGGCCCACCCTGTATCTAGGGTTCTTGTCTCTCCCCGTGTGAGCTGTAAGTGGGAAACCGTGCTGTCTGGCTAGTCGGCTGAGCGCCCTGTAAGTAGGGTTCTGGTCTCATTCCTCTGGCATGAGCAGGGTGACCTTTTGTGCCTTTTTTGAATACGCTGGGCCCATAGCCTTTCCCAGTTTGTTCTTTTTCTGTTTTGGGAAGTGCTGTTTCATCTGGTATGTCTGTGCTGGAGAGCGAATGTGATGTGCATGGGTGTGGAAGGTCTTTAGTTATTATTTATTTGTAAATTGCTGCAGCTTTTTTGGTTTTTTTTTTTTGGTTGGTTTGAATGAGCTCTTCCCAGAACTAGAAAAAGAACTGTTGGTTATTTTGCCCCCCATTTACCCGTATAGTGGCACGATTGATGGTTTGGGTCTCATGCCTTAAGGCTGAAAAGGTGTTTGGGCCCCTTACTTAAGTTCCTCTAGATCGTGTGATCTCCCTGTATCATCCCCCTCTCCCTTCTGGGTGAATGATGGACTTCCAAGAACCTTAGGTCTGCGGGACATCCCTGTAACCAAGGTTGAGGTCTCTTGGTATTTAGGCTCCATTAAGCCAGCCGGTGAGCGTGGCCACCCTGTAAAGACAAGCCCTGGTCACATCCATGGTCCTTGGTGGAAAGGGAGATTAGAGCTTTCTAATACCTTGAGGATATGACCTCCCTATAATTTGGCTTCAGGTCTCTTTTTCCCTTTGGTATGTTAGCTACCTTGTTTAGCCATTTTCCCGCCCCTCTTCCCCCACCCTGTATCGAGGGTTTGGGTCTCATCCCTGACCCTCCCAGCTCTTTTTTAGTACCTTGGCCTTGAGTGGCTGCCCTGTAATTAGGTGGCAGGTCCCATCCCTTGCTTACGGGGGGGTTAGTGAACCCTTTGGGGACCTAGAGCAGCAAGACCTCCCTGCAACTGCAGTTCAGAGGTGTCTCCTTCTTGCTTTCTTGTGACTCTTCTCCTTTTTGGCTTCTGAGTCAGAGTGGCCGTCCTGTAAGAAGGGTGCAGGTCACCCGAGTGGGGATCAGGAACCAGTGGCAGCTAGAGCAGTGAGACCGCCCTGTAACCACAGTTCAGATCGTTCCTCTCTTTTTCTCTTGGGCTTGTGAACCCTTGACAGGCTGCTCGGTGTGACCTCCCTGACTTCTTTCTCGTTTATGTGGGATTAGGGGGCTGTCTTGGTCCCCTGAGAGCTCTCTGTAACTTAGGGTTTTGGTCTCTAGTCATTAAGCTGCTCTTGCAGGCTGGCCAGAGTGACCATTCTGTAATTGGGGCTCAGGTCACGTCCCTCTCGCTTATGGGGGGAATTCAGGTCTTAATCACGCAGGTCTTTGGGACCTCCCTGTAATCAGGGTTGTGTCCTTCTTTTTGCTCTTGTGGGATTATGGCCCTTTAGGCTCAGCAGAGAGATCTCCTCCACAGTTAGGCTGCGAGTCACATTGGCCCCTTTGACGCTCCAGGCACAGTCCTAGTCCTCTGGGGTGAGTTTCAAGCTCGCCCTGGGCTCTGCAGCGACAACTCCTGGGTTCTGGCTTGCTTTTGATCGTCTGAGTCCAGAGAGTCTGCAACAACTGCTGGCGAATTCAAGGTTCCGTTCAACCCTTTACCTGGTTTGTTTATTTTGTTAAACCAGTCAGTACACAGCACCTTGTGTCTGTGAGTCTTGCTGTTTAAAGTGCATTTCTCACTACCCCCTCCCCCACCCCAGGCATAACATGCTGCTGATTTATTTCATAGTGAGGAAGCTGCTGGCTCCACAGTAGGGCATCAGTTGAGTCTTTGGCACTTTGGGAGAGTTGGAGGCCTGGGCATCGAGTGTGCCATCAAAGCACATGATGGAGACAGCTCAGAATTCCCTGCCAGCTATAGGTCGAAGGCTGCCTCTGGAGGCAAGAAGACAAGGTAGCAACTTTAATGCGCACTGTTTATATTTGAAGATCTACAGACTCTCTTAATCCTGTCATAACCTGTCTTGCACACTCCCTCTCTCCATTTCCAGCACGTGAGGAAGAAAATGGGAAGGAGGAAAGAAAAGATGATCCGGAAGATGGAAGAGGAGGAGAAAATACACACCGGGCACAATGACCGTCCTGTAATTAGGGTGGAAGTCCCTCTTCTTTGTGGGGTTGGCGGGGGAGGGGAGAGCACCAGCCTGAATCCAGTAGTACCTTGAGCAGTGAGACCTCCCTATAACTAGGGTGTAGGTCTCTTTCCCCCTCGGCTCCGTTAGCTGGCTGGGGAGTGGTAAGAAGGGTGCAGATGACATCCCTGTGTCTCAGTGATGTCATTGAGCTCTTTAATCCCTATGGGTAATGTAGCCTCCCTGCAAGTAGAGTTCAGTCTCCCCTTTTGCTGTGGTGGGTTTAAGAACCGTTGGCATGCTACTCGGTGACTTCTCTGTAATCGGGGTCTGGCTCACGTCCCTGTGGTTGGTGGGGTTTAGGGCTCACTTACTAGGCTGGACGCCAGTGACCTGCCTGTAACTTTGGGTTTTGGTCTTTTCCCTTTTGGCTTTCTTGGCACTGTGGTGCTTCAGCAAGGCAGTCAGGAAGACTGCTCACTTCACAAGAGTTCAGGTCTTGATTTTCATTCACCGAGGATATTGAGCCCTTAAGTACCTTGAGACCAAGACTGCCCTGTAAGTGGGAAACGGTGCTGTCTGGCTAGCCGGCCTGAGCGCCCAGTAAGTAGGGTTCTGGTCTCGTTTCTCTCTCCTATGGCATAAGCAGGGTGACCTTTTTTTGCCTTTTTAATACGCTGGGCCCTTAGCCTTTCCCAGTTTGCTCTTTTTCTGCTTTGGGAAGTGCTGTGTCATCTGGTATGTCTGTGCTGGAGAGCGAATGTGGTGTGCATGGGGTGAAAGGTCTTTGGTTATTTTATTTTGTAAATTGCTGCAGCTTTTGTGTTTTTGGTTTGGTTTGAATGAGCTCTTCCCAGAACTAGAAAATACTGTTTGTTTGGTTTTTTTATGCCCCCCATTTACCCGTATAGTGGCACGATTGACTGTTTGGGTCTCGTGCCTTAACGCTGAAAAAGCGTTTGGGCCCCTTGCTAAGATCCTCTAGACCGTGTGATCTCCGTGCATCACTTCCCTCTCCCTTCTAGGGGAATGTTGGACTTCCAAGAACCTTAGGTCTGAGGGACCTCCCTGTAACCAAGGTTGAGGTCTCTTGGTATTCTCCATTAAGCCAGCCGGTGAGAGTGGCCACTGTGTAAAGACGAGCACTGGTCACATCCCTGTGCCTTGGTGGAAGGGGAGATTAGAGATTTCTAATACCTTTGGGGATATGACCTGCCTGTAATTTGGCTTCAGGTCTCTCTTTTTTTTTTTTTTCCTCCCCTTTGGTACGTTAGCCACCTTGTTTTAAGACTTCCCCGCTCTCTTCTCTTCTCTCCTACCCCCCCCCCCCCATTCTCAAGGGTACGGGTCTTGTCCCTGGTCCTCTCGGCTCTTTTTAGTACCTTGGCCTTGAGTGGCCTCCCTGTAATTAAGTGGCAGGTCCTATCCCTTGCTTGCGGGGGGTTAGTGAACCCTTTGGGGACCTAGAGCAGCAAGACCTCCCTGCAACTGCAGTTCAGAGGTGTCTCCTTCTTGCTATCTTGTGACTCTTCTCCTTTTTGGCTTCTGAGTCAGAGTGGCCGTCCTGTAAGAAGGGTGCAGGTCACCCGAGTGGGGATCAGGAACCAGTGGCAGCTAGAGCAGTGAGACCGCCCTGTAACCACAGTTCAGATCGTTCCTCTCTTTTTCTTTTGGGCTTGTGAACCCTTGACAGGCTGCTCGGTGTGACCTCCCTGACTTTTCTCGTTTATGTGGGATTAGGAGGCTGTCTTGGTCCCCTGAGAGCTCCTTGTAACTTAGGGTTTTGGTCTCTGGCCAGCCTGCAAGAGCAGCATAATGACTAGAGTGACCATTCTGTAATTGGGGCTCAGGTCACGTCCCTCTTGCTCATGGGGGGCGGGGGGGCAGGGTTCAGGTCTTAATTTTGTGGGACTTCTCTTTTTGCTCTTGTGGGATTATGGCCCTTTAGGCTAAGCAGAGGGACCTCCTCTATAGTTAGGGTACAAGTCACATCAGCCCCTTTGCTGCTGCTGATATGCACTCCAGAGGGCCAGGACTGTGTCCAGCTCATCCTGGGTTCTACAGCGACGCCTCCTGGGTTCTGCCTCTTTTGATCGTCTGAGTCCAGAGAGTCTGCAACAACTGCTGGCGAGTTCAAGGTTCCGTTCAACCCTTTACCTGGTTTGTTTGTTTGTTTTTTTTCTTTCTGTTTTGTTTGTTAAACCAGTTAGTACACAGCACCTTGTGTCTGACTCTTGCTGTTTAAAGTGCATTTCTCACTAACAACCCCCCCCGCCCCGGCATAACATGCTGCTGATTTATTTCATAGTGAGGAAGCTGGAAACCTGGCTCCACAGTAGGGCATCAGTTGAGTCTTTGGCACTTTGGGAGAGTTGGAGGCCTGGGCATCGAGTGTGCCATCAAAGCACATGATGGAGACAGCTCAGAATTCCCTGCCAGCTATAGGTCGAAGGCTGCCTCTGGAGGCAAGAAGACAAGGTAGCAACTTTAATGCGCACTGTTTATATTTGAAGATCTACAGACTCTCTTAATCCTGTCATAACCTGTCTTGCACACTCCCTCTCTCCGTTTCTAGCACGTGAGGAAGAAAATGGGAAGGAGGAAAGAAAAGATGATCCGGAAGATGGAAGAGGAGGAGAAAATACACACCGGGCACAATGACCGTCCTGTAACTAGGGTGGAAGTCCCTCTTCTTTGTGTCGGGGGTTGGGGAGAGAGAGCGCCAGCCTGAACCCAGTAGTACCGTGAGCAGTGAGACCTCCCTATAACTAGGGTGCAGGTCTCTTCCCCCTCTGCTCCGTTAGCCAGCTGGAGAGAGTGACCACCCTGTAAGAAGGGTGCAGGTGACACCCCTGTTACTCAGTGAGGAGGTTGAGCTCTTTAATCCCCATGGTCAGTGTAGCCTCCCTGTAAATAGAGTTCAGGTCTCCCCTTTTGCCGTGGTGGGTTTAAGAACTGGTGGCATGCTACTCGGTGACCTCCCTGTAATCGGGGTCCGGCTCACGTCCCTGTGGCTGGTGGGGTTTAGGGCTCGCTTACTAGGCTGGAGGCCAGTGACCTGCCCGTAACTTTGGGTTTTGGTCTTTCCCCTTTTGGCTTTCTCGGCACTGTGGTGCTCTAGCAAGGCAGTCAGGAAGACCGCTCGCTTCACAAGAGTTCAGGTCTGGATTTTCATTCACCGAGGATATTGAGCCCTTAAGTACCTTGAGACCGAGTGACCGCCCTGTAAGTAGGGTTCTTGTCTCTCTCAGCATGTGAGCTCCAGGTGCTAAACCCTGCTGGCTGGCTAGTCAGCATGGCCCACCCTGTATCTAGGGTTCTTGTCTCTCCCCGTGTGAGCTGTAAGTGGGAAACCGTGCTGTCTGGCTAGTCGGCTGAGCGCCCTGTAAGTAGGGTTCTGGTCTCATTCCTCTGGCATGAGCAGGGTGACCTTTTGTGCCTTTTTTTAATATGCTGGGCCCATAGCCTTTCCCAGTTTGTTCTTTTTCTGTTTTGGGAAGTGCTGTTTCATCTGGTATGTCTGTGCTGGAGAGCGAATGTGATGTGCATGGGTGTGGAAGGTCTTTAGTTATTATTTGTAAATCGCTGCAGCTTTTTTGTTTTTTTTGTATTTTGGTTTGGTTGGTTGGTTTGAATGAGCTGTTCCCAGAACTAGAAAAAGAACTTTTTTTTTATGCCCCTCATTTACTCGTATAGTGGCACAATTGATGGTTTTGGTCTTGTGCCTTAAGCCTGAGAAGGCATTTGGGCCCCTTGCTTAAGTTCCTCTAGACCATGTGATCTCCCTGCATCATCCCCCTCTCCCTTCTGGGGGAATGATGGACTTCAAGAGCCTTAGGTCTGAGGGACCTCCCTGTAACCAAGGTTGAGGTCTCTTGATATTTATGCTCCATTAAGCCAGCCGGTGAGCGTGGCCACTCTGTAAAGACAAACCCTGGTCACATCCATGGTTCTTGGTGGAAAGGGAGATTAGAGCTTTTTAATACCTTGGGGATATGAACTCCCTGTAATTTGGCTTCAGGTCTTTTTCCCTTTGGTACCTTAGCCACCTTGTTTAGCAATTTTCCCTAGAGCAGCAAGACCTGCCTGCAACTGCAGTTCAGAGGTGTCTCCTTCTTGCTTTCTTGTGACTCTTCTCCTTTTTGGTTTGAGTCAGAGTGGCCGTCCTGTAAGAAGGGTGCAGGTCACCCGAGTGGGGGATCAGGAGCCGGTGGCAGCTAGAGCAGCGAGTCCACCCTGTAACCACAGTTCAGATGGTTCCCCTCTCTTTCTCTTGGGCTTATGAACCCTTGACAGGCTGCTCGGTGTGACCTCCCTGACTTCTTTCTCGTTTATGTGGGATTAGGGGGCTGTCTTGGTCCCCTGAGAGCTCCCTGTAACTTAGGGTTTTGGTCTCTAGTCATTATGCTGCTCTTGCAGGCTGGCCAGAGTGACCATTCTGTAATTGGGGCTCAGGTCACGTCCCTCTCGCTTATGGGGGGGAATTCAGGTCTTAATCACGCGGGTCTTTGGGACCTCCCTGTAATCAGGGTTGTGTCCTTCTTCTCTTTTTGCTCTTGTGGGATTATGGCCCTTTAGGCTCAGCAGAGAGATCTCCTCCACAGTTAGGCTGCGAGTCACATTGGCCCCTTTGACGCTCCAGGCACAGTCCTGGCCCTCTGGAGTGAGTTTCAAGCTCGCCCTGGGCTCTGCAGCGACAACTCCTGGGTTCTGCCTCACTTTTGATCGTCTGAGTCCAGGGAGTCTGCAACAACTGCTTGCGAATGTAAGGGTTAGTTCAAGCCTTTACCCCTTTTCCTGTTTTGTGTTTTGTCTATAACAAATGTCTGATATATATCCTCTGTGGACATGCAGATACTATACATTGCTATGATTTATGCTTTATACTACGCAAGTGAAATATTTTGGGTGTTTTTTCTTATTTGCAACACAAGGTATATGGAACCAATTTTTAGATCTCTGGCATTATTACTTTAAGTGAAGGCCTTTGTTTTGTATAGTCGTATTTAAAAAAAATACAGCTATACAAAACAAAGTACCTCTTAGAAAGAGGAGGTTTTTAAATGCTTGCAGTTCTAGTATTCTCTTTCAATTCAAACAGAACTAAAACTCAAGAGGTTTGGAACTAATGTCAAATTTGCTGCTGTTAAATGTTAATAGGAACAAAATGAACTTTAACAGAAGTCATCAGATTTAATAGTAATATTAAAACTATTAAATCAGTCATACTTATCCATATTAAATTTCATAATCTTTTTGGGTTATTAAACATTTGTACACTAAAGTATAGTGTAAAATTATTGTTGCATTTTGGTCAATCTTTTTAAGACACACCCTTTCTAAATCAAATCTCTGACAAAAAGCTATTCCAGACTTACTGTTTTTTTAAGGAACTGAATCTTATTTGACCTTTTAAGTTATTTGTATACTGAAGAAGGTGGTGGGTGTTGTGTTTTTGGTTTTTTTAGGTCTCTCTTAGGTACCATATTTATATTCCCAAGGGAATTCTGCAGATTAAATGTTTAAACTATGGAATTGAACCTGTTAAGACTCTTAAACTTTAACACCTCCTTTATGTAACAGAGGAAGCTGGATGCTCACCCAGGTGATATGGGGTAATACGGTGAAGCAATCCAGCCTGAATTAGTTGAGCTCTTTAGTGTATAGTGTTGCCAACCCCAAATGTTGAATAATCCTGTCAGGCTCACCAAAAATCCTGAGGTTTTCTAAGAATAATAGATGATGATATGTTCTTTGTAGTTGCCTTCTGCTTTTTGAGCTTTTAGGGTGCCCTGGTGACACATTTTTTGTAGCTTTTTGCACAGCCACGGGGGCTAGAAGGTTCCATCTTTAAGAATGGAGGCTGAAATTGTCATCTATTCACTTGACTGTAGGAGCTGGGGCTTTATAGTCTCCAGATCAATATTCTGGGAACAAAGATGAACAAGTTAGTTTAGCGTGCTCTATATCCATTCTGCCTGGATGCAGATAATTATTCTTAAACTGTTTTAAGACTCATGTTCATTATTCAGATTAACTTTTTTTTGTTCGGCCATGGTTTATTCATCCATAGGTTTGGGGGCTACTTCATGGCTTTCCTGCCTAACTGCTGTGAAGGCGGCACCTTTTCAGCGTCCTGGAACTTCTGTGCTCCAGACTCCTCAACTGAGCTGTATTTACTGAAGTCAGAAAGCTAGCTCTTTCCGTTTGCTCTTTTCCCTGCCACCCCAGCAATTTACCCCTCTGTTTCCTAGCTCTCTCACTTACTACTTTCTCCATGGGACAGATCACAAAATAAGTTAGCCAGGAGAATGACAAATAGGTTTGTTTGTTACCTGGCTAGTTGATTTCATGTTCTTGTTTCCGCCTTTTTTTTCTTTTGCTGGCTGCCAGCAAGTCCAGACTGTCTGACTAGGCCTTCAGGTATGGTTCAAATACTGAGAGTATCTTACATTCTTATTTGTACCAGCTGAACTTGGCACTGTTCAGTTCAGAAGCTCAGAATTCAGGGGCTGTGTGCAAGAGTGTGGCTTTGTACCATGAAGCTCTATTTAGTTTTATGTTGCTGCTGCTGCTGCCAGTAAAAGTGCTACTTTGCTGACTCACATGGCATATGGGTGTTCTCATACAGGAGAATGTGGGAGCAGTGCTGAATTTCAGTGATGCTGTAGACAGTTTAATCTCTGGATACATGCCACTTTGCATAACTACCTTATGGTATGTAGTTGTAGCCCTCTTGGTCCCAGGATATTAGAGAGACAAGGTGGGTGAGTTAATATCTTTCATTTAACTAACTGCTGTTGGTGAGCTGAAGCAGTGCTCTGTATGGCTCGAAAGCTTCTCTTTCCAACAGAAGTTGGTCCATAAAAGATCTTGCCTTATCCACCTTGTCTCCCCAAAAAAGGTGTTAGAAATAGTACCCTTAGTACGAAACTGTTTAATCTTAGAAAAATGGTGTCACCCCTGAATATATACCAGATATTAGAGTGCTTGGTTACGTCGATTCCAATCAGGCGTGTGCTGCATGCACTGTTGTCGGAAAGGTTTTCCATTAGCAGCTCCCATCAGGTTGGCGAGGGAGTCCCCTGGACTGGTGCCTCTGTGGTGCTCAAGATATGACCCTGCCGACCTGACCTCCCCCTTCAGTTCCTTCTTGATGGCTGTCGGAACCGTGACTTGCTTGCTTCGCAAGTGTTGCCTTACCATAATTACCTAGTTCTTGTTTTGTAGTTAGTATAGTTAGTCTAGGTGTTTGTGCGTGGGATATTTCCCTATCCCCCTCAAAACCTTGGGCTCATGGCATGTCCCAGCACTCGAGAAGGGGTAAGTCTCGCAGAGCATGTAACAAGCCCATACCAAATACTGACCCCCATGCCTCTTGCCTGAGGGGTCTAGGGGAGGTGCATCAGACCCAGCCCTGAAAAATCTGCAGGGCTTTTAAAAAAGCAGGATTTCCGTGTGAAGCAGCTGCAGCCTGCTCATGGAATCCCCACTTTGTCAAGGATCTACCAAGGATCAGGCGGAGCACTCTGACATTGGTTTGCAACTCTGGGCCGAGGAAGGACTCTAGTGTGAGACTCTCTGCATCGATGATCCCTGGCACCGCAACAAGGAGCAGCAGCCTGGCACCACTCTACTTCCTTGGTGCCCCACAATCACCATAAAAAGACAGAGGGCACTCTCCTCAGAGCTGCGGAACAGCCAGGGGTTGGTTTGCTGCACCCGAGGAAGGCCAGGCTCCCAGACGGCGAGAGTCGGTGCCGTTGACACAGGTTGGGCAGATGCCAAAGGAACTCATGGGTAGTCTGGAAGCCATTGTGCAGGGGGTTACTACTGTGGCTGTTTTTAGACCCCCTAAGCTTACCATCAGGCCCAGGGTACCCCTTCTAGGGGCTCTAGGTCTGTGATCTCAGGACGCCACCCTTCCCAGTCTTCTAGAGGCCTGCCCCTCAGGGAGCTGAAGCTGCCCTCTCCAGGCCACCCCCTCAGAGTGCAGAGGCAGGGCCAAAACCAGCTCAGGACCTGCTGCTAATGCATGGGACAGTCATCCCTGCTGAGCCAGTGGCCAGAGCCTGGTACAGTCCAGGAGCAACCCAGGCAGCTCGAGGGCCGGGAGGCCCTGTACCACCACTTGCCACCTCATCTTCCTTGCCCAATGAGGCGGTAGCAGGGGCGTCAGCCTCAGGGCCCCTACCTGTTGAGCGCAGGGCACACCAAGACCTGCTCTGTCGCATTGCCCGCAACACTGGCCTGTAGGCGGAGGAAGCAGTCGAGGCAGAGGACCCTACGATAGACCTTCTTGCCCCAAAGGTCCCTCCTGGGTGCCGCTACTGGTAATAAAGACCATCCAAAACACTAAACGCCCTGTGGCAAAGTCCAGCCTCCATTCCGCCCACCACTAGGGGCATAGAGAGGAAGTAGTTTGTCCCTTCCAAGGGCTACGAGTACCTCTTCTCACACCTGCACCCTTGCTTCCCGGTTGTCTCAGCAGTAAACAAAAAGGAGCATCAGGGCCGACAGGCACCGGCGCCCAAGTCTATGGAGACTAAAAACATGGACCTCTTCAGCAGAAAGATCTATCCCGCAGGGGACCTCCAGCTGAGGATAGCCAACCAGCAGGCTATCCTCAGCAGGTACAACTGAAATTCTTGAACTTCCATGTCGAAGTATAAGGAGTTCCTTCCAGCGGAATGAAGGGTGGAATTTTCCGCCATAGTCGAGGAGGGGAAGGCAGTAGCAAGGACTTCCCTACAGGCCTCCCTTGATTCAGCTAATTCAGCTGTCCGTCCCTTTCCTCGGTGGTAATGAGAAGAATTTCCTGGCTCCAAGAGTCCAGGTTACTTCCAGAAGTACAACAGTCCTTGCAGGACTGTTCTCAGACCAGACCGACTCAAAGCTGCACAGCCTGAAACACACGAGGGCAATTTCGAAGTCAATGGGGATGCACACGCCAGCTGCCCAGCACAAGCATTTCAAGCCTCAGCCGTAGCATCAGCCCTGCCCTAGACAAGACCCCTGCCACTGAAAGGGGCAGAAATAACAGGCGCAAGCCTTCAAACCATCCGTCAGGGCAGGGACAGGGCCCGACCGAGCCATTGTTGGGCTCCAAACAAGGTTTTTGAAGGGAGGCTCGAGGACGGTGTACCTGCCGCAATGCCAGATCCTTCCCTGTGCTTCATGAATCGTTCGTCCCACTTCTTCCATTCTCGGTCACAAATAACGTCGGACCGCTGGGAGCTCCGCACAGTAGAAGTGGGATATTCTCTCCAGTTCTGCTCCTCCCTTCCCTCCTACCCCCTGTCCTTGTCATGAGCAACTCCTTATCCAGGATGTGCAATCGCTCTATGACATAGGGGCAGTGGAGGAGGTTCCTAAGGGGCAAGGGATTCTATTCCTGATGCTTCCTTTCTTCTCCCCAAGGCAAAGGGGGAGGGGCCTCAGACCCATTCTAGACCTTTGAGGACTCCACCAGTTCATGGTCAAGTTGAAGTTCTCCAGGGTCTCTCTGAGCACGATCATACCTTCCCTGGATCTGGGAGAATGGTATGTCGCCCTCGACATGAAGGATGCATGTGCAGTTATGGTCTCCCATGTTTAAGGATGAATTCAAACTGGAACAGGTACAGAGAAGGGCTACTAGGATGATCCGGGGAACGGAAAACCTGTCTTACAAAAGGAGACTCAAAGAGCTCAGCTTGTTTAGCTTAACCAAAAGAAGGCTGAGGGGAGATATGATTGCTCCCTGTAAATATATCAGAGGGATAAATACCAGGGAGGGAGAAGAATTATTTAAGCTCGGTACCAATGCGGACACAAGAACGAATGGCTATAAGCTGGCCATTGGGAAGTTTAGACTTGAAATTAGATGAAGGTTTCTAACCATCAGAGGAGTAATGCTCTGGAATAGCCTTCCAAAGGGAGCAGTGGAGGCCAAACGACATATCTGGCTTCAAGACTAAGCTCGATCGCCTAATTTTGGCAATTAATTGATCGTTGAATGTTAGTAGTAAATATGCCCAGTGGCCTGTGATGGGATACTAGATAGGGTGGGATCTGAATTACTACAGAGAATTCTTTTCTGGGTGTCTGGCTGATGAGTCTTGCCCACATGCTCAGGGTTTAGCTGATCGCCATGTTTGGGGTCGGGAAGGAATTTTCCTCCAGGGCAGATTGGCAGAGTCCCTGGTGGTTTTTCGCCTTCCCCTGCAGCGTGGGGCACGGGTCACTTGCTGGAGGATTCTCTGCATTTTGAAGTCTTTAAACTATGAGTTGAGGACTTCAGTAGCTCAGACATAGGTCAGGGCTTTGTTACAGGAATGGGTGGGTGAGATTCTGTGGCCCGCCTTGTGCAGGAGGTCAGACTGGATCATAATGGTCCCTTCTGACCTTAAAGTCCTGAGTGTTGAGTCCACATAGCGATTAATCCGGCACACAGGTGCTTCCCGTGCTTTGTGGTCAACCACAAACATTACCGGTTCACAGCCCTTCCCTTTGGCCTTTCCACGGCCCCCCGGGTGTTCAGCAAGCGTATGTCAGTCGTGGCCGCCTTCCTCTGTCGATGGCAGGTGCAAGTATATCCTTACCTGGAAGACTGGCTGCTTTGGGGCCCTCTGCCTGGTCAGGGATACATTCCTTTGGCTGGATCTCTTCCTTAATGTAGCAAAGTCGACCCTGGAACCAACCTAGAGGATAGAGTTCATCAGGGTGGTCCTGGACTCCATTCAGGTGCGGGCCATCCTTCTAGACTCTCATTTCCAAGGTATCGTGGGCCTCATTCAGGGCCTTCAGAGCTTTCCGACCTTGAGAGCAAGAGGTTGCCAGAGTCTCCTCGGCCACGTGGCTTCATGTACATACGTGACCCACCGCACCCGGCTCCGGCTTCGGCCCTTGCACCCCGGGCGGTAGACTGAGGCGAGCCATGCTTGTAACAGCCTGAATTCAGCGGTCACCATCCCGGAGCGGGTCCTCACCTCCCTCGGCTTGTGACTCGATCCCTGGGTGGTGTGCGAGGGAGTCCCCTTTCACAGCCCTTAGCCTTCCTTGTCCCTGGTCATGGATGCATCCGCTCTGGGGTAGGGCACTCATCTGAGAAACCTTTTGGAGTCAGGGGCTGTGGTCTCCATTTGAGCTCTGCCATCAGCTCTCTCATGTTGATATGGAGGGAGTGTGTCTTGCTTGTTAAGACTTCCAGGCGCACCTGTGTAGTTTGTCCGTGAGAACTGCCACACAACACCATGGCCATGTTCTACATCAACAAGCAATGGTGGGGGCCCATTCCTCCCCGTGCCAAGAAGCTGTTCGGCATAGCCCGCTCCATTCACCTGGTAGCATCCTTTCTTCCCGGGATCCAGAATATGCTGGTGGACTGCCTCAGTAGGTCCTTCCAGTCACAGGAGTGGTCCCTCTGGCCAGATGTCATCCACCTCATCTTCCACAGGTGGGGGTTTCCCCAGATTGACTTATTTGCCACCCGCAGCAGTGAGAAGTGCCCAGCGTTCTGCACCTTCCAAGGTTGCAGCCTGGCTTCCCTCACAGATGTGTTCCTGCTTCTCTGGGCAGGCTACCTGCTTTACACCTTTCCTTCGTTCCCCCTCGTGCACGAGGTTGTGCTCAGATCTGCAGGGATGGGGCAAGGGTGACTCCGGTAGCTCCAGTGTGGCCTCGCCAGCATAGGGACAGCAGAGGGTGCTGGTGCGCCTCATTTTGGAGTACCTCCTGCACCTGAAACAGCAAGGCCTGGTGATGTCCTCCATGGAGGTTCACCTTGCTGCCATCTCTGCCTTCCACCCGGGCTCATCTGGCTGCTTGCTCTTCACCAACCCGATGGTCGGTCGCTTTCTCCAGGGCTTGGACCGTCTCTCTCTTCTGATCTGGTAACCTGTCCCTGCATAGGACCTTAACCTTGCCCTTTCAAAGCTCATGGGGGGGGGGGGCCCTGTTTGAACCGCTGGCCACGTGCTCCCTCCTGTATCTTTCCTGGAAGACTGCTTTCCCGGTCGCCATTATGTTGGCGAGACTTGTCTCCGAGCTTGGCCTTTCACACCAGCCAGGGTATTTTCCTGCCTGTTTTTTACCCTAAACCTCATGCTGGTCCCGGAGAGCAGTGGCCAGATTCCCTCTATGTCCACAGGGCCCTTGCCCTAAGCTGTTCATTGCAGTGGTGGACCAGATGAAAGGCCTCCCTGTCTCCTCTCAAAAGATTTGTTCCTGGATCATGTCCAGCATCCGCGCTTGCTATGAGCTGGCTGCGTCGTGACCTCGGCTCTCACCGCACACTCCACGAAGGGCCAGGCCTCGGCGGCGGCGTTCCTGGCCCAGGTACCGATCCAAGAAATCTGCAGGGCAGCGACTCGGTCCTCGGTGTGTAGCTTTGCTTCGCACTACACCATCGTCCAGCACAGGAGAGATGACGTGGCTTTCAGTAGAACGGTTCTGCAGTCAACATTCTTTCACTGTGACCCACTGCCTAGGTAAGGCTTGGGAGTCACCTCATCAGAATCACCTGATTGGAATCGATATGAGCAAGCACTCGAAGAAACGGTTACTCAGCTTCGTAACTGTTTGTTCTTTGGGATGTGTTGCATTCCAAATGTGCCCCGCCTTCCCCCTGTCAGAGTAGCTGGCAAGAAGGAACTGAGGGTGCGCTGGGTCGGCAGGCTCATATATAGAGCATCATCTAGGCGCCACTCCAGGGGGCTCTACAGCCAACCCGATGGATGCCGCAAGGGGGGGAAACTTTCCGACGGCCATGCACGCAGCGCGTGCCTGCCTAGTTGGAGTGGACACGAGCAACATGTCTTGAACAGTTAGTTACAAAGGTGAGTAACCGTGTTTTTCCCTCTGATATTGACCCCTTCTTTCAGCTGTTGGAAATGGGCCACATCCATGCTGATTGAATTGGCCTTGTTAGCGCTGACCCCACACTCGGTAAGGCAACTCCCATCTTTTTATGTGCCGTATATTTATACCTGCCTACTGTATTTTAGTTGGGCATAAGCTTTTGTGGGCTATAACCCACTTCATCGGATGCATGGAGTGGAAAATAGTTGTGGCACCTTAGACTAAGAACGCCTCGTTTTTACATTACAAGGTTTGTCATAAAATGTACTGAATGTATTTCTGATTTAATTTCCTTAGCGTGAATAGCTGTTCCAGTGAGAAAATGCTAATGTACCATCAGTGCCTTGTTTGAATGCAAGGGAAGGGGTGTGCACTTTTTTTTTTTCTCAGATGTCAAGGGATCGTGGGTGAGTCTGAGTGTAAGAACTTTGAAAATTTACCCAGTTTTTAGCCTGGCAGAAGATGTGAAATCTCAGATGTGTAGGTTTAACGTTCGGCACAATAAAGAGCGGGGGCGCCGATCAAACTTACAGCGACGGAAGGCCATTTCAGCCCTACCCCTGGAGACGAGCGTGTCTCCATAGTAACAGATTACATTGAGTTAGCTCACTGCCTGAACATCTGCAGAGCATGGTCTTTTGCACGGCGGTGTGCATCGGTTCTGAATGCTGCTGCTCTCACTACCATGCTGTAAACATTTGTGAGCACGAGTGGCATCACGGGACTAAAGACCTGCAGTATGACCAAAGGAAATGCCATAAATACGGTGTTGGGTTCTTAAAATTTTGCCGACTTAAAACCAAATACCCCTGTAAGGAGGGTGAAGTCAGTTTCCTGAAAATCCCCTCCAAAGAAGTAATGTATTTTTTTTTTATTGTTAAAAAGCCAGTGCTCTGTTTTACAGCATTGGTCATGTTGGGAAATTGACAAGTAATAAATAACCTCTGGCTTTCTCTACTTTGTGAATGGACTAAAAAGTTGTAAGGAGAGCTTTATTCCAGGGTAGGCCAACAGGAGACCACCGATGAGGTGGCATCATATTGCGTGCTTGTAGGACTGCCAAAGGGGTCCTTCTTGGCAACCCAATTGTAAATTGAAGCCAGGTGTTGCTTAGACCAAAAAGCATATTGTATTTGTTGTTTCATTAAATAGAATGTTTGGTTAAAAAAAATCACAAAATATTATGTAAACTTTCACTGTTTATATATAAAATGTTTATACACACAAAAGCCAAATAATGCTAAATAGTCAAACTAAAACTGATTCCCTTCGCTATTAATGGCAGAGCCTGCCTTTTTTTTCTAACATTCTTCAGGTAATTCCAGAATAGAAATGGGAGCGTGCTACTCAGGAGAATGAAACAGACTTTTCTATTGTCTTTAAAGTCTCTGGTTCACACTATTGCATGTTTACACTTTAGCCATTTATTTTCAAACACATGCAGAATGTGCTCATAGTTTTGCCTGTACCGAACTATCAAAAGACACAGACTCCTTTATCCTCCACTTGTCACTAGCACATCGGATGCCTTTAAAGCTCATCCTCATATGGCCTGAAGCAGCAAATCCTGAACGATGGCACTGGGAAACAAGCCACCCGTGTAAGGCCCACGTTACAGCAGGGGTCCCCAAAGGCAACCCTTGTTAGGATGTTAAACTACAGCAACCAGGAAATTGACCCCTTCCTCTAGGAACAAGAATTCTCTATCTTGTATGACTTCTACAAGGGAAAGTATGCCAAGCAAGTCTTGATGAATGTGATATTCCAGAATATTGCAATAGATTTTCAGTGTGGTGCCAAGATGATGATGTTTCATCGTACACAGATGTAACTATAGTAATGGCCCTGGCTTTGGCCTGGAGTTCCATCTCCTGTGACGAACGGATACCGCGCGGCTCTTTTGCAAAGGCGAGGCTCACGGTGGGTGTTGGACCAATTATGGCAACAAAAACAGGTTTTGCCAGATGCTGTCCGTCCTGTAGGTACTGTACCACTAACACACTGATTATGGTAGCATTTCTGTTAATGCTACTGTGTCTTATAGTTGCCTATCATCGTATATAGCAGCTGTTTCCATTATATGTACTATTCGTCATTGCGAAGGATCCCAAAGCCCTCGGTGCTTACTGATGTGTTATCTTAGGTAGGGATTTCCACATCCACTGCTGATGTGCAGGTGTGTAATGACATGCAGCAGAACATGTGGGATGGGGAAATAAGAATAATTTTGCGTCCTATGGAAGCTGCAGGGGGAATGTAGGTGTGACGTTATTGATGTGAACTGGGACCGTATAGATCCTTGTCGGTGCGACCGAGATCCTGTAGTGGTGCCGAATCTCGTATAAAAGGTGTCTAAGATAAGGTTATGGTTTGCTGGTTATGATGAAATACAAACATGATACACGCGGACAGCATAAAGTTATAAGTATTGGCTCCATACTGTCTGTATTTCAGACTTGTGCTATGCTTCTGGGTGACACCCCAGACAATGGGCCATCGAGCAGGCTACGCGGTGCTGATGCCAAATTAAGGCCCAATGAATGTCCATTAAGGACCGTGGGCCATACAGTTGACCCTTGTGACTTGGCAAGGTATGCAGCGACCCGCCTATGGACCGAATTCTTAGGGTTTTTCAATGCCTTGCGCTAGATAGCATGTCTTTGAAGACAAGATGGGGGAGATGCATCAGCCTTTTATAGTCTCTTGCCATGTGGTCTCTGCTTTCTTTATCCCAGTCCTGCTTCTTGCCACTTGGGGAACCTTGCTAGAAACTGAAGCTCTGAACAAAGGACCGAATGACCCATCCCAGCTGCGGATGTACTCCGGAGACTTGATTTGAACCTGCAGTTAATTCCATTGCTGCTACAAGCCTGAACCAAGAACTTTGCCATTACTACATGTCATTGATTCCATTTAACCGATTCTAGCTCTCATCTATATCTTTTTCCTTTTCATGAAAAAACCTTCCGATTCTAAAGGATTGGGAACAGCGTGATTAGTATATCAACCTGGGTCTGGGGCTTGGCCCTTTGGGAGCGGGAGAACTTTTTATTTATTTATTTCCTTCCCCTTTGACCGGGGTATTGGTTTTCATAACCATTCATCCCCATAATGAGCGGCACTGGTGGCGATACTGGGAAACTGGAGCGTCTAAGGGAATCGCTTGTGTGACTTATGGTTAGCCAGTGGGGTAAAACCGAGGCCTTCTCTGTTAGGCCGGTTCGGTTTGCCTTCGTCTGCAAAGGAACCCCAGCCTTTGGCTGGAACAGCTCTGCTTTAAGCAGCTTGTCCCGAATCGGCATTCTCCGTTGGGTCCCACCAGAATCGGCATTGGTACAGTAGGCAAATGTCACGTAGGCTTTTTTACTTCCTTGGAGGTGACACCCCTACTCTTACAAAAACACCAAGGGGTCTTTAATGACCAGAAGTAGCCAAGAGCAGGGTGTTGAGTCTCTCTTGGGGAAGTCAGCGTGGATTCTGAAAACAGAATAGACATTGAGCACAGATTTCTGACAGGACCAGCGCCCAGGAAGTGGGAGGTGACTAAGCTTTTCTGCAGTTTACCCAAGCTCCTTGTGGCTTATACCGGTGTCAATTAACCTGTACAGCAACAACAGGCACGTCCATATCGAAATAGCACCGGACGGCTCTAGGCTCGGACGATTCCTCGCAGTTGCCGGAAATGACTGGATTAATCGGCGTTCTGAATAACGTGCCCGTTTGTCTCTCCCGTCACTTACGCTTTTGCTTTGCTCCCGCCAGGCACAAACCAAGTTCCCCCGGTTCGCTTCAGAGAAGCGAGCGCTCGAAGGGACCAATTTGGCAACTGCAACGTTACATTTCTGGTATGCACATCTGCTCTCCGTAAACTCAAGTAGGTTTTACATGTTAATAGGTTGGCTCTACTGGAAGGCTGAAGAGCTACTTAATTTAAAGAGTGAATAAATGTTTGTTTATAATTAGGGTCATATGAGGAGAGAATTGTAGTGGCAAGCAGTGAATTGCATCTGTGAAACAGTGTGGGGTCATGAGTGAATGAACGTTTTTGGTAAGGAGGCGTGAATTTGTTCTTAAATGTATGGAAGTTAAGCTTGCGTGCGTGGTGAGATCGCGGCTTTCGTATCCCGTAACAAGAACAGTGGTAGGAATACATCAATAGTGTAGCCTTTCCTCTTCGGGGGACTGAATATTCAAATGGCTGGCCACGGTCTGGAATGTTTAAAAAGCTTACAGCGCTCTGAGGTCCGAACGCTAACTCCGAGATGCAGTTTCTCTTGGCTTAATGTTCAAAGTCAAAAAGGATCAGGAGCCAGAAGGGCTCTCATAGTTGGTAGCGGGTCTCCCTGAACCCTGAAGCAGTGTGAGTTCAGGCCCCTCTTTTGTCCTCCCTCATACTAGGCTTTTAACAGCCAGGAAATTGAGGTTCTACTGTACTTCTCTGTTATCACCAGAGTTACGAACATCTTGGGAATGGAGGTTATCGGAACTGTGGTCAAAACGTTACAGCGGTTGTTGCAAAGGTGTACAAGTGAACATTGACACATTTGAAACTCTACTCTGCTGACGAAAAATGCTGCTTTCCCTTTATAGCACTGGGTAAAACTGACTACTTTTTAAAATGAATTTTTTTTGCGGTGGGGTGTCTCTGCTGCTGCCCGATTGCGTACCTCTGGCTCCCAGTGAGGTGTCGTTGACCGGTCAGTTTCTCACTCCAGAAGCTTGGAGTTATGAGCACCACTGTATTGAAAACTTAGTTATGAGTGGGGAAAAAAATGAGTTTGGTTAAAGCACCCCAAAAAAGGGGTAAATCTATGGCTCCGTTTATCTGTGTGTGTGTAAAGGAGGCCAATTTTAGGAGACACGTGTACCCAAATTTAAGTATATAAGCAGAAAAATGTGAAGAACAAAAGGGGTGATGTGGTCTTGAGAGTGTCTTACTCAATCTTTTCTTCCAACATCCTTTGTATAAGAGAAGATGAGAGTTTTTATTCAGACTTTATTAAATGATTTTAAACTGGATTTATTAGCAGCCTTTTACAAGCATCCTCGCTGCCTTGACGACCGATGTAAGCCACAGACAGGTGGTGAGCTTGGAGGGTTATGACGACGGGGGGGGGGGGGGGGGGGGGAAAAAGCTGGATGAAGGCTGAATTTCTAACGTAAAATTAAGCATAGTTGAAAATAGTTCTGTAGCCTGAGACTAAGCACAAGTGTGTTTGTTTTCCAGTCAGAGCTCCTGTAGTCATTCAAAATAAAATTGCTTGTCGGAGGTGTTTTTCCCCACCCTCCGATTCAAAATGTCACATGTGTCTGTCTTCTGCAGGCAGCGGTGCCCGTTCCTAAATGGCTTTGGAGTTTCTGGTATCTCCCCTTTATACCCATGTATTGATAAGTAGATCATTCACCCCCCTGGATTTTATGTAGCGGTGCAAATCTGCTGTACGATGCGTAACTACTGTGTAGTAGACATTCAGTCCGTCTTACCTAGTTACGCAACCGTAAGTTTGGAGTAAGACAGTTAGATCGTGACAAACTCTAAGATCTTGGTTTAAGAGGAGAGTCATTTCCATAGGTTGTTCTCTCCTTTAATGGTGGATTGTTTTTAGTTCCTCCTTGTAAACAGATAAGCATCAGCTGATTTTCTAGGGGGAAGAAGTCTAGTAGACCGGTATCTGAGAGCACCCTCCATGTAAAATCGAGAGCAATAGCTGGGGGGGTGGCAAATCACGAGACCTATAGATATGAGGGAGCAACACCCTCTGATAAATCCCACTCCATCTTCGTGTCCTACAATAACCAGAACTAAATTAGTCTTTATCTCCTTGAACTAAAATAATGTGGCTATAGCTGGGGGCAGGGACAGTGAACTTTCTCACAACTGTTAGGTAGTGCATTTGTTTCTTCAAGCACGTCCTTTGTGGCAGAGTGCAATGACAAAAAGTCATCCTATAGTCCCATGTGTAGTGTGCTCTTTCGGGGGGTCGTCTACGGGCCTGATCCTCAGCTAGTGTAAATCAGGAAAACCACATCGATGCCCAAGGGAGTCTGTCAATATACCTCTGTGGTGGTTCTAGCCTGACACACGTGGGTATTCGTACTGCAAGTCTCTGAAAGGGGGACTGTCTAACGGTAGCTGTGACATACGTATCATTTCAGTTTGGTACGATAAAATGCCAGCTGGGAGGGGGAGGAGGTGCTGGGTGTTTGTTTTTGTTTTTTAATTGATTTCTTTTCTTTAGAAAAACGTGTCTCTAATTTTAAATTGCATAATCCAATCACATGCACGGTCACCTCAGGCGTGACTAAAAATCAGTCAGAGAAAGCAGTTTCCTGTTGTACCGACTGGATTTGTTTGTAACACAAGCTTGCCTTTTACTGCTGGTTGGGGTGAAAAAGTATTAAGAAATTTTGGTTTTTATAAGTACTATGTGCAAAGCTTGTTTCAACAAGCCTCTAAAATTTGACTACCGAGCCCTAAATCCTTGGGTTTTCTATATTAATGTATCAATGTACAGAAGTAAAACACATTCAAAACTGTAGCCATTAGAAGGTTGGTGAATGCCACCATTTTTATTATTTGGGGTTTGTTCTGCTACTCATGGACTTTAATTTCCAAGCATTTCAGCAATGCACTGTTGGTTTTGGTTAGAATGAGGTGGTTGGTGGGGAGGGGGAGAGAGACTAGTACAGGAGTCCCGAGTAGCAAAACTTTGCAGTCTTTGCTCCTATTAAGAGAGACAGGTATAAAGGGAAGCTCTTCTTGGGAAAAAGTTCAGACCCTTTTCTTCTGGAAAACAGACAGTAGTAGACCATTGTTTCTTGTCCTTACTCCTGCTTTAATAATAAAAATGTAATAAATACGGTCTATTACTAAAACTTGGACATGTCCTTTAGTTCATGTTAAGTGGACTGGAACTTTGTCGTTTAGTTATGATGGGAGTTAAATGGCATAATCTGTTTTCATTAACAAAGCATTATGGGGTGCAACCTCACAGGCAGCGAGCCAAATTCTTGATTGTTTTTTTTGTTTTCTCCCAGTCAGTCGTACTCAAGAGGATGAATATTCACACTTGTACACAGTTTCATCATGTTTACATGCATATAAATATGACATATTTCTATATATTCATCCTAAAGATACTTTATGCTAGATATTCCAGCTGGCTCGATGAAGTTTGAATGTTCCTAGGAAAGCTCAGATGTGCATTGGTGTGTCCCAAACACTCACGAGCATAATGCTTGTAAGTAACAGTGGACTGTGCTGTAGGAAGCACATATGTTCTCTACATACAAGCGTAGGGTGAAGGGGTTATTCAGGTAATCGTTGACCAAATCTGTCTTGAGTACTCCCAAACTAATAAGTAAGTACACAATGGCGTCTTCTACGAACGATTTGGCTTTTTGCAGGCTGTGTGACTTCTCTAGACAGGTAGAGACTCCATCTTGCGGCCGTGATGTTGCGCACGAGAGAGATTCTAAAAGGCCCCGGAAACCCCTCCATTTGGTCTTCAGCTGGCTCAGAAGATAGCCTCTGCACCCAAAGAGATGCCTGAAAGAAACTGGAACAAAGCACAGTAACTACAGGGGCGATCCAGACCGGGAAGGCGTCTAGTCTATCAAAGAAGCTGATCGGAACATCTCCGTGGGTGAGATTTACTTTTGTTTCATAAGCAGACAATGTACCCCGCTTATTTTGTACAGAACAAACACTACAAGTCTCCTACTGTATTAGGGTTAAAGAAACACTTTTACCTGCATTTACTTTAATCCTTATATATGCACAGTTGTGAGAACCAAATTAAAGCTTTATAACCCACAGCAAGTAATTTTGTATAGAGGGTGGACAAAGGCGTTGAGTGAATTCCTGGGGGAGCACAGAGAATTCGATCAGAGTAGTGTTAAATACTCTAATAAGTAGTAATTGGGGTTTGGAGCCCCCAGGGAGCGGGGTGCGCGTTTTTCCGTTGGGGCTGCGGTTCCGACCCAGGTCAGTTTTGTAGCAGGTGCAACCAGGCAGGGTAGTGACGTCCCAGGCTGCTGAGGAAAATGGGCTTGGGGTAGGCTCAGCACAGCAGGTGGCAGTCCGGAGGGGAGGGGGTCGTCTCTGACCCAACTTGTCGCACTGCCTACCCTGACGCCTGCTTTCCCTTTAAATCGAGCGTCTGAATGGAACTTCAGAGTGTGCGTGCGCCCACAGCCTCGTAATCCATGTTGGGGGGGGTGTAATGTACATTCTGCTGTAACAGCTTTCATAGGCTTGTGCAGTTCCCGTATAAACACACAATGGGAAAGGTGTGAGTAGTGGAAGGTGTAGGAAGTAAAATATTGGGACTTGGTATCAGTGGAAGAGCGGCTCGTTTTATTTAATTTTTTTTTTTGTATGCACAAGAAAACCATTCCTTACTCACTGTCTTGTGGGGGGATTGTCAAACTCTTTGTTTTAAGATTACACCGCTTTCATACCCCATAGCGGACCTCTGTAGTAGTCCATCCAGGCAGGCCCGTGTGTAGAGAAACTTCTTACAGGAAGTTTGGCCACTAGGGTCATTGATCAGTAACATTACTGACCATCTGGTTACTTTATTTTGACTGACTTCTAGTCTGATAATTCATTACTTTAAGGTGGGGGGGGAGCGGCGGTGTGTAAGGTTCCAGTTCATCTACGAGTGGAGGTATTGGGAGACTCCTCTTACCCATTCATCGAGGGGGAGAGGAGTTCAGTGTTCTCCTCGCAGTTGCCTCTAGCTGGACTGAGCTGGCAGAAAGTCTGGTGCGTGTCTTTTTTTGCGTAATGAGGAAATAGTGGCGTCACTGACCCGCCTGCTCCCTGAAGACATGGCTTGTGAAAGGGGAAGTTTCACCCCTTCATCTAAAGGGGGGGGAAATACACCTCTGTGGTGTTCCCACTGTAATCTGTGTTTGTGCATCCTTCCCCCTCCCATATACTGTGGGCATGCAGCAGCAAGAACAGTGATTGTGAGCAGGGCTGGGCCCTCCCAGACTGTAAAATCAGAGGATTGGGAGGCAGTGTTGGCAGTGGACCTCCTCCTCCTCTTCGTCCCCTCACAGATTTCAGTTTTTACAATGCTTCTTACCTGTCAGTGGAGCATGGCACCGCTCAGAAGCTCTCTCCTTGTTGACCCCTGAGAGCAACATGCCTGTTTAGCAAAGAGGCTTTTGCCCTTATCTTGAAGCCCCTTGGCCTGTGGGAGACTTGGTTGTACGCTAAGGAGAGCTAGAACACCTTTGCTGTCTGCAGGGTACGTGTTGAGGAAGATGGCTTTAGTTTTGTACTTTGCCTGTCCCCATTGCAAATACTGGGTAGTGATGTGCTGTTTTTATGACCTACATACTGATATGCCTGTTCTGCAAGGTTCAGCAAACTAGGAGCGGAGGTGTTTCTTCAGGTGTTTAGTTTAAAAAAAAAAATATATGCCCAGAATCACTCAAGCACTTGACCTAGTTGTTTTGTACAAGGATTCAAATGTGTGTGGCACGCAGTGGTATGCAATTAGAGTCCACTTATCAATCTAGAGCTAAATATGGATGTGAAATGTGGCTGTAAAAGATTTTAGGTGGGAGTAGCTGTAATAGGGCCAAGGTGGTAGATAAAAATGATCATAGAAACAGTTACATATTTCAGCCTACTGATGGTCAAACCAGGCCACATTTGGCATACCGGTCCAATGACCAAGGAAATTGCCGCTGTGATACATCTTCCTCAGATCTCGGCGCACGCCATCTTTGTCTGTGTTTCAGGAGGTAGCCTTGGCATTTGCAGCCTCTCTCTTTCTATGTTCCAGATCTTCTACTGGCTCCATGAGGTTGCTTTTTCAGTCATAAAAACACAGTCCATGTGTATTGAGCAAATGACCCAGAAAATCTTATGTACAGTTGCAATTTAATTGCTCATGAATCTATCTTGCTGTGTGAAAGAGGAGAGGTAATTTGTGTATCTGTTTGTATGGTCAGGTTTGACACATGAGATTTAAGTCCGTGTACACACACATTGACTGACTGTGTATAGATTAGCTATTTTGAGTAAATACCAGGTAGTAGAACGCTATCACACCAACATTTTTATACTTGAGTACCATGTTGTGTTCTTACAGATGAATCTACATTAAAATTTGTCATGCATGGATAATTGGGATGGTTTTCAGAGATAAGAGGGAGTTACTACAATCTGAGTTGACTTTAAGACCGATCTGCGTAAAGCAGATAGTGTAGATGGGATGTTTCAGAGTAGCAGCTGTTAGTCTAAGGTGCCACAAGTCCTCCTTTTCTGTTTAATGAACGTAATAAGTTGATAGATTTTTCATGTAGATTGGTTTAGTCTGTATTCACAAACTGGTAGGTGATAAACTACTTGATCAAGTTGAAACTACTCCAACTTCTATCGGAGTAGCAGGTTTGTTAAAAATGCAGGGGTGAACTGTTTAATTGTAAAAGATCTCCATTGTGTAAAGGGACTCAACTTGATAAACCATCCCAAATGGAACCATCAACCTGACTGAGCCAGCATAGTGTGAACAACTACATGGTTATGCTCATTTTACAAATTACAATCATTTTATCCTCTTCATTGTTTGTTCAACTTGCTATCACTTGATTGATACAATTATACCATAGCAAAACTACTACATGCTATCGCTGCACAGCTTTATTAACTAGGTTGTAAACAGTTTAGGTCTTCTGCATCACTATTTCTTTTCTAGTAGTACTCTAGCTTGAGATGTCAAATTAAACAAACTGATTATAGTTAACCATCTATTCGTTCTCTTTAACTGTTTCCTGTGTGGATCGAGTTCACTGCTGTCATCTAAATACCAAGATCTGTTACACAATTTCTTAAGCATGATATGTGGCATAAGCATCTAGACCATAATATGAGATTGTACACTAGTAGTTGAATGAGCAATTAGGAATTGCTCAAACATTATACACTCAACAAGAAGTCACACCAGTAATGTAACAATTGGTCAAACTACAATTAAAGTATGTAATCAACTATCTTGGCAGCTTACAAACCATACTTCAAATACTTGATAACCTAATACCTTACTTTGGGTATGATGACCAGCCTAAACCTAAAGACCTGTGCATGTTAGTAGTTTGATACCAGTTTAAGAATTTGAGTACATGCACAATAGCTGTGTGTAGTTAGTGTGCACTACTCAATTGAAAAAGTATCAACCTACTACCATTTACACTCTAACCCAATTATTCCTAAATAATATACTGTCAAATAAAAGGTCAAGTGATAATAGATACTAGTATCTATAAACTAAAATCAGTTGTTAAATCAGGTTAAGATTAGTCAGACAACAAATCTTACCAATATCTGCTAATCAATTTGCTGAGACCATTTTTACCCTAATCTCAGAAATGATAAACTGTCTAACAATGAATAAAGATCAGGTCATGCAGATTACTGAATTCAAACCTGACTTGTCCATTCAGTGAGATTTATGGTTGAGTTTCTAACCAACAGATTAACAAGTAGCTGTAAATTAACAGGGAAATTGTACATCACTCACATTAACTGTCCCACTGTTTCATCGGATTAGTACAGTGGAAAACAAGATCTGTAACAAGGATTACAGATCTAGAGTAGTAGCTGTGTTAGTGTCTACAGTGGTACAAGTGGTCATCCTTTTTGTGGATACAGACTGAACTATTCCTTCTAGTTGTTGATAGAAGTGTTTAACAAATTTGAGCATAAGCTGTTTGATCACCAAGGGGTTTAAAGTCAAGAAACAACACATCCACTGCTTTCCTTTACTGAGTATCAAGTATTCTTGTCAGCAAGTTCAAGTAAACACTGTTAATACTTGAGTTACTTTATAAGCAATTGCTTATAAGTACTTTGTTGAGTTAGTCTAATTCATAAGTAAAGTACTAACTCAGCACAAGTCACTTTGTCTTGAAGGTTAGTTTACAGTACTTAAAAACACAGTAGTACTTAAATAGGAAAGTACAGATACATGTACATTACTAGGTCAACAGTTCCATTTAATGTACATTAATCCAATTAAATGACAGCCTGTACATGTAACATACAAACTGTACTTGTAATCTGTAGTTTAAACATTGTAAATGTTTGTAGTTTCAAGTGATGAAATAGTTATACTTCACTATAGTTAGTTTAGTTTTAATGGTTTAACTATCATGGTGTACACCATGATAGTTCAGTTTCAACTAATTACATTACACTAGTTGTCATCTAACTTTATAGATGACTAAGTCACCTTTAGTTAAGTTGTGACACTGAAGTTGAAACTTTAAGGTACTGGCAATGTTTAGGGTTAACATGTGAACAGTAACTTGAAGTTTTATGTACAGGTACTGGTGAACAAAGTTTGTACAGTTATGTGAACACTAATGAAATTTTTAATGAAGTGCAACTTAAACTACGTTACACAAAGTTCATTTGTTTGAACACTGCTGCTTAACACTGTACACAGTTAGGTGTACTTTTCCTTGTATAGTAACAGTTTGTTAAACAAAGAAAAGTACTGGAGTACATAGTGAGTGAGTTTAATTTCCTTGTAATGTTTATACTCAAACTCAAATTTTACACATTGTGAATAAAAGAAAAGGAGGACTTGTGGCACCTTAGAGACTAACCCATTTATTTGTGAGCTACAGCTCACGCTCAAATAAATGGGTTAGTCTCTAAGGTGCCACAAGTCCTCCTTTTCTTTTATTCACAATGTGTAAAATTTAATTTCCTTTATAAATATATTCTGACACACTCAAATTATACAAGTGGAACATTTCAAACACTTTAAAGCTTGTTCAGGTGTAATTATGTTTGTACTTTACTGGTACTTCTTACTGTACAACTGGTAGTTTAAACAGTATTATTTGAGTATAAACTCAAACTCAGTTAAAACTAATGAAATGTAATTGTGTTTTGACTTGGTAATTGTGTCCAAGAGTACATGTAAAAGTCAAAACACAGTTACCAAGTACTTCCTTAAGTCAACTGAACACTTTTCAACACTGAGTACAATAGAGTCTCTTTAACATTAAAGAACAGTTAATGTACTTGTAGTTTGACATTCACTCAACTCAAAACAGTACATGGAGTACTGTTTGAACTGAATAACTTTATCTTAGTAAAGTTAAATCACTGTTTCCAAATGAAATAAACAATTACATATGAACTGAAGTAAAATGTCTTTGTAGAACACTGAATTGAACACATGGTACTTACAAGAATAAGCTTATTCTTACCAGCTTAGGGGGTCATTTTCTCAATGATCAGTTTCACTTATTGGTTTGTTGTAAACATGTGAGTAAAGCTTAAACTTCCCAAGGTGCAAAATACGCTTAGTGGTGGCAGCATACGGTTCAACAAAACTGGGGGATATTTTGGAGGGAAGACCTCTCCAAGCGGGCTCATTCCCTAAGCCCTACAGCCCCCTTTCCTGAGGAAGGCTTGATTAAGATCCTCACCAATTTGTACAGGTGAACACAGACCCAAACCCTTGGATCTTAACCTTAAGAATCACCTCTGTAGCCTACAACTCTCTTTCTCAACACTCAGGTATAGTCACCATCCTTACTTGATTCTTCATTTACCCTGTAAGAATGATCACATCAGATTCAAAACATCATGAATCCCTATAAGCTACATCTCAACCTACAAAAAGACACACAAATAAGTGTGCTGAATGGAATGTATACTCCTATTTTATCAGCCACTTTAGCTAGATTTTTTCAAACCTGGAGAGGGGGAAACAAAGGATCTTGTCTCAATGGTTCTGGCCAGGAGGGATTTTATAGCACTGTAAAAAGTTTGTAGTCGGGTACAGTTTATACTGTACCCGACTACAAACACCAGTGTAGATGTACATGTTCTAACCAAACTAGACTGAAATGTTTAACAAACCATAAAATGTAAAGTATACTAAGTAAGTGTCTTCATATAAACTGAGTGAAATGTGAAAAGGTCACTCCACACATTAAACTGTTGTCAAGTTGGTGTAATCAAACTAAACTGTAATGTACACTACTTGACCTTTATAGTTTACACTTTACGCACTTAAATCTGAAGGTAGTTTAACTGAATGTGAATATTTCAAGTTATTCAAAGTACAAGACAGAGTTGTTACCAAGTTTGTAATGTTTTTATAACTACTTGTTAAAAGCAAACCTTCCTTTATATTTGTCACTTAGTAGTAACTTAAAACTGTACATTAAAGTATGTTACGTACACACTTCTGTAAACTGTACAGAACATTACTACCTAGTTTTAAACTAAATTATCAATATTTAATGTACTAACGTTTTATGAATAGTAAAACTAGGTAAACCAAATGGTTTAAAGTTACAAGGAAAGTGCACTTTTGTCCTAGAAATGTGTTAACCAAAACACAAGCATAAAATAGTTTACAGCACTTTTTACTAATTTGGTTACACTAGTTCATGTCAGAGTTAGGTTTGAACATTAAAATTGTATGTAGTACTAATATAAGTGTAGGTTTGGAGTTCAGTAGTTTTGTTTAGTGAAGTCTGTTCTACGCTTTAGGTTTGTGGTTTACATTTGCAGGCTTTTCAATAAAGTTCACTGGTTAGTAAACTGTACAAAATGCTACCACAACCTTCAGTTTCAGTACTGAAACTGAAGTTACTTTGAACACCTTACTGTACTGTTGTCGACAGTGAAGTTGAAGTGACCTAAGGTAATTTGTACATAAATGTATGTTGTCCTTATACTTAGACTGTAAAAGTATAAGGTTTATACTTGAATGCAAACTAAACTTTGTCTGTTCACTAACATGAACAGTGTGTTGGTACTTCACTCTTTGTACATAACAGACTAGTGTGTTAAACACACCAGTTTAATCTACTTTTGTTTGAAGTTGATGGTAGTTTAAACCCAGAAACAAGCTTTAGTCTAGAAGTAAACTTTCACTTAAACTTTTTGTACTTTAAACTCTGACTACACTTAGTCTGAAGTACAAACTCAAAGGCCAGTAAAAAGTGCAGTTAGAATACTGAACTCAAGCTTCTGTTAGTGAAAGTTTAACAACAACAACGTCTGTTTACAAGTAGTACACTACTTGGAACTAAGGCCAGTCAAAACTACTTTACAACTCAACCAACTACTTAACATCCAGACTTTATTAAACAGAGAACACTTTTAATAAACAGTATGTCCTAACTAGTGGAATGTTCTGTTTAAAGCAAACAAAACTAGGTTCACTGAGTAGTTTGAGACTTGGAACTAACATAAACAAGTCTCAAAGTAGTTGTTTTAACATAACATGTACAAGTTTTAGAACTGTTTTAGTTTTCACTACAATCTGTAAATGTATAACTGCATAACATACATATGTCTAGAGAACAACTTTAGACTAAAGTGAACTAACACAAAACTGAAAAGTTCAAACTTAAACAGTATTTTACTTGTCTCAGTTCAGCAAAGGTTTACTTTCAAGCAAACCTGTTGATGTTTAACAACTAAACCTACTGTTGAAGTTTAACTTCGGTTGACATAGTAGTCTCAGTTAACTTACAAAGTAAACCTTAAACAGTACACTTACTTTACTTTGTGGTTTACTTGCCATCAGTTCACTTGGTTCTCTGTTCATCAGCCCTAAGTGTCTTAGCACATATGGTCTGGTAAGTTAAGTAAACTCTTTAAGTGTAACCTGTAAACACGCAGTTGGTTTGTAGTTAGTTATTAACCGACACAAGGTAACACTAAAGTGTACTCAACTTACTCCTTAGGATGTTCTCAAGTTACCTTTTAAAGAATACATAACGTTTGTTTTAGAACAATGTTTATACTCATTTGGACACTAGGGTAAACTAATCAGAACATGTGTACACTGAATAGTATTCAATTACAAAAACAGTTTGAATAATCAGAACATGTAGAAAGTAGTAAACTATATATACGAATGTAGTTTACTATTCAAAGTTACTTCAGTTTAGTTTTAACCTTAATAAACTATACAATACAGTATAGTTTGTAGTATATAATGTAACAAGGGTAAAAGTTTAACCAACTACATAAGATGGTACGAGATTTACCCTTTAAACCACATCAAACTAGTGTACACAGATGATGGGGAAAGTACTTTCCCCAATACTTTACTTGCTTACTTGACATGATCAAATATATGATTATTAATATATCATTGGTCTGTACTGAAATCATCCATGATATAGACAAAATCACTCTCTAAGATCTGATCATTGATGGTATGTAAACTTCATAATCTGATCATGAATCTATAGAGTACTCTGCTCTAGTTTACTCTAGTTGAGAATCACATTTAATTGCTCCTAGTTACTTTCCGTAAGGAGAATCTAATCATGTAATACCTGCTGGAGATAATACAGTAGTTTACAATTTAGATCCTGACAAGTTTACACAATTACTTTGGATCTCTGCAGAGATCCAATCACAAAGTTTAATCTAGTTAAATATGTTTAGACCTTTAGATTAGAAATGACATTAGTTTTTGTAATCATTTATAAACATATCTAAACTCATATCTGATTGAGATTTACACAGAGTTAGAAACATCAAGCAGTTGTCAGTAAGTGCTTTCAGACTTCAACATTAGACATGTCTGTCATTCAAAACTAATGATTATGAACTGTAGGCAGAATTTGAAGTCTGTCTTTAATTTATCCTAGAGATCAAAGATTTGAGATAGATAGCTGTTTGACTGTAGAAGGTTAACACCAGTAACATGTTCAATGTGTGACTACAAAACGAGTTGAAAACCTTAGCTGTTTAGTGATATCCAATGACTAGAAAAACTAAAATCAGTTTGAAGATACATTAAAAACTAGTTTTTAGTTTACATTGAGGTAAACGGAAAACTAGTTTAGTTTTCCATTTACAAACTAGCTCCAATGAGTTTGATATCAGAGTTCAAGAGCTGTTGAAGTAGGGTAAATATACACAATCTACACAGTTTAAAATGTAAATGTATAGTTTTACAGTACTAAAACTAGTTTAGGTAAAACTGCTTTCAGTTAAAGTAATGCTACAAACCAAATTAATTTGTAAGTTTACATGCTTTGTAAGGTTTATACTCCAAGCATTTGTACATGAAATGATTAAAACGTGCTTAAGCTAACAAACTATAAACTTTAGCTCTGTATATCTAGTTTCTAACTACAGTGATGACAAATTTGATATCAAAGATTTCTAATCTAGTTTTTGTAAAGTTTGAGAGACATCTTCCAGAAAACATTATGTAGCGTTAACCAGATTCTCAGAGTTGTAAGTTTCATATTAAACTACAAAAGGGAAACTGAGTTTGTTGTAAGTTACGCAAGAGAACTCTATGAAACAATGAACTCTAATGAAATTGTTTGAGTTGTTTAACTAGATTTAAACATCTTATCAAGTTTATTCAAAGGGTGAAACATTTCTGTACTCACCTAAACAAACTAACAAGATGTGTAAACAAGACTTAGTTAGGTAGTTGGAACAGATTAAAAACTGTTTGTTTGTTTACACTGTTTGATTCAGTACTAACAGTTAGATTAGTTATATGAATGTACAAACTCAGTGTACAAAAACACAAACAAACAAACCTATAAAATTGTAGATGTCTAAAAGACAAATTTAGAGTAAACCAGGAAACTCCTTGTTTTAGACATCTAAATCAGTTGTTTATACAGATTTACTTTAAAACACAATGTATGTGTGAATAGATTAAAAGTTTCTATACTAAACTCCATTGAATGAACAAACCACTGAACTCCTTGAGTAGTTTGAGCCAGAACACCCATTTTTTGGCTGTAACACCCATGTTACAAAACATGGAATGCATGCATCAGGAAAAGTGAAAGCCTTCACAAACAAACAATCTCTCACAGAAATGGGGCTTCAGGCCCTCAACATTTCTCTAATTGAGTGTCCGTCTTTCTTTCTTGGGTTTAGCATTACAGAGGTTTCCTATAACTTAGGATTGTGTCTTGTGAACTAAGTAAATGTTTTGCTAAAACAAAGATTGAGTATATAAGACTTTTTGTAGGATAAAAGTTGTATGGATTATTTCTGTGATGACTTTTAAAAGTCTAAGGCAGGGACCAACCAGAACAATCTTTATGGTCACCCTTTTATTAACTATACAGTTAGTACCTTTTATTCTTGTAGGAGCTACCAATATCTTTGATTCATGTACCAATCTTGTGCTGTACTTTGTGACAAATCAGTTGAAAACTAAATTACTACTGGATGATCAGTTCAACTTTGATTATAGTATTGTTTACTTCAAATTCAACAAGTAGAATCCTAAAGTATTTGTTAGAAATCATACAACTTGTTTGTGTCAGTACCAACTGTATTTCTCAAAACAAACTCTCAAATGTTTACAAGATTCCATCTACACCTCATCCAAATTGATATCTACTCTGGAATCAGAGTGTAAAGTAACTTAAACATCTCATATTACCCAAACCTTTACATCCAAACAACTGAAGATGATAAACTGCAATTGTAGTAAGAATATCAAGATATGTTGAGATTCGTCTGTTCAGAGTTTTTAATCAAATCATCTGAGATTCTCTAGTATTCAGATAGTGTTACTTATGATTGTACCTGTACACTAATCTAAAACTGGATCTCACTGCTTAATTCCAAATTTAAGTGATCAAAATGTTTTCAAAACATTTTGATCCCTACTGACTCACTAGGTGAGTGTAACATTTCTACTTCTTAAATCTCAAAACTGAAACAAATATGGTTACTTAACTATGACTGTCAGATAAGTAATATAAAACCTTAGTGACTAGACAACTTATTCAGGTCAAACAGTGACTCAGTTTTTGAGAGAGTTTGTAGTTAAGTAAAAGCCAAATAGTTTAAACTATTAACTAGTTTTTAAAAACAAGTAAAACCCAGTCAACCCTGTCCTATAAATGTAATCTAGACACTGAATGCTGCTACTCAAGCATAAACCATGACAGAAGTATGTAAAGGGATGATAGTAAACATCTTTAGCAAAACCATGTTACCAAGATATCCTATCCTTTGTTTTAGTTTACTATTGTTTAAAGAATCTTACAAATGCTTTGAAGACACAGAAGTGGTAAGCATACTCCTCAACAAGACTCTTGACACTGTTTTAGTGTCTATATCACTTGTCATAAGATTTGTTACTTTCCAGATTGGTATACCAACTTGAATGTTGATTTCATGATACTAATTTAAAACTGAGACATGGATATATCCATCTATCTTCTGAAGATTGATATATCCAAGAGACTAATGCACATGACTCTAATGATAACTACAAGAACATCTAGATTTAATCTTTGAATTTGGCTGAACTCAACAAACTTGTTTTCCAAAGTGCACTATAGTTTTGTAAAAGATTGTCAAAAAGAGTTAATTGTTCATGTTTGATTTAGTTTTCACACAAACTCTTATCCAAACTAAAACAATCAGAATCTATGGACAGTGTTTGTCATCTGATTATGATAATAAACTCCATATTAGAAATTCAGCTGAGTTATCATAATCAGTATTTATAGGGAACAAACATCCTAGATTCTCTAGAAAAACACTGTCCATAGATTCTGATGACTGGTAACATCCTAGATCCTGGTGTTTATTCTAATAAACACAAACATTTTTAAACACATGATTCATTAAATACTGATAAACACATGCCCAAGGTGCCACTGGACTCAGTTAACTACTGGTAGTAACGCAAAATAACTTTTACCCACAAAAGCTTATTGGATCAATACCCTTAAACACACAAACCACTTCAGATGCAATGTTACAACAACAACAGTCTCAACTAGAGTTTAACAATCTCCATATCAAAGTTGAGGATTAGTGAGCAAATTTATCAGTATCTGAACACTGTATTTCCTGATATCTGAGATTGTACCTCACAGATCTGTATATTATCAAAGCACCTCAAAGTGTTAAAAATAGTTGATCTGTTGAACTTACGATTGATTCTTTCCTTGTCAGTTGTTAATCTTATTGATCAAAACTTATCGTGAGACAAAACATCAGTCAAAATCCATTTTAGTTGATATTGTAGGATCTTACTGAAAACAAGATTGCTATATTTAAGTAGGGTGATCTAGTTGTAATATTACCTGATGTTTCATGTTTGTTTATTTTATCACCCTACATAGTTTTAGTTCTCAAGTGTGATCTCAACCAATCAGTTAACAGTAAATCCAGGTAATATTATATCAGGTGACAAACTCATCCATCTAAAACATATGAATTAACAGTTTTACTTCTGAGATTAAAGATCAGACAAATCTACGGTTTTTCACTCTACATCATTCTTGAGAGAGAGAGTCTAAGAAACAAAACATAATCAGTTAACAATCTAGTGTTGATCACAGTCTGCATAACTGGTTGATAACATGGTTGATTAGTGTTTAGTTTTCAGAATATTCTCAAAGTGTTGAAATTTCAACAACACTAAACACTTGAGAACATCTCATCTCCAACCATCATGTTTCAGTTACACTGAAACACCCACATGAATAAGGTTGAACCACCCTGATTGTTAATTTCTAACATATTAGTTCATAAAAAGGATTGAGGTAGTAGAAATTAGATTATTACACCAAGATTTGATGTTATCAGACTAGAGTATTAAACATCCTTGTGACAAAAAGTTCCTCTAAACTCAGTTTACTTGGATCTTATTAAACTAACTATTTGTGTTTCTTGTTCTTTAGATAACTACACTAAGTCTGTTTATTATATTATGGATTAAAACTTGTTCTGCAGTGAAATAAATGTTTTAATTTCTAATTGTTTAGTTCATAAATACCACACTTAGATCTCAAACATACAGATTGTGTAATAACATATGAAATGGTTTGTTCCAAACACTTGTAGCACATGCTTGTTTGTATCTTCAAACAGATTGGCATCTACATTTACAAGCTCACAACTAATTGTACATTTATGAATGGTGTTTGTTTGTTGGAAAAAGATAATGTGTAGAGATCTCATTTGTACCATGTGGTTACTTTGTGTGTTTTGTTCGTTCGTTTGTTGATCAATCTCTACAAACACATTCTCTACAACTGAATCTCTACAATCTTGTGTGTTTAGACATACAAAAAAAGCCAAGCACTTATGAGATGTACCAATGACTAAATAGGTCTTTGACTTTGTGCATTCCTGTATATGTCAAGCACATCAGACATATATAGCACTCAGCAGCACTCAATGCCTGTCCATGCGAGTGGCAAAAATTCATACGTTATCAAACTATTTAACTTTGTAAAACAGTTGTATCTGTATGTGTGTTAGCATCTGCAAGCAGCCAGATCTGTCCACTGGATTGAACACATATTTAGTCACACCCTATGATACATAAGGTGCACAAAAGTGCACGCAGAACACCATTGCATACATACACATTTGTGATTGTCGACCATGATGATGCACCAATACAAACATTTTCTCATCTGATCACACATTCAGGCTCTCAAAGAATACACATACATAAACTCAGTCAGTAGCCTGCAGCATCCGGTAACCATACCCCCATAGAGACTTCTTCTAAATGCAGGACACACCCTACAGTAACATGCACCATGGAACTTCCAGTGCAAGGAGGCACAATTAAACACAAAGTGAGGTAATCGACATCTACTTCTGTTGCATTCTTTGCAGCAGCGGCTTGTGGTGTAGACTGACTGACAGTAAATGTGTCTGTTTGAGATGGGTATAATGACAAACTAGTGCTTGTTCCTAACAGTATACTCAGTCACAACAAGGGTGAATGAAGAACGGAAACGTGACTGCATGTGTGTGGGTATGGCCTTTGTGCTGTGAAACTCTTCAGATTCTTTGTTTAGTGCACCAGGAGTACGGAATTGAACGATCGCTATGGGGAGGCCCCCGCCGCACTCGCAACTGAAAAGAAAAACAACAACAGGCCCCAAAAGAAGAGCGGTGGCGGTGCAAGCTCTTGGTAGACTGAAATTTCGTGCACGTGTTTGCTTATTGAGGGATGAGAATTGCCCTTCTTGAGATTTACATGCTGCACGTAGGTCTGAATTTAGGGCCTGGCTTTGTACAGGATGGAATTTAATCTTTTCTAGCAAATTGCTGTTTATTGTGAATTGGACCCAGCTCCTTTAATTCCATTACCGTGCCTTATGGCACGTTTACTCAACCGGCACGCAAAGAACTGACCAAGTTACGAGTCGTCCCTGTGGTACACATGTGCTCCATCCACCCAGGACTGGAAATTCCTCCTCCTTTGGAATGGAATCCTCCTATTAGTATGTCTTTTCCTCATCTACTATTTGCAGACTCTGTATTTCTTCTTCCACTCAACATTTACCTGTAAAATATGGAATTAGCTACATATGTTCAGTTTTTGCTTAAACTAAAGTCAGGGGAGAGGGGAGGTTTCTTCCCCCTGACACACAAACTATAAGGCCCTTATCCCAACAGGGCCAGGTGTCAAACCTTGCCTCCCCTTCCCCATGGATCTTCCCAGTGAGTACCCCTTGTGACAGGATCCCCAGGATGCAGCCTGGGACTGTGGGACCGCTGTGCCCCCTTAACTCACAAGCAAAGCATTGAGAGACAGCCCAGGCGAGAGACAAGCAGCAAGCCCCTCGAGGCGCTGTGATCGCTCAGCACAACCGCATTTGGAGCCCCGCACCCTGCTAGATCGCATGAATGCTCCCATAGCCACTTACTTATGAATCACACGGAGAAAAGGCACCACCCAAATCCCTCCAGCTCCCGGCTCTCTACCTCAGGAACGTACCATCTTGTGCTGTTCAAGACAAAGCGGTGAACCAATTAGTATGACATGTCACAAAGATAAGCAGTGCAAATTTATTATTTCCATTGATGAAGGCTGGTGTATATCCAATCATCTCAAACTTTCCAAACTCTCTCTCTAATGATCCTTTGCTCAGGTTTGCATACTCTGGAATGACATCACATTCAGGAAATCATATCCATCTTGCAGAAAGATAATATTCCTATGGGTGAGGCCCCTGCTATTTTCAGAACTCTCTCACAAAGTCAAACTACAGGCATACAAGTTGGCTCATATACTAGATATGTTACTATTTCTGTATCTGAAGTTAGAATATGATTGTAACACTTCAGGTACAACAATGAAAAAGCCAGACAGCGTTAATGGCCAATCAATCACCAAGAGACAAGGTCTTTTACAGTGGGCCTACAGAGGCATGTGACCATGTCACCCGATACTGGAACCCATCTTGCATTCTGTACTTAGCCTCTTGTGGAAAACAGGTAGGATTTACATTAGGAAACAAGACTCCTGGAAGGGTGGGGGGGGAGGTCTATTTCAGGGTGGGGAATGAGGTAATCCAGGTCATCAGTTCTCCCGTGACCTGACCCAAGATGAAAGTTGTTTTCAGTTCTTTCTTACCCTTCCAACCTGGTTCCAGCAAAGTCTGAACTGGGGGAAGTCTGAAGAAGATCACATGCAAGTTCCCACCCTGAATGTGGTTCTAAAAACCAGTTAGCAGACAGAGCAAGCCAACTCATTTTCTTAGAACAAGGCAATTTATTAAGCTTAATACACTTTCTTATAGGGCAGAAATAATCTGTTTTAAACACACCTTACTTTACTAATACAAACAGAAATCACATGTAAATTACAGTCCAGGTTAAATTCCTCCTAACAGGGGGCAGTGGGAGTGAAGTTGTGCGGACCCTCTTCCGCATTGAGGGAAGAGGTGAATTTCATATACATTGTCGGTTTGTACTCTGAGGGGGGAGAGCAGCACCTGGGTGCTGTGGCAAGCCCTTTAAGCTGAGCCTTCCCAGAGCAGATGTCTGGCACTCAGACAGGGCCACACCCAGCTGCACAATGTGCTTGGCTAGAAAACGCTGGGGAGCCTAGCCCAGCACCACTGGGTAAAAGACTAATCCGCCAGCCTGGGTCCCCTCACGGTGGCCTCCTGGCACCCCAGGGGACGCCCGAGGGGGGGGCCAGCCTGTCACAATCTTTGGTACTGATCTTTTGTAGTAAAGTTTTTACCGGTGTGTTTACTGTTTACGTGTTTATATGTTCTTTTAACCGTTTGCCTGAAGTAAGTATGTGGTAGTCTAAACTCTCAAGCACCATTAGACTGGGCAACATCTAGTTTAACCCCGTCTTAGATGCACTTAGATTTCAAATTAAGCAAAAAGTCAGTTTTTCTCACACACCCCCCCCGCTATGGCAGTCCTTTGGCCCCGGTTGAAGGGACAAACCTGTGTTTTGGCTCCACTGTTGGAGTCTTCGGTCTTCTTCGGAGCATCTGTCTTGCTTGCAGCAGAGGGGGGCGGGAGAAAGGCCCAGCATGTGGCCATTGTGTTGTGTTCTCCAAGCATGTGGACTGAGGGTATAAAACAGAAGTCCAGGCATGTCGTGGGGGCATTGCTGAGTAAGTCCCCAGGCAAGGTTGAGCAATTCCCCTGGGGATATTCACAACAATTATCAAGGTAGGGAAATACATGTGAGTTACAGCTGGCTCCTCAAGAGCCAGTCCCACCAAGAACAGATGGCAGCGAGCACCCTGCTGAGCCTGCGCCAGTCCTTGGGGCCTCAGTGTCACTCTAGTGTGCGTCCGGTAAGCTAACAGCGTGTTCTTTGGAGCAGCTCTGGACTGGACCATGGACAAACCATACTTACCGCCGGACAGGTTTCTACCCTTGAGGAACCTCAGTGTCCAAAGCCATCTCAGCCCTCAAACAATAGTTTGTTCCTTCCCGATGCTGTTGGGTCAATTAGTGGCATGCACCCACGTGACCCCATTTGCCAAACCAATCTTAACCAGGGCTGAACACGTCGCAGGTGCAGTCTCTATCCCAGACAGGGATTCCATAGAGAAGAAAGCCTCCGTTTCAGTTTGGCACAGCTTCCTCCTCCACACGGGGCAAGGGCACAGTCCACAAGGGCACAAACTGCCTCAGTAGCATCGCTTTCAGAGGTTGCTGCCCTCTAAATACCAAGCAAACGTGGAGTTCCATCCACACGTTCACAAGACATTACGCCGTGGGTCCGACGCTTCTCTGCCGAGGCATCCTTTGGAGCGATGGTTCTACAAGCAGCAATCCCGTCAGCATCCTTACTGAGGAAGAGATAGTGAGTTCTGCTAGTCACCCACACTGGAATATACAGTAAGGAAAGAACTGGAGTTCTTTCAGTGCTCGTCCCTGTGTAAAGTTCCCCTTCTTGGAGTGCTGGTCGCTCTGCGTATTCCTGCGTGGGTATGCGTGCCCGAGACAAGAATTCTCGCAAGCGGCGTCCGTTGGTCCATGCTTGCGCCCTGTCCAGTCCGTGCCCCCTCACGCTCTGCATTGAGTTGATCTGCCCCACCCCTGGTAAGCCCTGTCTCTATCACAAATCTTGCCAAGATCTGAAGCAGAAGGGAAGGAGGGCAGCTTGTGAAATACTGAGAGAGGCCATACATCTCAAAGAGCTCCAGTTACGGTAAGGTAGGGAAGTTACTCAAAGGGTGTCCTGCTTTGTCCAATTCAGAATAAATTCCTTTTTTAGCATCACAGCATTGCTGCTAGCAGAACCTGCATGTGTAGAGAAGTGGGCAAAAGTTAAAATACATCAGCTGATCTTTGAGAAGAGGGGGGAAAACAATTGTTGTATCAGACCTAAAAGAGATGGGCAGGGATTATTCACGAGTAGTGAAGGACTGAAATCACAAAAAATCCCCCTGCAACCACAAAGCCAGTTCTTAGATTAAAACAAACATCCAGCACGTGACATACCTTATGAAACATACTGGGGCTGCTTTAACAGCGGTTCCTAAGAGGAAAAGCTATTACCTCTACAAATGCAAAAGAAAGCACAGAAAATACTACTTTGATTTAGTTCCCGTACATAGGCGGGGCATGCAGACTCCCAACTGGAAAGGCCTGTTCAGTGAGGGTAGTAAGTTAAAGTTTAACAACCAATGACAAATCCCTTTGCTGATGTCAAAGAAGTGCAGGCACCCCCCATGCTAGAAGAAGCTGATCCGATAAGGCTGAACAACTCAGGAGGAGACATTCCAGCGCAATCTACATGGCTTCAGCTGCGCATATGGCTCAGTGTATTGGTAAAGGGGCTAACAAAGAAAAAAAAAAGTGATAACCCTACTGCTCACCTTCACCTTACTGAAGAGAAAAACAAGTGGGGAGAGAACTTGGTAAAATCTGGGTCACTATAACAAGCAACAAGGTATGGAAACCGCAGCTCTTCCCCCTCACCCTCCGAACAGGTATGTTATATTCTCTGTACCTGGGGCAAAGCGCCATGGAGCTGTGGTTTTGTCCCTGGAACGGTCTGTACTTGGTTATCTGCTGAATTCTTCACAGCAAGCCAGGCAGGGACCTATGTAATCAGGTTAAAAGGAGACCCCCACCCCCCGTCTGTCTGAGGTACTGTTGTCCAGCAGTGCATGGTCATTCCTCCAATAATTGTAGGAGCAGGAGACGCTTTGAGAGATTGGGGGGGGGGGGGAGGGCAGACACACATGTATGTGCATAATTCATAGATTCCAAGGCCAGAAGGGACCATTGTGATCATGTAGTCTGATCTCCTGTATAACATTGGCTGTAGAATGTCCCCAGAACAATTCCTTATGCCAGATCAAATCTCAAAAACCAAGAGTGGACTTTAAAACTTGCCGGTGATGGAGAATCCGTCACACCACCACTTGATAAATTGTTGCAGCGGTGAATTACCCTCACTGTTACAAATTTACACCTTTTTTCCAGGCTGCGTTTATCTCAATTCAACTTCCAGCCATTACTAGATGGAACAAAATATTTATTTGTTTGGGCCTATACATCAATCTATGGGCTCGTCAAAGTTACAACACCATCCAAAGGTATAACAGTACAAAGGTGTTTAATATTAACATTGGACAGTGATTGGGTTAACAACAAAATTTGGTGTTGGTTACTCAAAGAGGCAAACTGTATACCACTGAGACCTCAGTCTTATGGCATGTTAACTTGCTTTTTATTTACTGAGTACCATTTTATTAATTACCGGTACTTACCTTCTGTTTTCCCTTCTTAACCATCTACAAACTACCTAGACCAAGGAAACTAAGGATTGTTAGAGAAGATAATGTTTTAAATGCTTGAGTCTTATTTTTATAAGTTTCAAGGAAAACCCTCATCTTTGACAGACTTTTCCCCCCACCAAAGTAACAGCTGTTCATTGTGTTGGGCTAAAAACCACACTTCTCTTGTACAAGGTATTAGAGCTGTTGGAACTGTCCTTTGTATAAAATGTTCTTGCTGCTGATGCTGCTAAAGAAAACACTGGGAGCTTATGTTCAGCTGATTATCTTGGGAAGCAGTGACTAAACACAAAAAGGGGGAGTTGTGGTGGATAAAGTCCCCCATTCTGTAAGTATGGCCTACATCCATAGACATGGTAAGCTGAGCTCAAGCAAACACTTGGACATGTGTACATCAATTTGGCCATATTAAAAGTGATCTAGGTCTGTGCTTCTCAAGCTGATGTGGGGGACCGGCATTTCCCCCCCCCCCCCGATGTGCATGCAACCGATTGCTGCCGATTGTTTGTGGAGCGGCACCGGTCCACGGACCACCACTTTGAGTAGCGCTGGTCTAGGTCACTCAGCGATCTGCTCAGAGATTTGTTTTATTCGAGGCCATTGATGCACTTAAAATTTTTTACATCATTGCCACTCATATCTGCAAACTACATACCACCCCCTCAATTTATCATCACAAAAATAGCATGTTTTGGGGCCAAAAACCAATCTCCCACTAGAAAGAAAAAACAACACAACTCACTGGCTGATGACTTCCCATTTCAAGGCAGGTCTACAATTATACAGTAACACTTTAGGCACATAGGACAATTCTGCGGAGACTTTCAGCTTTAACCCTTCGAGGCTATTTCCACGCAACTTTCCTGGCTATAGAAATCAAATGCAGAGAGTGGGGAGAACCGTTTCCCTGAAGGGAATGGCTGGAATTGGTTCCCTCTGGATTCAGAGTAGCAGCCGTGTTAGTCTGTATCCTCAAAAAGAAAAGGAGTACTTGTGGCACCTTAGAGACTTACCAATTTATTTGAGCTTAAGCTTTCATGAGCTACAGCTCACTTCATCGGATGCATTCAGTGGAAAATACAGTGGGGAGATCTATATACACAGAGAACATGAAACAATGGGTGTTACCATACACACTGTAACAAGAGAGTGATCACTTAAGGTGAGCTGTTACCAGCAGGAGGGCGGGGGGAGGAGGGGGAAACCTTTTGTATTGATGATCAAGGTGGGCCATTTCCAGCAGTTGACAAGAATGTCTGAGGAACAGTGGCGGGGGGGAGGGAGGTTATTCAAGCCTAAGTTAACTGTATCCAGTTTGCAAATTAATTCCAATTCAGCAGTCTCTCGTTAGTCTGTTTTTGAAGTTTTGTTTGTTGAAGAATTGCAACTTTTAGGTCTGTAATAGAGTGACGAGAGAGATTGAAGTGTTCTCCGACTGGTTTTTAAATGTTATCATTCTTGACATCTGATTTGTGTCCATTTAGTCTTTTACGTAGAGACTGTCCAGTTTGGCCAATGTACATGGCAGAGGGGCACTGCTGGCACATGATGGCATGTATCACATTGGTAGATGCACAGGTGAACGAGCCTCTGATAGTGTGGCTGATGTGATTAGGCCCTCTGATGGTGTCCCCTGAATAGATATGTGGACACGGTTGGCAACGGGCTTTGTTGCAAGGATAGGTGCCTGGGTTAGTGGTTCTGTTGTGTGGTTGCTGGTGAGTATTTGCTTCAGGTTTGGGGGGCTGTCTGTAAGCAAGGACTGCCCTGTCTCCCAAGATCTGAGAGTGTGATGGGTTGTCCTTCAGGATAGGTTGTAGATCCTTGATGATGCATTGGAGAGGTTTTAGTTGGGGGCTGAAGGTGATGGCTAGTGGCGTTCTGTTATTTTCTTTGTTGGGCCTGTCCTGTAGTAGGTGACTTCTGGCTCTCTCAATCTGTTTCTTCACTTCAGCAGGTGGGTATTTTAGTTGTAAGAATGCTTGATAGAGATCTTGTAGGTGTTTGTCTCCGTCTGAGGGGTTGGAGCAAATGCGGTTGTATCGTAGAGCTTGGCTGTAGACGATGGATCGTGTGGTGTGGTCTGGATGAAAGGTGGAGGCATGGAGGTAGGAATAGCGGTCAGTAGGTTTCCGGTATAGGGTGGTGTTTGTGACCATCGCTTGTTAGCACCGTAGTGTCCAGGAAGTGGATCTCTTGTGTGGACTGGTCCAGGCTGAGATTGATGGTGGGATGGAAATTGTTAAAATCATGGTGGAATTCCTCAAGGGCTTCTTTTCCATGGGGCCAGATGATGAAGATATCAGTGTAGCACAAGTAGGGGCGTTAGGGGACGAGAGCTGAGGAAGCGTTGTTCTAAGTCAGCCATAAAAATGTTGGCATACTGTGGGGCCATGCGGGTACCCGTAGCAGTGCCACTGATTTGAAGGTATACACTGTCCCCAAATGTGAAATTATTCTGGGTGAGGATAAAGTTCAGCCACCAGGTTTGCCATGACATTATCGGGGATAGTGTTCTTGACGGCTTGTAGTCCATCTTTGTGTGGGAATGTTAGTGTAGAGGGCTTCTACGTCCACAGGATGGTGTTTTCAGGAAGATCACCGATGGATTGTAGTTTCCTCAGGAAGTCAGTGGTGTCTCGAAGGTAGCTGGGAGTGCTGGTAGCTTAGGGCCTGCGGAGGGAGTCTACATAGCCAGACAATCCTGCTGTCAGGGTGCCAATGCCTGAGATTATGGGGCATCTAGGATTTCCAGGTTTATGGATCTTGGGTAGCAGAATACCCCTGATTGGGGTTCCAGGGGGTGTGTCTATGCGGATTTGTTCATGTGCTTTTTCAGGGAGTTTCTTGAGCAAATGCTGTAGTTTCTTTTGGTAAAACTCAGTGGGATCAGAGGGTAATGGCTTGTAGAAAGTGGTGTTGGAGAGCTGCCAAGCAGCCACTTGTTCGTATTCCGACCTATTTATGACGACGACAGCACCTCCTTTGTCAGCCTTTTTGATTATGATGTCAGAGTTGTTTCTGAGGCTGTGGATGGCATTGTGTTCTGCACGGCTGAGGTTTTGGGGCAAGTGATGCTGCTTTTCCACAATTTCAGCCCGTGCACGTCGGCGGAAGCACTATGTAGACATCCAGTCTGTTGTTTTGACCTTCAGGAGGAGTCCACCCAGAATCCTTCTTTTTGTAGTCTTGGTAGGAAGGTCTCTGTGGGTTAGTATGTTGTTCAGAGGTGTGTTGGAAATATTCCTTGGAGTTGGAGACGTCGAAAATAGGATTCTAGGTCACCACAGAATTGCATCATGTTCGTGGGGGTGGAATGGCAGAAGGAGAGATCCCGAGATAGCCCAGCAGAAGAATCTGTCCTAAGAGTATAGTTGGATAGATTAACAATATTGCTGGGTGGGTTAAGGGAACCACTGTTGTACGTAGACAGTCTCTGCGTAAAAGACTAAATGGACATAAATCAGACGTCAAGAATTATAACATTCAAAAACCAATCGGAGAACACTTCAATCTCTCTCATCACTCGATTACAGACCTAAAAGTTGCAATTCTTCAACAAACAAAACTTCAAAAACAGACTCCAACGAGAGACTGCTGAATTGGAATTAATTTGCAAACTGGATACTGTTAACTTAGGCTTGAAAAGAGACTGGGAGTGGATGGGTCATTACACAAAGTAAAACGATTTCCCCATGTTTATCCCCCCCCCCCCAAAGATGTTCTTGTCAACTGCTGGAAATGGTCCACCTTCATCATCACTACAAAAGCTGTCCCCCGCTCTCCTGCTGGTAATATCTCACCTTAAGTGATCACTCTCGTTACAGTGTGTATGGTAACACCCATTGTTTCATGTTCTCTGTGTATATAGATCTCCCCACTGTATTTTCCACTGAATGCATCCGTTGAAGTGAGCTGTAGCTCACGAAAGCTTATGCTCAAATAAATTGGTTAGTCTCTAAGGTGCCACAAGTCCTCCTTTCCCTCTGGATTGCAACGCAATATGACAGGTTTCAGAGTAACAGCCGTATTAGTCTGTATTCACAAAAAGAAAAGGAATACTTGCGAGGTAACCTATTTCCCCTTATTTTTTCCTACCCCCCCCCCAAAAAAGACGTTCTGGTTAAACCCTGGATTTGTGCTGGAAATGGCCCACCTTGATTATCACACACATTGTAAGGAGAGTGGTCACTTTAGATAAGCTATTGCCAGCAGGAGAGTGGGGTGGGGGGAGGTATTTTTTCATGCTTTGTGTGTATAAAAGATCTTCTACACTTTCCACGGCATGCATCCGATGAAGTGAGCTGTAGCTCACGAAAGCTCATGCTCAAATAAATTGGTTAGTCTCTAAGGTGCCACAAGTCCTCCTGTTCTTAACGCAATATGAAATTTCCCCTTCGCTGACGTCCTCTGTTCATTTTGCATGCAGCACTGCCACCCTGTGGCCAAAATGAGCACTGCAGTGAACTACAGACTAACAGCTGCTGCTCTGAAACCTGTCATTTTGGAAGTGTATCGGCAAAAAGAACAGGAGGACTTGTGGCACCTTAGAGACTAACCAATTTATTTGAGCATGAGCTTTCGTGGGCTACAGCCCACTTCATCGGATGCAGTCTGAGACACAAATGGTCAAGCACTTCCTGTGAAGAATCAGATAACATTTGCCCGAAGACGACATCAACACTTGGAAGCGCTGTAGCATTGTGCGTGCACACTCACTACAGCAATGCGAGGGATTCTTCTGTTGCTGCAGTTAATCCACCTCCCCAAGAGGAGGGTGCTAGGTCCACGAAGAAAAATTCTTCCGCTGACCTAGAGCTGCCTACAGCAGGGGTCAGATCAGCATAGGGCTCTCTGGGTTCGTCTACACTACCTCTTAGGGGTGTAGATTTTTCATATCCTTGAAAGTCTGCAACAGAGCTGCTTTTCAAAGCCTGATGTAAAGTGACCTGTTCGCATAGGCAGAGGTGAAAATAGCTCGGAGAGATCTGCTAATCAAGACAAATTGGGTCTGGGTCAGAATTCATATTTAAATGCCAATAGGAACAGCACCTGGAAGGTGTTTGCTCCCCTAACTGTGGGGTGGCTCAGTTATTTGGAAGTAACTCAGCTGAAGTCCCAGGGGGCTGAGGTAAAACCAGGGTCCGGATCACTTGCCCATTAACATGGCTTCTCTTACAAGGCATGTTATGGTACATCAAACATTTTCAACAGTCCTTGAACATAAACGTGCTGTGCCTGCCAGTTGCCAGCCAAATTGAACCCACATTGTCCAAAAGGAATTTGTCCAGGAATTCTGCCTTCCTAAATTCCCTCCCCAACACACACACCCCTTTCTGCCCAGTCTTTTCTTATATTGCTGCACCCTATTTAATAGTTGCCATAGCCCATCTCAGAAACGACTGCTCTTCAGAGATGGTGACTTCACAGGAAGTCTGTTAAGCTTGCAACACCCTGTGACCCTTCAGGATGAAAGGCACCAAGACAACCATTGTTGGGAAATTGTGTCTGGGTGCCATCAAGTTGTTCCATATTTATTAGCCTGGAGAGAAAAACAAACTGACTTTAACCCTGCCCTAAGGAACGAATGCCTTGTGATCAGGACCATTTGCATCGAAAGACTATTACACGCTACATTTGGTAAGGGATCGATTCAGCTCTGTTACTTCTCAAACCTCATGAGTAAAGAGAAGCATTAAGAGGAGGAAGTGATACTATTTTCAATTTGCTGGCTACACAACGGAAAACAGAAAATAAGCCATCAGGTGATTTTGATTGGGGAACAAAAAAGTCCCCCATACATTACAACCTATTTAAACTCCAAAGAGCAGGCAAGTAAATGAAAAAAGACAGGGCAGTTTCTACTCCTGATAGAGCGATAATTTCTCACTGCTCAGGGGCTGATGGGCAGGGAAATTAAGAAGCTACATCACAGGCATGGAACATGAAGACAAAAGTGAGAGTCTGCAGAACCTGGAGAAGTTTCATGTTTCAGAAGAATATGGCTTTGTTCTCCCAAACCCACTGGTAAGAGTTCTAGGATTACAGTGGCAAGTTAAAATTTTACGCAGCACATTTGCCTGGTCTGCTAAACCGATAGAGCAAAATATATTTTGCTCTATATGGCAATATAAAAATATTTGCTATTATTTATTATATAAAGTAACTGCTGCTTAGCAATTATTGCAATTTTATATGCTAATTAAGTGCTCATTACAGTATGTGTAATACACTATTGTTTAAGGAATGGTGTGTGTAAAACATATTTAATGCTATAAGTAATATGTATATTTTAGTAATTCATTTCTAACTAAATTAAACAGATATTTAAGGCTTCAGAGTGACACAGAGAGAGACTTACCTGAGAGCTTGTATGCAAAGTCACAGTGTGAAGCACTGGAAACAACTCCAATAGGGCTGTGAGCTCTTTTTGCTCAGAATATCTCCAGGTTGAATAATCAATGGGTTTTGTTGTCTGCTACTGTCCAATTTTTAAGTTCAGAAATTGTACACAGTTTGTAGCTATGGTCAGGCACGACTCTGTATCACTCCAAGAGTCCTAGACCATTGTGATATCAGAAGTAACAAATTACCACCCTTACTCTTCAGCTACTTTCACGCAGCAGTTTCATTATTTGTACGAGGGAGACCGCACGGATGGTGGATTTCTTGGTTCGGCCGCCAAATCCATGTGACAAATATCCCAAATGCACAGACCCCCTCACCGCAGCGCACAGCCCTCATTCACCACCCATGTAACACCACAACCAGCACATACAGTCACGCAAACGTCACGCTAAAGCTGAGAGTGTTTGAGAGAGTCAGCCTGAAGTGTTGGAAACAGCCTCAAGCCTGGCTGAGTGCTCTTCTTCTTTAGAATGGCGCTAGGTTCCATCATTACTGGGATTCATGGTCTGTTTCAAACATTAGCCAAAACAATGGTTGAGAACTTACAAAAAATAAAAAACCCACACCCAAAAAAACACACCTGACTTTCACATTATACCTTAAACTAGGATCTGAGAGCCTGTCCTGTCATAGGGGTATCATTTGCTATCAGCTACACACTTGCAGTTGGTTTAAGAGACTCAGTGGATGAACTGAATATTCTGTGAAACCCTTTATACATTTAGGGTAGCAGGCACCTACATCCTTTATTTTCAAAAGGCACCTTTGACTTGAATGGGGCCTAAGCATTTCATGTTTCTTGGTCCCTTCTGGCCTTACACTCTAAACTATTAGGTCATCCCACCTGACCGTCTGTATCTCACAAGCCATTATTTTTTAGCCAGATAACCCTATGTTACCCCAAACACTTTAGTCAGACCAGAGAATTTCAGTCCGCAGGAGACTAAATGGTGGACCCCAGGGAAAGGATGGGAGAGACCAAGGTACCACCACTGTCTTAGGGCCTGCAATGGCAGGGAATGGATTAGATATACCCAGATAATCGGAGGAAGCGACCCGCACACCCACACATGGCGGAGGGTTTTTTGCTTTCCAAGGTCCCTGAAAGTCTGACCTGGGAAAAAATTCCTTCCAGACCCCCACATTGGGGCGGGGATCGGTTAGACCCTGAGGTCTGAGCAAGACCCATCAGCCCCTATCTGGAAAGAATTCTTTGTACCACTTCAGACCACCCATCCCCCTTCTCCAGCTAATCTCTGATGCTTCACAAAAAAGGGGAAAGAAAAAAAAAAAGCAGCATACATCTGGCCAATTGGGGTGGGTGCGTGTTCCCTCCTGACCCCTGCAGGGAACCGGCTGAATCCTGAAACATGAGATTTGATTACCACCGTCTTAATGCAGAGCTGTAAGCATTATGAACCCATTGCTGGCAATGCAGGCAATCCCATTCTCCCCATGAGGAAAGGAGATGTATGAATCCCACTGTTCATTCAGATTCCAAGGCCAGAATGGACCAGCCTGACCGCCTGCTCACAGATGCTTTATTCCAGCTGCTGGGAGAAATTCCATGGCCTATCTTTTAACAAGATAGATACTTCAAGGTTGAATTTAAGATGAACTTATTTAATCACCCTCACAACCAGGAAATTACATCTGCTTCCAGCAATGGTGATTCCACCCCCTCCTCTGCTAAGATCTTTCATTATTTAAAGTAAAATTAACTTCCTGCCACTGATTCTTGTTATGCTTGTGTCGGAGAGGTTGAAAAGCCCCTGCTAGGACACTGGTGATCGCTGTGTATAGATACGGTACTTTATCAAAGAGAAGGTAAACTAAATCAATTGAGAGAGGACTTGAGCTCCTTAAGCCTCATTGGGACTGGAAAACCAGCTTTGCAAAGTAAAGCAGACTGATGGGACACTCTACAAATACGTTCACATGGTCATAACAGGCCAGATTCCGATTTCACTCCAGAGGAGGTCAGGAGGCGGCCCCACATCTTGCGCAACATGAGATCTGGCCTCAGAATCTAGCAGCGGACAAGGGGAGCTTGTCACATTTATTTATTGCCATGACAGTCCAGATTTAAAAATTGTGTACATTACATACAGTTCAAATGGCTTGTTTTTAATACTTATCAAGGGAACTTACATGGACTGAAATTTTTGACTTAAAACACCTGTCGTGAATACACGTTGTACCTCAGAGCATCCCTAGAGGCTTGCTGTGATTGTACAGTGAAGTTTCTACAAGATCAAGATGTCCAGCAGAGCAGAGCAGAGCAGAAACTTGGAAAGCTCATGAGCGACATAATTATCAGTAATAGATTGAAGTATCACTTCATCATGGGCTATATGAGAAACATAATTCAACTGGTTTTATTTTCCAACACAATGCCATCTCTGTTCTCTCTGCACTTCCTTTTTATTTGTGCCTGTATCATTTTCAACCCGCCGAAAAAAGGGTTTTCAACATGCCAGTGAGAAGGGAAAAAGCCACCAAACTATTTCTCCTAAATTTATATATTTGAGCACAAATAGTGCAAAAATTCTGTAGAAATAGTGCCTTGCTGTAGTATGACATCAGGCCAAATTTGGGGCTTCACAAACATACAGTGAGAGATCAATAAATAGAAAGACATGCATCTAAGCCTCAGACCTACGTGCAGAGCATGCTAAAAAGCACCATCAGGCCATGGTGGTTTTAAAATGGGAGTTTCCCCATCAATAAGTGAATAAAACCAAAATGTTTGTCTCGCATGATGCTTACGTAGCGTCTGACTGATCCCAAATTAGATGCATCTGTCAAGCATGATTGCTTCATCTGTCTGTTCTCATTACACCGGCCAAACCGAATTGCCCATGCCCAGGGAGCATGGTTGGACAAGCGAATATATTGTCTGCCACTTGATTAAATGGAATTTTGATTTGTAAAAAATAAAAAATTCTTCACAGCTGTCTGTGTTTTACTCTGACAGTTAATCATCATTAGCTGAAAGGGGGAGAGGCTGCAGAGGCCAAATATTCCAACTGTATTTCAAGGCGCACTATTATTCCCTGCTCCCCCCAACATGCCCCTTTGAATGCCCACTGCATGTTCGCTGGCCTCCAAGCTGATATGCTGGAGCTGAGGACTAGTGGCAAGGCACGAAGAGTGTGCCTACGCTGCAATTAAAAACCCCCACGGCTGGCCCATGCCAGCTGACTCAGGCTTGGCCTAAGAGGCTGTTTAATTGCAGTGTAGACTTTTAGGCTCAGGCTGGAGCCCTGGCTCTAGGATCCTGCAAGGTGGGAGGATATCAGAACTTGGGCTAAGCCCGAACATCTCTGCTGAAATTCAACAGCCCCTTACATGTATGGCTGGCCCTTGCCAGCTGTCTTGGGCTCGGGCTAATTGCAATGTAGACATACCCTCAGTCTTCAAAATAGCTGAACTTTGCTGTAGCAAAGACAGAAGCAAGAAGAACTAGCTGCCCATCCAATATTCAGGCCCTAGGCCTCATGAGTGTCTTTTCAGTTATTCTTCCGCTGGCAAGAGAATGAGCAGCACTCCCACATTTTGTGACCAGGTCTGTTCGGGCCACAGCTCCCACGGAGATGCTGGGCAGGGAGAATTGGGAACGGGGTGGGCCCAAGAGGGAAGCGATCGCTATTTCCAGCTCTCCCCTAAACTCAGGTTCTCTTGGCGAGGACATCGCCGGAGGAACGTTCTGCTCTCCAAAGGGCCGGAATTGCCAGAGGGCTCCTGGCCACAGCCAATTGCTCAGCCCCCACAACTGGGGCCAGATTTTCAGCAGCGCTCTGTGCCCAATGGGTATCCAGGATGCCGAGCTCTTTTGAAAACCTGGCCTTCAATGGCCTGCAGCTGAACTCGCACGTCTCCCGCTGGAGTGCCGGGGGAGAGTCAGTGGGAGTTCTGTGCTGATCTGGGAAGGCCTGTGAGCGGGCATGTGGGAGTCTACTTGGTTCAGACCCAGAAGGAAGCTGGGTTGCAGCAGGGAAAACATTGTCATTAAAAGGAACGCCCTAATTTGGATTTCTTTCATACAGACAGAACTGCCAGATTATTACGCTCCCTGGATGGATGTCGCAGCCAACCTGCCCCACCTGATAGAGGGACATCAGCTCCGCAGGGAAGTAGCAAAGGTTCGATATGTAACCTGCTGCGTGCAGCGCCGGTTAGCTAACTCGCACAGCCCCGGGGCTGTGCTAATGCATTAATGCCTTTTCCCCTCGTAGATGCCACTGCTCAGCACACAGTACCTGCGAGGACACAGGCAGCTGCGCCTGGCTCGCCTGGCTCTCGGCTTCATCACAATGGGATACGTGTGGCAAGGAGGCAGCAGACAGACAGTGAAGGTCAGCGCCTTTATTACCCTCTGCTATTCTACATCCTGATCGTGCAGCATCAACGATGCTAAAACTCAGTCCCTGGCTTGGCTCCCATTTCACTAGGGCGGGTCAGAGACTGAGGAGCAAGTGCTGGGGAATGTTACTAGCCCACCTACCTGTAAAGCATGCGATGCTCAATAACATGCAGCTCTCTTCCCCGTGCTGCATGAAGAGCAAGCATCAGGAAGCCCAGCTAACCACCCACCCTCTGTCCCTGAAGACGCACACAAACTGCGGAAAAAAACATGATCGCTGAGCCTGGGGACCACCCTCTTGAACTGGTTTGTCAATATAAAGACAGTTGGTGAAAAGCAGGGACTGACAGTGCCCTCGGTTCACAGTATCCCACTTGGCACTGATCTGCAAAATTGCCTTTGTTAGGAGCAGAGTTTCCATCCCAACATGGTGAATTTCCCCAGGTTCTCCTCTGTTTCGCTGCCCAGCACAGTAACCTTCTGCTGTTATTGTAACACTCTTGTTTAACCTAGATCCTTCCTAGAGTGCTTGCAGTGCCTTACTGCACGATCTCAGAGCTTCTCGACCTGCCGCCCATCCTCGTCTATGCAGACTGTGTTTTGGCAAACTGGAAGAAGAGAGACCCCTGTGGGTATGTAGAGCTCCGGGATGACCTCTGTCAGATGCCACATCGCTTTATATATAGTAGCGCCCCCACCCCCGCCCTGCACCGGTTGGATGTGTACGCCCGCAGGTCTCACTTGTTGGTCACGCCCAGATCAGGTCACCTGAATGCATATAAACGCATTACAGTGACCCCGGTCGGCGCAATCAGACAGGTGCTGTCCAGACGCTTTCACCTGCTGGTGCTACGTTAACTGATCCAGGCATCCTCCTGTCTGGTACAAGCCTCCTCATAGGACATTTCAGTTACCGACTGCTTAGACACTTCGAGCTCTGGCAGTGGCGGGGTGAGACACTGTGTGACCCCAAGTAGGGGCTGCTCTCTTCAGACTGCTGAACCCAGATATAAAGGTAATTTCCCACCCTGAGCCCCCATTTGTGACTGGGTGCTCGACACCCCACGGTCTATGCAGCCCCAGTTAGGGTTCTCTCGTTGGCTGGGTTGTGACCCCTTCCTGTCTAACCCTGACAACCCATGTCATGGCCACTCAACGGCGCTGAGTTGTTCTCACTTACGCAGTTTTAAAATCTTTCCTCCTTCTCACTGCTTTCTTTTTTCTTCCTCAATTGCTGCTCCGCCCCGGCTGTGCCTGGAGACCCCTGAATGTTGAGTAAGTAGATCTGTTTGTCTTGGCGAACGACAGGACTGTAGAGCACTGTACCAGAGTGACCCAAGGAGACGTATGCACTATTTTGAGCATGCTGGGTAACTGCAGCAGGTGGGAGGGGTGGGAGCGGCTAGCCACCCCAAGTACATGGCTAGCTTGTTGGACGGGTCCGTAGTCGGTGCAGCACCCCCACACCACCATGGCTACATTCTGTTCTTAGCATGCAAACCCGATCAAGCTCGTGTGGGTAGGTCTCCACGAGCTGGAGTCACACCTCCAGCTGGAAGTGCAGACACACCCAGGAAGGTATGGTGAGAGCAAGGAAAGGAAAGAAGGCTTGGTCTTATGGCTACAGCAGCATCCCCAACTCAACCTGTGCAGACTAACAAAGTGCACCACCAACCCCAAACAGGTTGGGGGATCCTCACCTCTGTGTTTCAGCTTTTCCATCATAAAACTGGGATAAAACTACTTTTGGTGGGGAGAGAGGGAGGCAAGGATTGATTAGTTTATGCTCATGGAGTAACTTGTATGAAAGAGTACCAGCGTCATATAAATAGATATGGGAAAGAAACCAACCATTCAATTCTGCAGGGTAGTTTAGCGAGCACGTGCAAATGTGCACACATCACCTTACACAACTGATTTCAGAGCCATTTCTATGTGTCAGCCTCAATGTGTGTTATGGAACCTAGTTCAGATTTGCAAGTGTTTTGCTTTTCTACATGCATCTTTCATCTGAAGAGCTGGCAATCTAGCTGCACACAGAAGTCACTGCATGTTTTCCTTTGGATTCCACACGAGCTTCTGGTTAATGATATTTTTAGATTGCACAGTTCTCCTTGGATACAGTTTCTCAGCATCAGCTACAAATTGCTATTACAATGAGGTCATTTTACTGACCTAGCCCTGGGGAATGTATCTATCTTCCCTTAGGAATCTGGACATCCTGTTTTCATTCCCTGGAGGGGACAGCAACAAAGGTTTCTTCCTAGTCTCTCTTCTTGTTGAAGCAGCAGCTGCAACTGGAATCAAGGTACAGAGTCCTAATGAAACAGTCCAGTTGTGAGCGAGCAAGCCCCTGCCCTGCTAAGTGTTGCTTACAAACTCAATTTAGTTTACCTCACAGGAACATAGCATTCTGTCTAGTAGATTCTAGGGCGGTTTAAAGTGATCAAACACATCTGGGACGTGATGACCAAGTACAAGTGCAGGTTTTTCCACCATCCATCTAAACCCTTATGTTTTAGAATTCACTTTGCACCCTTCACCCAGCAGAGGCTGAGAGCCTTTTCTTCCTCATTTGCCCACAGACGGGAGTCCCCCCTCACAAACAAGAGCAAATGGGTCCCAAACCTCAGTTTGCTGTTAGCGGTGTTATTTTCCACCCTTCCCTGCTGTTGTTGACTACTGGAGTAGCCTCAGCATCCCTCTGCAGGGTTCTAGCTGCAGAGCTGTGGAGAAGGGATTTGGACACCATTCCTTTAAGAGGATGGCATTATTTATGACCCCACTGTAAGTGAACCCCTGCCAAGGAGGCACCGGGCCAAGGAGGCACCAGCTTCATTCCCCGCCAATCCCCGTGATGGCTCCTGCTGGAGAACCCTACAGTATCGCAGCTGGGAGTGACCTGGGACTCTCTGTAGTCTCTTTCCTCAGAAAGTCTGAGCCTGGTGTTCTGGATACCAAGAGTGTTTTTCCCCTGTTCCCTTTAAGGCAATCCCCATGATCATCAATGCCATATTGCACCATGACCGTTGCTCCTTAGAAACGGCACTGCAGGATGTGGCCTTGTCTATATGCAAGATGCGTGAAGCTTTCAAACTAATTCACGGTAAGTGCTTTGACTGGATAGCTGCGCTTGTGAATTCCAACCAAAAATCCCACAACAAAGTTTATATTAATGCAACAATCAATCCCCATTTTATTACTTCCAGATAGAGAGACCCCCCAACAGTTTGTAGTTAGGAGTAAAACATTCAGGCTCCCTGAGTCTGTTGCAGAGTCTCCTTTGTGGTCAGATAGGCTATTAGAACAAGTGTGGAATGGTTCCCAGGGATATATGGAGTTTGGTGCTGATTGAGGAAGCTCCTGCATCCTTCCCACATGTCCAAGACTGGGCATCTGCACAAATTATTTCAGCCAAAGACCTAATTTCCTGTCCCTAAAGACATCCCACAGACAGTGCTCTGCTGAAATGAGATGCACTTTATTCTAAGCTTGTCTCACCAAATACACGTTTTAGCACGTATGCCAGTCAGCATGCCCGTGAGAGGGATCGCAGGGACAAGTAATAGACAGCAACATTGTTACACACGGAAATGAGCAGGAGATGGAAGTTCAGAACTGGATCCACATCACTAAATTCTGTACACGAGTTACCATCCCCGGTGCTAAAGCCATAGCATGAATCCGTCTGGGAATTCTTATGCAAACCACTTTGGCTCACTAAATGAAGCGAACTGCAAGTACCACTAACTGACAGTAGCATTACTTCACTCAAGTTGCCCAAATTTTTTGTGGGCAAGGGATGTCTGCAAACCACTCCCTGTGCATGGCTGGGGCAGAGCCCTGCCTGGCAGGAGGAGAGGGCTGCTGCATGGCACCGCGGAACGACGCACCAATCTTCTGTGCCAGCAGCAGAGCCAGATCCCAGTGGGCCGCCATGGATTGTACTTTGTTCTGTGGAGAGGCCAAGCAAGCAAGGGGCTCCCCTGAATGTGATCACTCAAGTTTGTGCAGTTCAAGAGTAATGGATGTATTTCTAAAATGTCTCATCAGCCAAAACAGATTAAATACTTTAAACCAATCAGGAAGGGACACATGGAATCTCTCCAAACCAAATACTATTGGAAAAGCCAGGATTCTAAGGGTTCGTGTCACACGTTGCTTATGACTCCACTGCGCTCGTTAACCTGAATGAACGTTCCGTCTCTCCACAGAGTGTGTAAATCCAGGAGCTTTTTTCAGATCCCTTCGCATCTACCTCTCAGGGTATGTACTTTCTCTGGGTCACTCTCTCTTATTAGGAACAGAGGCGTCACTAGACTGCATCAGACCAATACCCTGCCTCCCACAGCAGCCAGCACCAGATGGTGTAAGAAACAGCAATTACAGCATAACCTGCCTACTACGGAAAAAATTCTTCCCAGACCGCTCAGTTAGGGGTTGATCCTGCCCCAAAGCAGGGGGTTTGTAATTTCCAATTAGGGATAAGGAGGGAGAATGTATCCACTTGATATAGATAAAAATTTCTTAATGATGATGGCTGTTTTTTCCATAACATTTGCTCCATCATTTTATAAATGCACACTGAGTTCTCACCTCCCAGCAGGAGCTGGTATTTACCCTTCTGCTTCTCCCTTCTGGAGGCTGCTGACACCAGCTCCGTTCCCTTCCTCCTTTGCTTGTCTAAGTCTCGCCCTCTCTGGCGAGTGGTGGCCACTTTACAAAAAACTGGACTAGTGAGCCGAAACGTAGGGGGATCAGATGTGCCGATATTAGGACCCTATTCCCCCCCCACACACACGCACTGATTTTTCACACTTGCTATCTGGTCACCCTACCGTGATACTGCATGAGAAACTTGGCCCATCACATGTTGTATAAAGAACTAAGATGTTCCCAGCCCAGTCCAACAGGCACTGCCTGGAAGCCTGCATTGCAGCGCCAAGTTCCCCTTCCTGCAGGGGGCACAGCGCTTCCATGATGGGATAACTAGAGGGTGGGGTAGGCCTGGGTGGTGCTCAGGTCACTCTGAGTTGACAGGTTTCAGAACAGCCGTGTTAGTTTGTATTCGCAAAAAGAAAAGGAGTACTTGTGGCACCTTAGAGACTAACCAATTTATTGGAGCATAAGCTTTCGTCCGCTGTAGCTCACGAAAGCTTATGCTCCAATAAATTGGTTAGTCTCTAAGGTGCCACAAGTCCTCCTTTTCTTTCCGAGTTAACAGAGCACAGATCTTGCATTGGGCGGCTTTACTGCCGAACCATTGTTTCCAGGAACAGCTGTCTGATCGGAAGTTACCTGTGCTGCAAGGCACTAGTGTCTATCACCGTGGCGAGTCAAGCCACACAGAAACCCCAACAGACAGCACATTCAGGTCATGCTGCTGGTTCTCGCTTCATGTTTTTGGAACTAGCTGGAAGGACAGTTTCCTGATGCCGGAGGGGCTGGTGTACGAGGGGGTGTGGGACAGCCCCAAGCAGTTCTCTGGTGGCAGTGCGGCACAGAGCTCTACGTTACAGTGCTTTGACGTACTGCTAGGAATCCAGCACCGTGCAGCCCAGGGTAAGTGGCAATAGAGGCTGGAAGCTGCGGTTATTCTGGGACTAGTACACAAGCCTTTCACCAAGAGATTCCGTTTCTGGGGCACCAGCCACTAGACGATTATTCAGCAGGTTAGTCCAGAAGACTCATGCCAGACCCGCATGGGCAGGAGACCGGGGTCTCCCCAGAAAGGGATTTCCCCACGGAACAGAACAAAAACAAACCTCACACGGGCCAGAGCCAGAAAACACAGTGGGGCCACCAGCCTCAGCTTAGCAACGTTATTAGAAGCCCTGCGTGCGCACACCCCACTTGCCGGCTGCCTGGCCCACGTAACTCCGAAGGGCCGAACTCTGTCTGAGCCCACTGCTGCTCTAGTTTTCAGGGGGAATCGGTACTTCAGCAATAGTGCAGTCACTTCCCGGGGTAAGAGTTTAGAGCAGGGCACTGGAGTTGGGAGAGTCAGTCACCCATTTACATTAGTTTTTGTAAATGACTCAGAGGAGCGATGTGGGTCACACCGCGTGGAGGCAGAGCAGGGCTGAGCTGGGGAACCACCACCACCGTTTTGGCCCAGCACCTTTTCTTTAGTGGGGGACAGTGCCGAGCTCTCTTTTACTGCATCACCCAAACTAATGCTCTTATCTTGCTGTTGCAGGGTTCTCGGCAGAGTACCTCGGTTGCATGAGGGATTACATGCCAGCAGCTCACAGGGCCTTCATTCAGACCCTAGCTTCTGGCCCGTCCCTCCGGCAGTTTGTCCTGGCAACAGGAGACGCAGGCCTGCATGCAGCTTTCAACAAGTGCGTGTTGGCGCTGGTGGATCTACGGAGCTATCACATACAGATCGCCACCAAGTACATCACCATCCCGGCCGGGAGGTGCCGAGCAGAGCAGCAGCAGCTCGGGGGCTGTGTCCACGAGGGCACGTCAGTGCTCTCAGAAAGGGGAACCGGTGGGACAGGGTTCATGCGCTTTCTCAAAGCTGTCAGAGACACCACCCGAAAGGCACAGCTCACTGAGCAGGATGCAACGGTGTTAACACACTGACTAGGCCATGGTTACGGCACAATCGGATGGGCCCCTTTCCTGTTGCTGTCAGCCTCGTGTTAGCCATGACCCTGAGATGGGATGGGACTGCTGGGGCATGGGGAAGGATTGGGCCTTCTCCTCTAGTGTCAAGGGGAGCAGGAAGGCAGCACCCAGCCTGATCTGTGGACCACTGCAGATGGGTGCATGGAGGGAGCATCCACTGAAGCCACGAGGACCGGCTGGTGCCCCTGAATGGCAACTGCACCCTTTGCAACATGGGTAAGGACAATCCAGACATTACAACCAATATCGAAAGCCATGGATTTGCTGTATTTATATCGATGGTGTAAAGAGCCATGCACACTCATCGCACCGGGGAGTGGCAGGAAAGTGCAGTGCTCTGTACCTCTGTCTTACATATGGCATCTTGGTCGTGGCACATTTCACTCCCCTTCCCACCTGGCAGTTATTAAAGCTCTGTTCTCAGCAACCCCAGCTTGGGGCAGACACGTTGCTTCCAGCTCTAACTTTCCCCGCACTCAGGTGATATTTGTGAATCCCCCAAAAGGAGGAAGTGCAAACAGGCTGAAAAGCCGCAAGGGGAAGAAAGTTATAACGCAAGTTGCTAAATACTTGGTCTGTATCTGGCCTCCGGTTACTCTGGCTTGTAGGGGAGCAGGTTAGTTGCAGGGGTGCACGATGCCCACAACCCCAGGGACCTGCCGCTTGCCCACCAACCTGGTGGGGTGGGGGGAGATAGGGCACTCAGATAGGACCCTAGTCCAGCATGGATCCCAAGGAGCTGCCTAGGGGCTGAGCCCTGCCAGGAAATTAAAGTGGTCCTTAGTCTTCTGGGTGCAGACCCCTCCTCTGCCTGCTTGCCCTCCCCAGGGTATGTATGCCGTCTCAGGATCAGCGCAAGGTGAACCCAGATCATTTGTGAACCACAGAGAAGCAGGGAGGGGATAGGAAAATCCATTTCCTAGCTGTGAAGCTACAGGAGGTTTAGAAACTACCGAAGAGGTGGCCAGAAGTGGCCTGGGGCAAGGAGAACTGCCTCTCAGATCCCCCATCATTCAGCCAGATCTGAGAAACCAACCCTGTCTGGAACATGAGCTGGGAGTGAGCGTGAGGAGGAGATGGAGGCAGTCGAGGCAAAGCCATACGCCAGGGTATTGCATGACAGGAGTGCCTATTCACAGGCCTGGGAAATGGACCGACATTCCCCCAGCAATACCCGACCAGCTTCTGCAAACCGTGTCTCAAAACTCGTCTGCCAGGAACCCCAAGCGGCAGCAGGTGCGATGCACCCTGTTGAGAGCCCATCAGTTGAGGATGCAGCTGCAGCTTAGAGAAATGCCTCCAGGGCAACCAAAAGCCATTGCAGCTGCAGCAAGCTGAACATCCGTCCTGGTTATGAAAAGCCACCAACAGCAGCTCTGGCCACTGCTCGGCAGAGCCTGGAGAACTTCCGGTCTGGGGCAGACATCAGCTGACCTAACCCCCACATTGCCTGTCGGGGCTGTGGAGGCCATTCTCTAACAGGGATAAAGCGCAGTGGATGCTCAGTTCCTCCCCATTGAGGCACAGTTCAGATTTCAGATCAATGCACTTGTACACCCTGTGGCTGTGGGGGCTGGGGAACGACAAGAGGATGTCTGATTCTTAAGGGCAGGAATCACTTCAGGAAATCCCCACCAAAGCATCAAGCAGGTGCTGACTCATGGCCAGAGTCATGATGGTCTTGTGGTTCAGAGCTAGGCGTGGAGCCACAACCCCTGGGTTCTTATTCCACTTTTACCACCAACCTCCTGCAGGACCCTGGACAAGCCACGTAGGGCCAGATTTTCCCAAGAGCTCAGCATCTGGTGTGTACCCTAAGGCCCCCTTTCCAAGGGCAAACTGACTCAGTAAGCTGTGCTGAGATAAGAACCCCAACCAGACCATGGGCTCGTCATGAAACCACATTCTAAGCCAGAGATGGAAGTTACGCTTTCCCTGTGTTTGTTGCATTATCTTTTCACATGAGGAACTTACTTAGCCACCTGAAGTAGATGTGAGGTCTGATGTACTGAGGACTGTGTTGGAATCACAAGCTGTCACTTTAAGAGCCGGGGGAAGCAGAGTTTCTTGGCCTTACTTGCAGGCTGGGGCTCTGTGGGAAAGTGCCCTCAGTCAGTCCACAGGAGGCATATGTAATATTCTCGTTTTGCAGAGGCAGATAGTTTAAAAAATTTGGCCAGAGGCATAAGGACCTGAATAGTCAAACCTGGATAGCCAGCTTTAGGGGCCAAATTGACTCGCCCAGGTCTGTCATGCACAGCGCCACTCCATGGCAGAACCAGCAGAGAACCCCAGGAGTCCTGGCTCCCTGTCCTTTGGTGGCTTTCCATGGAAAGTTTATAGAAATGAGCCCAGTAATGCTGACAAACTCTAGGCGATTCTAAGTGTTCCCAGCAGAGAAGCTATGGAGAAAGAGCTGGGCTGAACTGAGAAGGAAAAGCAGGGACTGAATACAATGAAGGAAGGATTTTAAATGTTTTTGCTCTGAGCTTTCACATTCAGTTAGGACAAGTCCCCAGCCCTACAGGAAAAAGGGTGACTATCCATGGGCGACATGTTGACCAGGACTGCACTTAGGTAGAGAGTTTGCTTGGGCTCTTTATGGTTTACTGGGTCTGGTCTTATTTGCCTAATCAGATAGTAGGCTTAGTCTTGTCTGCATTAACCACCTAGTGGGCAGGGAGTTTTGTTCCCATGTATCACTGAAACAATTAGCCTGGAAATCAACAGAGCCTTATTCTAATGACCCTTCCATAAATACCTGTTTGTTTGGCTGGGTGCCTGCAGTAGGTACAGATGCAGATTGTGCTCAGTGACAAGCATATTAGCAGCATGTAATTTACTAATGCAAATTAAAACAGTCATTAGGATCTTATGCTCTATTTGGCATTGGCAAAATCATAACATTAGCATACATTTAATCATTGGGAAGTTAGCTGGAACCTGAAAGAAATCCTTAATTTCATAATACATGTTTCATGTCACTTATTTTATTCCCTGCTGTGATGTGCTTATTTTTGTGACAGCAGCTTCAGTTTTCGTTTCCATTAACTTATGTGCTAATATCATCCTTGGCACAGCCAAGGTAAATCAGCAGCACCTTGTCAAAGCACAGAGACTAAGATACAGCCTGTGCTTAGTACAGCATACATTGTTCCCTTTGGAGAAGAGAACAAAATTCTTTAGCACTCTTCCTGCCTGGCTGCTGTCAAGGGTTGCTTGAAGGGAACCGTGGGCCTTGCTGGAACAATAGCCAACAGGAATCAGCACAGACAGGATCTGTACCTAGCATCATGGTCACTTCTGGTTTTTCATTCCAGTGCAGTGTCTGAGCTGGATTAAAAGCTCCTGCAACCCGAGGAAAGGCAGCTTGGGTCAGTAGATGGGGGCACCAGGCTAGGAGTCCGGCAACCTAGGTTCATTGACTTCAAGTCCAGTAGGAACTCTTATGATCATCTAGTCTGACCTCCTGTATAAAACCCAGACCAGAGAACCTCACCTGGTAATTTCTGCTTCATGCCCATAACTTCTGTTTAAGTTATTGCAGTGGCTCTGCCCCCGACCTGCTCTGTGACCTCAAACAAGTCACTTCCTCTCTGTGCCTCCATTTCCTCTCCCACCTTTTGTCTGGTTTCTGTATTTACAGTGTGAGCGCTCTTCGGGGCTGGGACTGTCTCACTATGCGTGTGTGCAGTGCACAGCCCAGTGGGCCCCCGATCTCAGTCAGGGCTTCTAGGTGCTACCGCAATACATAATAATAATAAAACAAAACACCCCCACTCTCCCCCAGTGGGGTGTAGATCTCCTTAACAATGCAACAGTTACCACTGGGACCCATCACATTCTAGACAGCAAGAGGAAGCTTGAAGATAAATGGTCCTTTGTTCTACCTTTTTTATTATTATTATTTAAATAAGACAGAACCTGCTCTCCCTTTTCCTATGGGAGATGAACATGGTGTGATGCTAGTTTAGTGTCCTCATGAGTCCATGTAATTCCAATAGCCCAGAACATGCTCAGAGTCCCTGTGGGGTAATTATTTGGGAGTTAAAACGTAGATACCAAGGGCTAGACCCTCGGCTTGTGTAAATCCAGCTAAGCCCATGCAGCAATGCCAATTTACACTCACCAAAGGATCTAGTCCCAAACTTCATGACCCCTACAGGTGCTGTCTGCACAGCCAGAGGAAGAGAGAGTCTTGCTCTGTGGAGTTAGAGCCAAGACCAGTAATAGGACAGACTTGAATATCTAAGGTGCCCAGTTGCAGAGCCACAGGCAACCTATGTGCAATGGAGAAGTGTGCACAGTTTCTCTCGCTAGGACCTCACCTTCTGCATGATGGGCTGAAATAAGCTGGTTCACTGGGGTTGTGGCTCCACGCAGGGGAAGTCCTGCTCTGGCCACAGCAAGCACAAGCGTAGATTTGCTGTGCAGCAGAGGGAAGGCAGGGTTCCCAGATCCTGTATGGGGATGCTGGAGCTCATCTGCGCTGGAGCGTGGGGGATGAAATTGAAGGCAGGGCTGCTGGCCATTCCACTGGCATGTGTGCGTATAGGTAGTGACCACAGCCCTCAGCCAGCAGTAGCAGCTATGTTGACTGCTGTGTGGGAGGAGGAGGAGGGGAAGTATTTGAAACCCCCCTAGGCCATTATCAGAAAGAGCACCCAGGAGACACAGGAAAGGCAGCGCTACAGAACCCGGTTTTGCAGAGCAGACTGCAGGAGCCACATGGGTCAGATTTTCAGAACAGCAGCAGCACAGTGGGGACTGTAACTGACAAGTTAACATGAACAGAGGCCGCAGGGCATGTGGCACTGGCAACAGGGGCGGTTTCCTACAAGGCAGGGGTAGGGTCTAAGTTAAGAGAGGAGCGAGAGGCTTTGCACGCCTTTCCCAGGCAGTTCCCTGAGAACACTCCTACACCCTGAAACTCAGCAGCTGCTGCCCAGCCCAGACCTGCACGACAGCCACTCAAAGGAGGGGAGGGGACTCTTGTATCCAAGGCTGGAGCACAGGGGCATGGCTAGGGAGAAGCAGAACATAGTTGCCTACAATGGAACATGCCTCGGGATCTTACATCAGAGCATGAACGGGTGGACCCTCAGCTGAGGTGACTAACGGGGCAGGCAGGCAGAGCTGACTCAGAGCAGGGAATTGCTTGCCTATTTGATCACCAATATCATTTCCAAAGGAAGTCCAGGGTCCCTCAGGAGGTCTCCCCTGCAACCACTGACCCAGCCTGACCTGCTTATCTTGCCAGCCCTGTGCAGATCACAATGCAACATGGTCTCCCTGCACCACCACTCAGAAGTTCAAGCCAAGGATGTGATCCTTTTTATTCAAGGCCAGATCCTTAAACCACTTTCTGGCGGCCTAGGATGCAGTAAGCAAAGGGCCTGCTTAAAACCGTCTAGTGATTCAAACTTTATGCATTCCCATTCTAGGTCTCCCTCTCTCCTGGCTTCACACCGGCTACCTGTATCACAGTGCTAATGCTCAGCCAGCAGAGATCATCCCCAGGCATTCTTGATATACACACACGCTCCTGGCCTTCCACTCATCCACACAGCACAGAGTGTATGCATCCCCCTATACTGACATAGCTAGGATGGTAACATGCATATATAAGGTGCACTTCTTTATTTATTGGAAACTGCAGTGTCTGGAGACCGCACTGGCTGCAGATCAGAGGATGTGACTTGCAAGTCATTGCCGCCATCAACTACAGGCCATCTTTTACTACAGCATAGGAAACGACAAGCACCTTAGTGCAATGGAGACACGCACCTTCTCTGATGGGTTCATTTTTTGTTACAAATGGACATAGACCTTCTGGAAAAGTCCAATTGGATTTAATTGGAATTAACCCAATAAGGCTTGGTAGATAGCCTCCTCTCCCCCCCATTAAAATCTGTGGGGATTTAGAGTGATATTTTTAATAAGTTTCCCAAGTCAGTCTAGAGCTCTTTATTGAATTCCACAGGAGTATCCAGAAAACACACATCTTAACAGAGGAGAACCTCTCTTTCGGGACTTTTCTGTAAGGGGATGTTGATTAGATTAGAGTTTGCTCTGCACACTGCCTTATCAGCAACCTTTATTCATGTTTACTCAGACCCACTGGCCATTGAGGATTCTACGCCCAGCACAAAGGTTTGCTACCTCTGGATTCCAGGGAAAAATGCTTCACTTACTCAGCACATTACAAGTGTGCTTATTTGATGCTTCCTACGGCAGGGCCAGTGCCCAGATAGAGTCTGAACCCTCTCTTATGCAGTAGGTTCTACTTTCCCAGACTGAGGCAGAGTTCAGCTCTCTAACGATGGAGATTAATAGCGAAAATGAGGAGAAACCACTGCTTTTTACTTTAAGAAGATTTCAGCTCTCTGAAGATTATGGCTTCCTTCTTCCAAATCCTCTGGTAGGGACACTCTCTCTCTCTCTCTGAGACATTCATGTCAAGGGAAACGCAACACCTTCAAAGAGAGGGGTTGGTGGGCAGTTGTCTTATTCTGTAGCAATTATTTGTAATTCACTCATTTACTAATATTTATTTATACACAAATACAATTTGTTTTTTGCTTAAATATTTAAAGCAAATTAGATAGAGGATAACATTCTAATTCTTAAAAAGCAATAAAAGTGCCAGGAGCAAGCTGCGAGGAGAGGGGAAAAGACAGACACCAAAGAATTGATCTTGTATTTACAGATTGTTCGTGAGTCTGAGTACAGGGGAGAGTGAGCTTTAGAATACAGACTTTCAGCTTTAATCCTTTTTAAAAAGTGACAGCAACATTATAAATGGCACTCCTTGAGCAGAAGCTTGCAGGGATGCCAAGAAATCAATTCAAGATTATTCAGTAAAATGCTGAGAAACAGGATACAGACTGGGAAGTTAAACACAAGCTATTTGATATTAAGCCACACTTGTTTAAATCACAGTGCCAGCGCTTAAAAGGCCCAATCCTACAAAATTCGAATGCTAATTACTGACAATCCCACTGGCTTCACCTGCTCAGAATCTGGCAGGATCAGGCCTTAAAAGTCATTGTATTTACAGTCATTAGGATGGTAACTGACATTCCAGTTCCTTCCAAGCTGGAAAAAGACCATGCTCCACAGATAGTGAAATGCCAGAACAGCAGGATTGATTGCCTTCTGCACACACTGAGACAGCACATTAGGAAAGACATGGACAAATTGGAGAGAAAAGCAACAGAAGTGATAAAAGGTTTAGAAAACCTGACCTATGAGGAAAGGTTAAAAAACTGGCCATGTTTAGTCTTGAGAAAAGGCAGCTGAGGGGAGACGAGAGAGTCTTAAGATATTTGAAGGGCTGTCAAAGGGGATGGGGATCATCTGTTCTCCATGTCCAAAGAAAAAAGAAAGAACTAATAGGCTTAAACTGCAGCAAGGGAGGAGATGTATTAGAAGGTTATTCCTAATATCTAACCTACGAGGGAAGTTAGGCTCCAATGATGGGGACTGAACAACCTCCCTATTCTAGAGCTTTTTAAGAACAGGTCGGACACACACCTGTTAGAGATGGTCTAGCTTTACTTGGCCCTGCCTCAGCGCAGGGGGCTGGACTTGATGACTTGCCTCAGAGGTCCCTTCCAGCCTTATGTTTCTATGAACACCCACTCCCCTTTGGGGACAGCCTTCTGAAAACCACAAGATTGTTTATTTTGCAGCAAGAACAAAGCACTTAGAGAAAAGGGATTTTAAAGAAAGAGAGAGAGTCTCTACCCGTTTATCTTACCAAAAGGCTTAACTATCCCCGAAGCAGACCTCACTTCTTCAGGCACATCAACTGGTCCTATGTATCAGTCTGGTTCCGCCCAGACAAACAACCACTTCCCCTCTCAGGCTCCCTTTTTAAACTGCCACAGCCCTTTTGATCATCTGGTTTCCAGGCTTTGGCCCTGCTCATCAAAACCCGTTTTGTAAGATGCCTGGAGCCAGGATGTCACTCTTCAAAGTTACTAGTTCAACCATCATCTCTCAAGAACCCACAAGTGTTTACCAAGGGGTGGCTTATCTTGAGCCATTCTGTTTTCTTACAGTCCTCATTAATCTAAGCTGATGTAGTCATTAGTAATATCCCAATAACTAGGTCAACATACATGGTTCAACCATTATTACAGAGCGGCTCCATTTCCCTCACATGCTGTTCTCAGAGACACGTTACTACACAAGAATCTGTCATTAAAAAAACAACAACAGCAACAAAAGCTTTGCAGAGTAAGTCTAAACAAGTGACCCATATAAAAGCCAATAAAACCATGAGATTTCTTAAAATATTGGGTTCTTTTTAAACCACCCGGGGCCTGACTCAGCTTTTGAATGCTTGGCGTTTGTCAATATTGTGTTAGCTGCGACGTTGAATGTGTCACAGCCAAACAGCTCCCAATGCAAGGATTGCTGCCTGCTCGGGCCTGTTCTTTGTCTGCATCTCATGGCGAGTGACTGTTTTAGAGCCAAGCTACAATATGCTGCTATGGTAATGTAATCATAATTATATACGTAATCACTAACAAAGTGGCCCCCTTGGTGAGTGCGTCTCTGCTAGGGAGGAAGTTATATATTCCCCGTGCAGGGACTCTGCTTGTTTCTGTTTGGAAAGTGCTCAGCAATACCAGAAAAACAAACCATTCAATTCAAGCCAGCTCCTCTGCCCCATCTGCTCATTGCAGGCCGCTAATCACCACAAAAGTACTTTCAGAAGTAGCTCATTTTCTCTCCCTTTTGGCACATAAAAGATCATGTAAATATTCCCCACCCATCCCCAGAGAACACACATCCTGAATGTCTTGTGCACCATAATGGCTGGCCAGGCACATCAGAGGGGTTGGATTATGCAGGGAGCTCAGCTGAGCGGTAGTTTTCAGAAGCTGGCTAACCTCAGTTCGGTAGTGCAGCCAAATTGTGACTCAGTTTTTCATATGAGTCTCTTTGCTATTCCCAAATAAAGCCTCACTCTCAGGAGAGCAGTGAGAAACTCCATTTGTGCTTTAAAAGAAAAAGCAAGTCTTGATTCTAATTTAATGGCCATGGAAGAGACTGACATTGGGGGAATCCTAAAATAGCCCCATACTCCCCCACTGGCTCCATGGGGAACACCCCTCCCTACCTGCTGGGCACCTCCACAACACACTCCCTACTTTGTGTCTGTGTGTTTTAAATTCCATCAACCGTCCTTGAACGAAGGAGGAAAAGAAGCCAATCTAAACTGATTGCAAGTCAGCTAGTACCACGCTGTCTGGGTCCCCCCTGCAAGGAAGAGGGAAATGCCTTAGAATTCGGGGAAGGCAGAACTAACAGGAGTGACACTGGGCAACATCAGGAAATGAGCCTGTCCTCTCCTTTACCTTGCCTGCAATCACTGGAGGCAAAGGGGTGAGAGAACAAGGGATTTGTTTCTTATCAGTTATCAGTGGGTCATTAAAGTGAAGTTTTTAAAAGCAGAAAAAAAAAAAAACTCCATTAGACCTTCATCTTGTTCAGATCCCACACAATTAAATAGCCACTTAGTTTACATTGATCCCAGATAAAATATAAAAGCCATGTGGCCCCAAAGGGAATTATTCTTCATGAAAATCAGTGGATACAAAATACCGTGATAGGATCAGGATTCCCCAATGGAAGAAAGGCAGCTTTGTTTCCCCTCAGAAAAATCACACACACACACAGACCCCTCTACCTCACTGCTCTTTTTAAGCACCACAGTATTTAACAAGAAGAAAGAGGACGCAGGCCAGATATTGCCCGGTGAGGCACTTTGCAAGCATCCAGCACAATTCCTCAGATATGCTTCAGTTGCCTGTTACTCCAGTCTTGGACTCCCTCCTGAACATGCAGCTCTACCAGTCATGCCTGTCAATCCCACCCTGCAGTCCTGCCTCCCCGAACTCTGCAAATGCCCCTCATTCCTGCCGCATAGCAGCCATCACTACACCAATCATGAACTTGCCCATCAAATTAGGGCTCGGTGGGGAGATCCAGCCAGTGACTTTTTAATTGTGCCAGCTCCTAACAGACTTGTTTGATGATTTAAGGCCTTTTGTCTGTTCTAGAGTGAACTCCCTGCTCCCTACGGGCCTTGGATGGAGATTGCCAACAACCTGCCTCACCTGATCCAGAGCCATCAGCTCCGTTCACAAGTTTACAAGGTACCTATAGAATTCAAGTAGAGGATTAAAGATTCTTAGGGATTAACCTCAAATTAATGTTAGTGCCAGTCACCTCTGCAGAACTGGAGCTTCATCTTCAAACGAAGCTACACACAAACGTTTAGGAAAACACAGATCCTGACATATAGGGATTCAAAAAACCAAAAGGGGAGAAAAGTTAAATTAAAAAAACAGCTTCTCCTATACAGTGTGTAATACAGAGAGATTTTCTTCAGGTGTCACTAGAGGTAAAGCACAAAGATGGGCCGGAACTCATCATTTCAGCTAGAAAGTACATAGGTTGGGAGTTAATCATAACGTGAAACTATTCCAGATTCCTGCATCTAGAGCTTTGCTACAGCACCTTTAATCTCAAATTAGCTCTCAGTGATTTTTTTTTTTTTTTTTTTAAAGACTAGATGTGAGAGGGAAAAACACCCTTCTGCAAAGCTTCTCTAAAACAGTGGTTCTCAACCGGGGTATGCAGAGGTCTTCCAGTGGGTACATCAGCTTATCTAGGTAATTGCCTAGTTTAACAACAGGGCTATATAAAAAGCACTAGCTAAGTCAGTACAAACTAAAATTTCAGACAATGACTTGTCTATACTGCTCTATATAGTATACACTGAAATGTAAGTACAATATTTATATTCCAGTTGGTTTATTTTGTAACTATATGGTAAAAACGAGACAAGAAGCAATTTTACAGTAAGTGTGCTGTGACACTTGTCTTTTTATGGCTGATTTTGTAAGCAAGTAGATTTTAAGTGAGGTGAAACTCGGGGTACACAAGAGAAATCAGTCTGGAAAGGTTGAGAGCCGCTGCTCTAAACAGACCAGGGGGGTTACCATATAATAGTGCTACAAATGAGAAGAAGTTCCATCAGTGTAATAAGCCCTGTTCTAAGGCAGAAAGAAGAAAAGCCAGAGCAGAGCAGAGAAGCCGTGTGTGTTGATGGCGGCAAGAATATTTCACAGACGTGACAGAGCACAGGGATGGGCATCAGGATGCCTGGGTCCTGTTCTGAGCTCAGACTGACTTGTTTTGTGATGCAAGGCAAATTACTTTGCGTCGGTGCCTCGCTTTATGGGAGGAGAATATCTCCACAAGGCATTGGGAGTTGGCCAGGTGCACTGAGATCTTTGGTGGTGGTAATTTTTACCACTCAAAAATGCCTTTTTTCACAAGTTTCTTGTTGGCAGATGCCCCAGCTGAGCAGTCAGCATCTAAAAGGGCACAGAGAGCTGCACTTGGCCCACCTGGCACTGAGCTTCATCACAATGGGGTTTGTCTGGCAAGAAGGCGAGGAGGAGACGGTCAAGGTAAAAGCTGCACCAAAACAGATTTGCTCTTTGAAGCCAAGAAGGATTTGCTTTTTTCAGATAAATGCTACCAGAATAGGCAGCAGAATGGCCCCCTTCAGGTAAAATGTTTGTACCTGCAGAGGGCTGGAAAGTCCATGCTGAGCTGGGAACTGCTTGGGATATTGACAGGTACAAAAGTTCTGAGCTTACCTGACATCAGTCAGCATCAATAGCAAAGTGCAGCTCGAGGGTTCGTCTACACTGCAGAAAAAGGAACCTTCTTACCTTGGGTTCCAACAGCAGCAAAGACATGGCAACTTGGCTTTTCATTCAGATTGGCAGCTTGAGTTCAAACCCCAGCTTCCCTGCAGGCTTTAACTTTAACCCAAGTTGCTGCGTCTTCCTTGCTACTTAAACCCAAGTTAAGAACACTCCTTTTTTTGCAGCATAGATGTACTCTTGGGGTCTGAGACCAGAGCATGCTGGTCAGTGTGCCCCTGGCTCCCTGCTGACTAGGAGCCTGCTACATCGAACATTCCAACTGGATCATTTTCAGGAGAAAATGAGTAAGCACAAGTTTGTGTCTTCCAGCTTCTGCCACGAAACCTTGCTGTTCCCTACTGGGAGATCTCACAGATGCTTGGGCTGCCTCCTATCCTGGTCCACGCGGATTTTGTGCTAGTGAACTGGAAGAAAAAGAATCTTAGTGGGTAAATGTAAGAACAATGAAATCTACAGCTGGACAGACCGAAATCGAGTTGTTAAAGTGGTTGTGTTAGGTATCAAATCGGCACAAATGCAACCATTGGTCAATCTAGTAGGAAGATTTGAGACCATTTTTGTCCATTTAGATTTGAGCTCTGACATTTTGATAGTCCTTTAAAATCTTCCCTTTCTTACTCCATTCTGAGCCTTACTGGCATGAAAGATAAATATTCCCTACAAAGATCTTTTCAGGTTTGGTGTGAGAGTCCAGTTCTTTATCAATCGAGGGGGGAGGTGGTGTGCGCACATGGAAAAACAGGAGCCAGAGCCACATTACTGTTAACATCAGTGTTAGGACAAGATCTCATTCTGAAGTACACATCTTTGGTAATGGATTCCATTTCTATATAGTGATTTGTTATTCCTGTTTCCTTTTCTCGCACTTTTGTTGTCAATACCTGAAACTCCTGTAGCCCTTTGGAAATAGAGTAAGTATCTAATATGCTTATTTATTTTTTAACTGTAGTAGCTTTGTTTCAATTCAATTATTTGCTCCATCACCTCAGGGCTCTTTTTAGTTTACATCTGTCTCCTGCTACATGAGCACAATGTAACAGCTCACTCCTGGGCAGAGGAATGCCAATGCCCCATAGCAGCAGCTGGGTGGCTTCTATGTGACCCCCAGACTTCTGTAAACCAGACTACAGCTGTGATCTTTCACACAGAGGTATGGATTGTGGAGATGGACTCAGCTCATTGGGTGCATGTGGGGTACGGAGCTCCTTTGAAAGAAAATCAGACCCTACATGCCCCATTTTGATCTGAGGGGCTGGGAGTAGGACGTACAAGCCACTTGCAATTTGCATAGGAGGCAGGTGCTGCCTTCTACAATGCAGATGTCTTCCACTCTGAATGCCTAAAGACTTGAAAAATTCAGGTGGGTTCTCAGTGTGTGGCATCCTCTCCCTAATCCTGATGTGGTGGCTGGGGAAAGGGATTAAGAGGAGGAAGGCGTTTTATATCCCCACACTGCTACCTACCCAGCAGCAAGGTTTGTAGTGTACTAGAGCCTGACCAAAGCTAGTGCAAAACACTTGTGTTGCAGGGTCTGGCTAGAACCTGGCTGACTGCACTTCAGAGCAGTGAGGTGGAGGGAGCGTGAAGGGCCAGTTAGTCTTATTCCTAGAATTTGTGTGTTTTAATCTCCACACGTTATGTGATTTCAAAAATCATCATCATCATCATCCTTAAAGGAATCTGGATACCATCTTTTCCCTGCCCGGAGGGGAGAGTTTGAGAGGATTCATTCTAGTTACCCTCCTTGTTGAGAAGGCAGCAGCGCCGGGGATTAAGGTACAGTACAACTCATATGGTGCCATCCTGGGCAGACAAACATTTCTCTTAATGTTTACAACTCCCGATGCAATTCACTCAGATCTGCAGGCATAGGCAAAGCGGATAGGAGGTCGCTTCAGAGGTATCAATGGAATGGACTATTGTCAAAAAAGAAAAGGAGTATTTGTGGCACCTTAGAGACTAACCAATTTATTTGAGCATGAGCTTTTGTGAGCTACAGCTCACTTCATCGGATGCATGCCGTGGAAACTGCAGCAGACTTCATATATACACAGAGAATATGAAAAAATACCTCCTCCCACCCCACTGTCCAGCTGGTAATAGCTTATCTAAAGTGATCATCAGGTGGGCCATTTCCAGCACAAATCCAGGTTCTCTCACCCCCTCACAAAAACCACACACACAAACTCACTATCCTGCTGGTAATAGCTCATCCAAAGTGACCACTCTCCCTACAACGTGCATAATTAAGGTGGGCCATTTCCAGCACAAATCCAGGTTCTCACATCCGCCCCACCCCCATACACACACAAACTCACTCTCCTGCTGGTAATAGCTCATCCAAACTGACCACTCTCCAAGTTAAACCAGAACATCTTGGGAGGGGGGGGGTAGGAAAAAACAAGAGGAAATAGGCTACCTTGCATAATGACTTAGCCACTCCCAGTCTCTATTTAAGCCTAAATTAATAGTATCCAATTTGCAAATGAATTCCAATTCAGCAGTTTCTCGCTGGAGTCTGGATTTGAAGTTTTTTTGTTTTAAGATAGCGACCTTCATGTCTGTGATTGCGTGACCAGAGAGATTGAAGTGTTCTCCGACTGGTTTATGAATGGTTATAATTCTTGACATCTGATTTGTGTCCATTTATTCTTTTACGTAGAGACTGTCCAGTTTGACCAATGTACATGGCAGAGGGGCATTGCTGGCACATGATGGCATATCACATTGGTGGATGTGCAGGTATACGAGCCTCTGATAGTGTGGCTGATATTAGGCCTTGTGATGGTGTCCCCTGAATAGATATGTGGGCACAATTGACAACGGGCTTTGTTGCAAGGATAAGTTCCTGGGTTAGTGGTTCTGTTGTGTGGTATGTGGTTGTTGGTGAGTATTTGCTTCAGGTTGCGGGGCTGTCTGTAGGCAAGGACTGGCCTGTCTCCCAAGATTTGTGAGAGTGTTGGGTCATCCTTTAGGATAGGTTGTAGATCCTTAATAATGCGTTGGAGGGGTTTTAGTTGGGGGCTGAAGGTGACGGCTAGTGGCGTTCTGTTATTTTCTTTGTTAGGCCTGTCCTGTAGTAGGTAACTTCTGGGAACTCTTCTGGCTCTATCAATCTGTTTCTTCACTTCCGCAGGTGGGTATTGTAGTTGTAAGAAAGCTTGATAGAGATCTTGTAGGTGTTTGTCTCTGTCTGAGGGGTTGGAGCAAATGCGGTTGTATTGCAGAGCTTGGCTGTAGACGATGGATCGTGTGGTGTGGTCAGGGTGAAAGCTGGAGGCATGGAGGTAGGAATAGTGGTCAGTAGGTTTCCGGTATAGGGTGGTGTTTATGTGACCATTGTTTATTAGCACTGTAGTGTCCAGGAAGTGGATCTCTTGTGTGGACTGGACCAGGCTGAGGTTGGTGGTGGGATGGAAATTGTTGAAATCATGGTGGAATTCCTCAAGGGCTTCTTTTCCATGGGGCCAGATGATGAAGATGTCATCAATGTAGCGCAAGTAGAGTAGGGGCTTTAGGGGACGAGAGCTGAGGAAGCATTGTTCTAAATCAGCCATAAAAAATGTTGGCATACTGTGGGGCCATGCGGGTACCCATAGCAGTGCCGCTGATCTGAAGGTACACATTGTCCCCAAATGTGAAATAGTTATGGGTAAGGACAAAGTCACAAAGTTCAGCCACCAGGTTAGCCGTGACATTATCGGGGATAGTGTTCCTGACGGCTTGTAGTCCATCTTTGTGTGGAATGTTGGTGTAGAGGGCTTCTACATCCATAGTGGCCAGGATGGTGTTATCAGGAAGATCACCGATGGATTGAAGTTTCCTTAGGAAGTCAGTGGTGTCTCGAAGGTAGCTGGGAGTGCTGGTAGCATAGGGCCTGAGGAGGGAGTCTACATAGCCAGACAATCCTGCTGTCAGGGTGTCAATGCCTGAGATGATGGGGCGCCCAGGATTTCCAGGTTTATGGATCTTGGGTAGTACATAGAATATCCCAGGTCGGGGTTCCAGGGGTGTGTCTGTGCGGATTTGATCTTGTGCTTTTTCAGGAAGTTTGAGCAAATGCTGTAGTTGCTTTTGGTAACTCTCAGTGGGATCATAGGGTAATGGCTTGTAGAAACTCGTGTTGGAGAGCTGCCGAGTAGCCTCTTGTTCATATTCCGACCTATTCATGATGACAACAGCACCTCCTTTTTCAGCCTTTTTGATTATGATGTCAGAGTTGTTTCTGAGACAACCTATCCTAAAGGATGACCCAACACTCTCACAAATCTTGGGAGACAGGCCAGTCCTTGCCTACAGACAGCCCCGCAACCTGAAGCAAACACTCACCAACAACCACATACCACACAACAGAACCACTAACCCAGGAACCTATCCTTGCAACAAAGCCCGTTGCCAATTGTGCCCACATATCTATTCAGGGGACACCATCACAGGGCCTAATAACATCAGCCACACTATCAGAAGCTCGTATACCTGCACATCCACCAATGTGATATATGCCATCATGTGCCAGCAATGCCCCTCTGCCATGTACATTGGTCAAACTGGACAGTCTCTACGTAAAAGAAAAGAATTATAACCATTCATAAACCAGTCGGAGAACACTTCAATCTCTCTGGTCACGCAATCACAGACATGAAGGTCGCTATCTTAAAACAAAAAAACTTCAAATCCAGACTCCAGCGAGAAACTGCTGAATTGGAATTCATTTGCAAATTGGATACTATTAATTTAGGCTTAAATAGAGACTGGGAGTGGCTAAGTCATTATGCAAGGTAGCCTATTTCCTCTTGTTTTTTCCTACCCCCCCCCTCCCAAGATGTTCTGGTTTAACTTGGATTTAAACTTGGAGAGTGGTCAGTTTGGATGAGCTATTACCAGCAGGAGAGTGAGTTTGTGTGTGTATGGGGGTGGGGCGGATGTGAAAAAACCTGGATTTGTGCTGGAAAATGGCCCACCTTAATTATGCACATTGTAGGGAGAATGGTCACTTTGGATGGGCTATCACCAGCAGGAGAGTGAATTTGTGGAGGGTGAGAAAACCTGGATTTGTGCTGGAAATGGCCCACCTGATGATCACTTTAGATAAGCTATTACCAGCTGGACAGTGGGGTGGGAGGAGGTATTTTTTCATATTCTCTGTGTATATATAAAGTCTGCTGCAGTTTCCACAGTACGCATCCGATGAAATGAGCTGTAGCTCACGAAAGCTCATGCTCAAATAAATTGGTTAGTCTCTAAGGTGCCACAAGTACTCCTTTTCTTTTTGCGAATACAGACTAACACGGCTGTTACTCTGAAACCTGTCAAAAAAAGAGTCTGTTGAACAAAGGTGGTCTGGCCTGCAGTCAACACAATCCAATCAGAGTCAGATTTATTAGGAATTAAACAGAAGATAAAGATGAAGGGCCCAGATCTGTAGTACCGCAGCCTGACAAATGGCTGCTCACCTGGAAGAGGAGGGGTGGCTGTTCTCAGAAGACATAGGCCACTTTGTTAGCAGTCTCGGCAAACAGCTGAATGGGATATGTAGAATACACTTGCCTAGCAGGTATTCCCCCAGGGGAAGGTTCTCTCTGTGTTAGTGTAGAACGGATGCTTGCACTGCTACTGCCCACGTTCCCCTGTGCTGTTGATAAACAGAGAATGTCGCAAACGCAGCCATGGAGACCAATGCCTGCCACTGGTCGGGAAGTCACATCTGGAGTTATTGTGCAATCCTGTGTTGGGGGCACGGATGGGCACAGAACCATCATCTCTCCTGTGCTTTGCTTTGGGAGATCCTGTCCCAGCATCTGCCAGTGTTTCAGGGGTCAGAATTTAGAACAATCTGCACCTTCTAGCATGGTGGCAGTTTGCTTCGGTTTTTCTTACCATGGCTAGGTGAGAAAGCCCTGCCAGGTGAGCTCAGGATGAGCCAATAAGATAAGGAGAGCCTGTCCCAATGAAAGAGAGGGGGCAGCGTGCCCAGAGGCACACCGAGGGCACATAAACCCAAGTTGCTCCAATACATCACAGCTCTTCCACTGTTCTCTTACAGGCAGTTGTTCAGGCAGGTAATGCCATCCTGCAGCCTGACAAAGAGGCCCTGCATAAGGCCCTGCAAGAGCTGGCCAAGGCCATTAAAGAGATGAGCGACGCTTTGAAACGGATGCACGGTAATGCTACTGCTTCACACTTAGCGGTCTTTAGATCACGGCACAAACATTAATTCATTGGGATACAGGAGTGGAAACATTTGCACACAGAGTAGAAAGACTCTAGGCAGGGACGGGGCTGCAGGTGTCACGGCTTGGAGAAAATCAAATGCAAGACAGATATTCCCAGGACAGTGCAGGGATGTGTGTATGTCTGTATTGCTCAGCAAGAGTCCCGAATGAAAAAATCGAGGGAGTTTTGTGAGACAATCAGAGCAGCAACACTGAAAAGCCTCTCACTGCTCTTCAACTCCCCTCTGATTCCAGAACTGCTGTGACCAGCCTTGCTTAACCAGAGTGAACGGTTAGTCTGGCGTCTGTCCCCTGGTATGGAAATAGGGAATTCCAGAGGAGTGAATGCTTAATAACATGGTACTTTCTACCCAGGGATCTCAAATCATGTCCCTACACATTTTTTTGTGAAGCAGAAGACTTTTACAGAAAGGAACACACAGCTACTGTTAGTTGTCTGAGATACAGCAGCCAGTTAGGGCCCAAACCAGGATTAGAACCCAGCTTTCACATCCCCATGATGGACAACGTGGCGCTCTTCATGGGAGTTCCATTGGTCTCAGTGTGGGAGGAGTTCAGACTGCACCTCTGTTATTCCACATCCGTATAAATGACCAGTTTTTTAATACAACAGCTCCTGGCTTTACCAGACGCTCATGCCCCCTCCTCTCCATTACTGAGATACAAGTACAGTGGGGAGTAATGTTAGCTGCACTGACCTCTGAACCCTCTGTGATTCTCCACCGTCACGCTGTAATCAGACTTTGCCAGCAGCAGCAGCGTGATCCTGCATCAACAAGGAACACAGACAGGCCATAGACGCTGCAATGCATTTGTTTCAAGTGAAGTTACCATGACGTGCTTAGGTGGGGAGAGCACGTTTTCTGCGCGAAGCGTGTTTGCAATGTGCACAGGCAGCCACGGTGACAGAACTAAATGGGTCCATATGGGGGAAACCTGCCCTTGAGAGCATTTCCAGCTCTCAGCCAGTGGGGGCCAAGGCAGAGGGATGGTACCGAGGTCTCAGCAAGATGGCAGAGCCAACATCAGAGCACTCAGGGAAGAATCCATATAACAATATGAGCAACAGCCTAAGCTGCTGAGGTCTTGGCCAGAGACAGCCTAATTTTGCTACATCAGCCAGTCACGTGGTGTAACAGCTCCCAGTACCTGGAGTTCCTTTATTTCAAGTGAACATTAAGTACCACGAATGAAGCTCACGGGAGCATTAAAGGGCCAGGTCACATTTGGGAGGGGGATGGTGGCAGGGCACAGCATTCCAGCCTCCTCTGCAAGTTGTTTTTCTAAAGATTCAGGGCATTTCTTGCTCAGACTGAGAAGGAAGAGATGGGGGAAGGCTGATGCAGAAGTAACTGCCATTGGCTTGGAGTAACACCACACTTTGATTTCTTTCCTAGACCATGTGGATCCAGCAATATTTTATGCCGTGATTCGGATCTTTTTGTCTGGGTAAGTACGTGGTGCGCATTTCCCTCTGGAACAATCATGTCAGCAATTCCCAAGGGTAGAGAGGAGGCTGTTGGAGGAAGGCAGCCCTAATGTAGGTACATCATGTGCCATAGTCTCTCTTGTGCAGCAGGGATAACGCAGGTTATAGTTAGTGACACCCTTGTGCCTAGACATGAGGCAGTAAAATTATTTGTACTGCCTCAGAGCCCTCTTTTGGGAAGGGAATTTTTTGTTTAACTTTATCCACGCTGGGCCAGCCGAACGCACAGGATGAAGAGGTCCCCGGACTCAGGTGTGTTCCACCCTGCCCCAATCCTAAACTTCTCATATATGGAGACAGTGGTCACAGGAGCCTGTATCAGCAAGAGAGCACAGCACAACACAGCGCCTGGTCAGAATTCCTCCTCTACCTTTCCCAGGATCTGTCCCTGCCTTTCAAAAGACCAGCCCACCCCCAGGTGTTTTCTGCACCATGAACATTGTTAGTATCAATCATATGGAAATGGATCATGAAAAGTTCTTGACCCAGCTAGCAACCCTGGGAGATGGGTGTTTATTTGTTGGACACATTGTTAAATTATTTGTACCGTGTCAGAGCCCTAGTCACAGAACAGGGCCCCATTGTCCTTCTGAACAAAACAGCAGTCCCTGCCCCAAAGAGATTACAATCTACACACTTTCAGTTCTCTCTTCCTGACCTTGTGCTATATAGTCTCTCTCTATACAATGTCTCTGTAGACATTGCTGGAAGGTCAGTAGGTCTCTTCTGCTGTTCTCCATCGAATCACAACAAATTACTTTGCCACTGTTTTAACAGGATGCCGCTCATTAATGAACACAGACACACCCCCATCACCACTCAGGTGTGTAAAGCAACAACAACAACAAAAATCTCAGGAATAACTGAAGTCTCATTCAAAACGCCTTTGTCATGCCAGATCCTCACTTGGAGAGCTCAGAACCCCCAAAGTTATTCTAATATCAGTGTTATTTGGGGGTTTCGAATTTTAAAACAGGTGTCAGTGTTCCCGAGTGTAAAGGCCTGCTGCATCTTAAATTTTCTTCAGTTTTCCATCTAAACTGACCTGGTCTTGAACAGAGTTTAAAGCAGGCTGACAACCTTCTGTTATAAACTTCACAGGACTGGAGGTTACTATAAAATGTATTTCTGGGAGAGCTAAAATAACTGAAAGTTTGATGATAAAACTAGTTTCCCTCTTAGATTTGTATAACAGCTGCTCCTGGAAGTTAACGTCAGGGGGACGGTCAGCCCCAGACACCTAACTGAAACCCCAAAATTGCAACATTTTAATAGTATAAACAGCTAAATATATCCACTCTTCAGAAGCCAGGAGACATTTTCAGGGCAGGGCACAGTTATTTCCAGAATCCTGATTCCTGCCCCTACCCCTTTCCATTCATTCAGAGCTTTTAGCATTTGTAAACATGCAATGCATAAAACAAACACTGCAGGGTTTGGAGGAGTGGTGGAAAAAAGCATGTCAGATCAGGAAAAAAAAAAGACTGGCCAGTTTATTGGTTTGCTGAAGACTAGTGTTTTTTGTGAGGGTAGGAGAATTACATTACATAAAGGTAAAACCCTGCACTCCATTTCAGGAAACGAAAGTTGTCCCTACTCTGTATCCAGAGGAATCATTATGCTAAAGGAAAGGTGACAAAAAGAACAGAACAGAACTTTTAGGACTTCGGAATATCTGCCTCAAATGCTCTCCTAACCCAGCAGATCTGAGAATAATACAGCAATGTTGTTTTGCTATTATTTTCCTTTTAGCAAAACCAAACACAAGTTTCCCAGCAACGGTGATGGGGCTTGGGATGGTACCACTACAATTTTGTTTTCAGGCAACAGAGCCTGTATGCTTTCCACTACCATGGTTCACACTATCGCATAGTCAGTGTTTATAGGAAACACTGGTGCTTTATAGGAAAGCAAGACAAGTCCCTGTTACAAGGAACGAAGAAGGAGGTTTCCAGCTCCCCATTGAAAGTCAGGGGCAGGGGGGTTAGTCAGGAGCCTAACTGCCCTTTGTATCTTGTAATACTTGACCCTTGCCGCCTAGTCTAGCGGGCATGACGACATTTCAAGATTCAGTGCTGAGGTAGAGTCATTTAGAAAATTTTAGCTCATAGCAAAGCTGTAAGCTCTGCACTGTAAATGAAAAGGAGAAATAGAGAGATTACCAGGGAGAGAGGTTGGTTTCAAAACCATGGAATGGATCGATCACGATTATGCAGCAGTCCAGTGGGCTACTACAATGAACAAGGACGCTCTTGGTATCTGAGACAATTAAGGTTACATTTTAAGACCACTACACAGCCATTTCAGAGTAACCGCCCCAGAGGTTAATGAGAATTGAGTGCCCAATCCCTGCCTATTACCTTGAGAGCTTGCTCCTTGCAATTATATGTTCTGTTGCTAAGGAATACACACACACCCCCTTTAAAAAGCCATACCCCTTTTAATTCCTAAAGAACTATACAGAATGGAATTAAAATCTTAGGAGCCAAGAGTTTATCTTGCTAAAATGCTTACCACCATACTGATCACTGCCAAAATATTATTTTATAGAAATCCTGTTTCATTAGAGACCCTTCTCCCCCCCACACTGTAGCCTTGCGCAAGTTTGATGCTTCTCCTGAGTATTCCAGGCAGCTGAGAAAATCTGAGCGGTCGTCATTCTGCTTCATGCAATTGTTAACAAACGGCTTAAAATAGGCATTGCTGCTCTCATGAGCATCTCCAGCATCTGGCTACCGAAGGTTCTAAAGGACGGTTTCCAAACAAGCGCACAGCAGGAGCGTCAGCAGACGCTCACACGGCGCTCTTCTAGCCAGAGGGCGTTTTCTGCGGCATTTAACCCAGACGACGACGACAGCTCTGGATGGTGTACAAGGATTATGCAGCGGTCTTGGATGGCTTATCCTCAGTACCATCACCTATTTCTCCTGCTGAATTGTCTTGAGAGGGGATGGATGGGTTATATTTTTAATCAGTATTGCTGCTGTTGGTTTGTTGTATTCATTTCTCATGCAGCACAGTTGTGCATATCACTTTACAGGGAAATGACAGGTCCCTAATCTGAGACACTGCAATCTGTGTTACACTTGCCATGGTACGGGATGACCACACACACACAGGATGGGGAAGGGAAGTATCGAAGGATGAAGCATGAGAAGAACTTGTTACACACACATCTTATGTTCAGTTTCTTCCCGTGTAATATATTAACATTTGAGAACTTGACTTGAAAAGAGGGTTAGCCCCAAGATGATGATGTAGGAGGCAGACCTAGGAGGATTTACTCCATCTGGCCTGTGTAGGGTCAGCATTTTGAAGTCTTGCCCTGTTTATCGAACGCAGCGTTCTTAGCTCACTGAAGCACCATTTCTTACTGCCTTGCACTCTCATTAAAGGTGGAAAGATAACCCAGCAATGCCAGGAGGGCTGATATATGAAGGAGTTTCTGATGAGCCCATGTCATATTCTGGAGGGAGCGCAGCACAGAGCACAGTACTTCATGTCTTCGATGAGTTATTAGCAATTCATCATAGCAAGGAAAGCAGTAAGTCAAACAAAACTTTGCTTATTTGTTTAAGCAGATGGGTGTGGCTCTGTATCAGGTATATTTACAAATGGATAAAGCCATGTGTCAATCAGACTGTCTCAAAATCCACCTGCTTCTGTGTCAGCTGGGAAGAAGTTCCCTTCAATACATTGTGGGAGGATGTCTATTAAACCCAGGTTCTGGCAGCCCCATTACCAAATCCCAAAGGCATGCCCTAATGAATAGACTAATTCAAACCAAACAGGTCTGTCTAGGTTATAGATGGACACAGCACCGGCAGGAAGCGCAAGAGTGCAGATGCTGTCAGTAACATCAACTCACCCCCCCCCCCATGTACACGTTATAATTAGCCTAACTAGGAACTGAAATGGGGACACGTGGGCTAGGAGTGCCCAATGGCTTTGGGGTTAAATATGTAACCCTAGTGGTGCGCTGCAGTATTGGGGTTAGGGGGGGTGGTTCTTTTCACATTCCAGTTAGTCCTATTCTCTTGCGAGGGGAAGTAAAGCTTCCTGTACATGTTGTGAATAAAGGGCTTGATGCACGACTTGATGGCCCTGCCTCATGGAGATAAACAGGATGCATGAGGAATGAGAAGCAGCAAAGATGGAAAAGTATTTTACACATATGCTGGAGGTTTGTGCTGCACTGGTTTCAGTGAGACATGAACACCGTCTCAGCACCAGCAACTCTTCAGCCTCTGAAGGCAGGCTGGGAAATGCACACTGGGTGGAATTCACCCCTTCCAGAGTTCCAGCACCAATCCAACACCCCCCTTAAGTTGGCTTTAAGCCCTCCTTTGAGGAGGGCAGTGGCGCATTGGCCTTGGGCTGAATTTCACCCACAGGACCTGAAACTCTTGGATTCGTTTTCTAGCTCTGTAACCAAATGACAGTGTGCCCCGGCCTCAGTTTCCCCATGTGTAGAATAGAGATGCTGAGGCTCTCCAACCGTGCAAAGCACTATGAAGCATGCTACCAGAGTGAAGTATTAAAGAGCAGAGTTTTACTAGAGACTTTTCTAAAATCTGAGCAGATTTGAGCTGAACATACTCAAAGTGATTTTTCATTTGCTTATCTGAACTATAAAGAGGGTCCCTTACAAATATGCTCATGCTGAAAACAGCAATTTATGTTTATCAGTTTTTTAAAGGCACTTAAATGTTTTTAATTCGCTTTATTATTTTCCCCCATTTACACAGATATACCTTGAAAGAACATAAAGAATGGAAAGCGACAGTGCTTTAGTCTTAAGCAAGGCTAAATGAACTACAGGATCTCTCCAGATTTATTGCATGCACTTGGTTTATTAGGGATATATTTCTTGGTATAAGAGCCAATATTACTCACTGGGGATATTTAGCCACATGCATTTGTAAAGAGAGACCATACTACATTACGGGTCTCTAGTGTGCTCTGTAATTTGAGTAGAGTTGCAACAGGATCAATAGGATGAATACTGTAAGGTGCCACTGATTAAGAGCCTCCAGGCCCGGAAAAAAAAGAGTGGTCACCAGTTGCCCTCTTAGGCTATAGAGCAAGTCACCATCACTACTACTGTCAAGGGGCAGACAGAGACTCCGACACAACCTTCCCTACCAAGATCTGTGGCTACTGGGAAGCCATGGATGGGAGTTCTGGGTGCAGCTGGGAATATGGGCCTGTTTTCTATGCTTGGGATCTGCAGACAAATCTGACTTAGGTCACAAATGCAAAAGTGCTGGGTGGGTTTCAAGCTAGTCCCTTATTGATCCATGTCAATTCTACACAGCTGGCATTCTCTGCTCGGACACATCAGCAAGCGCTTGGCAGGTCAGGGTTGAGACCCGCTGGCAGGGTATTTTGGGGAAGATCAGGAGAGCACCTGTCGGAAGCACTCTAGAACGAATCATAGCAGGTTAGATGTTACGCAGGTCCCGATATTAAAGTATTCCCTGGGAATTGTCAAGATTAGCTTTAATAATTAATACCTCCCCCTCCTATCTTTGGCCAAGTGATTCACCTCTTCCTTTCTTGGTCTTTTCCAGCTGCATTTCTACACAGGATGAGGGACTACATGCCACCCCACCACAGGGCCTTCATAGAAGAAATCCATTCTGCCCCTTCACTGAAGCAACATATACTGTCTGCTGGAAATGAAAAGCTACGCATAGCTTACAACCAGTGTGTGTCCGCCCTGGTGGACTTGAGAACCTATCACATTGCTATTGTCACCAAGTACATCACCACAGCAGCTGCTAATGCCAAAGCCAAGAAAGGAAAACCAAGCCACTGGGCGGGTAGCCTTCAGATTAACCCGCCTTCGTCGTTACAAGAGAGGGGCACTGGTGGCTCAGGCATCCTGAGCTTCTTGAAGAGTGTCAGGGACACAACGAGAGCAGGGATAATCCAGGGTTAAACGCTGTCATGCCACATGCGTTTCACTAGGGACAAGAGGCATGAGCAAGCTTAAGACCGAAAGAGCTTTTTGTTTAATAGTTGCACGTAGCGCATGTGCCAGGATCTGGCTGGGATCGCCCTAGTTGAAAGGTCCATCTTAGGTAGAGCATCCTATGAACACAAAAAGCATTCAATGTTGGGAATAAGTGAACCCTGGGGTGATTTACTGGAAGAAAACCATTGCCCATCTGACACACAGGGTATGCCTTCAGGGGGGTAAAAGACCTGCAGCACGGCACAGCTGGTGCTTGCAAGGCTAAACTGCTGTGTAAACATTCAGGCTTGGGACTGAGCCCAAATGTCTGCACAGCAATTGTTAGCCCCGTGAGCCTGAGTCAGCTGACCTGGGCCAGCCACAGGTTTTTTATCCCTGTGTGGACTTACCCTTCGCTTCGCCTTCATTCAGACAGGAAGCTGCATAACTTTCCTGCCTCTCAGCAGCCTGGAAGTTCCCGAGATAAGAAGTCCCTTCCCCGATGACCCCGTTGTGACATGAGTCACAGGTGGCCAGAGGCAGCTGCTGGTGGGGGCTAAGAGAGGGAGACTCAAAAATTCCAGCCAGTTATTTAGGAGTTTGAATACAGATTAAGGGATCCAAGTATTAGGCACCCAGTTTTGAGAAGTGTAGTCAGTATTCCAAACTGACATTGATCCTGAATGTTTTCTTAATACTAGCAAGTACTTGAGCAGGTCGGAATCTTTTCTACCCACTCTCAGGCTGCCAGCAACATTTACTTTCCACCCCGTGGCTCAGCAGGAGCTTCAACAACACTGATTGTAATAATAATAAAAACAGATCCACGTCCTCGTTTGCTGGGGGAAGTCATTCCAGACTGCGAGGCTCAGAAAAAGAAGGGGAGCATCTCTGGCCTTAAACTCTGTGCATCTCTAAATTCTTCCCTGCCTCTTCCCTGCTCCCGCAGTTGTAGTTAAAGCTCAGTTGCAGTCTATTTTTTTAAAATCCTGATTTTTATTAAGCATTTTTCCTTCAGGCTCCTCATTTATTTACTGTTACTGCAAAGAAGGGCAGTAAATATAAGAGAAGCAGTAAGTCCAAAAGGTACCCCTGTCGCTTGTGAAGTCACTGAGAAACCCAAGTCTGCCACAAGAGGCGAGGGTACTCAGTTCTCCTTGATAAAGGAGCTTGGCAATTCTCTCTGGGGGCCTTGCAAAGTCTGACTTCAGTGGAAGCTGGACACAGAATCTGAAAGTCTTGACTCCATGGACATATAGTCTCATTTGCTAATTTCAGCCCTGGTCCAGCAAATGGATTCTTGCATCCATGAAACAGCCCACTAGCTTTGCTGGGCTTTCCACAGGACAACAGAGTCAAGTCGCATGGGTCTGTCTGGACTGTCTACTGCCCCAGGGACGTCATCATCGGTCACCCTCCATCATTCAGATAGAGTTTAGTGTTTAACGTATCCTTTCTCTGCCCACCATGCCAGGCTCAGCCCCTTTGCTTTCCTTCTCCAGCTGCCACGTTTGTGCCATCTTCCACACACAGAGCAATCACCCTGTCTCCTCGTCCAAATCCCTCCTAAACACTCACTTCTTGCACCAGGTAGCAAGCACTAACCCATGTCAGTCGAACGCTGCCTTCTCCACCCAACAGAGCGCAGATAAGGGGGGGGGAGCAGAGAAATGTCAAATTCAACCCATCCTCTTACTCTCCCATGCATCTTATCTGTGTTTGAGTCATAAATCCCCTGGGGTCAAGACCCACAATGTAGAGGCTGAGCAGATTGTCAGTACTTAAGTATCATCACTACCAATGTGGCAGTTTCCACGATATGCATCTGAAGAAGTGAGCTGTAGCTCACGAAAGCTTATGCTCTAATAAATTGGTTAGTCTCTAAGGTGCCACAAGTCCTCCTTTTCTTTTTAATGTGTTCCTAGAGCTTCTGGATGTCAGGGTGAGGGGCACGTCACAACGAGGTCCCAGATCATGTTTAGAGCTCACAGGGTAGCAGGACTTGTTTGGAAACCAGCCAGGAAAACACATTTTGTGGGACAGACAAATCAATAATCTGAACATGTGCAGTCCACAGCTTTGAAGTCTGCAAACCCAGGACCTGACCTGTCAAACTCCCATACAGACCTCACAAAAGAGGAAACAGCAGACAAAAGGGTTCCCCTCGGGGCCTGGTTATTTTATCTTGCCACAAGTGCCTTCCACGTCACTGCAAGTGCTGTACACCTGTCTCCATGTATTTCATTTGTAACCTAAAGAGACAGTAACTCCCTTAGGACTTGATTCTCTGGTGCCTTGCCCCATGTGTGCACAGTTATCTCAGCCAGGGCAAGATGGGTGTTAAAAGGCTGCAATTTCACAGTCACTTTGCACGAGTGTAAATGATGGCACAAGAAACATGGCAGTGGAGACACTGGCCCCTGATGCTGCCAGGACTATTGGATCCACAGAATAGTTTTCAGATGTAAAATATAAATCAGAATACATTTGTGACGAATCATTAAAAGGGGTGGGGAGGAAGCCGCTGCAATTCTGGCACATTCAGTAGATTTCAGAACAAGAGATATTTCCCACTTTATAGGTAGTTGTCTTAGCTACAACAATCTAGTGAAACACTGGAATGCGTTACCTAGGGAGGTGGTGGAATCTCCTTCCTTTGAGGTTTTTAAGGTCAGGCTTGACAAAGCCCTGGCTGGGATGATTTAGTTGGGGATTGGTCCTATTTTGAGCAGGGGGTTGGACTAGACGACCTCCTGAGGTCCCTTCCAACTCTGATATTCTATGAATCTGCAATATAAACTGTACTGGGGCAGCAATGGTTGTTGAAAGGAGAGAAAGATCAGATCTTTTGGAAAGAGCTCTGAATAACCCTCCTGTTATCAGGAATTTAAAAAAAATATAAACTAAAATTTTATTAAATTCTATTTTTCCCCACATACCCTTTTAAAGTTTTATGATCAGCTCCATGCCTTCACAAGGGAAGTCTTTAAAGTATGCAGTATGCAGAGAATTTCCATTATAATTCAGTGTTTCTTGCAGGTCTGGTCTCTGCTTCTCAGGAGTTGCTTTAAACACTGCTAAAAGGCTCCAGTTGTAGATGGGACCTTTAAGGGGATGGAAATATTTTTTACTCCTTGGATCAATATGCTGAGATGCCAACTTTATCTTCTGTGGTGTTGTCTAGATTTGTGAGCGTGCACACAGGATTTAGGAGAAAGTGGCAAAAATCAGGACAATTCTCTGTGGGAATCGTTAAATGTAGCTGCTAGGGGGCTGTAATGAGGGAATTCCCCCTACCCTCCCCATTAGGGTACTTAGTTTCTCATTTTGTTTTTGTAAGTCTTAGGACACAGCAGGCTAGGAAGAGATTTCTCTTGTGGGTATTCTGCACAGATGTGCTGTTTACATTACTTTCAGAAGATGGCTATTACAGCACTGGAGTGTTCATTGTACACTAATTACAACTAATGAGGAAAGCCAGTGTAATTGCTAAAGTAATTTGTCTAGTTTAGCACCTGCTTTCAAGCAATATTAACAAAGCCTCATCAAGGTCAATGAAGAGGGAAGATGCCTATTCGATCACCCAGTCCCAGTGGAGAATCGCTTCCTACAGTACATAGCCTAGTGCTTTGTTCAGGCTACATCAGCCTGTTCTGATGGAACGTATCGGTTCTGTTTCCTCGGAAAGCTGTAAGTCAGGCAATCAGTTTTTTTAAGTAAATTACTCACAACCAGCTACTTAAAAGGTAAAAAGCAGATATCAAACTAATGTAAACCACTATATTAGGAATTTTTAAAGAATAATCACCTTAATCTTAATTCAAAGCATAAACCCAGTGAGTAAGTCGGTCAGTCCGGCATACAGGCTGCTTCAAAACAGCATTTACCATTGCATTAAAAAAGTGCTTTGCTGTTTCAAGCTGCAAATCTGATGCAGTGATACCTGTGGTACTTCCTGCTCCCCCAGGTCCTCCGAGCAAATAGCACTTTGCAACCTTTTCTTATTCTATCACCAGATGGCAGCAGCAGCTTGTGGTTTTTTTAAATTGAGGGTGAAAAGCTGCTTGATTCCAAGCCGTGCAAATGCGTTTAGGGATCGTTCATGGCATGAATTAAAAATGAACACCAAAAAAATTAAAGCATTTCATATATATATTACACACACACGTGTGCGCACAAAAGGAAATTCCTTGCTAAGGAAGAGAAGCTGATCATGGAAGTAGGATCTTCCATGCTTGTGTTCCAATTAATCCGGGCAAGCTATCAAAGGACAACATTCTTCCAGGGAAAATCACCAGGTCAAGTCAAGTCTTTCAGACTAGACCCTGTACTTGTGCTGGGACCAGCAGCAATCCAGTCTGAACACAGAGGTTTCCTTGTTGCTCTGCATTTTATTATGTGCTGCTGATGGACAATTTTATCTAGTGATTACCTATCTAAGCCTATGTAAATAGATGTTACATCTGCAACTGGGCCATAATTACTCACAGCTTTCTCCAGCTTACAAACACTGTAATTATTCCGTCACTAGAATTATGCTCAAGTCTTTCAAAACTGTCCTGAGAGAGGACAGTGGATGATGACAGAGAAGAGAAATGAGTAGACCATGTGGGAAGAAGCTAAAACAATTGACTAGTTGTCAGGGAGTCTGGTATTAGTTTTTAAATGGTCCATTAAGCACCTGAATGTACTTGCACCCTCCCTCCAGTCTGAACTGCGTTGATTAAATAAGCATTAAGATCTTAGCAGGACAACCATAAAACCCCAAGTTATTCTTGTCACACATTGGTAAGGATGGAGTTCTGGGAATGTGTCATTTCACTAGGACAGATGCCCTAGAACAAGGAGGAAAACTGCGCTATCTACTGCATCTCCTCTGGGGCCTTCCCCTTGGACATTCTGTACCAGCTCACACTGAGTCACGTTGGCAGGTGCTACACTGCCCATCATCACGGACAGTCACAGCATCAGTGCAGGTAGCTGCTGTCCTTCGGCTTTGAGACTTGCACTGCATGCAGCAAAGGGTGATGATTTCACAGCTGAATGAGAGTTTAAGACTGTGGTCCCCTGCTACAGGGGAACTTTTAAGCAGGAAAGAGATCCCTTGCAGGCTAGCTCCCTGCATGGAGGTCAGTTCTACCCCACAATATTTCTCCTTTAAAATGTCTCCTGCACCCCTGGCAGAGGCCTGAGAATTCCAGCCCCCTTGTACCACCAAAGCCCTGCCTGCCACCTCCTGGGTTTAGAACTCAGCTGATCTCCCCTTTGAAGCCGATCCACTGAAAGGAGGTCACAGCCTGAATGGAAATGCAGAGCGTCCACCTCTGGCCCATTGGAATGGCTTCTGTGAATGCCTCTTTGTACGAGCTGACCATAAAGTAGCCTGTGATTGACAGAATCATTAAGGAATATTCTCTGTGCAAAGATAAGAGCGAAGGTCCTTTCATGGATTGGTAACTGGTTAAAAGATAGGTTTCAGAGTAACAGCCATGTTAGTCTGTATTCGCAAAAAGAAAAGGAGTACTTGTGGCACTCAAGTACTTATGCTCAAATAAATTGGTTAGTCTCTAAGGTTAAAAGATAGGAAACAAAGGTAGGAATAAATGGTCAGTTTTCAGAATGGAGAGAGATAAATAGTGGTGTCCCCCAGGGGTCTGTATTGGGACCAGTCCTAGTCAACATATTAATAAATGATCTGGAAAAAGGGGTAAACTGTGAGGTGGCAAAATTTGCGGATGATACAAAACTACTTAAGACAGTTAATTCCAATGCTGACTGTGAACAGTTACAAAGGGACCTTACAAAACATGGGAACTGGGCAACAAAATGGCAGATTAAATTTAATGTTGATAAATGCAAAGTAATGCACATTGGAAATCATCCCAACTATACATATAAAATGATGGGGTCTAAATTAGCTGTTGCCACTCAAGAAAGAGCTTGGAGTCACTGTGGATAGGTCTGTGAAAACATCCACTCAATGTGCAGCAGCTGTCAAAAAAGCGACCGGAATGTTGGGAATCATTAAGAAAGGGATAGAGAATAAGACAGAGAATATCACATTGCCTTGGTATAAATCCATGGTACGCCCACATCTGGAATACTGCATGCAGATGTGGTCGCCCCATCTCAAAAAAGATATATTGGAATTGGAAAAGGTTCGGAAAAGGGCAACAAAAATTATTAGGGATATGGAATGGCTTCCAGATGAGGAGAGATTAATGAGACTGGGACTTCTCAGCTTGGAAAAGAGACGACTAAGGGGGGATATGATTGAGGTCTATAAAATCATGACTGGTTTGGAGAAAGTAAATAAGGAAGTGTTACTTACTCCTTCTCATAACACAAGAACAGGGGTCACAAAAGGAAATTAATAGGCAGCAGGTTTAAAACAAACAGAAGGAAGTATTTCTTCACACAAAGCACAGTCAGTCTGTGGAACTCCTTGCCAGAGAATGTTGAAGACCAAGACCATAACTGGGTTAAAAAAAAAAAGAGCTAAATGTGTTCATGGAGGATCGGTCCATCAGTGGCTATTAGCCAGGATGGGCAGGGATGGTGTCCCTAGCCTGTTTGCCAGAAACTGGGAACGGGCAACAGGATGGATCACTTGGTGATTCCCTGTGCTGTTCATTCCCTCTGGGGCACCTGGCATTGGCCGATGTTGGAAGACAGGACACTGGGCTAGATGGACCTTGGGTCTGATCCAGTAGGACCGTTCCTATGTTGTTCTTAAAGAATTTCTGCCTGAGTTTCTAACAGCTCGATTTGCAGAGCCGCTGAGCACCCTACATGTCTCACTGAAGTGAATGGGTGCTGCAGATGATCAGCACCTTTAGGGAAAAAAAAAAAACCACCTGACATCAGCGCCCCCTTGTTCCATTTGCCCAGCGTTTGCTGGCATTGCCACCCACGAGATCTTCACCCCCAGCCAACTTCTCCATGCCACAACAGCTTTGGCAGGGCCACCTTTCCTGCCGCGTAAGGAGAGAGTCAGGGTCCTTTGAAATCGAGGCTTTATTCCCATAAGGGCAGCCAAGAGATCAGCACAAGGCAGCTTGAATTATTACAGCTCCTTGATAAGTTTCATTTTGTGCCCTCTTTTGCCTTATAACTGCGGCTTAGGAGAAGAGGACATCTCTATAGACTGTTTACAGACAACTGCTTTCAGTCGCTGTCAGCCAAACCTCATTCAGCTAGATCTCAGGCCAAGACTAGCTGCTGCATGTTTTATGTATGAAATATTTCATATTGATGATTGTCTCGGTCTATTAGATTTCAGCCCCTTTCAGAAAGCCAGCATGAACGAGAGAGAGAGAGAGAGAGAGAGAGAGAATGAATCACTCCAGCTAAATGAAAACCTATAATAAGTATTCTAAGGGCACTCATGCAGATTGGCACTGCAAGCAAGATGTATAGGGCTGTCAGCCTCATCCACATGTACTGCAAAACTGTGGAACAAACAGCAGATTAACAGCAATCACAGTGTCAGGAAAGAATCCCAAGACTGGAATAAGAGAGAGCATACTGGTGCTGTTGAATGTATTCACTACAGCTCCAAAGTGCCCCACGGTCTTTAATGCATTTATCCTCACCCCCTCCCCTGTGAGGTAAGGCAGTGCTAATATCCCTGTTGTACAGATGGGGAACTGAGGCACAGAGAGACTACATAGCTTGCCCAGGGTCACACATGGAATTAGTCTGGGGCTTGGGAGACACAAATTGGTTAGTCTCTAAGGTGCCACAAGTACTCCTTTTCTTTTTGAGGATTGACACCATAACCACTCAATAATCCTTGGTTTCAGAGTAACAGCCGTGTTAGTCTGTATTCGCAAAAAGAAAAGGAGGACTTGTGGCACCTTAGAGGCTAACCAATTTATTTGAGCATAAGCTTTCAGGAGCTACAGCTCACTTCATCTTCCTTTCTAGACTAGGAAAGCTCAGACACATCCTGATATGGGGATACCCATTTCCCTTGCTCCCCAAAAACATCAGGCATTTCTCCACCAGCTGCCCATCTCCAATAAGGAGGGAAACTGGACTACATCCTCACTAACTCTTTATAAAGGTCTCCCTCCTCCGGCCTCAGGAGCCTTTGAATTCAAGCAATGCTGCCAGCAGCTCTACCTCAAAGTGCCTTCTCAGACAGCTCTGTGCTTACAGCATCCAGGGAAGGGAACAAAAGCCCTCCCAAAAGAGCAATACAGAAAGTTACTTCAGAAAGTATTTTTCCAGTTCAGAAAGGGAGGTGGGTGTATTGGGAAAGTGTCTCTGGAGCCTGCAAGAGAGAAGGAGAAGGCAGATAGAGAAACTTGAAAAGGTGGGAGAAAACTAAAGCCATTTATTCAAAGGGCCTGAGGTTTTTGTTTTGTTTTGCTTTTAAAAAGAGGGGAAAAAAATGGACCTGATCCCAACCCAGAACAGCCCATTAGTTTTTGCCAACTTCACAACTCTTCGCAATAAGTTTTTTTTTTTTTTTTTTTTTTTAATTACTGCTTCTGAGCTAAGCTGTGTACGGGCATGCAGAGTTTGCCTTGTAACATGTTATTTTATTGGGGAGAATGGCTAAAATCTCTCCACCTTCTCTGCAAATTGTTCTCCCCCTCCCCCCCCCCCACAAACTCCATGTGTCTCTGCTGTGTACACAAGCCAGAGTGGTTACTGAATTTGGCTCTTGTTTACCAAGTACATAGAAGAGAGATTCCTTCAACTACACACAGACAATTCAATCATCAGACTCAGTTCCTGCAAAGAGACTCACCAGCTGCTGAGATTTTGATAACATCTTCAAACAAGGAAGATTTGCACAGACCTCACCTAGCTTTCTTTCATGGCATTTTGGGACAGCTACTTCACTAGAGCTTTGATTCATTTTTATCTTGTATTCAAACCACTGATCTCTCTCATTGATCACAAGATCCAGACATCACAAGGCCTCAGCTGAGCTGTGATTGAAGGTACATACACAGTGGTAAATTATTTAAGGGGCCCTATACCTAAAAATACAATGAAACAAAGTATTTTAAACTTTAACAAAGACACTATGCTTTGTCTATGGTGCATTAGCCATTTCGCAAACTACCGTATAAGATTTTCATTTAGGTCAACTGTAAATGATCTCTCTCACACACACCCACACACAAACTGGTCTCAACCACACTTGATGCCTGAGGCCTTTTTAATGTTGCATATTGGTCACAAAGGACTAATACTTCATATGAAGGACTCTGGGCCAAGCAATCCCCTCTCACACGTAGTGAAAGATTTAAGAGCTGAATACATGCTAACTAGAGAGCAAGGCATTGTGTAGGTGTGACCGGAGAGAGGAATTGCCCTTTTCTTTGTGGCATTCCACCTGGAGAATCAGGTGCGTGGGTGGCTATCACATAACCACTCCCCAGTGGTGCTTCTGACACGCATTGGGATTATTCAACCAGATTCATTTCTGTACTTGCTATGCCAGCCAGCTCCTCACAATCCCTTCACTTCTTTTCTACCTTACTCTGCCTAGTATAGGGATAGGAAGTTTCTCAGCAAGCAACAGCACTCCCCCATTCTCCCCACCAACTGGAGGCGGAAGTTGAGCAGAATTTCAATCATGAAGCAAATGAGCAATAACAGAATGTGTCACGCTTCAACTTTAAAGCAGCTGCGGCACCAGACCAGCTCCTCTAGTGCCCAGTGCCACAGAGCAGAGTGGCCAGGAGCAGCAGCGGCACTGTGACTGTTACACTGGGTAGCATTTTGCCTCTTTAATTAAGATGGGCTGGGATTCCTGCCGGAGGACAAAGACTAACAACCATCTCGGTGTCATCCCTGGTGGAGGATGACGACAACCGAGTGGAAAGCAGGCTAGAACATTAACTCCTTGCTACAGAAAGCAGAGAAGTGATTTCAGTTTGGAACAAGCGTCCTTGTGAGTCTCAGGCCAGCAGCATGATTAACATCACATTTCCAGCAGACAGTCACAAAGGGGCCTGGGAGACAACTTTGCTGAGAGGCTGGTGGAAAATGACTGGCGGTGAAGTCAGTTACGATCCCTTTTTCATACATAATCACCAAGTTCAATTCTTTCCAGCCTGAAAATCCCCTCCATACAATATATTTCCACATCTGCAATATACCACATTCTGTTCAACTTTGAAAGGGGCTGTACTGAGGGTCATAGAATCCTAAAAGATCAGGGTTGAAAGGGACCTCAGGAGGTCATCTAGTCCAACCCCCTGCCCAAAGCTGGGCCAACACCTACTAAATCATCCTAGCCAGGGCTTTGTCTTGCTGGGCCTTAAAAACCTCCAAGGATGGAGGTTCTACCACCTCCGTAGGGAGCCCATTCCAGTGCTTCACCACCCTCCTAGTGGGATAGTGTTTCCCGATCAAACCCTGGGCACTGCTCAGAGCCTTTCCCCCATAAAGCTACACTTCGTCAGTGCACTGGATGCAGAAAAGACACAAGCCACAGCATCTCCCAGTTTAACTTTCCCTGGCTGTTGAGTACATGACCGTTCTAGACAGGCACTGCTACCTTCACATCTGCACTGCGTTGGAAAGTAGACTCCCAGCTCCCTCAAGAGATTAGGGTAATTAAAAGGGCTGCTGCCCATGCATCTATTTGTAGTGCCCCAAATTTCATGGAATGCATTATAGTACGAGTGATGCTCACAGCCACACCCCTTCAATAAAGTGGTTCCCCACCTTATCCAAAACAGAGAACACCAGAAATACCAGGAAGAAGGTAAGGGGTGTTGTTCAAAAGCACCTTTTACCAGCTAGTAAAAACACTTGCTTGGAAATTGATTTTATTCTCCTCCAATTGCTGGTCCCTCCAGAAGAATCACACATGGCAGCATAGAATGGCCACATGCATTACAGCCCCTTTGCTTCTTCAGTGCATCATTTGAGTCTCCAACCTTCCTAGTAGCCTTTGCACCATTCTTCACAGAATGGCCCTGCCCTTACGTGATCGGCAGCAGTTCAGAGAATAAAGAAAGGGAAATATTCCGCAGCTACACTGCCCCAATGAGCCGTGCTCCAAAGCACATCATGCTGCCCAGGACCTGACACACCAGGGCTTTGGCCATTTGGAGACTGAAGTTTATGCCAAGCTGCCCTGGAACATCCCTTCCCAGCATTGGGATAGGAGGCAAACGCCTTTGCTTTAAAATCCATGTGCGTAGCACTCTAGTAATATACAACACGTCCATATTAAAGTAAGTTTGACTCAAGAGAGGGCAAACAGCGGAGGACCAGCTTTGTCTGAACATTACCGAAAGCGAAGGAGCGTCCCTAGCTGGCAGCCTCAACCAGAAGCTGCATCACATTAACAACAATCCCAGCACAGCACCACTCTCACCCTCCCTAGGTCCCACCATATTGTCAAACACCGATACAAACATAGGGCCTGATCCTGCAGAGATTTACATAGACCCTTCCCTTAGCTTCCAGTTGCAAATCTGCAGGATCAGAGCCATGTCACATTAACACAGCAGCCCCAGCACTGTGATTTGAATCGCTGTTTTGGATGGGGAGTGGGGGGTAGATACACTGAGCATGTCTTTCTTTGGAGAACTTTTGTCCTTCACATCCGTGTGTGTTTTATGGCTAGAAAGAGCTTAGAACTACTGGAGAGGACCCCTCAGAGCAAGGTTAGAATAACTCAGTCATTTATTTTGTGTTGATGCAGTTCAGCACCTTTACGTGGGCGAGTGGGGGCTTGCTCTATGAAGCCTGACCACCCTGTATGTTTTAGATCAGGCATATAACACAAGCACACACCTAAAGAACAAACCTAGGCCCCAGCTCTGCAACAAGCTCCACACAGATGGTCTCCCCCAAACCCACCTGATTCCCCATTGACTTCAGTAGGGGTCCAGGCAGGCTCAGCAGTCTGCACACGCAGAGTTCAGTGCAGGGGCAGGGCTTAGCTGATTAACCCTGGGTAAGAAACATTTCCCAGTGAGGAAGGCACCATCTCCACCCAACAGCAGCAGGCTGACCTATGGAGGCAGTAAAACCACAACTATTCATAGATTAAAACAGTTCCTACCAGTCACTTGCTCCCACAAGGTCAGAGTCCTTAGAGAATCCTTTGCTCCCTCCAGACTTCAGACAACAGCCAGCCTGGGATCCAGTACATAACCCCTGAAAAGGAAAAGGAAGCGGTATCAGGCTAATGAGCCCCAGTGAGAAAGTGCTCTTCCTCCAGCTGAGAGCAATCCCAGCCCCCTCTAACTCTGCTGAATACCCAAACCATAAAGTTGTATTCACCTCTCCCAGGAGACCAAACCCACCAATAAAAAGACCACAAATCCTGTAATTTCACCCGAGCCTCCTTGCCTGGCCGCCCACATCAGCTCACGCTGACCAGCTGTTGCACTCTCACAGCTGGGGGCAGTTCTGCTCTGATAGCAGGGAGGGGCTGGGAAAGACTCCCCAGAGCTGCACCAAACAGGGGAGCAGTTTTCCCTCCCTCTCACAGAACTCACCCTCCTCTTGGGAACTGCTAAACCTGTCCCACCAGACATGCTTATCCCAGAAACACAATGCATTTAAGGATCAAATTATTTGCTTTTGGGATGCACCAGATGTAAGGTACAGAAAGGAAGAAAGAACAATCCTAGCAGTGGATACTCTTTAGCTGCTCTAAAAGGCTTTTGTACGCCCCCAGGCCTCCTTTCACATGACACCAGCCAAACACGCTGCTCGGCTCTTCATGCACGCAGCATATTCCCCAGGAGCCAAGTACTAGCATTTACACGGGAGTGCCCCAGGATAGTTTGCCTCCCTCTTGAGTTTGAGGCATGGGGGGAGTTTTGTTAAACAAATTAGTAGGTTTTCTGCACCCTCACCTCAAGCCTTCCCAGGACACAGGGCTTGCCACAGCCCGAGGCCCCAGTCCTGCAATGTGCTCATTATGGAGCTGGAGGGAAAGAAAGTTGGCAGGGGGCCCCCAGTTACAATGTTGGGGGACAGCTACTGGTGACCTCCAGAACTAAAAGCATAAGTGGTCACAGCCTGAGCTAAGAGCTGTAACACACCCAGAGCTTCTGTGGGCTGGGGATCGCTAGTCCACACTGCCCACGGGGTTACCTGCTTTCTCAGGGCTGGGGAAGCTCAACTCATACACGTGTGGCCCACAACAGTTTGAATCCCAGATGAGCCACCGCATATGGGTGGCTGCCATTTTGGCCCACACTAGGCCAAGGGGATTGAACTGGGGACCTCTTCAGCTGCACACAGGAATCTCTATAACCCAGACACTCAAACTAAGAACTGTACCAGACCCATATCTCTGTGGGTTGGGCCCAGAGGGGGACAGGTTACACTGGTAGCAAATCAAGCGCGTCTCAGCCCTAGCTTCATCCTCCATCCTTTTCATCAAGCACAGTCCTGGTCACACTTAGCCAGCCAGGGTTTTGTGCCGCACTGACACACAGGCCTGCCATCAGCTCCACTTTCTTTGCTGTGACTCTATGGCAAGCAGCCGCTGGCAACAGGTGTGTGTGTAAACAGCCTCACTAAATCCACGCTCTGGCAAATGGCCCCTGGGAGAACTCACTGGATACTATTATTTTACTGGGCCCTGTGTAATTTAGCCCCCTCGTTAAGCTCCCCTAAGCCCCGAATTGTTTCTATTATTTTTCCTTGCAAATAAAATAGAAGAAAATTCAGGGGAGCCTAATGAGGGGACCTAAATTACACAGAGCTTCCTGCTGCTTTGGGCTGAGGAATGCAGGCAAATCCACCAGCAGCTTGCTGTTTCCAGGGACTGGCCGTAGAAAAGACTGAAGCTTCTCCCCAACACGCCTCCTTCTCCCCAGAGGGATGAGCCCTGAGCCTCCAGCAGCCTCGACAACAAACAGCCTGTGGCCGTCACCCCCTCAGGAAAAAGGCAGGCTGGTGCAGTGGTTGGGGCTGTAGCTGGAGAGCTGTGTTCAGTTCCCTGATGCATCAAGAGATTTTCTACAAATCTCTGCAACAGTCCCTGAAATATTTCCCACCATTTGCAGCCTTTCCTCCTCGTGGTGGAATCCCAGCCTCAGTCCCTGAGGGCACCTCATACTTCCTCACAGGCAGCCCCGTAAAACCAGAAGCTTTGCGGCTACCTCCTTTAGCGCTTTGATTCTCATGGATATTTGAAATTGAACAATGTTGTAAACATTTGGATTCCAGATGCCTCCCGACTGTATTTATCATACTCGGCTCATTTCCTGGCACTGGGGCCAGCACAGGCTTCAGACTACTCAGGTGAGTTAACACACTGTGTATGGATCGAGCCTGCGCTCCCCTCCAGCAGCCGGTTTCCTTTTGGGGTTTTCGGCACAGTTATTTTGTCCGTCAGTATCAGCGTAATTAAAACCCCCCATTATCCAGGCCCTGGCTGCCTTACAAACTTCTCATAGCCATAAAAACATCCCCTGATCAACTTTCCTCAAGTGCCCACTGGGGTTGTAGCAACACCCAAGAATCCTTTGACTACTTTTAGGGACCTTAAAACCAAACTGTGCCCAGGCCAAAACATGTGTATCGTTCCCCTCTGCATATTCTCATCCCACACCAGAATTGTCACCTTTTGTCCCGATTTCTCTCTTTTATCTGGCAAGCTCATTTTAAAAAAAGCCTCTCTGTGGCCTGCTTAACTGCTAAACCAGGAGGCCAGTGCCTTGTCCCGTCAGTTTGATCCTTCTTACAGAAATGCCCAGAGGCGTCAAGTGTCTGGTTACTCTTATGCTGGATTCCAACCTGCTGCACAGTCTCTTTGCTCATTCTGTCCTGAAAACTGTCTGCGTACCAGAAGTCTGTCAGAGTCTGTGACTTCATCCATCCCTTTATTGCCCAGGTCTGCTCCTCCCTTGCTGTGCTCTGAGGAGTCTGTGACAGTTCGGGGAGGGGGCCCTGCAGGAGATGCATTCAGTAACTCAGCTGGTCAAACTCTTCCCCTTCGCTGCTGAGTCTGAAATGGCCCAGAGGCCACCAGCAAGCCTCTTTGATTCTGGATTTCGGAAAGCCTTAACTGGCTCATTTCTTACTCTCTCCTCTCCATTGTTCTGGGCGTACATCACACACAGTGCAGTGCAGTCATTCCCTCATTTTGGATTATACTCAGCTGACCTTTATTTGTGTATTATCTATTTGCTCCTCCTTTGGAATAAGTGGGCCTGGGGATCTGGTCACCTGCAAAGTGAGATCACATACTTGTGCTCAGTTTGCAAAGTGGCTTGGAGCTGAGGGATTGTTTGTTTTTTTGAGGGAGATGGGGATTTTTTAAAAATATGTATTTGGGACAGCAGAAGGTGGGAGTGCTGGGGGCTGGAGCCATGTAGCTATAATTCCATCTCCTTCCCCTCACAACTTTTCCTAAACCCCAGCAAATGGAGATTTACTGCAGGATGCATCATTATGACAAAACTGCAATGCATTACATCTCCCACTCTTAAACAGTTGTGGCTTTCCCATCTCCAGCATCTCTCATCAGAGGACCTCAAAAGACTTAAATAATGAAAACTAATTACTCACAACATCCCTGTGAGGTAGGTCAGTATTATCACCCCCATTTTACAGAGGGGAAGACAGAGGAGGGAAGGTGACTTGCCCAAGGTTATGCAGCAGGTCAGTGGCAGAGGAGGCAACAGACCCCATCAATGTGCTCTGACTGCCACAGCCTATAAGGCATCCCCCGAGCTCTATTTCAGCTCTTGAAAAATGCAAGGGCCTCATTTGGTCCATGTGTGACTCTCAGAAATGTAGAGGCCTTCATCTTCAATATCTGAATTACTGGCCTCACTGGGAACCAATAATCCATTCCAAACCCATTCATCCTTCTGGGATGTGTCAGCAGGAGGTGGTGGAATCCCCATCATTTGAGGATTTTAAGAACAGGTTAGACAAACACCTGTCAGGCATGGTCTAGATAATACTTAGTCCTGCCATGAGTGTAGGGGACCAGATCAGATGACCTCTCAAGGTCCCTTCCAGTCCTACACTTCTATGATTTATGAATTAAAGGACATGGTCAGGCCAAAAAGTATTAATTACAGCATGGGAGCAGTGATGGAGGAATGCAAGAATTACTAGATGCCTGAAGTGGAAGGGGAAGAAAAAAACCAACAGAAGAGCTGTCTCTGCACATACAATTAGTATAAGGATTTCTCAGCAATTAGCATGGCCAGTGACTCCTCCGATGTAAAGCCTCTGACGCAGTAGCAGAAGGACAGCTGTCTCTTTTGTTCTGTTCCTTCAGCTGTGCAGGGGTGATGTAGCTTTGGAGAGAGCAGCATCACAAAAGAGTAGCTTCCAGCTGCCTTGCTGTGAAGGGAAGGGCCATTCCAGGCAGGAGGTGGATTGCACAGCACCAGAACTGCCATTGCAACTGGCAGAGAGGATTTGTTCTCTTCAGTCTGTTCTTGTTCTCTGCACTTATAAGTAGGATCTGAGGCACGCACTGTACAGCAATGGGCATTGTTGCACCTTGCTGAGCATCATGAGAACATTTCAAGGAACATAGATTCAGATGCTGAATAATCAGTGCAATGGAAACGAGGAGAAAGAGTCAGACACACTCCTTCCTGCTAGATTAAAGAATCTAAACTACTCCATCACTGAGATAATTAACCCTGTCAGCACCCTCAGACCCCAGAGATTAGGCAAGCCCCTCACTCAATGGCTGAGTTCCATTATGGTCAAATACAGCAGGGAGCATTTCACCACCATTTTGTTGTTTTGTAATGTTACAAATCCTGCTTAATGTTAAACTCCCCATTGTTGTATCTTCTCCCAGCTGGGAGGGTCCCTGGGAACTTGCCCTTCAGGGGTTCTTCAGAATCCTGCCAGATCCCTGTGCTGAGGTTGAGGTAGGATGGTTTAGTGGACAGGGCACTGGACTGAGACCCGGTTTCAGTTCCTAGTGCAGACACAGATTCCTTGGGTCAGTCACTTACTCTACCTCGGGCCTTAGTTCCCCATCTGTAAAATGGGGATAAGACTTCCCTACTCTACCCTTTAATGACTGAGGTCTGAGATACTATGGTGATGAAGACCATATAAGTTCTCAGATACAGAGAACCCATGCTTTGTGTGCAGTTTGCACAAGTCACTCTATGGTGTCCTGTCTGTTTTGCTGCTGATTATTGACTCCTAGTGGGAAGAAATACCTGCTCTGTTCACGTTTTTTTGGTGTGTTTATGCAATGTCTGAAGATGCAGGAATAGTGCGGTAGAGTGACAGGCAGACGTGCAGCACTCAGGCTGCTTTAGGGGAGTGAGCACAGTAATAATCTTACGAGATAGATTCTCTTAGCATTTTATATTTTCAAAGGCTGGGAAGTTAAAATGATAGGCTGGCCTGTGCTGAAAAACCATTCTGTGTTGCTCTACCTCTTGTATATGGTCTGTACTAGAAACAACTGCACCAGTTTAAAGGTGATTTATCAGATGGAAAGCACTACCCAGAAGGATCTTTGGATATGGGCTATATTGCAGTCAGTGAAATCTCTGATGTGGAAAAATTTCAAACAATACACTGTGGCTGATATGTCACTGTTAAAGTTGTTGGAGAAAGAAGGGAACTAGAGACTGAAATTTAGTGGGGGGGTTGGAATAAAAATTACTTCATGCAGGGAAAAAACGTGATTTGGAAAAACAACTGGAGCTAGAAATCAGCAAGTCTTAGTGAAAGTCTGTTCTTCTTTTAGCAAGTGCAGCCAATTACCCTCCTAAAGTGATGTAAGTTGCTTGGTATCTTTGAAACCTGCATTTCCCAATGCCCTGCACTAAACCCTCATATGAATGACTTAGTTGGCAGTAACAAGACATTCTGCTGCTGGCAGCTAATGTTTTACAGGGTTCTGGGGCACAGCAGGAATTGCTTTCCTGCATGTGCAGAGACGGATTTAGTGTATAACAGGAAACAGGACTGTGTTTGCAGCTTCATTGCTGGAAAATGCGTAACCCAATGGAAGGAAGATATTTTGCTCCCTGTATTTTCTCCTCCAATGACCTGATTGCCTTTAAATAAACTATAGGAATCATGGTTAGAAACATGGTTGCAGGTTCTGGGGATGGCCAGTTCTTTCGTGGGGTTGGGGCTGTGGGCCCAGAGCATCTCTTAATTCCACCTGTCAGCCACTCCTGCAGCTGGGGAGGAGCAGATGGAGGGTGCATCCCTTTGGAGCTCACTAGAACTTCCCCTGCAGGGGTCAGTGTAGAGCCAAGTGTTGAAACTCCACTCCCAGCTAAGAAGGTTGACACCAAAGTTGCTTTTCATAGATTCATAGATATTTAGGTCAGAAGGGACCATTATGATCATCTTGTCTGACCTCCTGCACAACGCAGGCCACAGAATCTCACCCACCCCTCCTGCGAAAAACCTCTCATCTTTTGTCCCATGGGGTCAGTTTCTCACACCACTGCTCCTCCTGAGAGTGGCCACATCTGCCATGCTGACTCAGTGGCACTCTCTGCTGGACCTCTCCAGCCATCCTGCATTTTTAGCTGGCCTTCCTAGTGCACTGGGACATGGCAACACCATTCTAAGTATAAGCTCACAAAAAACATCCCTGGTACTGGCGTCTAGCACAGAGGGGCTGGAAAGCCATCTGAACTGGCCCCTGGGAAATTCCCTTCGCATAGGGGAATGCCTTAACTAGTGTAAAGAGGAGGAGACAGCTTTATTCCACCCCCAGGGTGGCTGCATGTTGGAGGAATAGCAGAAGGGGAGGAGGTATGGTCAAAGCACCAGTGTGCTGGCTGTGGAGTGGCTCCCTAGTGGCCACGTAGCACAGCGTAGCATGAAGCAGCTCTTGGGCTACGGTAGCTGACGATGGGGACTGCGCAGCGTTCCAGACACCCCCAGATTCAGGAAGCTACAAAACCAGCACCCAACCGTTTTGCTCATTCCCCTTTCTGAACGGAACCGAGCACAGCTGGCCTGCATCCCTGGTTGATGTTGATGTTGGCCTGGATCAACATCAAAACATCCTACATCATTTAGCAGGACCTGCTTGTGCCGTTCACAACGACGACGCACCTTGTCATCTAGACGCACTTCACATGCTGTGTGCACATGTGCAGGAGTATAAACCAGAGGTCTGCAATCTATGGGGCAAGCCCCCCTAGGGGGACACGGAGTAACATTCCGGGGGGGTATGGCTGGGGCCCGGACCAGCCCCCACAGGGGGTGGGGAGGAAGCGCCACCTAGCTCCGCTCCTGGTCCTGGCCGCCTGTCTTATGCCCAAGGTCTTGGTTGCCGCCCCGTGCCTGTCCTGCACCTAGGGTTCCGGCTGCCTACCCCGCCCCGCACGCACCTACAGGCTTCAGCCCCTGGCCAAGGGTCCACTCCCACCCACAGCTGTGGCCCCAGCCTCGGCCCCATTACCCCTGTCTGCGTCCCCCCCCTCCCGGAGCCGCAGCCCCAATCCTGGATCCATGGGTGGGGGGAGAGGCACAGACAGCACTAAGGGGCAGTGCAAGGTAAAAAGTTTGGGGATCACTGGTATAAACACACTCACAGGAAGCACTTCTCCCATCACAAACATGCAAGCACCTCTGCAGCAGAACACAGCAGCTGTTTAATAGTTTGCAACAACACGCATGGCAATTTCCAGGTATGCCGCTACGTACTGTAGTGTAGACCTATTCCTAGACAGGCAGTGAAGAAATACCTTCACTTAGTTCGTAATCTCCTTGGGGCAGGGACTGTCTTTTTGTTCGGTTTGTACAGTACCTAGCACAATGGGAGCCTGGTCCATGGGGTTATGGTAATACAAATAACAAATATCAATAAGAGAGGACAGAGATATGAAAGACAGATTTTCCGTAAATAAGTTCTTAGTCTGCTTGCATACTACTGTGGTAATGCTTTTAGAACAGTCTAAGCTTTACTCATAGTTCGCAACTGATACCAGGATTTAAACTAAATCCATGAACATGCCCCATTCTTATGACACCCAAGCAGATGCGACTCCAGTTCTTTCCTGTTTTAGGTTCGCAGCCAGGGCCTGACTGCCTGTCTGCAGACACTCCCTGATGTGGCATCGCTTTCTTTCCACATTGTTGCTCCGCATTTGCAGTTCAACATCTCTGGTGTGATTACATAAGGGGTGCCAGCTCCATAGAGTCTGTATTGTGCTCTGATTGCTCTGTATGAAACAAGCCCTTCTCTGGTAGCAAAAGCCCGCCCCAAATTGTGTGGGCATCTCACCTCAACTGAACAATCAGCAATTGTTTGGGAACTTTAACTACATGAAATCTGTGGTACATACATTAAATTTAATGAAGGGAGAGTGGGTGGATGACTGGAAATTATTTATCTAAACATTTGGAATGCCCTTTTTTGTCATGAGCTGGAGTTTTAATCATCATCTGGACTACAAGCATTTTAATTCTGCCATTTGGAGAAAGCTCCAGATATGCAGTAGCTTTAACACCTGTTCGTAAAGTTAGTCACTCAAAACTAATAGTCACTAGATAAGGGCCAACAAGCCATCTAAGGCTATTTCAGGCAGACATGCAGATTCTATGAGGTAATTCATACCAGGGTTCCCAAGGGTACAGATGTCAGACTGATTACTTAAAAAGAAAGCCACTCAGCTATCATCCGCACTCAAAGAATGTGTCGTACATACTAGGCTCTGCTTCTAAATATATTCTGTATTTACTGTATGCAAGAACAACAGGAAACCTTCAGGAAATACAGAGGAATTACTCAGATTTTCACCATCAACCAGTGATTCCAAACTGAGCCATTTTCGGTCTGGCAAAAATGGAATATGTTCATGGTTTTAACTTCTACAGATCAAAGAATCTTTACCTCCACAGACAGCAGCCCGACAGCCGCTGGTGTAAGACAAGTTTCAGAATGAGCTGTTGTATCAAGGAAGGAGGACAACACCTGTTCATCATTGGATGCACCTGCTTAAGGCAATGATCAGCAGGGCCACTTGTGCTCTCCATTTCCAAACTATATGCTTGCCAAGAGTTGATCATTATTCACCTGCATTTTGGACACGAACTCTATGAGCGTATACAAAGAACAGAGCACTGATTGCTAAATAACGCCTCCAGAAGCACAAAGAATGGCAGCTTTAACAAGGCTGACGTCAGCAGCTGATCAAATTTACTGGCAACGGGCGAGGAAGCATGTTTATGCCAGCCAGACTGGGCTGTCCTCATACCGGTCTCCAGTCATCATTCCTCACCTCTGTCTTATTACTCAGCTCTCACATTTATTAGTGTCTAAATTGCTAGCTGCATTTAGCTGCGGTAACAGATTAACCTTTCCTGAAGCAGTAGAGTGAATAAACAGGTCCCGGAAGCAGTAATTTACTTACTCTTCCAGCACTTGCCAAAGCAAGATTCTCTGTCTATGCTTCTATGCCCTTCCCCATAGTATCTGAGGGGGGCTGTGTTTTAGGGAGATCAGAGACTTTTGTCTGGGTCTGTTCCTAAGAAGAACCTCCTTGTAGCCTCTCTTTTAGAGACCTCTGTACTCAGAGAAAGCCTGCAGCTGCCTGCGGCCAGTGATATGAAAGAGCCTAGTAAACTGGGGGTATCATCAAAAAGCTTCCAACTCCAGATTACAGCCAGCTCAGTATTAACCAGTCCAGAGAGATTTTGAGCAGATGGCCACTGTCAAATTCTTGGGACGTGTCATAGGCCGTGCTGGAGAAGGCTAAAAAGAGGGAGGCGCTCATCTAGCAGCAGATGACATTACCTTTCAGGCACTTCAGCAGCCTCTGTAGAGAGGTTGCGACAGGAAGCTTGCTACGAAGCCGTGGCTCGAGCCCTGCCACACAGCAGTGAGATGCGAGTGCTGGGGAAAGCTGTAGAGCAGTCGATGGACATTTTAGATTCTTGCCGTCTTCGTTCAAGGCTCCATGTTAAGTGATAGGACGAGGCCGGCAACGAGGATATCCATAGCTGAACCCAGAAATTGCCTCCACTGGCACTGGTTCACATCCAGGGACTTTCCTGGTACAGATATAGTAGGATGGAAGACGATGAACTGCGAACCGTGCTTGCCAAGGAATGCCCCGGCTTGTCTGGCAATCGCATGGGCATCAGAGATCACTAAGATCACCAGTGACTGACAAAGCCTGAACATTCAGCCAGACCATCGTAAAGACCTGGCTAGAGATCGATCTGGGTGATGCATGAGCTGCAAGGATTCTATGTCTCTTTGGGATTTGCCTCGATTGTGATCATGACGATGGTGTTCTGGGGGTGTAGCTCAGAGCAGGAGAAATAGACGAGTTGCAGACTCAGGGCCCACTGCAGCATCCTGTGACTGCCTCCTATTCTAATCTCTTCTACCCTGTTCTCTCTGCTGGCTATGGAGTAGCACACTGTTTCCTCGCAAAATCTGAACCTTGTAAACACTGTCTTTGTGACGGGCACGTTTCTTTGTTGTTTCTCCCCAGTGCAGACAGGAAGAGAGAGATTTGCCGAGGGGCAGGCTTTGTTGGGATTAGATATTAATCAGGAACCCTCTGCGTTACCCACTGGCTTTTCCTAAATAAAAAGCTGCTTTAGCAAATGTTTTTAAAATGTATCTCTGTGTTGTTGGGGTGGACTCGCTTTCCGCACTATGGTATCTTTCCAAATATCTCACGTAACTCATTAACCTCCAATCATCCTCTGTATTCTCTTCTCCACTGATAGGAGCATTTTACTGTGTTATTTTATTTAATTTCTGCATCGGGTCATGGAATCAGAGATTTTTACACACCGTGCCTATGCCTGGATTTGGGAGTTGTTTCTGTCGGTGCAGTTAAGCTCGAGCCGGTTTCCCCACAGAACTCTGACAGCGTCCCTACGCAAGCAACATGAATTCTTCTCAAGCGGCGTTTAGAGTAGTGAAGAGGTTCCAGGCATGTGTCGCTTATCTCAGGAATGTGACAGAGCAGCTGGCACTGCTGGAGAAATGTAAACTACGCAGCACGGAGCTGTCCTGCCCATCCCCGTCATGGGCCTAGCTAGTTGGCTGGTCTCCCCTCCCTGGCTACGGTGCCAGAACAGCAGTAGATCCCATAATGGCATGTGGCTGCTGCTTATGCATGTAGCGTGGTGATGTGATGCTCCCGAGTGCATTGTGCCACTCTCTCAACCTCAGGCCGTTGTGAACTTCAGACTGCATGTGAGCGTCTTGGCTGCCTGAAGTTGGGAGCAAGGCATAATCCACCCAGCTGCGCCACAAAGCCAAGCGACATGCACAAGCATCTGCCTCAGCACGGCACACAGCGATAGAGGTGCCCAGGGACAGAGGGAAGTGGTGGACATTAAATGTGGGTTGTCAGGTTTCAGTGAGGCCCCTATTACTCCAGCAGGTGCTTCCTCCTACCCTGCTGGAGTAATAGGGGCCTACCCTGCGTGTGTGTGCGCGTGTTGTTATTGACTCCCTGTGCAGGGGGGTTTTGTGAATTGCACAGAACAGCACAAATTAGAGAGGGAAACGCCTGGTTAAGTCCCCTCCAGTCCTTCCCCCGAGGCAATGCAGGATTGCTCCCTACAACACATTCCCTAACATTTTGTCCAGCCTGGTTTTAAAATCTGGTTTAAAATCCCATCTCTTCTCTGAGATGATGATGCCACAAGCTAGCAGATCTCACTGCCAGCAAGTTTGTCCTGCTATCCAGCCTAAACTATCCTGTTTCTTACCACACTGGGGCTACAACTTGGATGATATCACTGGTGATGAAACTGATAAGGTAGGAATGGATAGGGGAGGTTAGAATAGGAACAGGTCACAGACATTATTCTGTATGGGTGTAGACTATTCTGCCAGGCCAGACTCCATGGGGACAGGTGAGGTATAAATGACTAGGCAGGGGAGGCATAAATGCCTACAGTAGCCTCTGTGGTCCAGAACACAATGCGTTTTTTGGTGGAGGGAGAGGTACCTGTCCCTTTTCCATGCAGCCCAATAAGTACACACAGGCTCAGTCTACACTACAAACTTATGTTGGTATAATAAAGTTGCTCAGGGCTGTGGAAAATCCACACAGGGCTTCTCTGTTGACATAGCTACTGCCTCTCAGGGAGGTGGAGTACCTACGTGGACAGGAGAAGCTCTCCTGGCCTGTCAGCAAGGATAGCTTCTTCACAAAGTGTTGGTGCTGCACTGGTGTAAGTGTAGACGAGCCCAGAGTCATAGAGTATCAGGGTTGAAAGGGACCTCAGGAGGTCATCTAGTCCAACCCCCTGCTCAAAGCAGGACCGATCCCCAGTTTTTGCCCCAGATCCCTAAATGGCCCCCTCAAGGATTGAACTCACAACCCTGGGTTTAGCAGGCCAATGCTCAAACCACTGAGAGATCAATGCTGCTTTGCAAAGGCTGAGGCTAGCGAAGAAAAGGAGTGAACACCCAGGAGGCCGTAGGTTTAATATTTCCAACTTTTTATTCCTTATCTATTTGTGATTTCCCCAATCGTAACAGAGTCTCCTACCCTCTTCAAAGAACATCACCTCCCAGGTCCACAGGGAATTCTACATTACAAAGTGGCCCACAGGCCTTGCGAGTTGCTTGGCTCACATAGCTCACTATGCACAGCTGGATGTGGAGTGAATTCCTTTCACTGTTGTCATTAGCATTTCTGCCCGAGTGTTTTCTTTGGAAAGTTGCTATCTGGGGATATTAAGTTCCCAAGAATCTTGTTCTCCAGCAACAGACTTTTGCTGCCTGCTGGGGGATGATGCTTTCAGTTCTTTCCTGTGCAGGTCAAAGTGAAGAAAGGACTCTACAAACGTGCAGGAATTTCTTTTCTGAGGACTCCCAGGCTGCAGGTGGTTGAAGGCTGCTCACCAGCTGGGGCTGTGCGGTAGATAGAGGATTTATGTGCACACACCAGAAAAGCTTGATCAGCCCTCACCCATTTACATGGGAGATTTACTTGAAGAGGACTTGATGCATTCCACAATAAAAAAAGGAAAAAAAAAAGACCTCTTATTAAGATTTTTGTCATCGTTAACCACTTGGGGGTTTGAAAAGGAAATTTAATTATTTCCTTGCAGCTTTTTCCTCCATTGCTACCCATACTAGCGTGTTATAGGGTCTCTCACAAGTGCTGGATTGTGGCAGGGAGGTGATGGACTCTCTCTATACTGAGAGACTGCTGAGACTGAACCTAGAACAGTGGTTCTCAAAGCCGGTCCACCACTTGTTCAGGGAAAGCCTCTGGTGGGCCGGACCGGTTTATTTACCTGCCGCGTCCGCAGGTTTGGCCGATCGCGGCTCCCACTGGCTGTGGTTCGCTGCTCCAGGCCAATGTGGGCTGTGGGAAGGGTGGCCAGCATGTCTCTTGGCCCGCGCCACTTCTGGAAGCCTCTTGCCTGCTGCCGTGTGGGGTTCTTGAGGGTCACTGCATGTCTGATTCCAAACCCAGGCCATCCAGGAACTCAGCGGGTTTGAGAATGCTTGTTTTGACCCATTTTTCTTTTGGGCCCTCTATGCAAACAAGAGTAGCAAGGAGCATGACAACTTCCCTGTCCTGCTCTAAATCCCTTTTATATGGCTGACCAAACTATTAAATCTCCTGACCTTAGTTGTGATCTGGCCCACATCTAAACCACTAACCAGTGAATCTGATGAAGCCCAAGAGCAGGCTATGAACTTATACATGGTAGAAGCGTCTTTAACCACAGAGATCACATGTCTGTAGTGAAACCACAAGTCCAGTTGCTGACTGGTTCTGTAATAATGCTGCAGTAATGGCCTGTGGAATTTAAGCCATTGAAAGACATAAATGCTTTCATCAGATTTTATGTCTAAACCATTTGGACCAAATTCTGTCCTGTTTTACACCCCAACCCATCTCTCCTGACATCATTAGGACTGAGCTGGCTATATGTGCCGAAATGGGCCCTGTATTTATACGTCTGAATAAAGCTTTTTAACCTATAAAGATCAGAGTAATGGTAGCAAATTGTAGTAGACAATACCCAACCCAGGGTGTAATTATGATCCTACCCAGCCTGTTTGTAAGTTGTAGAGGGAGCGTATACAGTTCCTGTCTCTCTGCCTTTGCTAGATGACAATCTTAAGTCCACTATACATATATTTGCACTGGGCGACTTTCTATTCAAACAGCAGGTGTAAAAGCAAATTCTAGTCTGATTAATTTTTTTAGGCAGCTGCTGCTAACTTCAGAGCACTAATGGAAGACAGGTTGTTTTTCTACTTTGTTTCTGAAGGGCTCACAAATCAGAATCAAAGTATTAGAAGTAAAACTTCGTACAGCTGCTTAGCAGTTTGCTTTCCCAGGGGTGACATGTCTACAAGCGTGTTCGCAGTTTTTGGAAAATCGTTCGGTATAAGCAACTTTTTTTGTTCCTTTCATCAGAATTACCGGCTTTTTCTTTCAACTGTTTGTTTTTTGTTTGAACTGTGACAGCATAAATAAACCGCCCTAGCCGGAGACAAAATATCCATAAATTAGAGCCACCACTTAGTTATGATTCCAGAGCAGAGCTTTACAATGAAGTCATGACTTCCCGGTGAACAATGTATCAATCTGAATATATAATAATTAAGTGAAAGTACACGTTGCTGTAAACTTCTGGAAAGTACCAGTTGCTATGGTTGGTTGGTACAGGCACTTCTGGTACATTGCCATTTTGAAAGTGTCAATTAAAAAAAAATAATTCACATCAGGGTCATTGTTTTTAAGCCACGCTTCAAATAGCTCCATCCCTCTAGGCTGGTGCATTGGTGTGAAGTGCAGCCAAGTTCATAGAATCATAGAATATCAGGGTTGGAAGGGACCCCAGAAGGTCATCTAGTCCAACCCCCTGCTCAAAGCAGGACCAATCCCCAACTAAATCATCCCAGCCAGGGCTTTGTCAAGCCTGACCTTAAAAACTTCTAAGGAAGGAGATTCCACCACCTCCCTAGGTAATGCATTCCAGTGTTTCACCACCCTCCCAGTGAAAAAGTTTTTCCTAATATCCAACCTAAACCTCCCCCACTGCAACTTGAGACCATTACTCCTCGTTCTGTCATCAGCTACCACTAAGAACAGTCTAGAGCCATCCTCTTTGGAACCCCCTTTCAGGTAGTTGAAAGCAGTTATCAAATCCCCCCTCATTCTTCCCTTCCGCAAACTAAACAATCCCAGTTCCCTCAGCCTTTCCTCATAAGTCATGTGTTCCAGTCCCCTAATCATTTTTGTTGCCCTCCGCGGGACGTTTTCCAATTTTTCCACATCCTTCTTGTAGTGTGGGGCCCAAAACTGGACACAGTACTCCAGATGAGGCCTCACCAATGTTGAATAGAGGAGAATGATCACGTCCCTCGATGCCATTGGCCTTCTTGGCAACAAGGGCACACTGTTGACTCATATCCAGCTTCTCATCCACTGTAACCCCTAGGTCCTTTTCTGCCGAACTGCTGCTGAGCCATTCGGTCCCTAGTCTGTAGCAGTGCATGGGATTCTTCCATCCTAAGTGCAGGACTCTGCACTTGTCCTTGTTGAACCTCATCAGATTTCTTTTGGCCCAATCCCCTAATTTGTCTAGGTCCCTCTGTATCCTATCCCTACCCTCCAGCATAACTACCTCTCCTCCCAGTTTCATGTCATCTGCAAACTTGCTGAGGGTGCAATCCACACCATCCTCCAGATCATTTATGAAGATATTGAACAAAACCGGCCCCAGGACCGACCCTTGGGGCACTCCACTCGATACCGGCTGCCAGCTAGACATGGAGCCATTGATCACTACCCGTTGAGCCCGACAATCTAGCCAGCTTTCTATCCACCTCACAGTCCATTCATCCAGCCCATACTTCTTTAACTTGCTGGCAAGAATACTGTGGGAGACCGTGTCAAAAGCTTTGCTAAAGTCAAGGAACAACACGTCCACTGCTTTCCCTTCATCCACAGAGCCAGTTATCTCGTCATAGAAGGCAATTAGATTAGTCAGGCATGACTTGCCCTTGATGAATCCATGCTGACTGTTCCTGATCACTTTCCTCTCCTCTAAGTGCTTCAGAATTGATTCCTTGAGGACCTGCTCCATGATTTTTCCAGGGACTGAGGTGAGACTAACTGGCCTGTAGTTCCCAGGATCCTCCTTCTTCCATTTTTTAAAGATGGGCACTACATTAGCCTTTTTCCAGTCGTCCGGGACCTCCCCTGATCACCATGAGTTTTCAAAGATAATGGCCAATGGCTCTGCAATCACATCCACCAACTCCTTTAGCACTCTTGGATGCAGCGCATCCGGCGCCATGGACTTTTGCTCGTCCAGCTTTTCTAAATAGTCCCGAACCGCTTCTTTCTCCACAGAGGGCTGGTCACCTCCTCCCCATGCTGTGTTGCCCAGTGCAGCAGTCTGGGAGCTGACCTTGTTCGTGAAGACAGACAGAGGCAAAAAAAGCATTGAGTACATTAGCTTTTTCCACATCCTCTGTCACTAGGTTGCCTCCCTCATTCAATAAGGGGCCCACACTTTCCTTGACTTTCTTCTTGTTGCTAACATACCTGAAGAAACCCTTCTTGTTACTCTTAACATTTCTTGCTAGCTGCAACTCCAGGTGTGATTTGGCCTTCCTGATTTCACTCCTGCATCCCTGAGCAATATTTTTATACTCTTCCCTGGTCATTTGTCCAATCTTCCACTTCTTGTAAGCTTCTTTTTTGTATTTAAGATCAGCTAGGATTTCACTGTTAAGCCAAGCTGGTCGCCTGCCATATTTACTATTCTTTCTACACATGGTTTGTCCCTGTAAACTCAATAAGGATTCTTGAAAATACAGCCAGCTCTCCTGGACTCCTTTCCCTCTCATGTTATTCTCCCTGAGGATCCTGCCCATCAGTTCCCTGAGGGAGTCAAAGTCTGCTTTTCTGAAGTCCAGGGTCCATATTCTGCTGCTCTCCTTTCTTCCCTGTGTCAGGATCCTGAACTCAACCATCTCATGGTCACTGCCTCCCAGGTCCCCATCCACTTTAGCTTCCCTTACTAATTCTTCCTGGTTTGTGAGCAGCAGGTCAAGAAGAGCTCTGCCCCTAGTTGGTTCCTCCAGCACTTGCACCAGGAAATTGTCCCCTACACTTTCCAAAAACTTCTTGGATTGTCCGTGCACCGCTGTATTGCTCTCCCAGCAGATATCAGGGTGATTGAAGTCTTCCATGAGAACCAGGGCCTTCGATCTAGTAACTTCTCTGAGTTGCCGGAAGAAAGCCTCGTCCACTTTATCCCCCTGATCCGGTGGTCTATAGCAGACTCCCACCACGACATCACCCTTGTTGCTCACACTTCTAAACTTAATCCAGAGACACTCAGGTTTTTCTGCAGTTTCATACTTGAGCTCTGAGCAGCTTCCTTACATGCAGTGCAACTCCCCCATCTTTTCTGCCCTGCCTGTCCTTCCTGAACAGTTTATATCCATCCATGACAGTACTCCAGTCATGTGAGTTATCCCACCAAGTCTCTGTTATTCCAATCACATCATAATTCCTTGACTGTGCCAGGACTTCCAGTTCTCCCTGCTTGTTTCCCAGGCTTCTTGCATTTGTGTATAGGCACTTGAGATAACCCGCTGATCGTCCCTCTTTCTCAGTATGAGGCAGGAGCCCTGCCCTCTCGCGCACTCCTGCTTCCTCCCGGTATCCCACTTCCCCACTTATCTCAGGGCTTTGGTCTCCTTCCCCCGGTGAACCCATTTTATAGCCCTCCTCACTACGTTAGCCAGCCTGCTTGTGAAGATGCTCTTCCCTCTCTTCGTTAGGTGGAGCCCATCTCTGCCTAGCACTCCTCCTTCTTGGAACACCATCCCATGGTCAAAGAATCCAAAGCCTTCTCTCCGACACCACCTGCGTAACCATTTGTTGACTTCCACAATTCGACGGTCTCTACCCAGGCCTTTTCCTTCCACTGCTGAGCTATTCAGCACTCAGGAGTTCTATGTTCATTTGCAGGGGCCATAATCATTGGCTTCCCTTCTGTTCTAGGGCATCAAGATGCCACCACCTCTTTAAAACTGGTATGGCTCCTCTGTGCAGAAGCCGATATAAATCAAAGATTACAATTTACTGGGCAAAATTACAATTTACAAAAATTCAGGCTGACCATCTGGCCCCACAACAATGACAGGGGATCTGTAAAAAGCCTCAGCCAGATTCCTGTTCTATAGGATTTTAGGGATAGGCCAGGAATGAGGGGAGGGAGCAATGCTGGGAGGAGGGGATGAAGGAAGCAGAGTAGTGTTTGGTAGTGGAGGGCCTGCCCTTGAGCAAGACACCTTGGTGTCATTTTCAGGACTAGATTTCTCCTCCCACACAGGAACCCTGCTGTTTCTCTACCCGTTCCAAGCCCCACAGAACTAACTACCTAAAGGGACCGAGTGCTTGGAATTGCTGCAATCTGACCCCCCTGGGGTCTATGGCCTACTCTGCTTCCAACAGAATCAGCAATGGGGTAGTGGCCTGACTGGCTTTTGTGGCATGACTATAAGCAAGAGAAGATGCTGTAGGACTGCAGTGCCCAGAGCTCTATGTGCCAGTCACCTTCGTCTGCAAGTGGGTTCAGGAGACTTTAATCATCATGGCTCACGCTCAAGGGAGGTTAACGGCGGACATCACAGAAAAGGAGAGTAAATATCATACAAAATACAAATGCGCACTTACACTGAGGTATGTCTTCACACGACACACAGCCAACCTGTGGAACTTGTTCCCAGGGGATGTTGTGAAGGCCAAAAATATCACTGACTTCAAAAAGAATTAGATAAGTTCTTGGCAGATAGGTCCCTCATTAGCTATTAGTGCAGGTAGTCAGGGATGCAACCCCCTGCTTTGTGTGTCCCTAAACCTCTGACTGCTAGAAACTGGGACTGGATGACAGGGGATGGATCACTCCATAAATTGATCTGTTCTGATCACTCACTCTGAAGCATCTGGCACTGGCCACTGCCAGAAGATGGGATCCTGGGCTAGATGGACCTTTGATCTGACCCAGTATGGCTGTACTTACAAGCATGTGCAAGCCAGGGACAGATCAATAACCATGTATCAGCATGGGGCTGAAACATTCAATCTCCGATCAGGGATCCATAGCAAGGAAGACAGACCTATCACCCTGCCAAGGGTCATGCCTGAGGAGATAAGGACAATAGCGGGAGACAGAGGAGTTTAAAACAGTGAGGGAATCATTTCAGTAGCAAACAACATTTTCCGTGGCCTGGTCTATGCTACAAAGTGAGGCTGATGTAAGCCGTCTTGTGCCGACCTAGTTGTGCGTGTGTCTATGGTGAAATTGGTCTCTCATTGATATGTGCCCTGTTACAGCCACGCAGTAACACCACGTCTCTGAGCAGCGTTGAGCCATGGTCGACGTACTGAGGTGGAAGCAGTGCAAGTATAGACACCTCAGTTAATTATGGGAACCCTAACAGTCCTCCAGCAGCTGTCCCACAATGCCCGACACTGACCGCTCTCGCCACACTTGTGAACTCCATGGCTCGGGGTCATGGAGACTGGAAGGTGAGCACACCTCACTGCTCTCCATTGTTGAGTGCAACTGCTCAGCTGATCAGGCCAGCGACGCGCTCCAGACGCTCTCTGGCTTGGAGTACACTGGAGAGATTAGATCTCCTGGGCCTATGGAGAGAAGAGGCTGTGCAAGAACAGCTACGGACCAGCTGTAGAAACATGGACATCTTCTAGCAGATTGCATGGGGGTGCAGGAGAAGAGGTATGACAGGGACCAGCAGCAGGAATCATGCCAGGCCTGGGAGGCCAACAGTGGATCTTGTGCCAAGCCACAGACCCGCCTCTTTTACACAAAGCTGCCTGCCATACTTGGCAGAGTCTCTACCACCACCCTGTGCACCGCTGTGGAGACCTCTGAGGACCCCGAGCCACAGGCCCCTGGTGAGAACAGTGAGGAGGGGGAGGATGGGTGACATGCGACCGGGGGTCCAGCTATGCTACGAGCCAGGACTTGTTTGAGACTTCACCGCAGTCCAGTCAGTCCCTGCAGTCAAGCACAGGCCAGCCCCATGCAGGGGAACAAACCTCAGGAAAGTGTTTAATTTTTTTTCCATTACAATGATGTACTGATAGCACCCCCAACTTGAGAGGACACCGCTATCGACTTTTCATTACTTTACTTGTTCTAGAACAGACAGCGGTACAACAAAGAGAGGTAGCACTGTTATCTGTTTTTCATTCCCCTGTGGAGTTAGGTGGGGGGCCATGCGGAGCAGTTTGTTTATGTACCCAGAGGTGTTCCTTGAATCTTCCTGAGAGATTTTGACAAAATGTTCATGGAGGTACTCTGCAATCCTCTCCTGAAGGTTTCTAGGGATGGCAGCATTACTTGTTCCTCTGCAGTAGGACACTTTCCCACACCCGTCAGCGATAACTTCTGCAGGCACCATTGCAGTGTGCAGGCTAGCAGCCCAGGAGGCTTCAGGACACCAACACCAGCTGCGCTCTCTGCCTTTGTTACCCTCAGGAGTAAGAGATCAGCTAAAATCACCACTGTCTGTGGAAAGTGGTGGCAGTATTCAGCGCCATTCCCCATTGTTTCATGCAACCAAGCAATTCCTGCCTCATTTCCCTTAGCCCTGGCAGGCCGTACTCACCATGGCTGGGGTGTGAGTGGTGCCGTGCACAAGCAGAAGTGTTGATAAGCATGTCTTGTTTAAAATTTTAGGGGAGCAAGGGAAGGGAGCTCTGAATCTTCTGTTGTGACTACACGGACAATGATACCTTTGCATGTTTTATCTGCAGCTGCTGCCTCCGGGAGGGGTTCCGCCTCCTGGAGGGGTTCCCCCTCCACACCCGCAGAACTCCTGAACCAGATAAGGAGGAAAAAGAACAGAACTCGGATGACATGTTCAGTGAAATCCTGAAAGCCCGTGCTGCGTCAGACTGTTAGCACAGGGCCTGGAAGGAGAACACTGCAGTCTGGAGAAGGAAAGAACAGACAGGAGAAAGACCCAGGAGTCCCAGCACTAAAAGGAGAGAGCGATGCACCAGGACATAATGGGGCTTCTCTGGCAGCAAACACAGATGCTGCAGACTCTTGTGGACCTACAGGTTCAACAGTCATAGGCTTGTCTCCCTTTGCAGTCCAGGGAGAACTCTATTACAGCATCCCCCTACACCCCTCTCAACATTCCACGTGATATCAAGGGCCACATCTATACCCCTACTGCTCCATCCTGGGGGGATATAAAAGTCAACCACAGCTTCACATACACTAGCCTCTGAAAGCCACGGCTGCTGTATGTGTAGGTAAAATGGATGTGAATGTTCTTTCCCCTTGTTAAGGTCTGTCTTATTAATATATTAAGATTTAATGTATTTGCTTTTAAATTGCACAGATTTTTCTTTGCACTGGTTTTGTTACTGAATAAAATTCTATTATCTGGAAAATAATGCATCTATCTTAGTTCATAACATATGCTACAGAGTGCCTAGCAGTTCTGAAAACACCCACTTACTTGTTGCTGTACAGTGTGACACATAGGATCAGTGACAAGCACACTGTAATACTCAGAAATGCACAGCAAACACCACAAAATTAATAGGTGCATTGACAGTGTTATATTCATGGATGCACACCAAACACCATGCAATTTTTAACAGGCCCAAAACAGCTGGGGAGAGCACAGTACACCACAATGCATTACTGTGTCTCACTGTTAAAGTGCTCTTAAGCTTCCCTGAACTGTATACCTCCGCCTTGAGCTCTTCTGATAGCCTTTGTGTCTGGCTGCTTAAACTCAATAGGCAGCAGCTCCACCCTGCCCTCCCTCAGCAACTTTTCCACCTTTGCTTCACAGATATTATGCAGGATACAGCAGGCAGCTATAACTATTGGGATGTTTTTTTCACTGAGGTCCAATCTTCTGAGAAAACAATGCCAACATCCCTTCAATCTACCGAAAGCTCATTCTACCATCATTCTGCATCTGCTGAGCCAGTGTTTGAATCTTTCCTTGGTGCTGTCAAGGTAGCCAGGGTTAGGGGTACAGTTTCAGGAGCCAGGGGAACAAATGTTAGCAACAAGAAGAAAGTCAAGGAAAGTGTGGACCCTTACTGAAGGAGGGAGGCAACCTAATGACAGAGGATGAGGAAAAAGCTAATACACTCAATGCTTTTTTTGCCTCTGTCTGTCTTCACGAACAAGGTCAGCTCCCAGACTGCTGCACTGGGCAGCACAGCATGGGGAGGAGGGAACCAGCCCTCTGTGAAGAAAGGAGTGGTTCGGGACTATTTAGAAAAGCTGGACGAGCAAAAGTCCATGGCGCCGGATGCGCTGCATCTGAGAGTGCTAAAGGAGTTGGTGGATGTGATTGCAGAGCCATTGGCCATTATCTTTGAAAACTCATGGTGATCAGGGGAGGTCCCGGACGACTAGAAAAAGGCTAATGTAGTGCCCATCTTTAAAAAAGGGAAGGAGGAGGATCCTGAGAACTACAGGCCAGTCAGCCTCACCTCAGTCCCTGGAAAAATCATGGAGCAGGTCCTCAAGGAATCAATTCTGAAGCACTTAGAGGAGAGGAAAGTGATCAGGAACAGTCAGCATGGATTCATCAAGGGCAAGTCATGCCTGACTAATCTAATTGCCTTCTATGACGAGATAACTGGCTCTGTGGATGAAGGGAAAGCAGTGGACGTGTTGTTCCTTGACTTTAGCAAAGCTTTTGACACGGTCTCCCACAGTATTCTTGCCAGCAAGTTAAAGAAGTATGGGCTGGATGAATGGACTACAAGGTGGATAGAAAGCTGGCTAGATTGTCGGGCTCAACGGGTAGTGATCAATGGCTCCATGTCTAGTTGGCAGCCGGTATCAAGTGGAGTGCCCCAAAGGTCGGTCCTGGGGCCGGTTTTGTTCAGTATCTTCATAAATGATCTGGAGGATGGTGTGGATTGCACCCTCAGCAAGTTTGCAGATGACACTAAATTGGGAGGAGAGGTAGATATGCTGGAGGGTAGGGATAGGATACAGAGGGCCCTAGACAAATTGGAGGATTGGGCCAAAAGAAATCTGATGAGGTTCAACAAGGACAAGTGCAGAGTCCTGCACTTAGGACGGAAGAATCCCATGCAGCGCTGCAGACTAGGGACCGAATGGCTCGGCAGCAGTTCTGCAGCAAAGGACCTAGGGGTTATAGTGGACGAGAAGCTGGATATGAGTCAACAGTGTGCCCTTGTTGCCAAGAAGGCCAATGGCATTTTGGGTTGTATACGTAGGGGATTGCCAGCAGATCGAGGGACGTGATCGTTCCCCTCTATTCGACACTGGTGAGGCCTCATCTGGAGTACTGTGTCCAGTTTTGGGCCCCACACTACAAGAAGGATGTGGAAAAATTGGAAAGAGTCCAGCGGAGGGCAACAAAAATGATTAGGGGACTGGAACACATAAGCTATGAGGAGAGGCTGAGGGAACTGGGGATGTTTAGTCTAAGGAAGAGAAGAATGAGGGGGGATTTGATAGCTGTTTTTAACTACCTGAAAGGTGGATCCAAAGAGGATGGATCTAGACTATTCTCAGTGATAGCAGATGACAGGACAAGGAGTAATGGTCTCAGGTTGCAGTGGGGGAGATTTAGGTTGGATATTAGGAAAAACTTTTTCACTGGGAGGGTGGTGACACACTGGAATGCGTTACCTAGGGAGGTGGTGGAATCTCCTTCCTTAGAAGTTTTTAAGGTCAGGCTTGACAAAGCCCTGGCTGGGATGATTTAATTGGGGATCGGTCCTGCTTTGAGCAGGGGGTTGGACTAGATGACCTCCTGCGGTCCCTTCCAACCCTGATATTCTATGATTCTATGAAAGGGTAGGCTGGGTCCTCCAGGATCACTATTGGCATTTCAATGTCGCCAGTGGTAATCCCCCAGTTTGGAAAGAAAGTCCCTGCTTGTAGCTTTCTGAACAGTTGTGTGTTCTTAAAGATGCAAGCATCATGCCCCTTCCCTGACCAGCCAACACCAGTGTCAGTGAAGCATCACCGGTGGTCCACCAATGCTTGCATAACCATAAAAAAGTAGCCCTTTCTTTGATGTACTCTGTGGCAAGGTGGTCTGGTGCTAAAATTGAGATGCCTGCCATCTATTGCCCCACCAAGTTTGGGAACACCATTGCTGCAAATCTGTCCACTGTCTCCTGCACATTGCTGGGAGTCACAGTCCTGCATAGCAGGAGGTGATTAATGGCCCTGCACATGCTAATGTCTTACAGGATACAAGCCTGTAAGTTCCTTGCATTACTGTTGAATATTATAAAGGCAGAATATTATGAAGGCAAGCTAGCGCAATGGGCTACACACACTTGCATGACAACAGCCTCCACAGTGGATTTTCCAACTCCAAGTTGATTTCCCACTGACCGGTAGCAATCTGGCATTGCAAGTTTCCCCAGTGCAATCACCACTTGCTTCTTTGTTGTGCCTGTGAAGGACTGCTGGGGCGAACTTAGCATGCGGATCCAGGACTGTGGCCCTGCACATCTGAAAGTTCTGCAGCCACAGCTCATCATCCCAAACCTGAATGATGATGAGGTTCCACCAGTCAGTGCTTGTTTCTTGGTCCCAGAAGCAGTGCTCCACCAACAACCTTGAATTGATTCTTGCTAATCTCACAGCAGTCCGTCCCTCAAGCAATTGTCATGTTACCCACTGATTAGGTTCTTCTTACGGTTTTGCAAATACCAGAAGATGGTTCATCCTTGCAACACTTATGAATTAGTGCAGAACTGTGCAGGCTTCCTGGTTCCATCAGAGATGGCGGACAGTGAAGAAGGCTGTGCAGGTTCATGAGATTTTTTTTTAAAGCTTGTAAGTTATGGTATAATTTATGGTATAATTATGGTATAATTTATGGAATATAGATGACATTCGGGGATGGAGATAGTTGTTCGCTAGGAAGTTGATCCCTGGCTCCCAGGCACTCCTATGCAACTTGCCAAAACTTCCCAAAAGACAGCGTGCTGGATGGTGGCGTGTTACATACTGGGATACCGTCCCATGGTGCAACACACTGTGCACCGACATGAGCACTCCTGGTGAGTCTGCGCAGCACTGACGCAAGGAGCCAAGCGTGCGTGAGCACAAGCGAGACACTAACTCCAGCGGCTTTAAGCCAACGTCACTTGCATTGACCAAAGTTTGTAGTGTAGCCATGGCCTACAAATTCACTTTCCTCTTTGGAGGCTTGTGATGTGAACGCATCACAATGACTGCGGTGTGAGTGAGAGATACTGAATGTTGCAGGGGGCAGAGAGGTCTATGGGCTGCAAACAGAGTCCCTAGGAATGAGGAACATGTGGGATTTGTGGTGGAAGGAGGGAAATCGCTCTCACTCTGTAGGTGTTTTGTTGTTATAGGGATGACAGTGGTTTAGGGGTGACAGTGGACGAGAAGCTGGATATGAGTCAGCAGTGTGACCTTGTTGCCAAGAAGGCCAATGGCATTTTGGGATGTATAAGTAGGGGCATAGCGAGCAGATCGAGGGACGTGATCGTTCCCCTCTATTCGACATTGGTGAGGCCTCATCTGGAGTACTGTGTCCAGTTTTGGGCCCCACACTTCAAGAAGGATGTGGATAAATTGGAGAGAGTCCAGCGAAGGGCAACAAAAATGATTAGGGGTCTGGAACACATGAGTTATGAGGAGAGGCTGAGGGAGCTGGGATTGTTTAGCCTGCAGAAGAGAAGAATGAGGGGGGATTTGATAGCTGCTTTCAACTACCTGAAAGGGGGTTCCAAAGAGGATGGCTCTAGACTGTTCTCAATGGTAGCAGATGACAGAACGAGGAGTAATGGTCTCAAGTTGCAGTGGGGGAGGTTTAGATTGGATATTAGGAAAAACTTTTTCACTATGAGGGTGGTGAAACACTGGAATGCGTTACCTAGGGAGGTGGTAGAATCTCCTTCCTTAGAGGTTTTTAAGGTCAGGCTTGACAAAGCCCTGGCTGGGATGATTTAACTGGGAATTGGTCCTGCTTTGAGCAGGGGGTTGGACTAGATGACCTTCTGGGGTCCCTTCCAACCCTGATATTCTATGATTCTATGATTCTATGAAATACAAGGTTGCTAACACTGTTCTTTCACATAATCTCCCACATGAATTAGGTATCAGTTGATTCTGTGAGCAATCCCCATGTGGCACAATTGGGTGTTTTCCTGAGCTCTGATTAGATTTCTTTACTCAGATACATACTTTCCAATCTGTGTGCTTACTGCTACTGTATACATACACTCAGCTTTTCTGCAATCACAAATGCATCACGAATACCAAAAAAAAAAAAAAAAATCTCTCTCGAGTGTCTAGTGATTAGAACAGGAAACTGAGAATTAAAACTCCAAGGTTCTATACTAGTCTCTGCCACTGGTTTTCTGCGGGCAAGCCATTTAACTTTTCTATAACTCAGGTTCCAATCTGTAAAGAGAGGTGGAATTCTACTTATCTACCTCACAAGGGAAATTGGAGCAATCCAAGCAGAAGGCAATTAATTGTGTACAATTTTTTTTTTTTTACATCTTGGGTGGAGAAAGTGGGGAGCGGATTATGTATCCTAGCAATACCCCATTCATGGAAATCACAGTACTGTTACAGTTAAGGAGGGATGCTTATCAAATGACAAATGAGAGTCAGCCACTCTTCCCCGTGCCAGGCTCTGAATCCTGGGAAACAGTGCCACATAATGCAACACCGAAATCAGTAAAATGAGCAAGGTGAGTGAAGAGCACAAGGAAAAAATGCTCCCACACTCAGCAAACAGCCAGAGACTCCAGTGTGAATGTAATGAGATGAAAATGTTGTGGTTTCCACTGGCTGTATTTTGATTACTTTATGATAATAAAAAAGAGGCAGCCCTGGTGCAGATTTCTGCTCGTTCGTTCCACTGATAGAATTGCTCAGACATTTATATACGTCAAGCATGAAAGCAGGATGTTACTGAAAATTATATTGAGGGCTAAACAAACTAGAAGGTTTTTTGAAGCTTTCATATTATGGCGATGCTAAAAAGCTCCAGTCATAAGCAGGGTCTCATGGTGCTAGGCATTGTACAAACATAGAATGAGAGACACTCCCTGTCCTTATGAGCTTGCAATACAACTAGGTCAGAGACAATAGGTGGGAGGAGAAACAGACTCAGAGAAAGAAAGGGACTTGCCCAAGTCACTGCTAGGAACAGAACCCAGCTCTCCTGATTCCTAGCCCAGTGCTCCATCCACTGGACCAGGCTGCCTCTCAAATGCATTCATCGTTCACCCTCAGTGTCTTGTTTACTCACCAGTGCTGGGTTCTTCTGCTTAGTTTCTCATAAGGAGATTTGATTTGATTTGTCCATAGTAAAGTACCTCCTTGTAGCAGGAATCCTAGAGTCTCCCACACAAGAGTTGCATTTACATCTGCAATCCAGGGCACTGAGGCAGACAATCTACAGACAATGTCTAACATGTACATTCGGAAGTTTTTATTGACTGAGCAAACTCTGGTGGCCAAAACTTGGATCACTCAATACTGGATAATATTGGATACTCAATAATGAAAGTCCCTAATTAATCTCTTAATAGAAAGATTGTCTTCCGGCCAGCTTCTTTGGATGTGGAATTATGGAGACTAGCTCCCTTCCCACTGATGATCACATAGCATCCCTGGGGCAGTTACAGGAACTGCCTAGATAGAAGGAAAGTGTTTAGTGAATTTTTAAGCTGTCTCTAACATGCGGTAACAGCTGGAAACAAGTAGCAGAGCCAGCTCTCTATTAGCAGCCAGCTCTCTGCAGGTCACCAGCAGATTATCTAGGGAACATGGTCTTGGAACTGGTGTTTTCAATACGTTCATAGCAGTGGAAGCAGACTATCTGCATTGCTAACATACTCCGCATTTAGTTTTCCTAGGCATAAGGGAAAACGAGCATGGGAGAGGAAGGCGGAGAAGACGTTACATGAGGGAACAGCTTTCGCTAGATAGGGAACAATGGGGAGCATTGGGGCTTGGAAGCTGCTAGAAGTTAGCTGGCCCCCTGCATGGAGAGCGGTCAGGGGGTGTGCCATAGAGAGAAATACAGTACTGGGCTGTCATAGAAAAAAATCTGCTGTTAAACTTGAACTCACACGTTGATGCTGAACGATATTTTCTAACTAGAGACCTAGGTCATGTGATTAATGAGTGTGTTGGAAAATAAGAGAGCAACGGACTCTATCTAATTGAAGTGTAGGCCTGTCACATGGCAGCTTTCTTTCCTGTGCTCTACTTCTCTTGTAAAAGGTTGCTGCTTAGGGAGGGAGTAGGTATAAGGAATAAGGAAGTGTTATTTACTCCTTCTCATAACATAAGAACCATAGGTCACCAAATGAAATTAATAGGCAGCAGGTTTAAAACAACAAAAGGAAGTATTTTTTCACACGATGCCCAGTCAACCTGTGGAACTCCTTGCCAGGGGATGTTGTGAAGGCCAAGACTATAACAGGTTCAAAAAATAACTAGATAAGTTCATGGAGGATTGGTCCATCAATGGCTATTAGCCAGGATGGGCAGGGATGGTGTCCCTAGCCTCTGTTTGCCAGAAGCTGGGAATGGGTGATGGGGTGGATCACGTGATGATTACCTATTATGTTCATTCCCTCTGGGGCACTTGGCATTGGCCACTGTTGGAAGACAGGCTACTGGGCTAGACCCAGTCTGGCCGCTTTTATGTTCTCGTGTATAGGCAGTTCTGGGAAACCCAGATGAGCCTGACAGAACTGCTTGCTTTCTTCAGGGGTTCAACAGAATTACAGCTATTTGCTAAATATGGTCTATGGTAAGTTCTCCTTGGCTGTCAGCACAATGAAGGCTCATCAGAATTCTCTGTATTAAGGCCTGGGTTATAGCATTTTTGGCTTCCAGAGGAAGATTAAAGAAAAAGGGCTGCCTTGCTCTTAATGGCCAAATGGACATAAATTGCACAGTCTGTGCACTCCTAGGGTGGGCTGGTGATATAGGGAAGGAAGCCGTTTCGCAGCGATGTGACCTGACTTATGGGGACACTTGAGACCTGGTCTCTGTCTCTGGTGCAGTTGCACGTGGGCTGTGCTTCAAGAATGCAATAGCTACCCGCTCTATAGCAATGTCCAAAGCAGAAAAAAGGATTTCCTGTGCGTCTGTCTCCCCTACACCAGACAATGGGCAGTCTGACAACTGGAGACATTTCTGCCTTTCCCTTTTTGCAGGGAAGAATACACAGAAACCGCCAGGAAGGTCATAGAGGAAATTCAACATGAAAGATAGGAAAAAGTGTGTGTTCACTTCTAACGTTACGTCGCATTCGCCATGCCCAGCCTTTGCTGACCTGCATGGAAAGGGTCAATGAAAGCACATGGTTTAACATAAGCTTTTCCTGGTGCTTATGGAAATAGCATTACACTGCTGAAGGGGCAGGCAAAGATTGTCTGCCGTGTCTATTTTGGGGGGGGGGAGTTTCAAAAAGCACCTAAGGGAGTTAATGGGGCTTCCCCTGGGAGGGGATGCCTAATGCCCTTAGGCATTCTGAAAATCGCTCCCTTAGTCTGTGAACTATGTGTTTATACAACTGTTACAATGGTGAAGGCCTAGGATTGGTTGGGGCCCCTGAACACGACTGTAATGCAAATAGTAATATGGAGATGGGGGCTGAACACAACCCTAATACAGTTAGGGCCTGAAGGGGAAAACACAGAGTATCAGCTAGAGGAGGGTCTGCTGCACAGATGGGACTGAGATGTGAGGTTCTTTATTTCAGGACCAGAGGATGCTCCATCTAGAGAATGGTCAACAACTCTCTCTTTCCTTCTAGAAGGTGCACCTGCATGAAGTTATTGTAAGGAATATTCTTCGAGACACTTGTTCTTAACATTCAGACCTGGGATGAGTTCCTTGCTAGAAACGTTTGCAACAGAGCAGAATGCCACAAACATTTCAGGGGTTGTTATGGTCACTCATGTACAAGTTGCTTGAGAGACCCTCTTTCCCCCTGTGTCCCACATGGCACTTGAGACTGACTGGACAGCCTTGCTCTTCAGCCTCAGCTTCCATCTAGAATGGGGTAGAACTGAACTTTTCCAATTCAGTTCCAATTCCCATCTGCAGCTTGCCCTCCTGCAAGATCTTCATCATCGTCTTGCTCCATGCAAAGCTCACTTTAAAGCCTTCCTCTTCAGGTTAGTCCATCTTCAACCATCTTATAACCTCCCAAGGAAAGTCCCTGAAAAGGGGAGGCCTTCTCTTTTATTTCATTATTTTTGTTGAAGGTAAGAAAGGTTGGTTTCTCTGGACTGTTGGAGCCAGAATTGTTTAAATTATTGTATATTGTATGCAGCATCTCAGCAGTTCTTAGGATGGACACTTCATTCAGTTCTAAAATAGTCTCTCTCTCTCTCAATTGCTCTCTGTGTAGGTGTGCATATATGATATTATATAGCACTGTATGTTCTGCCATTGCACATTCAGCAGTGTTAAAACCCAGGAAAGTTGGGAAAGAAAACACCGTGAGAACAGCTCCTCTTCCATACTCAGCATACTCTCCAATGTAGGCTTCTCTCTCTTTTCCTGAGTTTGAGTCTATGCTCTGCCTCTGTCTCTTGCAAATCATAAACACAACATTTTTTCCAAGAAGAGAAGAATCTAATGCAACACAAACATGCAATGGAGATACCTCCAGGCTGGATATAGCTTTGCATTTTATTTTTTATCCCACAGTGCATTCCCTGTGTGGTCAGAGCCAGACCCATTGCCCTGGACTGATATTGTTTTACCTGATACTTATTCCAAAGTGGATATTATTTACTCAAGTGTGCAGAATGACAAAGCAAGTTTTCTTTGGTATTTTGAAGGACATGAAGCTTCAGAGGACAGAAAGCAAATGGAGAATCTATCTATACAGATATTTATACAGCCCCCATCACCAGAGCGTCTATGAAAACGAGCACTCTGTTCTGAAGGCAGATTCGAGACTGCTGTTTTCTTCAGGCTTTAATTAGATCTGTTGCATGCAGGGCTGATGTGTGTGAGCGAGTGTGTTAACATTCTTAAAATATCATAAGTTTCTGTTCAGTTTCTCAACCTGGAAACTGAGCATAATTTACTTACAGTAACTGGCCATTCATCATGTCATGTACTGCATTATTAACTCACAATGACAGGACAGTTAACAGAGAATATATGGGAACTGAAGAACTATTAATTCTCAGTGAGACCCCAAATGTCCCTCTGATATGCTCTGCTTTTCTCATTGCTTTATTACATGATTAACTCCTGTGGTTAAACAAAAGCCTTAAGAAAGAAAACAAACTAAATTTCATGGTTTATTCTGATTACTCAAGGAGGAAGGTATACTGCAAAGCTTCCATCTCCTCTTCATCCATGCAAATAGGCCTCTCATTAAAGGACGTATGTCTTATATGCACCCCTGTAATATCACACACCAGCTCCTGACTTGCATGCAAAGCCACTGGAAGCCAAAATCCAGAATCACTGCAGGGCTTGACAGCAAGGGCAGCATCTCACATTAGAATTCTGGCATCTACAATCATAGAGCCTGGGCACTTCTATAGGCTTCCTATCCATCCTTTGGTTTGTTTCTTTCATTATTCTCTGTAATCAGGATGCAAAGTGCAGCATGCATATAACATGCCTAGGGCCACAAGGTTCTTCTGCAAGTTGCTAGGATGTCAGACTCTGGGTACATCTTAAAAGTCTCCTCCTTTAGAAAGCTTAATTTCCTGCCTTACATGGGAGACCCAATCATTCACTGTCCATGAGCTGTCCAAGGGCCCGATCCTACAAACACCACATGAGTAAATCTAGTTCCGCTGATTTAAGAAGCATTGATCTCAATGGGACTAATCGTGCAGGTAAAAGGACATGGCCCCGAACCTCAAATCTACTCATGGCCAAGATCCTCAAAGGTAAAGCCGTTAAGTAGAAGCTGAACTGCATAGAGGCATCTATACCTTCGCTGTGCTACTGGCACAAAAACACCTTTAATTCATGTTGCTTTTCTTTTGCCTTCCTTTTTTGCTGTGACTGCTTTTTAGAGAAAATGAGAATCCAGCTTTTGAGTCACTCAAAGAGGCTGTTGCTGAATTAGAATTTGCGTAATATTTGGAGGGGCTGTGATTAAAGGCTCTAAGTGCCAACCGCTCCACGGACAATGTTAAGTGGAGAAAATGAGGCTCAGGTCAGACACTGACTGAGTCAATGGCAGCACTAGCAAAGGCATCCCCTGCTCAAGCCACTGAACTACATCGTGACTAAGTTAACAAATCACTCTTTTCTTTTTAATTGTGAGATGACATCACAGAGCAAAATTAATAGGGCAGAATATAATGGTTATAACAATAGCTGTCTTAGCAGCTAGTCTCTATTTAATTTATGTTTTCATAGGTGGTAGAAAGGACAAAAAGTTCTGAACGGGGACTCATGGTAGCAGTTTTTTTTTCTATTAAGCTATTTTTTTAAATTGAAGTTGTCAAGGTTCCTTCCCCACTCTGCACTCTAGGGTACAGACATGGGGACCTGCATGAAAGACCCCCTAAGCTTATTCTTACCAGCTTAGGTTAAAAACTTCCTCAAGGTATAAACTTTGCTTTGTCCTTGAACCCTATGCTGCCACCACCAAGCGTGTTAAACAAAGAACAGGGAAAGAGCCCACTTGGAGACATCTTCTCCCAAAATATCCCCCCAAGCCCTACACCCCTTTTCCAGGGGAAGGCTTGATAAAAATCCTCACCAATTTGCATGGGTGAACACAGACCCAAACCCTTGGATCTTAAGAACAATGAAAAAGCAATCAGGATCTCAAAAGAAGAATTTTAATTGAAGAAAAAGTAAAAGAATCACCTCTGTAAAATCAGGATGGTAAATACCTTACAGGGTAATCAGATTCAAAACAGAGAGAATCCCTCTAGGCAAAACCTTAAGTTACAAAAAGACACAAATACAGGAATATCCATTCCATTCAGCACAGCTATTTTACCAGCCATTAAAAAAAAGAAAATCTAACGCATTTCTAGCTACATTGCTTACTAACTTTTTACAGGAGTTCTGAAGAGCATTCCTGACCTGGTCCCAGCAAAAGCATCACACAGACAGACCCTTTGTTTCCCCCCACTCCAGCTTTGAAAGTAACTTGTCTCCTCATTGGTCATTTTGGTCAGGTGCCAGCGAGGTTATCCTAGCTTCTTAACCCTTTACAGGTGAAAGGATTTTGCCTCTGGCCAGGAGGGATTTTATAGTTCTGTATACAGAAAGGTGGTTCCCCTTCCCTTTATATTTATGACAGAAGGGTTGAAATTTAATCATATCTTCCCATGACTGAACGTACTAGTTTTTCATTCTGGCTCTCATTTCAAATCAGTTGTGTGAACGGTACCGTCTGTGGAACTGAGCTGATAAATCATTCATTTTCTAGAAATTGGGCTAGTGCAAAACTACAATTAAGATAAGCCACCTTATTGCTGTGCATCTAAACTAGAACCTCTTCAGAAGCTTAGTCAACTGGGGTCAGGAGCCAGCTCAGCCCACCCGGAGTTAGCCTGGCAAAACAAGTCACTGAAAAGATATATAACTCTTTGCACTTTGGTACTTTGCCTCTTTCACCAAGGTTCCTTCCACCTGCCGGAGAGTCTCAGACAGCAGAACGCTTCGCCCAAAGTCAAACTCTCTCACTTCTGTTTTTGGATGAATGTTTTGCTCCTGAAAGGCGCTGACTTGACAGCCCTAGAGACTCAAATCCTCCCTTTACTCCTCCTGGTGAATAAACCATAGACACTTACAATGCTCAAAGGAGCCCCATCTCCCTGGGATGGAGACCAGGGGGCATGCAAGGAAGGATTATTCATGTTGGTATCCCTGCTGGGTTCAGTCTGAGACTGTGGCTACACTACGGAATTTACAGCATCTCCACTGCACTAGTGCAAACACGCTAAGCTGACGGGAAAGAGCTCTCCCATCAACTTAATCACTCAGGCCCCTGCGAGTGGCGGTAGCCATGTCCTTGGAAGCAGCTCTCCTGCTGACATAGTGCTGTCCAACCCCGGGGCTTAGGTCAGTGTAATTTACGTCACTCAATGGCGTGGTTTATTCACACCTCTGAGCTACATAACTTACACTGAAGTCAGTTGTCATGTGTAGCCTGAGTGCTAGTATATTATGGCATGCGCTGCTAATAATATATGCCACGTGGTTGGGAAATCTGCACAATCACAATAGGGAACTCTCTGGATAACTGGTTGTGCACCCCAGATACCACCAACCCCTTTGTGTTTCTTAGTAATCTTACCTCTCATTCTAAGAGTCCCCCTGATGAAGGTGACTGACTGCATGCCAGACCCTAGTCTAGTCAGACACTATACTCAGCTGCTGGAAATATTCTGGTGTCTTGTTGCTTTTCCCTTATTTCTCTGGCTCACCAACTTTTTTTAGGCAAAAAGCAGGAAACACACCTTCTGAGGCTGCAGACATGACCTCTCAGAAGATAAGATAAGATGACCTCTCAAATCAGGTAAGGCCTGTACTGTAAAAGGTGAGGTCATTTAGCAAACATTGCACTAGCCTTGTGCCAGAGGTCAGAAGTACTAGGTGGAAGGTGAAAAGTCAGGTCAGGTACAGCTATTCACATGACTTAGACATTTCACTAATTCTCAGGGATTAAGATTCTGAGAGGAACATTATGAGCTGGCTCCTCTTTAACCGTACTGTAATCTCACAGCTGTTTCTGTGCTGGAGAGAATCACCTTTTTAATTCACTCTCCAGACTGAGAGCAAACAAGCATATTGAGAGCTGTATTCATTGTACCCTAACCAGTGCAAGGATCCTCCAGCCCACAGGAGAGGAGGAAGCTGAAGAAAAAAATCTGTAAGTGACTCTGAGGTTAAACAAATATCAAGGTGCACATAAGCTTGCAATGGGAAAAAGCAAGAAATGGCTCAAATGGCTAAAGCACCAGCAATTTTGCAAATATTCGTAATGCTTTCTATTAATAAAAGTTACTGAATGAAGATCCTTTGTGTGTTTTCCATGAGAAACTGAACATAGTTAAAATGTACTTTTAAAACTGCATCGACTATTCTTCGTTTTGCAGCATGAAAAATACATAAACCGAACAGCTGCTTTGGGCAAGTGGAGGCCAGGAAGACTCAGGGGAGTGGCAATGGGACATGGAACCTTTCATTGCCAGAGCACTGCTTTACAGCTGACCTAGGTCCATAGAGACCAAAATAATTAGCCATCTGACATCCATTTGATGATCCCTGGGAAATGTGGGAGTCAGTTCTTAAAACAACCAAAAGCGCAATCACAGTGAATCTTAATTGGTACCCTTGTTGGCAGTCCATGCACAGAGGCATAGGCTCTGATTCAACAAGGTATGGGAGCACTTTTGAGTATGTGGTTAAGTTTGACCCCTCTTCAGAAAGCACTTCTGCACATGCTTACGTATTTTGCTGAACCAGAGCCTAGGCCAGAAGAATGCGGCTTGCCGCACCTGTTCTGAGGATAAATAAGGAAGTTCATTCTCTACAAGCTGTAGCTCCAGTACCTTTCATTACATTATAATTCACTGCCATACATCTATGCACACACACATATCGTCAAGGTTCTCTTCCATGCACACACTTCAAACACATAATAGCTTCAGAAGGTCCTTGGGTACCCATTTCTCACAACAGAGAAACTTTTAATTATTCTCCGGTATATCTCAGGAGAAGAAGAGAGGGGAATCCTTCTGGCTAAATCACAATAATTTATGAGAAAATAAAAAATATCAGCCATTGTATGGTAAATATGTATAAATTCCTCGTCTTCATTTCCTGGTCATAAACACGTTTCTTTTATGATCACGGTTGTTTTCTTTTTTTAAAGAAACTCTAAATGCCCAAGGCTCAGTTTCCGAATGTTTAAGATATGACTCACCAATTAAAAATTAAAAAGAGAACAGTTTATCTTTGGTTCTTTTTTGGGTAATATTTTAAAGACAGAGGGTTTGTTAAACAAAGGCAGCTGGTGTCGAGTGTTAAAACTTCATTTTTAAAGAAGCTCTTTTTGAAAAATTGACCATAGCAGGATATTTCTGTGGGAGAAGAAACGGATAAAAATTTAATGTGTATTTTTAAGAAATCTGTGATTACAATTCACGCTGGGAGCTCTGAAGCATGGAAAGTGTCCTGATTTGGTTTCTCATTTTGCATTTTTATTGGCTAGGAATTAATAGGAATATTCATATTCCTACTGCCAAAAGACAGCCCAGCATTGCCACCGCTCCTGATGTTATCATGAGCCTCGCAATGTGTGCTGTTTTACTGAAAGCTCCAGCTCCTGGGGATAAGTGAGATTTTGTGACAATCTTGGCTTTCATTAACACAAAAAAAAAAGGGCGGGGGAGGGTTCCTAGCCCCCATGGTGGCTTCAGAATTTCACCAAGCATCCTAAAGGCTCAGAAACAAGATTAAAAGGAACCTAAAATTATTATTTGTAAATCTCTTGATTTCTGGAGGCCTGACTTACGATTTTTCAGCTTTTGGGGTTGGCAGTACAGACAGCAGTGCCAAGGTTCTCTAATAGGGCTGCAATATCTTACAGTAATAACCACAGAATCATAGACATGTAGGCTTGGAAGGGACCTTGAGAAGCCATCAAGTCCATCCCTCTGCACAGTTGTAGGACCAAGTAAACCTAGCCCATCTCTGACAGGTGTTTGTCCAACCTGTTGTCAAAATCCTCCAAGGATGTGGATTCCACAACCTCCCTTGGAGGCCTGTTCCAGAGCGTATCTACCCTTATAGGTAGAAAGTTTTTCCTAATATCTAACCTCAGTCTCCCTTGCTGCAGATTAAGGCCATTACTTCTTGTCCTACCTTCAGGGGACATGGAGAACAACTGATCCCCATCCTCTTTATAACAGCCCTTAACATATTTGAAGACTTTGTTAACCTTTTTTCATTTTTGTTGCTTTCCTCTGGACTCACTCCAATTTGTCCACATATTTCCTAAAGTGGGGCTCCTGGCACAGTACTCCAGCTGTGGTCTCACCAGTACTGAGCAGAGTAGTACATAGAGTAGTTAATTCATCCCAGAGTGATATTAGCCTTTTTCACAGCTGCATCCAAGTGCTGACGTATTCAGTTTGTGATCTGCTATAAGTCACAGATCCTTTTACTACCACATTGCCAGTTATTCCCCACTTTGCAGTTGTGCCTTTGATTTTTTCTTCCAAAGTGAAGTACTTTGTACTTGTCTTTATTTAATTTAATCTTGTTCAATTCAGGCTAATTCTCCCATTTGTCAAGATCGTTTTGAATTCTAATCCTGTGCCCCAAAGTGCTTGCAACCACACACCCCCAGCTCTGTGTCATCTGCAAATTTTATAAGCCTACTTTCTACTCCATTATCCAAGTCATTACAGAAATATTGAATAGTATTGGACCCAGGACTGACCCCTTCAAGAACCCAGTAGATACCACCTCTCAGTGTGACAACGAACCATTGATAACTACTCTTTGCATCTGGTCTCTCTATCAGTTGTGCACCCACTTACAGTAATTTCATCTACACTGCATTTCCCCAATTTGCTTATGAGAATGCCATGTAGGAAGGACTGTGTCAAAAGCCTGACTAAAATCAAAATATATTATCTCTACTTCCTCTCCCCAATCCACTAGACCAGTAACCCTGTCAAAGAAGGAGATTAGGTTAGTTTGGCATGATTTGTTCTTGAGAAATTCATGCTGGCTATTCCTTATAACCCTATTGTCCTCTAGGTGCTGAGAAACTGATTGTTTAATAGCGGCAAAGAGTCCTGTGGCACCTGACAGACTAACAGACGTATTGGAGCATAAGCTTTCGTGGGTGAATACCCACTTCGTCGGATGCATGTGTTTAATTGATTGATTGTTTAATAATTTGTTCCAGTATCTTTCCAGGTATCAAAGTTAGGCTGACTGGTGTATAAGTCCCTGGATCCTCTTTGTTCCCCTTTTTAAAGACAGGTACTATGTTTCCCTTCTCTAACTCCCTGTAACTTCTCAACATCCTCCAGGAGTTCTCAAAGACCATTGCTAACGGTTCCAAGATTGCTTCAGCTAGTCCCTTAAGTATAATAGATCACAAATTGCCTAGGCTTTAGCAGACTGATGATGAAGGAAAGCTGTGCAAAATGTTCCTTACAAAATTCAAAGCTCCTCCAAAGTTACCTGCCTTTTTATAAAAAAACAAACACAGGCCTAGTTCATCCGAAGAATCATTAAGGTATGGGAAGAGCACAGGCTGCATACGGCACATGTGTAGAGGTGAATGCATAGCAGGTTTTATTTCATCTTTCTGTCCCCTCCAATCCTGGGAGCTACTCTATCTTGTGCCAGCAGATAATAGTCTGCAAAAGGCTCTTCCAATGGCCTTGATCTCTGGAGGAACATCATACTCTGGTCCAGCCCTTATCTGTCCTTCTCTACCACGCCTCCATCCCAGAATGCCCCTTTTCCTGAGATAGGGGCCAAAGGGATTCAAGTGGTACTCCTATGTCAGCTCAGGATCCTCTACATTAGGGGCATCCCCAGCTGCTGCCTTAGGCCAGCTTTACTGGAGCAGTGCAACGGGATCTAGCCCTTTGAGTCACGATTCCCTCCAGGAGCTACTCCTGGGGCTGCCCAGCTATGCCCTGCCCTATATTCCAGGGGCTGAGCCTGGCGGCTCAATCTGGCCCATAATAAGTGACAACAAGCACCTCAGCCCTCAAGGCCCTGATCTGGGTCCTGGGACACTACAGGATGAGTTATAGGAGCTGAACTTTCAATTTCTAACATGTAGGGTTCATTTTGTGGGGCTAAGGACAAACTTGACTGCTCCTTAGGCAAGACAAATTACGATAACTAGAATGCCAAGAGTTTTAAAGGCATGATGGAATCAGGGATGCGACTGAGCTATTTATTCTGCAAGGACAGAGAGAATATGAATTAGAAACCAGACTCCTTTTAATATGTAAAGCAGCAGGATGTCTAATAATTTCAAGACTTAATTGTACCATGAGTATCATGAGCAGCACTATAGAAATCACATCTTTTCCAGAGAATCCCCCAAATTCACGAGAAAAGAATTACTAATTCATGAGGAAGGAAGTATTTCATAAATTATATAACAGAAAAAAATTAATCAAAGAGCATTTCAGGAGTGCTATATGGTTGCATGCCACATGTCCTAAAGCAACCAAACATAATCACTGTTCTAAGTAGGAACAAAAGCTCTAAGGGGGCTGAGGTATGTTTGACACTGCTCACAGCAAAATTATTTCACAAGAAAATGCGTGTGTGTGCCTGGCAGCTGCTGATGTCTTACTTCCTATGCATCAGTTTTGTTCTTCGTTTCCACAGCAGACACTTTCCTGAGCCTGTCTGGCACCAGTCTCCGTGCACAAGACTGTGTATCTTCAACAGTTTTATGAAATTAATACCATCAGCCACTTCACTGTAAACACATGCAGGGAAGTGATAGAAGGTGCTAAAAAAGAAGGGTCCTGCATGAATGTACCATAGCTGTTACCCTGGCAAAAGAGCAATGCTGCATCTCAACAGGAGGGCTCATTATAGATACAGCTGGGAGACAGATAACCATTTGTTCGGCACAATTTATGCTATTTCCAGATAGTTTGGTAACTTATTTATCTGTCCAGTGAAGCAAAGTATATTTAATATTTTACAATGAAATATACTTTTAACATTACCCAAAACTTTTCCTACTGTGTTCCAGAGACAGCATCTTGCATCTGAGCTGGAAATGTGCAGTTCAGGAGTTGGGAATTTCCTCCCCTCCCAATCTCTCCCCCCAGTGTCCCCATCTATTACTCCTTGGTGAATATTTGCAGTATAGTTGTAGCCATGTTGGTCCTAGGATATGAGAGCGACAAGGTGGGTGAGGTCATATCTTTTATTGGGCCAACTTCTCTTGGGGAAAGAGACAAACTATTGAACTTGCATAGAGCTCTTCTTCAGCTCTGGGTTCTTCAGGTACCAGGCCTGAAGAAGAGCTCTGTGTAAGCCGGAAAGCTTGTCTCTTTCACCAAGGTAAGTTGGTCCAATAAAAGATATTACCCCACTTACCTTGACTCTCTGTTTTGTGAATAGCAATTGATAATTAAACATGAGGCTTTTCCCTTTCATGGGGGAAACACCCTCCCCCCCAAACCCCAAAACAAAACCAAGAACCGGCAACATTAATATCCACATGCTGAGAAGGGTGCGTAACCAATAGAAACTCTCTCATGGACCTATTCAACAGCAAGAGGAACAAATTAACCCCAGGTGATGATAATGCTAAAGGATAATAGTGCTGCAATACGTATTCAGGCAAAATCCATCTGATTCAGCAGGATGTTGGCTGAATAAGAGTTATGGGACTGGACCTAGGGCATGCCCAAACATTTATTTACAACCTGTTAATAATATACAGATATGGAAGTGTTCATATGGCTAAATGGCATCCCCTCCCTCCTCCTGAGATAAGAGCTGTGGCAAGCTAGAACCAGCATAAAGCACATAGGCGGAATTGTTATCTAAATACCATCCTCTGATGACTGCCTCTCTCTTTTCTGTTCATGAATCAGTCACAGAACAATCTCACTTGCTCCTTATTGTATTTTTCACAAGTAATTTAATAAAAAGATACACTATTTATATGTAAGGCCCTACCAAATTCACGGCCATGAGAAACGTGTCACGGACTGTGAAATCTGATCTTTTGTGTGCTTTTACCCTATACTATACAGATTTCATGGAGGGAGACCAGCGTTTCTCTGACAAGGGGTCCTGACCCAAAATGGAGATGCAGGGGGGTTGCAAGGTTATTTTGGGGGGTTTGCGGTATTGCCACACGTACTTCTGCACTGCCTTCAGAGCCGGGAGGCCGGAGAGCGGCGGCTGTTGGCCGGCTGCCCAGCCCCGAAGGCAGTGCCAGCAGCAGGGCAGAAGTCAGGGTAGCAGTACTGTAAACCCCCCCCCCCCAATAACTTGTGACCCCCAGCCCAACATCTCCTTTTTGGGTCAGGATCCCTACAATTACAGCATCCTAATATTTCACATTTAGATAGCTTAAATAATTAAATTTATTATTTTTAAAATCCTATGACCATGACATTGACCAAAATGGACCATGAATTTGGTAGGGCCCCCTAGTTATATGTAACATTCTTTGGGACAGGAACCATCTTTTTGTGCTAGTACAATGGAGTCCTGGTCCCCCACTGGGGCTCCTAGGAGCTGCCATAATACAGAAAATAAACAACAATAAGATGTTCACTGGATAATCTGGACAGAATCATTTCAGATAATTTGTTATTCCTTGTTACAAACCTTTTACTTCAGATATTCCCTATCCATTATTTGTGGTGTTTGGCCGGTCACATAGAGAGGCTTTGGCTCTCTGACTGGACAGATAAAACTTTTAAAATAGGAGAATAAAGCATATGGATTGGCAAGTGACCAACAGTGCTAAAGAAATCATACGTAAATAGTCAGCAGCAAATCCTGATGTTCACATATGAGCAGCCTTGTTCTCCTGTGGATCAGGGCATTCTCACAAAGAAGAGCCAAAGACATCTCACAAAGACTGAACAATCTCACAAAGACTGGTATGAGCACATTCAAACCAAACCAATTGTGTGAATTCAAACAGATGTTCATGAACATTGCATCTGCAGAGTTTGACCCGTTCTAAATCAGACCATCAAGCAAAAGAAATAGGACCTTTTGTAAAGCATTAACAGCCTAGACGTAAAGACCACAGGACATTGAGCCATTGCAAATTATTGCGTGACTACTACCTATTGAGATAACTAAAAAAAAATTCTGTGACCAAACACAAGTATATTAGGCTCATGACAGGGGAACCTGGATGAAGTTCTATGGTCTGTGTTATACAGGTCAGACTAGATGATTTAATGGCCGCTTCTGGCTATGAAATCTATGAAACTATGTAGCTCTGAAATTAATTAAAGCAAATGTTCAGAGTCAAGTAAATGTGCATATATTTGATGTGACTTTAAATTGGTGGCTGTACTGGGTGCTTTTATCTTTCATGGCAGCTCTTCAACATGCCTTAAAAGCTTTTTTCTTTTTTATTCTCTTTTCTGCTATTACTAAAAATTAAAAAGGGGAAGTGAGCTGCAATAGCATTATGGGCTAACCAGGGTGTCTAGGGTCTAGTGTTCCAGAAACACTGTCACAGCTCTCTGCTACTGTCAAAATGTGAAAAGCAGGAAGCAGAAGTGAGTTTTGACCACAGATTATCTGCCCGTCAGCTGGCATTATCTGTCTCCCTCTCTACTCATAAAGCACCCCACCACTGTGGCAGCTAAGAATTTTGAATTAACCCGAGCTGCCATAATTAATCATAGGCAGTGCCCAGGGTTGTATGGAAGCCGTGATCAGGATAACATGGAGCAGCATGTTGGCTGAACAAAAACGACCTCTCCTGACTTCTGGCTGAAGTGTCATGGGATAAGGAAGCAAACGGTAGGATCTTTACATCTGCAATGCCCCCAGCCATTGCGCTGTCCTGGAGGGGGTGGAGGGTGAGGGAAGTGGCACCTGGCGGTGCTCTCTAGTGAACCCCATAGGCCCAAACAACAAATACTGACCCTCCTTAAGTAGCTATATCCAGCCCTCATCTCCTGGAGTGACAGTTCTTGGAATGTGGGGTCTTTGGGGCATGGAGTGTAGGGTGGAAATCAGGAGCTTTCTCAGAGTGGGGGAAGTAACACGATGAGTCCAAATTAAACCCACCCAAGCAGGACAATCCAGCTCCACTCTGTGCTGACTTTGTTCTGGCTCATTGCTGAGGGGCTTTCCAGAGAGTGGGTGATTTACATGCCTCCATGTGCTCCCAGAGGCGAGATGTCCTGGCAGGCATGAAGAATGTAGCTCTGGCTTTGGTGGGGATATGAACGTAGCGTGTAATGAAATCTGAGGCGATAGTAACAATATCTGCCTCACAGGGATGCTGTGAGGAGTAAATAATGTTTGTAAACCACCTTGAAAATGCAAAGCTCTGTATGAGCACTAAATATTGTTCTCATCATGGAGTAATCAGCCCCAAACGTTCCGTAATCAGCCTCAAGTGTGTGTCGCTGCTTTATTACACTTTCCTTCGGCTGGGCTAGAAACAATTCACAGAGAACTATACAAAGAGCACAGTGGCTCAGACCTGCTCCCAGCAAACAGTTTTAGTAGCATAGTAATAAGCTAGGACAGAAGTTTATTCCTCAGATGGATTAACAACCTCTCTCTTGCAAATGAGTCTGTTTACTTGGCAAAAATTTCTGAATGTGTTCTCCTTCTCTGAGCATACCAACCAAAGGCTGTGTGTGTAAAGTCTATTCTTCACATGAGTAAAGGAAAACTTTTGCTCTCATTTTTACAAACAAGGAAATCTGGCATCTTAACTGTTAAATCCGACTATAATTATTCTGTGTTGAGATTGCTCTGATGTCATTGCTGTAACTTGATCCTTCCAGGGTTTTTTTTGCTCTGGATGCCTTTAAATAGCAGTTCTGTGAATATGTTTTGTACTGATCTCTCTGATGAGTCCTAGAAGGCAAATACCAGTGCATCTGATATAGATGAAAGCAAAGAGAAGCAATCAAATTTCAACCATGTCTACATCCTTAAGAGTGAGCCCATCAGTCCATGGCTATCGGTTTGACACAGCCTTGCGAAAGAAAGCTGTGGCCAATATCTATGAAAGCACAGATCAAGAATCTCTTCAAAAGCTCTTCAAAAACTCTGGAGACAAGAAAGCAGAGGAAAGAGCCAGGATCATACTTGACGCTGATCAGGACTTGGAGGAGAAAACACGAGCATTAATGGCACTAAAGCAGAGAACAAAAGACAAACTTTTCCAGTTTCTGAAACTTCGGAAATATTCCATTAAAGTTCATTGAACTATCTAAGGGAAAGGAGATCGAAGAAAAGCTATATTTAAAGAACAAAACTGAGTTTGTGAAATCTTAAGAAATATGATATTCTCCACAACCATGGAAGCTTCTGGCCAGACAAGTGAACCTGAAAACTGGCTATAAGCATTCAATCCAATTTTACACACTGCAGAAAGCTTCCAGGAGTGATTGAAAACTCTCCAAATGCGAAAGAACCGGTATCAGCAACAGGAGAACCAGAAAAGCCTACGTACGAGTGAAAGAAACCAGCATGTTTGGCAAGAAACATACCCAGCAAGCTTCCAGGCATAGAACTATGGGACAATGACACAAGCATCCAGTCAGACTCAATTTTCTCAGTAAATCTGAGGTGAAAGCAGAATAGAACATTTTCTTCTACTTGTTTACTGGTTTCATCTTTTTTTTAAACCTGTTTTTACTGAATCTTTAAATGATTTCTAAGCCTCACTGTTGTCTACTGGGATGGAGGGTTGTAGTGACTGATCAGCTATTGATCATTTATTTTGCATTTGTTAAAATGCATTAAAAATACACCACATGGGTGTAACAAGTTCAACCTTCAGGGAGTGCATTTTCTTTAGAAACACTATGCAATTGTATCTCTTTTCTCATTGTTATGTGGTATACTCGTATCATGAAATTTTTGCACAAAAGCAAAAATAATGAAGTTCCTCTCCTGAACTGAATTTACTGTGAAAGTCTTTTTAAAGATATTTTGTTCATTTCTCATTGATATTAATATACCATAATTACAGAGCTTACTTGTAGATAGTGTGTTAGATATTAGAAATACTCCATGGTAGTGTTTTATGACAATGCTATAATTACGTTGACTATAATTTATTGCATATGGTGAGCTACAAACCTAATAAATTATAATGATACTATATAACCACTTTTGTCTGCAATGCTTGATTCTAAAAGAACGTGGGTTTCTATGTTCTTGGCTTTTTACTTTTTAAATATATCCTTTTGTGGGGATGTGGTGAAATATGAGATCTCTTTCCTTAACTGCCAATCAATCCATTTGGAAGCAGATTCTTAAAACTCCTGGGTTTAAAATCCTGGCCCCACTGAAATCAATGGGAGATTTGCTATATTGACTTCACAGGAGCTGGGATTTCATTCCTTGTTACTAAACTCTGACTTTGGTGCATCCAGGAAGCTGCTCTGATAGAGCTTAAATGGAAATCATCAGACTCTTAACTGCTGATTCTCTTAGGCTGAATTAGGCTAATGGTTAATATTAACTCAATGGGTATATTTTGCATTTTCTCCCTGAAGCCTCCAATATAAATTATTTAGAAAATAAATAGTAGCAAACAAAAATAAACAATCTGGTTCCTCCAGGCTCCCATCTTTCCTGCAAACAAGGGGATTTATGGAAAATCCACTGAAATCAATGGAATTTTATAATTGACTTCAATGGCAGCAGAATCAGGAATTTACAATCTCTCTAGCTGTTTATATTGCAGCACTCACCATGTTGCTTATGTGCAAAGTCATTAAACACAGCTACAGAATAGCTATTTATAAACATATCCTCTAATAATCTGCCAGCTGAAAAAAATAAATTCCCATGACCCTGCTTACTCCACTGAAAGTTAAAATGATTCAGAGTAATAGGCCAGCTTCTGCTTTCTTACAGTGAAAAAATACAAATGGGCTATAAATCAGGTAGGCTAGAAATAGCCCCTTTAAATTACTTAGTAGAGCAGGTAATTGTATTTATTTATAGATTTATAAAGCTCAACCACACATTCCCAAGGAGCAGGAGCAAGTTTAGAAATGCCATAGCCCACTGATCAATATCAGTTCTAAGTAAATTCCCTCCAGGATAAGGCAGGCACGGCCCAAAGATCGCGCAGGCTAAAGCCTGAGAAATTATGTGAGTCTTAGACCATACCATGAAGATCAAAAGACTTGGAGTCTGTCAGACCAACAGCGGAAGTGAGTTCCAGAGCTGAATGCCCTCCAAGCTAATCTGGGGGTCAATAGCAAAAGCCAACTGCATATAGAATGGGCTTATTTATGCAGCAGTTTGGGCTGCTATATAACTGATCTAGTCGTCCCCCCTGCCAGAGGCAGAGCTGGAAAGAATTGGGTGCAAGACTGCATACTGGAACCACCAGTCTCCAGAGAGCTGGTCAAAAAAATATTTGACTGAACAATTTTCCCGGAGAAAAGGCTATTTCATCAAAATCTAAATATTTCACGAGACCATGTAGATTCTGACAACATGTTTTATGGCAAAGTTTTGAAACGATTCATTTAGACTTTCTCATTTCATTTAGATAACATAGAAATGTTTCTTTTAGACTTGTTTGGTTTCACTTCATTTTACTCTGATATTATTAATTTTATAATATTTTACTGTTTCAACATAATCTACATGGAAGCTGTTGAAAACATAATTTTGATGTTTTTGAATCAAAATATTTCAGCATTTCAGTTCCATGATTTTGATATTTTGTCCCACTTCAGGGCAAAGACAAACATAGAAATATCTGAATTTCCCATGGGATGGAAGTTCCATTTTCTGCACCTCTGTATTAAAGATACAGGTGAGCAATCTGCTCCATTTTATACAAATTAGTTGCAGCCCTCAGGATTGTAGCTCAGTGGCTCTGGCATGGGTGCCGGCCCCCGCTATAAACTGCTAAGTGCAGATGTGCAAACATTGGTAATGGCTCCCTTGACCTATCTGCACTCACTTTTAAACTGGAAACACCAGGATTTGTGGACTGGGGAAGAACACCCGTGGCGTGAGGCCGTGCAATATCTCCTGGCTTGAATAAAATGAGACAACAACATAACACATGAATATAGATCCTGATCCTGCATTCTGATCCACGCAGGCAGACTCCTGTGCCTGGTCAGAGCCTCTTTCAGGGACTCTGGACTGGCACAAGCCTTTATCCCATTGCACAGTTGGGACCATACTAAATGTCTTACGTGATGTGTGTGTCTAAGGTGTCAGCTCCAAGAACTTTCCTAGCGCCGGGCCTGATCCAAAGCCCACTGAAATGAATGGAAATACTTCCAATGACCTCATTTAAACGTGTGTAGCCATCTGTGGTGGGACAACACAGTGTGTGTGCAGATCCCCTTGACAACTTCAAGGAAGTCACTCAGGGGATTTGTGTTGCAGAGTTTTTTCCATGTGATTTACACAAAAAATGGGCTCATGTGGGAGACAGAAATGCTCTAAGAATAGAATCCCCGGGGGTGATATACCCATGGAAGTCCACATTGCTTTGGTTAGTATTATATACTGGGAATGGAGGGGCTTTCTCGGAAATCATACTGCAGGAAGATGCTTTAAAAATACAGAAACAGCTGGTACCGACGAATGTACGTGCTCGCCTCCTTTGCTTATCTGAAATCAACAGCTGTCACTCCCCCTAATATGGTTAAGCGTCCCACAGTCCATCTCCGATCTTCACCCTCTCTCCCCCTGTATTCTTGGTTATCAGGCTTGATACAGTTTGCATTTCCCATGTGAAATGAATGTGTTGCTGTCAATCCAGTCACTCATTCCCATAGCCCCAAACCGCCACACAGCTGTGCTTAGCTGGTAATCTGTGCTCAAGACACACAGAGCAGAGGAGGCTGCAAGTCAGGACCAAGGCGCATGCAGAGCTGTTTGTGTGGGCCCAGAGGTAGAGTACCAAGGGCAGCATGTGGTCAGGAGTGAAGCGCCCTGGTAGTGCTTTGGAAGCGGAGCCAGTGGCAGGACTGGACTAGCGAGTGTGAGGACTCAGGTGTGCAGAAATGTGTATTTTATAGCCTGTGGTTTTTTAAGCTGTACTTGTCAGACTTATTTAAAAACAATATTGCTGCCTATTGCCAAGGCACTTCCATGCCTCACATCTCGAATAATAACCTGTCATAAATCAACCACCTATCGCAGAGCCCTGTGACTTGCTCTATGCCTGCAGGGAAATGCAAGTTTGCACCTTTGGGGACATTATGTATGAATCCACCGTGCAGAGTAATGGCCATGCAATTCCTGCCAGTGACAATGGGTGCTGGGAAGCTACAGTCCCCAGGTAACTATCTTCTGTGCAATAGAATAGTATGGCAAGTATAGCTATCTTCTGTGCTACACATTACCTCTAACCTTTCCCCGCCCAGTGCGAACCAGTACGCTGGAGAAGCTAGATACGGTGGCTGCCAGCTCCTTCCTTTGTAGGATGGGGATCCGAAAGAAGCCGCAGCAACACCAATTAAAGCATTTGCTGCTGATGCTTCTTAATACAGCTAAGATGGTCACGGTAATAGCAATTTGCATAGCATGACTGATAACATCCTACGATTTAAGAGTTTATAGTCTCCCTTATCTAATGACATTGAAATCATTAGCCCACATGGGTTCCCTGAAGAATAAAGACTGTGCTCAAAAAAGTCACTTGCTTATTCATTTTCTGTGGTTATAATCTGCATTTCTGCATCTCATTCCTGCAATCTTGACCTTCATTCCGTTTCAGCTCGGTTTATATTTGATGCATGGTAAAGCAGCTCATGTTTCTGTCATTGCTACTCTTTAGGCTAGCTCTCATGATATAACTGCAAGGAAAGTGTTTACAAGTCACACTGTTTGTAACACAAGTTTCATCAAGCTCTAGAAATGGTTTCTCTCTGTCAGGTTGATGTTGCTCACTTGCTTTCCTTCCTGCCATTGGAAACACCACCCAGGACACAAATCTGAACCTATGAAATGCAGTGCTCATGATGCCCCATCTACATGGACGGGTCCTGCTGGCGGGAGCTGATGCTCTTTCTGACGTTTGCACTACGCTATTGATATAATTCACACAGAATAGATGTGTTGGGGCAGGTCATCCGCATTGTGCTGGGCCCTTCCTGAGCACTTTTTGGTGCAGACTGTGTGTCTGTTGGAGTAAATATGCTGCAGTCATCAGACAGTGCAGAAACGCAGCTGCAAGATACAGAATCTATTGTCAGTGCTCCCCTTGCAACAAAAAGAGGAAAAGGCCTGTTCAAGGTATTTCCTGCCTTCAGGAGCCATGCATTTCCATTAATTCTTTTCACTGAGTCAAACTGGCTATACTAGATATCCCTGTGTCCTAGAGTCCTCAGGAACATGCGTCTCACCAGCTAATTTTAAACTGCTCCACAAGTGACACTGTAAAGAAGACTATGACCAAATGATTCTGCACATCTGTTCTATCTATCTCAACAAGTAACACTAGAACACAGCAAGGAAAGAGACTCCGGAGGTTCACAGTAAGTGAAATGAGAAATATAGGTACTTCCCTGGCTGGAAGAAAAGCTGTTACAAGTGGAGGTTTCAAAGAAGATTATGTTTTATTCAACACCTAACTAAAAGCATCACTCTGTGCAACATCCCAGTGTGCCAAACTCAGAGCATCTTCAGGAGAAAGGAAGGCATATTCAGAATAACTGGGTGCAATGTATAAGGAGCCCAAAGGAGGCAATCCTGAGGACAATGACAGTAGTAACATAATCACAGAGTAGCATCTGAGGCCTTCTTCCTTGCTAACCAACCAGATCCCAGCATCATCAGGTTTCCATTAGAAAGATCATTCTTATTGTCTGTCCTTATAGGAAGATGGCATTTGGAATATGTAAATATTCTCTGGTTCCAGCTGTGTAAAGAACAGGGTTTGAGATGTTCCCTGATGGCAGAATATGAGGTCCTGTCGTGTTTAACCTCTTGTGGAAGGTACACGGGGTTTTGCAAATAGAGCTGATTATGATGGTGCATGTCAGCATCTGCATTACTTCTAAAAGGACAGGCTGCTTGGGTCAGTGGCAGCATTTACTGATACAATGTCCCTTGCACTACACTGGGGGGATGAGACAGATTAAAGTTTCACCCTCAGCTGGATGTAACTGTCAGTCTTGTGATTTTTTTTCTCAAAAGTCCAAAGAACAAACTCTTTCCATAAGTAATGGATGTGCAGAATTCAGCAGCATAAATATACCAAAAAATGCTATACTGCCTACTGCTGTCACAAGCCGGGTTGGCACCTTTCAGCAATAAATAGCTGAACACTGAGTACATTCTCGCCCAAGGGCCTGTGCAGCGGCAATTATTCTCTGTAGGTAACCATATGGCTCCCATCCGCGTGGTATCTGAACGCATTGGTGTATTGTATATTATAAACCTGGCATCACAGAAACAGGATAATACACAGGAGGCTTTTGCTTCCTGCCTTAAAAAGTGGAGCTGCAAAAGCTATGGAAAGAATGTCAGGACCCCAGGCTAAAACTACAGTGAGAGCATAGATGTCTGCTGGTTCTCCACAAGCAGCTCACAAAAGAACAAGAAAAGAAACAGCTGTGACAAACATCTACTGTTTGGGAACTACGTATTCTATAGGTCTTTCCAACCTGGCCATCTGAAATAGGTACTGAGCTGCAGAGAGAGCTGCTCCTGCATAGGGCCCTGAAACAGGTCAAGAGTGATCCATTGGCTAAGGGGGTGATGGGCTCAAGATTGCAAGGTGTTGAGCATTCTGGCCCCAATTCAGCCACTAGGACAAGCAGTGAGCCAATGAAGAGAACTCCAAATCCCCTCTCCGCCATGCAACCTGACAGGAACCTAGAGCTGTGACAGAGATTCAACTTTACCATCAGCTGGAGGCTCTAAGCAGTGGCTTGTGGCCACACGGAATCGTCACCTTTTACTGAGGTAAATGAAGACACCAAAAGAGATTAAGAACATAACTAAATACAGTGATACCCAGGCACATGAAGGCAGCTTAGTATCCAAGTTTTAAAATAGTTTGGCTCTGTGCATTATTACCAGCGTTTTCTCTTTAAGCACAGAAAGCATACTTCATCTAAGGGTGCGCAGAGAGGATTTTATTTTCACTTTTAACATGACCCTATCACCAGTGCTGTAAAGTGGTGCAGACGTATAGCTGTGCGTGTGCGGTTATCACACACAATTGGCCTGAGGGGTGTCAATGTAAAAATGCCCTGTGTGAAGCGGTATGATGTCACAGCACAATTTCCCAGAGGCTAGACATGGCTCTGGTTATGATAAGCAATGCTGTTATCTTTGCATGCTGTGAAACATAGTTATCAAGATAAGGTGGAAGATAGACATACAAGATCCCATGTATCTTTGCAACAGCTGAAAAATAAAGCTATAAGACATGAAAACTGACATTTTCCTGCAAACAAGCACATCTGCTGCCCTCCAACCCCCCAAAGTCTCCAGTGAATTCTCCCCGGAGCATGCTCAGCAAGATACTTCTTTTTAACATTTTCATCAGGAAAACCTGGAATTTTTGGTGAAAATGTTGAAAAAAATCCACCCTGGATGAACTCCCCAAGAGTTCACAAAAGAAAAGCTGATCATTTTCAACCAGCAAATTCAAAGAAAGAATGAAAAATGTTTTGCTTATTTACAAAATCACTAAGTGCAAATTTCCCTGGTTTTGCTGGTGCTGATAGTTTTTATTTTTTCTTGTTGTTCAGCTTTAGCTAGACTAAACTAGCTCCTGTCTGCCTAAATTTCACTTGGAGATAGGGTTGCCAACTTTCTAATGGCACAAAACTGAACATCCTAGTCCTGCCGCTTCCCTGAGGCCCTACTCCTTCCCTGAGGCCTCGACCCCCTCTCACTACTGTTGCCCTCCCTTGGTGGCTCATAAGAACATAAGAATGGCCATACTGGGTCAGACCAAAGGTCCATCCAGCCCAGTATCCTGTCTTTCGACAGTGGCCAATGCCAGGTGCCCCAGAGGGAATGAACCTAACAGATAATGATGAAGTGATCTCTCTCCTGCCATCCATCTCCACCCTCTGACAAACAGAGGCTAGGGACACCATTCCTTGCCTATCCTGGCTTATAGCCATTAATGGACTTAACCTCCATGAATTTATCTAGTTCTCTTTTATCTAGTTCTCTTTCACTTCATCGATGAAGTGAGCTGTAGCTCACAAAAGCTTATGCTCAAATAAATTGGTTAGTCTCTAAGGTGCCACAAGTCCTCCTTTTCTTTTTGCGAATACAGACTAACACGGCTGTTACTCTGAAATCTTCAGAGAACTATCCACGATGACTCCAAGATTTCTTTCCTGATTAGTTGTAGCTAAATTAGCCCCCATCTTATTGTATGTATACTTGGGGTTATTTTTTCCAATGTGCATTACTTTACATTTATCCACATTCAATTTCATTTGCCATTTTGTTGCCCAATGAGTTAGTTTTGTGAGATCTTTTTGAAGTTCTTCACAGTCTGCTTTGGTCTTAACTATCTTGAGCAGTTTAGTATCGTCTGCAAACTTTGCCACCTCACTGTTTACCCATTTCTCTAGATCATTTATGAATAAGTTGAATAAGATTGGTCCTAGGACTGACCCTTGGGAAACGCCACTAGTTACCCCTCTCCATTCTGAAAATTTACCATTTATTCCTACCGTTTGTTCCCTGTCTTTTAACCAGTTCTCAATCCATGAAAGGATCTTCCCTCTTATCCCATGGCAACTTAATTTATAAAAAGAAAAGGAGTACTTGTGGCACCTTAGAGACTAACAAATTTATCTGAGCATAAGCTTTCGTGAGCTACAGCTGTAGCATAGCTGTAGCTCACGAAAGCTTATGCTCAAATAAATTTGTTAGTTTCTAAGGTGCCACAAGTACTCCTTTTCTTTTTGCGAATACAGACTAACACGGCTGCTACTCTGAAACTTAATTTATGTAAGAGCCTTTGGTGAGGGACCCTGTCAAAGGCTTTCTGGAAATCTAAGTACACTATGTCCACTGGATTCCCCTTGTCCCCTCCCTCACTCGCTCTCCCTCACCCTTACTCACTTTCACAGGGCTGGGGCAGGGAATTAGGGTCTGGAAGGGGGTGAAGGCTCTGACAGGGGGTGCGGGCTCTCGGAGGGGCCGGGGATGAGGGCTTTGCGTTGCAGGAGTGGGGCTCCAGGTTGGACGGGGCCTCAGGACTGGGGCAGGGACTTGGGGCCTGGACTTACCTCAGGCGTCTCCTGGTCAGAGGTGCAGTGGGGCTAAGGCAGGCTGCCTATCTGTCTTGACACTGCGTTGTGCGTGCCCCGGAAGTGGCCAACAGGTCTGACGCTAGTAGGTGGGGCTCGGGCAGAAGGCTCCGCGTGCTGTTCTTGCCCACTGCAGGCACTGGCCAATGGGAGTGCGGAGCCAGTGCTCGAGGCAGGACAGTGCATGGAGCCCCTGGCCCCCCCACCTAGGAGCTGGACCTGCTGGCTGCTTCCAGGGCACAGCGCGATGCCAGGACAGGTAGGGACTAGCCTGCCTTAGCCCCCAGCACTGCTAACCGGACCTTTAATGGCCCAGTTGGCGGCATCGAAAACCAGACACCTGGCCACCCTACTTGGAGAAGCAGTAATAATGAAATCACAATCTAGCTAGAAGATTCACCTCTCTTCTGATTTGAAATGGCCTTTTATTACAAAACCCTCTTTCCTCTCAGATAACAAACTTCTTACATGATTTTGTTGTTCAGTAAACACATGTATGCCACCGCATAGTTTGTGAGGAAGAGCTGTTGCAGATATCAGTGATCGCTCACTTTCCTCCTTTGCTTTAGTGAACAACATAAAGTCCCTCTATCTAACAATAAGCAGTTTAAAATCACCTTTCATACAATAAACCTCAGGGTAATGGGATACTTTCAAAGCATTCCAGTGAATAATGCACTTGCAAATCACAGAATACTTAGCAAATAAGAGAAGAAAAGGCCAGAAGTACTAATGCCACCATCTACAGAATTGCAAGGCTGCTTATTACACACAAAAAATTATGTTAAAAAACAATGTTTGTAAAGTTAAACATTCAAAAGTTAGGAAATGGCAGAATTAAGGGGGTCCAAAAAAAACCTAATTCAACCCCTTTGTGCATATGCATTATGATTTCCCCTTTAATTATAGGATCACATACTAATTTTTCCACTAAACGCTTACCCCCTTCAGTGCACAGGAAGGAGTGTGCTCTGGGGATTAATTTGGAAGGAGACTGTTGTGTGTAGGTGCCCTGATTCCCTCCCTACCACTCCCGGTATAAAAGCTGCCACCCATTTGCAGCTTACGCCACTTATAAGTCAATATTCAAGTAACCAAGCAACAGTGTGGACTATGAACCCTACCGCCATGTAATTAAGAAACACATAAAGCCCTGTTTACTCCTTAGAAGGGAAAGGTCTCCAAATGACCAAATATGGAACCCTGAGTGGGTGCAGTTCAAATGAGTCATTTGTCTGACCAGTTCTTCTATCACTAATCATCATGGAAACAATGTAATAGAGCCTCAGGGTTCATGATTCTTGGTGTTGACCTCTTCCTTAGCACTGTTTATACGACAAACAACTGTGCTTACATTGCTAAACTCTACCTATTTCCTGCCCTACTCCCACTGAAAGCTGAACAAACTCCAGTCAGTCTGAGGCTTGTGGCAATCTTTTTACATGTGCTGAAAGACTGAGGATGCCATTCCATTCACCCCCAAGCTTAAAGATTGCATCTCCATGTCTCAAGGGCAGGTGACCCCTTCCTTGTTTATCAGCTCCCCCTTTCCAGAGAGAACATGTTCCCTTATGGTAGCAAAAAATCATGCACATGGGAAGAGAGTTAAATCTCTCTGACTGATTCTGTTCAGGACTGGGGAGAATATCTGGTGACAATTTGGTGCAGCTGAAAGGTCAGCCTGTCTAAATCTCAGCCACGAATGGCCTTTCCTTCAGGCTTCACCGTGGTGCTAGAAAAGAATCTGATTTTCTACAGCAGTGGTAACCAGCTTTCCAGGGCACTGGGTGCACCATCCCATCCAATCTGGATCAAATAAGAAAAAACTGAAGTTTTCTGTTGTTGAAGTCTCTGTGTAACAGCATGCCTGCTGGGCAGAGTCTCCTGAGGGAACATACACAGTAGTAAATCTTTGCTGCCAGTGTCTGCTCACCTGTGTCCAGAACTAGCTCAAAAGTGACACCATTTTCTGCTTGTGGGGGAGCGAGGGGTTACAAACCTCTCCATCCATCTAACTTATGTCTTCTTAAGGCACCTGTCACTGAGGTATCTGAGTGCCAGGGTTATGTTGCTATTCTAGTTTCCCTTGTTCATTGCTATTCTAATTTTATTGTTGCTCTCAGATATTGCAGGGTGCTGTATACTTTCTGCTTACCGTGATAGTTTTATTTTTGTGGGGAAGAAGGCTGGTGATGAGGAGGAGGAGGAATTGATTTTTATTGCTTTTCTAATCAAAGTTTGGAAAATAGAGCGGCAGGTTTTAAGCATCAGGAAAGGGCCAAAAATCCATAAAAACCTCTTACTATGCTAGAAAATAAAATCAAGGCAATTATCTTCTCCCTGGGGGGCTGAGAGAATTCTGATGTTCTGAGGCTGCATATTCAGTGGAGTTAAGGAAGTAGGAGACATCTGCAATTAATTAATAAGTGCTGGTTCTTTTTATGTCCTATATAATGTGATTAAAAGCAGTGTTTCTGAGTATGTGCTTGTGGGGTCTGAGATCTGTGCAGACTAGAGAGATGCCTGAACTGGGACACCAGACTGAAAACTTGTCCACTGTCAGGAATGTTGAATCCAGATCTATATCTCCCACTGAATTTTGGAAGGAGGCCCAATTTTCAGTGGGCCAAATTGTAATGCTGAACCAGAACACACACGCCCCCTGCCCCCCCAACATGTACTCCCAGCTTAGAAATCCTGATCTGGCCTTGCTGGTTTAAGCCCATCTTTAGAGTTACCACACAGAACTTGCCAAAGAGTTAGTAGCATCAAGCAGCAGAGTGTCGTGCCAATACTCGGGATACACCTAAAACGCCCATGTCCAAGATATAAATGCTCATTCAAAGAGCACTAGATTTCATGGAAATCAATGATCAGCAAAGTCAGCTTAAAGTAAGTTATTCACCTTGAGACAACTTAGCCTTTAGCTCCAAGAATGGTCATTGGACCAGTTTAGGACCTGGAATGAAATCCTGGCTCTGTTGAAGTCAATGGCAAAATTCCCATTAAGAACAGAAGAACGGCCATACTGGGTCAGACCAATAGTCCATTTAGCCCAGTATCCTGTCTTCTGACAGTGGCTGGTGACAGATGCTTCAAAGGGAATGAACAGAACAGGGAAATTTACTGAGTGATCTATCCCATTGTCTAGTCCCAGCTTCTGGCAGTCAGAGTTTTAGGGACACCCAGAGTACGGAGTTGCAGTGTTGGTTATCTTGGCTAATAGCCAATGATGGACCTATCCTCTGTGAATGTATCTAACTCTTCTTTTAACCCACTTATACTCTTGGCCTTCACAACATCCCCTGGCAATGAGTTCCACAGGTTGACTGTATTGTGTGAAGAAGTAGTTTTTTATTTTTGTTTTAAAACTGATGCCTATTAATTTCACTGGGTGACCCCTGGTTCTTGTATTAGGTGAAGGGGTAAATAACACTTCCCCGTTCACTCTCTCCCCACCAGTCACGATTGTATAGACGTCGACCATATCTCTCCTTAATTGTCTCTTTTCTAGGCTGACCAGTCCCAGTCTTTTTAATCTCTCTTATACGGAGGCTGTTCCATCCCCTTAATAATTTTTGTTGCCCTTTTCTGTACTTTCCCCCATTCGAATCTATCTTTTTTGAGATGGGGTGACCAAAACTGCAGACAGTATTCAAAGTGGGGGTGTACCACAGATTTATATATTGGTATTATGATTTTTGACATATTATCCACCCCTTTCCTAATGGTTCCCAACATTCGGTACGCTTTTTTGATGGCCTCTGCACATTCAGTGGATGCTGTCAGAGAACTATCCACAAGGACTCCAAGATCTCTTTCTTGAGTGATAACAGCTACTTTAGACCCTCCTCATTTTGTATGTATAGTTGGCATTATGTTTGCCAATGTGCATTACTTTGCATTTATTAACATTGAATTTCATCTGCCATTTTGTTGCCCACTCACCCAGTTTTGTTAGATGCCTTTGTAACTCTTCCCAGTCAGCTTTGAACTTAACTATCCTGAGTAATTTTGAATTGTCTGTGAACTTTGCCACCTCACTGTTTTCCCCTTTTCCCAGATCATTTATGCATATATTGAATGGCACTGGTCCCCGGACAGATTCTTGGTGGACCCCGCTATTCATATCTCTCCATTGTGAAAACTGACCATTTATTCCTACCCTTTGTTTTCTGGTCTTCTAACCAGAGGTTATCCATGAGAGGACCTTCTCCCTTACCCCATGACTGCTTACTTAGCTTAAGAGCCTTTGGTGTGGGACCTTGTCAAGGTTTTCTGAAAGCCTTGACTTCAACAGAGCCAGGATTTCACCTCAGGTGTATAAAGGCTTTTAACATATAACTGATGCCAAACATGCTATTTTTATTTTTAGATTATCTAAGGCCTGTGCGTACTTTCCTATAAATTGGGTGTTTTAATTTGGGCACAATCTCCACGGAAATGTGTTTAATGAATTATGGGGGGGGAAACACATTGACTTGAAGCCAAGCACATAGAGACTCTTTGGGTTTTCCCTGTCTACTAAACAAGTTATAAATGATTTCATAAAGAAAAGTGAACAATAAAGTGTCCACCATGTGAAATTAGTTATCTGCAGCTCAGTTAAAAAGAATGACCTACATGTTGTGGCTAACCAAAAAAATATTCTTTGGGGGGGGGGAAATATTAAATTTCTGCTAGCTGAATTATTTTACTGTCTTTTGGGCACATGTTTTTCAGCATAGAAAACTTATGTTATCATCAAGTTGAACTATCAAATCTAGGAGTAGAACAACTCAGAAGCTCACTAATAATTCATACACAGACACACCTGGCCTGTGACTGGAATAGAACAAACTGAATGGAATGTGGGTCACAAAACAATACTTCGCAGCTTCATTTTAGCTGGAGAAATCCACAACTGAACCACCTTTCCAAGGTAAGTATAAGCATAAGCATCTCTCTCTCTAAGGTTCTTTTATAATTGATTTTTACTGGGATTTTATATACATGTACTGGTGCACACAGAGGTTTATGAATCATTAACACACAACATACAATATCAGTTTATGAACACAAGAGACCAAGGAAGTAAACATTCCGGGCCAGTGTCTTAGCTGGTGCAAATTGGTGTAGCTCTGTTAAAAGTCAACAGAGCTATGCTGATTTACACCAGCTGAGGATCTGACCTATTATGTACGCACAGATATTCCATTCTCCAAGCCAATCCCATCTACACCCAAAAATAGTTACCTTTCACACACAGGGTAACTAAAACAGACAAGACCCCCAACTACATGGGACAGTCTCTCCAGCCTCCTTTCTCTTAGAAGAAGTTTATACTGTATTGCAGACAGTTTGAACCACTCAGAGAAATGTTGCTTTTTCTCTCTACCAGGGTAGCTCTAACTTCAGCTCCCAGGGCATCAGAACTGGGGGTCCTTTCAACTGATCTACAATGTTGAGTGATTGGATAAAGTAGTTCCCGGAGAGAGCCATTTAAACCAGTCCATCCCCAAGTAAACTCTATATTCCACAAAGAGCAGGACACTGGTCTACTCTCCTTCTGTTCAGATCCCTCTCCTGGAAATAGAGATTAAGCAACATAGGGCTGGATCCGGTACCCTACAGTCAATAGGGAAACCAAGCCCATAGTTGAGATGTTAAAAGAACAGAAAATCCGTCTCTCATCTCTAGAGTACACATCCCTATTTAGACTAACAAATTTATTTGAGCATAAGCTTTCATGAGCTACAACTCACTTCATTGGATGCATGCAGTGGAAAATACAGTGGGGAGATTTTATATACACAGAGAACATGAATCAATGGGTGTTACCATACACACTGTAACGAGAGGAGAGGTAGATACGCTGGAGGGTAGGGACAGGATACAGAGGGACCTAGACAAATTAGAGGATTGGGCCAAAAGAAATCTGATGAGGTTCAACAAGGACAAGTGCAGAGTCCTGCACTTAGGACGGAAGAATCCCATGCTCTGCTACAGACTAGGGACCGAACGGCTCAGCAACAGTTCTGCAGAAAAGGACCTAGGGGTGACAGTGGACAAGAAGCTGGATATGAGTCAACAGTGTGCCCTTGTTGCCAAGAAGGCCAATGGCATTTTGGGATGTATATGTAGGGGCATTGCCAGCAGATCGAGAGACGTGATTGTTCCCCTCTATTTGACATTGGTGAGGCCTCATCTGGAGTACTGTGTCCAGTTTTGGGCCCCCCGCTACAAGAAGGATGTGGAAACATTGGAAAGAGTCCAGTGGAGGGCAACAAAAATGATTCGGGGACTGGAACACATGACTTATGAGGAGAGGCTGAGGGAACTGGGATTGTTTAGTCTACAGAAGAGAAGAATGAGGGGGGATTTGATAGCTGCTTTCAATTACCTGAAAGGGGGTTCCAAAGAGGATGGATCTAGACTGTTCAGTGGTAGCAGATGACAGAACGAGGAGTAATGGTCTCAAGTGGTCACCACCACTCCCAAGAGGAGAAGGCGGGTGGTGGTGGTCGGGGACTCTCTCCTCCGGGGGATTGAGTCATCTATCTGCCGCCCTGACCGGGAAAACCGAGAAGTCTGCTGCTTGCCAGGGGCTAAGATTCGCGATGTGACGGAGAGACTGCCGAGACTCATCAAGCCCTCGGATCGCTACCCCTTCCTGCTTCTCCACGTGGGCACCAATGATACTGCCAAGAATGACCTTGAGCGGATCACTGCGGACTACGTGGCTCTGGGAAGAAGGATAAAGGAGTTGGAGGCGCAAGTGGTGTTCTCATCCATCCTTCCCGTGGAAGGAAAAGGCCTGGGTAGGGACCGTCGAATCGTCGAAGTCAACGAATGGCTACGCTGGTGGTGTCGGAGAGAAGGCTTTGGATTCTTTGACCATGGGATGGTGTTCCATGAAGGAGGAGTGCTGGGCACAGACGGGCTCCATCTTACGAAGAGAGGGAAGAGCATCTTTGCCAGCAGGCTGGCTAACCTAGTGAGGAGGGCTTTAAACTAGGTTCACCGGGGGAAGGAGACCAAAGCCCTGAGGTAAGTGGGAAAGCGGGATACCGCGAGGAAGCACAGGCAGGAATGTCTGTGAGGGGAGGGCTCCTGCCTCATACTGGGAATGAGGGGCGATCAACAGGTTATCTCAAGTGCTTATATACGAATGCACAAAGCCTTGGAAACAAGCAGGGAGAACTAGAGGTCCTGGTGATGTCAAGGAACTATGACGTGATTGGAATAACAGAGACTTGGTGGGATAACTCACATGACTGGAGTACTGTCATGGATGGTTATAAACTGTTCAGGAAGGACAGGCAGGGCAGAAAAGGTGGGGGAGTAGCACTGTATGTAAGGGAGCAGTATGACTGCTCAGAGCTCCGGTACGAAACTGCAGAAAAACCTGAGTGTCTCTGGATTAAGTTTAGAAGTGTGTGCAACAAGAGTGATGTAGTGGTGGGAGTCTGCTATAGACCACCGGACCAGGGGGATGAGGTAGATGGGGCTTTCTTCCGGCAGCTCACGGAAGCTACTAGATCGCATGCCCTGATTCTCATGGGTGACTTTAATTTTCCTGATATCTGCTGGGAGAGCAATACAGCAGTGCATAGACAATCCAGGAAGTTTTTGGAAAGCGTAGGGGACAATTTCCTGGCGCAAGTGCTAGAGGAGCCAACTAGGGGGGGCGCTTTTCTTGACCTGCTGCTCACAAACCGGGTAGAATTAGTGGGGGAAGCAAAAGTGGATGGGAATCTGGGAGGCAGTGACCATGAGTTGGTTGAGTTCAGGATCCTGACGCAGGGAAGAAAGGTAAGCAGCAGGATACGGACCCTGGACTTAGAATCATAGAATCATAGAATATCAGGGTTGGAAGGGACCCCAGAAGGTCATCCAGTCCAACCCCCTGCTCAAAGCAGGACCAATTCCCAGTTAAATCATCCCAGCCAGGGCTTTGTCAAGCCTGACCTTAAAAACCTCTAAGGAAGGAGATTCTACCACCTCCCTAGGTAACGCATTCCAGTGTTTCACCACCCTCTTAGTGAAAAAGTTTTTCCTAATATCCAATCTAAACCTCCCCCACTGCAACTTGAGACCATTACTCCTCGTTCTGTCATCTGCTACCATTGAGAACAGTCTAGAGCCATCCTCTTTGGAACCCCCTTTCAGGTAGTTGAAAGCAGCTATCAAATCCCCCCTCATTCTTCTCTTCTGCAGGCTAAACAATCCCAGCTCCCTCAGCCTCTCCTCATAACTCATGTGTTCCAGTCCCCTAATCATTTTTGTTGCCCTTCGCTGGACTCTCTCCAATTTATCCACATCCTTCTTGAAGTGTGGGGCCCAAAACTGGACACAGTACTCCAGATGAGGCCTCACCAATGTCGAATAGAGGGGAACGATCACGTCCCTCGATCTGCTCGCTATGCCCCTACTTATACATCCCAAAATGCCATTGGCCTTCTTGGCAACAAGGGCACACTGCTGACTCATATCCAGCTTCTCGTCCACTGTCACCCCTAGGTCCTTTTCCGCAGAACTGCTGCCTAGCCATTCGGTCCCTAGTCTGTAGCTGTGCATTGGGTTCTTCCGTCCTAAGTGCAGGACCCTGCACTTATCCTTATTGAACCTCATCAGATTCCTTTTGGCCCAATCTTCCAATTGGTCTAGGTCCTTCTGTATCCTATCCCTCCCCTCCAGCGTATCTACCACTCCTCCCAGTTTAGTATCATCCGCAAATTTGCTGAGAGTGCAATCCACACCATCCTCCAGATCATTTATGAAGATATTGAATAAAACCGGCCCCAGGACCGACCCCTGGGGCACTCCACTTGATACCGGCTGCCAACTAGACATGGAGCCATTGATCACTACCCGTTCAGCCCGACAATTTAGCCAGCTTTCTACCCACCTTATGGTGCATTCATCCAGCCCATACTTCCTTAACTTGCTGACAAGAATACTATGGGAGACCGTGTCAAAAGCTTTGCTAAAGTCAAGAAACAATACATCCACTGCTTTCCCTTCATCCACAGAACCAGTAATCTCATCATAAAAGGCGATTAGATTAGTCAGGCATGACCTTCCCTTGGTGAATCCATGCTGGCTGTTCCTGATCACTTTCCTCTCATGCAAGTGCTTCAGGATTGATTCTTTGAGGACCTGCTCCATGATTTTTCCAGGGACTGAGGTGAGGCTGACTGGCCTGTAGTTCCCAGGATCTTCCTTCTTCCCTTTTTTAAAGATTGGCACTACATTAGCCTTTTTCCAGTCATCCGGGACTTCCCCGGTTCACCACGAGTTTTCAAAGATAATGGCCAGTGGCTCTGCAATCACAGCCGCCAATTCCTTCAGCACTCTCGGATGCAACTCGTCCGGCCCCATGGACTTGTGCACGTCCAGCTTTTTTAAATAGTCCCTAACCGCCTCTATCTCCACAGAGGGCTGGCCATCTCTTCCGCATTTTGTGATGCCCAGCGCAGCAGTCTGGGAGCTGACCTTGTTAGTGAAAACAGAGGCAAAAAAAGCATTGAGTACATTAGCTTTTTCCACATCCTCTGTCACTAGGTTGCCTCCCTCATTCAGTAAGGGGCCCACACATTCCTTGGCTTTCTTCTTGTTGCCAACATACCTGAAGAAACCCTTCTTGTTACTCTTGACATCTCTGGCTAGCTGCAGCTCCAGGTGCGATTTGGCCCTCCTGATAACATTCCTACATGCCCGAGCAATATTTTTATACTCTTCCCTGGTCATATGTCCAACCTTCCACTTCTTGTAAGCTTCTTTTTTATGTTTAAGATCCGCTAGGATTTCACCATTAAGCCAAGTTGGTCGCCTGCCATATTTACTATTCTTTCGACTCATCGGGATGGTTTGTCCCTGTAACCTCAACAGGGATTCCTTGAAATACAGCCAGCTCTCCTGGACTCCTTTCCCCTTCAAGTTAGTCCCCCAGGGGATCCTGGCCATCCGTTCCCTGAGGGAGTCGAAGTCTGCTTTCCTGAAGTCCAGGGTCCGTATCCTGCTGCTTACCTTTGTTCCCTGCGTCAGGATCCTGAACTCAACCAACTCATGGTCACTGCCTCCCAGATTCCCATCCACTTTTGCTTCCCCCACTAATTCTACCCGGTTTGTGAGCAGCAGGTCAAGAAAAGCACCCCCCCTAGTTGGCTCCTCTAGCACTTGCGCCAGGAAATTGTCCCCTACGCTTTCCAAAAACTTCCTGGATTGTCTATGCACCGCTGTATTGCTCTCCCAGCAGATATCAGGAAAATTAAAGTCACCCATGAGAATCAGGGCATGCGATCTAGTAGCTTCCGTGAGCTGCCGGAAGAAAGCCTCATCCACCTCATCCCCCTGGTCCGGTGGTCTATAGCAGACTCCCACCACTACATCACTCTTGTTGCACACACTTCTAAACTTAATCCAGAGACACTCAGGTTTTTCTGCAGTTTCGTACCGGAGCTCTGAGCAGTCATACTGCTCCCTTACATACAGTGCTACTCCCCCACCTTTTCTGCCCTGCCTGTCCTTCCTGAACAGTTTATAACCATCCATGACAGTACTCCAGTCATATGAGTTATCCCACCAAGTCTCTGTTATTCCGATCACGTCATAGTTCCTTGACATCACCAGGACCTCCAGTTCTCCCTGCTTGTTTCCAAGGCTTTGTGCATTTGTATATAAGCACTTGAGATAACCTGTTGATCGCCCCTCATTCCCAGTATGAGGCAGGAGCCCTCCCCTCACAGACATTCCTGCCTGTGCTTCCTCCCGGTATCCCGCTTTCCCACTTACCTCAGGGCTTTGGTCTCCTTCCCCCGGTGAACCTAGTTTAAAGCCCTCCTCACTAGGTTAGCCAGCCTGCTGGCAAAGATGCTCTTCCCTCTCTTCGTAAGATGGAGCCCGTCTCTACCCAGCACTCCTCCTTCATGGAACACCATCCCATGGTCAAAGAAACCAAAGCCTTCTCTCCGACACCATCTGCGTAGCCAGACTTCAGGAAAGCAGACTTCGACTCCCTCAGGGAACAGATGGCCAGGATCCCCTGGGGGACTAACATGAAGGGGAAAGGAGTCCAGGAGAGCTGGCTGTATTTCAAGGAATCCCTGTTGAGGTTACAGGGACAAACCATCCCGATGAGTCGAAAGAATAGTAAATATGGCAGGCGACCAGCTTGGCTTAATGGTGAAATCCTAGCGGATCTTAAACATAAAAAAGAAGCTTACAAGAAGTGGAAGGTTGGACATATGACAAGGGAAGAGTATAAAAATATTGCTCGGGCATGTAGGAATGATATCAGGAGGGCCAAATCGCACATGGAGCTGCAGCTAGCAAGAGATGTCGAGAGTAACAAGAAGGGTTTCTTCAGGTATGTTGGCAACAAGAAGAAAGCCAAGGAAAGTGTGGGCCCCTTACTGAATGAGGGAGGCAACCTAGTGACAGAGGATGTGGAAAAAGCTAATGTACTCAATGCTTTTTGTGCCTCTGTCTTCACTAACAAGGTCAGCTCCCAGACTGCTGGGCCAAAAGAAATCTGATGAGGTTCAATAAGGATAAGTGCAGGGTCCTGCACTTAGGACGGAAGAATCCAATGCACCGCTACAGACTAGGGGCCGAATGGCTAGGCAGCAGTTCTGCGGAAAAGGACCTAGGGGTGACAGTGGATGAGAAGCTGGATATGAGTCAGCAGTGTGCCCTTGTTGCCAAGAAGGCCAATGGCATTTGGGGATGTATAAGTAGGGGCATAGCGAGCAGATCGAGGGACGTGATCATTTCCCTCTATTCGACATTGGTGAGGCCTCATCTGGAGTACTGTGTCCAGTTTTGGGCTCCACACTACAAGAAGGATGTGGATAAATTGGAGAGAGTCCAGCGAAGGGCAACAAAAATGATTAGGGGTCTAGAACACATGACTTATGAGGAGAGGCTGAGGGAGCTGGGATTGTTTAGTCTGCAGAAGAGAAGAATGAGGGGGGATTTGATAGCTGCTTTCAACTACCTGAAAGGGGGTTCCAAAGAGGATGGCTCTAGACTGTTCTCAATGGTAGCAGATGACAGAACGAGGAGTAATGGTCTCAAGTTGCAGTGGGGGAGGTTTAGATTGGATATTAGGAAAAACTTTTTCACTATGAGGGTGGTGAAACACTGGAATGCGTTACCTAGGGAGGTGGTAGAATCTCCTTCCTTAGATATTTTTAAGGTCAGGCTTGACAAAGCCCTGGCTGGGATGATTTAACTGGGAATTGGTCCTGCTTCGAGCAGGGGGTTGGACTAGATGACTTTCTGGGGTCCCTTCCAACCCTGATATTCTATGATTCTATGATTTAAGTTGCAGTGGGGGAGGTTTAGGTTGGATATTAGGAAAAACTTTTTCACTAGGAGGGTGGTGAAACACTGGAATGTGTTACCTAGGGAGGTGGTAGAATCTCCTTCCTTAGAAGTTTTTAAGGTCAGGCTTGACAAAGCCTTGACAAAGCCTTGGCTGGGATGATTTAGTTGGGGATTGATCGTGCTTTGAGCAGGGGGTTGGACTAGATGACCTACTGAGGTCCCTTCCAACCCTGATATTCTATGATTCTATGAGAGTGATCAGGTAAGATGAGCTACTACCAGCAGGAGGGAAAAAAAAAACGTTAATGGTGTCCAGTTTGCAAATTAATTCCAATTCACCAGAGACTTAGGCTTGAATAGAGACTGGGAGCGGATGTATCATTACACAAAGTAAAACTATTTCCCCATGTTGCCCCATACTGTTCCTCACATGTTCTTGTCAACTGATGGAAATGGCCCACCTTGATTATCACTACAAAAGGTTGGAGTTTTTTGTTTTGTTTTTCTCTCCTGCTGGTAATAGCTCATCTTACCTGATCACTCTCGTTACAGTGTTTCATGTTCTCTGTGTATATAAATCTCCCCACTGTATTTTCCACTGAAGTGAGCTGTAGCTCCTGAAAGCTTATGGTCAAATAAATTTGTTAGTCTCTAAGATGCCACAAGTACTCCTGTTCTTTTTGCAGATACAGACTAACATGGCTGCTACTCTGAAACACATCCCTATTTGTGACCCTAAAAACCGGGTGTAATGTGGAAAGGCCTGAAATGGCTGCATACAAGCCATCAGGAGTGCAGCCTCCAGTGCATAGCTCCATAGACCTTGGCAGAGCTCTAGAAGTCTGCATGGTCCGATCTCCACACTTTATCAAGCACAACCTATTCAGATACACACACCTCTGGGAGCAGGGTGCTCTGCATTGCAGTAGACCAGAACCCTCTCTTATTTCCTTTAAGGACCATTAATTTTTGTATTCCTTTTTTGTTTTTAAAGCCCTTCCTATTAGGCCACTCGCTGGTGGTCACTCTCCCTTTGCAAGGATTACTGGGCGCACACTTGTAGAAGAAAGACAAAAGTGACTTTCTTGTTCATTTATTTTCTGCAAGATAGGATGTCCAGCAGGTATTAGGGCATATCTATCAAAATAATTACTGGGAACTAGTAACATGGCATTTTAATAATCTAGTCACCCCCAGCTGCCTGCAGAGACTCTGATATGCATTTCATTCCTGCTCAGAAAGGTTTCAATGGAATTTATAGCCGTTTTATATTTACAAAATCCTTCTTCTAGGGGAATAAGTCATGTTGGATTGCATGTTCCAGCACACCAGATATTGAAATCACATTCTCTACAAAATCAAACACGTGATGTAGAACAAAACAGATACTGCATAGGATGAAGCACACACTGTATCTGTCAAACAGGCACACGTTACAGTGGGAATGTCTGAAATGTACACTATGCTGGGTGAATTCTTGGAATCTGTGGGACTTGGAAGGATTTCTGTAGCACTATACAGAGCCTATGATACTGTATCGTCATCAGATGCAGCAGATAATTTAATTTTTAATGAAGCTTCTTAAACATTTAAAAAACCTTATTTACTTTACATACAACAATAGTTTAGTTCTACATTATAGACTTATAGAAAGAGGCCTTCTAAAAACGTTAAAATGTATCACTGGCATGCAAAACCTTAAATTAGAGTGAATAAATGAAGACTTGGCCCACCGCTTCTGAAAGGTTGCTGACCCCTGCACTAATACCTCTGCCATCATGGATATCTCTAGGCAGGGGACATCAAGATTTGTTCCTACTGTTTTTACAATGCCCTTTTGTTCTAGATCTTTACACACTTGATTGCAGGGTTATTGTTCTCTCTGTCATGAGTAAATAAATTAGGTGTAATTTAATACTTGATTATAAGATTTACAATTCTGTTCTTTACAGCTTCTCAGGTGAGTGCTCTGTAATTGAACTGAGTGAACAGCTCCATTCATTCTTTTCACAGTATGAAGGGCTTGTCTATGGCAAGTGTAAGAAGGCAGCGCTAAGTCAGGTGCAGAATAGGAGAGTTGTTTAAAGAAACAGTGTTCTCCCTTCTCTTTCTCCTCCTCCAAGCCTCTTCTTGTCGATCCTCTTCTCCTTATGCAGGATAGCAAAGGAAGTTGGAAGTCACCCTTCCTCTTTTAAAGGAAGGAGACATATCAATAACTAATCTTGCCTCAAATGAATACATTTGTGTGTGGTTATATGTAGTTACACACACACACACACACTCACACACACACACTATTTCTAGTGGAGATAGCAGTCCAAAGAATGAGCATACTAAGAAAGCCCAAATTATTGTGTGATAAAAGTCATAGATAAAGTATGATATCTTATTAGATATCCAGGGAAAATATTCTTTCCATTGTCATAGGTCACAACCCTTACTTCCAAATAGCCTATGCCACTATTCAAACAAATATTCAAATGCCGTACATTCTTTCATGTGCTTTAATGGTCCCCAGGTATAAAGCTGGGTCAAATATATGCAGAGAATAGTTTACTCGCTGATTTTACCCCGTCTTTCTGTTTGCAAATTATCCACAATAGACTTCGATTTCAACTAATTTGATCATTGTACAAAATGAATTGATGAATGGTTTTATGTGCACACATTTCAGACCAGGGGCTACTCTCAAACTATTTGCCATAATTATCGTTTAAAGTATTTTCTGTTCACAATTCCCTATTTGCACTGTGTGATTCACTACCTAAGTCAGGAGGTATTATTTTCTGCTACTTGATGAGATGGCTCTTAAACCTAAAGCTTTCAAAATGGCCCCCAAAAACTCCTGCTGTGAATTATTGCATAAGTTCATATTTTGAACAATTATGTGTGACACTCTTTGTTTCTGGGAACATTGCTGTAAACAAATATTTGCTCATGCCAATATCTATGGTAAGTGAATAAAACAATTCACAAATAATATTGAAGTGAATTCCAGATTTTTGCTTGGTTGCTCATGTGGTATTTAACCAACTCAACCTGGATGTCAGCTGATCTCGTTCCTTATTCTGGTACCACTAGTTCTTGAAGGAATGGATGTCTTACACCTAGACAAGTTACCTTGAAGCAGGAGACAAAGGAATCAGATTTGAGCCTTGTGCTTCTAATGCTTTCCCCTCCTCCCCGACCCATAGCAGAGTCACTCTGATAACGCGAGTGTACAATAGCAAAGGGCTTGGCTACACTTGTGAGTTACAGCGCATTAAAGGAGCCCCGGGTGCACTAGCTCACTCTCTGTCCACACTGGCAAGGCACGTAGACTGCTCTGACTCTGCAGCTAGAGTGCTCCTGGTGCTCCGCCTCGGCGAGTGGAATAACGTTTTGTGCGCCCCCGCTGGAGCACTGCAGTGCCAGTGTGGACGCTCTGGTCCTATAGTGCGCTCGGATCGGCCTCCAGAAGTGTCCCACAATGCCTATTCTAGCCACTCTGGTCAACACTTTGAGCTCTACTGCCCTGCCCTCAGGTGACCAACCACCAGACCTGCCCCTTAAATTCTCTGGGAATTTTGAAAATCCCCTTCTGTTTGCTCAGCCAGGCATGGAGTGCTCTCAGCGAATCTTTCCAGGTGACCATGCCTCCACGCGCCAGGCAAGCCCCAGTATGGAGCAATGGCGAGGTGCTGGACCTCTTCGGTGTTTGGGGGAGGAAGCTGTCCAGTCCCAGCTGCGCTCCAGCCGTAGGAATTATGATACCTTCGGGCAGATATCAAGGGACATGATGGAAAGGGGCCATGGCCGGGATGCTGTGCAGTGCAGGGTTAAAGTTAAGGAGCTGCGAATGCCTACCACAAAGCCTGCGAGGCGATCTGCCATTTCTACAAAGAGCTGGATGCGATACTTGGGGGCGACCCCACCTCCACTCCAAGGACTACCATGGACACTTCAGAGCACAGTCCAACAAGGCAGGAGGAGGAGGAGAAGCAAAGCGGGAGTGATGGTGCTGAGGAAGAAGACGACACCCCAGCATCCCTAGATTTATGCAGCCGGGAGCTGTTCTCAAGCCAGGAGGAAGGTAGCCAGTCGCGGTGGCCGGTGCTTGGGGAAGGACAAACACCAGAGGAGGTTCCCGGTAAGTGGCTTTTATTTTGGGCTTTTATTTTATTTTTATTTTATTCGGTGCTGACTCTTGGGGTGAGGAGGCTTAGGGCTACTTGCATGCCTAGATGCAGAATAGGGCGTTGATGTGCTCTCTCACATCTCGGTAATTGGCCTCAGTGATTTCTTCAAAGGTCTCATCCAGAACTTGGGCAATGCACTTGCGCAGGTTTCTCGGGAGAGCCACTGTGTTCCTTGTCCCAGTCAGGCTAACATGTCTGCGCCACTGTGCCATGAGGGGCGGGGGGACCATTGCTGCACACAGGCAAGCTGCATATGGGCCAGGGTGGAAGCCGCATTGTAGTAGACGACACTGCCTTGCTTCCCAGGTCACCCTCAGCAGCGAGATCTCTTCCAGGACAAACTCCTGTGGAAAATGTGGGGACAGTGATCAGTATAGGGGTCCCCTGCAGCTGTTGGCTCTCCCAAGGCACAGAACCCCAGAGGACAGTACAGCTGTGAAACAATTAGTCACGCTTGACCCTGTGCTTACTCACCATTTTGGGGCTCCCATGGGTTATGTGCGCTCGCTCTGGGATGGGCAAATTATGCGATTGTGTAGACTATGCTTGCCCTTAAGTACGGGGGAATCATTGCAATGTCTCTATCATTGCTCTGTCTGGTGTGAACAATGCTGCCTCTGTTAAGTGTTGCATTTTGCCTTTACAGATGCAACCTTGAGATCTCAGCCTTCCGTTTTATCACCGGCTGAGAGGCTGGAAAGAATCAGGGAGAGGCCACGTAGAAGCAAAGAGGACATGCTGCATGAAGTCATGCAGCACTCCCTTAATGAAAATCAAAAAGTGCAGGAGTGGCGGGAGAGTGAAAGGAGGGTCCGCCAGCAGAATGTGGATCGCTGGCACCAAAGCACAGAGCGGCTGATAAGCAGCGTGGAGCGCCAAGTGGACTCAATCCAGGCGCTCGTAGCCATGCAGGCAGAGCACTCCCGCGCCCACCTCCCTCTGCAGACCTTGTCCCAAAACTCTTTCTCTTCTGCCCCCATGTCACCTCCAACCCACTTTCCCCAACATATGGGTTCTTACCACCACCAGCTGCCTCCAACACCTGTATCTTCACCACCCAGCCCTGAAAACTATGACCCTTACCCACTGCACTCAACCCCTATCACCATGCAGTGCGGCACTCATTGCACAGCACTCCGGACAGGAAGGCTCAGTACGATAACGGGACATATGCAAACCTGTGGTTGTACCGTTCCCCACCTCACCCCCTTGCCCTTTCTGTTTCCCAAGCAGTTGTGTTTCTTTTCAATAAATGGATTTTTTGGCTTTGAAAATATTCTTTATTATTTATTGAATAAAGTAAAAGATACCTTAATCCAGGAAAGAAACAGGCACTGCAAGTCAGTGTAGCAAACACAGATTCCTACTAACATTGGAACCACTTCACTTCACCCCCGTGCAGGGCACCAAACATCTCATCCCGCAAGGCATCCCTAATCCTTGCAGCCCCGCGCTGGGCTCCTCTAATAGGCCTGCTCTCTGGCTGTTCAAATTCAGCCTCCAGGTGTTGAACCTCTGAGTTCCATGCCCGAGTGAATCGTTCACCCTTCCCTTCACAAATGTTATGGAGGGTACAGCACGTGGATATAATTGTGGGGATGCTGTCATCAGCCAGGTCCAGCTTCCCACACAGAGAGCACCAGCGGCCCTTTAAACAGCCAAAAGCTGAACCACTCCTTGCTGCTGTGAAGGCTCCCTGTGGAGGGTTTCATGAGCCTCGGCATTAAAGGGTAAGCGGGGTCTCCAAGGATTACAGTGGGCATTTCGACTTCCCCTTCGGTGATCGTCTGGTCTGGGAAAAAAGTCCCGGCTTGCAGCTTCCTGAACAGGCCAGTATTCCGAAAGATGCGTGCATCATGCACCTTTCTGGGCCAGCCTGCATTAATGTCAATGAAACACCCACGGTGATCCACAAGTGCCTGAAGAACCATAGAGAAATACCCCTTCCAATTAACGTACTTGGAGGCTAGGTGGGCTGGTGCCAGAATTGGAATATGTGTGCCATCTATTGCCCCGCCGCAGTTAGGGAAACCCATTTGTGCAAAGCCATCCACAATGTCCTGCATGTTACCCAGAGTCACGGTTCTTCTGAGCAGGATGCAATTAATGGCCCTGCAAACTTGCATCAACACGATTCCAACGGTTGACTTTCCCACACCAAACTGGTTAGCAACCGATTGGTAGCTGTCTGGAGTTGCCAGCTTCCAGATTGCAATAGTCACCCACTTCTCCTCCGTCAGGGCAGCTCTCAATTTTGTGTCCTTGCACTGCAGGGTGGGGGCGAGCTCCTCACACAGTCCCATGAAAGTGGCTTTTCTCATCCAAACGTTCTGCAGCCACTGCTTGTCATCCCAGACTTGCATGACGATGTGATCCTACCACTCAGTGCTTGTTTCCTGAGCCCAAAAGCGGTGTTCCATGGTGGTGAGCATGTCCGTGAATGCCACAAGCAAACTCGTGTCATATGCGTTACTCGAGTCGATATCACCGTCGGAGCCCTCGCTGTCACTTTGGATCATAAGGAATAACTCGACTGCCAAACATGACATGCTGGTGAGACTCATCAGCATACTCCTCAGCAGTTCGAACTCCATTCCCGCAGACTGAAAGGGAAGACAGAGCACGCAGTACAAAAAATGTTGAAAGATGGCGCCAAATGTGGACGGAAGCACAGGGATTGCTGGGATGCAAACCGATGCATCACAGGGTGTTGGGACAGGACCCAGAATGCCCCATCCCTCCCGCCCCCTTCCACAAGCCACAGTGCCAGAATGGGAAGAGATGCTCTGTGGGATAGCTGCCCATAATGCACCGCTCCCAATGCCATTGCAAGTGCTGCAAATGTGGGCATGCCAGTGCGCTTGCAGCTGTCAATGTGGACAGACTGCAGCACTTTCCCTACTGCGCTCTCCGAAGGCGGGTTTAACTCAAAGCGCTCTACATCTGCAAGTGTAGCCATGCCCCAAATGTCTGTGCCTGAGCTAAACAGCAGGGGAGAGCAGTTTAAACTAGTGGGTCACACCCAGGCTGTTGAGAAATACATGGAAATACTAAGGCACTGCTTTGTTTGCTCATGGAGTTGCTGGTCTTTGACAAATGTGACCAAAGCTTTTCCTCATGCAATACTGGAACCCTCATACTAACAAGAAGTTATGGGGAAATTTATCAGAAGAGTCAGATTTAAACAAACTGGACGAGCTTTCTTTGAAGATAATGCCCCTGCTTTTTGCCAACAGATTTGATTAAACAGATAACTTTAATCTTTAGCAGTGGAAAACCTGCCACATTACCAAGTCGGTCTTAACATTGTCAATTGACGCTATGTCAGGTAATCACACACATTTACGGAATGTTCATCGTTTATTTGAATACTCACTAATGTAAAACTTATTGGTCACAATCTCACATTTTTTAATACGCACTATGGAGGCTGCTTCTTTTTCTATTGCTAACGTCTCTTCACACACACGCCAACAGGAAAGTGGCCTCTCACAGAACCACAGAGGGATCCACTACCCTGAAGACCAAGCTCCGGATTTCAAAGCCACCCACCCAGGGGATTTAGAGACCTAGCTTCCACTAATTTCAACGGGAGATAGGTGCCTAATGCCCCTTGGGTGATTTGAAACTCTCAACCCAGGTATGCAAGAATACAAGAATACATATGCAAGAATACAAACATTGCACAGTGTTTCCTCCAAAGCTGACATTTAGAACAGGGAAGTCAAAACTAATTCAGGTGTTTAACTTTAGCCATTTTAGAAAGCAGGAGTTGAGTAATTTTGCAACATTACTCTCAATAAAAAACATTGCTAACACATCACTATCTGGCATATGATAAAATTGTGTGTCACAAAAGGAGACTTACGTTATAAACCTCACAGGGAGTACTACAGCTCCAAGGTATGGTGTTTTGCTAGAATTTGCTAGACATATGCAGATTATGGTGATTTGAGGGGTCCAGAGATCCCCCATGTCAAACATTGAGCATAACAGGACTCTCGAATGACTGACCCTAAAATGTGTCTGACTTTGTATTTCCTATAATTGGCCTGATTTGTTGACTGCCTTTGCTCTAGGGAGATCATTACCAATTGCTTCTAACCTTCCTTCATTTCCAGTAAAATTTTATTTACTCGGTGTGTCAAAACAAAAAACAAACAAACAAACCCACAAACCCACCCCTTCCTTCCATAGAAAGCATATTCCAAGCACAGCCCACACAACCCACTAACTGCAGAAAATGCTGAATTAGTCCCTTACAGTTTACCTTCAGGGACAGCTTTGCCATTAAAGGGAGCCACCTTGGAATAACTTAAAATAAGCCTCTTCACCGTGCCCAGTGCAGCAGCTCCATGAATGATTGCAGGAAAGGCTTAAAAATAATATTTTAACAAAAGATCAGCGTGCTGAGTTGTGGAACGTCTGCTATTTATAAGTGATGGCGCCAAGATTTGCCGACTGTTGTTCCTGACTGGTTTGGACAGTCCTTACAGCTGTTCAGCTACGCTGCTGACAAACTGCTGCTCAGGTCTGCTTTGGGGTGGCTAGAAATAGTGACTAACTACTCGGCGTGCGTGCGTGCGTGTGGGCTAGGACAATGGAGTGCCCGTTCCTCACTGGAGCTTTTAGGCATTGCTACTATATAAATAAGTAATAATATTAATAAATCACATGAACATATAAGTAACACTCAACGGCTGAGGGGTCCCTCAGAATTGTAGACATATATTTAAAGCACAGATGGGCCTAGGCTAGCGCTCTGGATCTGAACTGTTTGTGCACTGGAATCTGAACCCAGATCCATCTCTTAGTGTACAACCAACATTTAGAGGTGTCTGAAATCTAGATCTGGATTTCCTCTTTCAGACCTACTCCTAGCCAGAACCTTAATACCCAATAATAAATGTGAACTTGCCCTAGGGCCAACAACTGTCTCCCAGATAGCAAGGCAATCACAAGAATTAGGGGGAAGCGTGAAAAGGCGTTATTTGTACTTTGATAGTGCCTAGGGGCCAGGGCTGCACTCTGCGAGGCCCTGAGTCCCTGACTTGAGCAGCTTGAACCTATTAGCTTTAATCAGACGTACCGGTCAGTTCACGGAACAGGTTTTGATTTTTAAACATCAGAGTAAAACTCCTAAATTCCTCCACAGAAATGCGAAGGGATCCCACATGCCTGAGACGTCCACATGAGCTGTGCACCTGGAAGTGGAGCACACAAGCAGGCTGGCTCTTTCTCTTCTGGGAGATTACATTGAATTTAGCTCCTCCTGGCATTAATTTTCCTCCACAAACTCTCTTGGGCCCAGATCATCTCCTTCTGCTTCACTGGAGCCATGCTATCAGTGAGTTCCCCTGGCTGGAGCTGCCCTTGAGACTCCCGAGAGGACCCCCCCCCCCAGAAAGAGAACAACACATCCTTAGGCTGTATTATTCTCTCACCTCAGTGTGGACCTGGGACTCTTTTAATGTTCTCTGTGGGCTCTGGAGGAGAGTGCTTGGAAGGGAAAGATTATAGGTATATGTCACCTCTGTGCAGAGAGCTTGAAGGGATGAACTAGGTCTTGGAAAATCAGAAAACCCATTTCATATATGTTTATGCAGCACCTAGTTCAATGAGGCTCCTAACCTTGACTGGGGCTTCTGCTCTGACAATACCAATAAGTAATAAAGAAGACACATCTTGTGCAGCTCTGTAGAGGTGAGTCAGAGTCTGCACCAAGAAGAACTGCATATTGCTCCATCTCCCATCAGTGGTGAGTCACAATGTAATTGTTTCCCATGCATAAAACTCTCTCTCAATATTTAATTGTACCCCTTTGCATTGGATACTGCATATATTGTACCTATGCTTCCCTTTGTTAGTAGGACTTCCAAATCACTTCGACCTCATGCATTCATTGCTTTGCATTGCCTGTTTGTCTGAGGTAATAGAGATATATTCAGGTGCTTTGTTTAATAATAAAGGCCATAAGCATTCTCCATTTATTTAAATATCAATTAATTTTCTTATCACTCCTCTTCTTCTGTGGCTCTGGGAACATTACTGGGTTCAGCAACTTGTGCAAGTGTTGTGAAATTCTCATCAGAATCTAGGTCTGGCAGCATGTGATGGAGAATGGGTTTGCGTAAAACCAATTAATATCAATATTAACTTTTAAAATATTTTTAAATAAATCAGACCTATATAAAGCACACAGTACAAGCTTATATAATGTATGTGTATGGAATGGTGTGGTCAGGCAGATTTCACTTAATTAAAAGAAATTTCCTTTAAACAATTTTATTTTCTAACAAAACCAGCAATTTGAAGAAGCTAAGAACAGAGTTTTAAAATCTGCAGCACCATCACCCTCTAGTGGTTAAAGTAACAATAAAGTCATAGGTTTCAGAGTAACAGCCGTGTTAGTCTGTGTATGCATCCGATGAAGTGAGCTGTAGCTCACGAAAGCTCATGCTCAAATAAATTGGTTAGTCTCTAAGGTGCCACAAGTCCTCCTTTTCTTTTTGCGAATAAAGTCATAGGTTTCAGAGTAGCAGCTGTGTTAGTCTGTATCCGCAAAAAGAAAAGGAGGACTTGTGGCACCTTAGAGACTAACAAGAAAGCTTATACTCAAATAAATTTGTTAGTCTCTAAGGTGCCACAAGTCCTCCTTTTCTTTTTAATAAAGTCATAATAATCAACATTACATCTATAAAGAAGTGATATTGTAACATAACCCTAGAACTAATATCACCAGACTAAAGTCATAGTTGTAAATACTTTAGTTTGCCATCTGAGTGTAGGACAGTACAATAGTCCTTGTAAGAAACAATATAAAAGCTAACAGGAAACAATGTAAAATCTAATTGAGGGTTCATCCCCAATTATAGAATCATAGAATCATAGAATATCAGGGTTGGAAGGGACCTCAGTAGGTCATCTAGTCCAACCCCCTGCTCAAAGCAGGACCAATCCCCAACTAAATCATCCAGCTAAATCCCCAACTAAATCATCAGCCAGCGCTTTGTCAAGCCTGACCTTAAAAACTTCTAAGGAAGGAGATTCCACCACCTCCCTAGGTAACGCATTCCAGTGTTTCACCATCCTCCTAGTGAAAAAGTTTTTCCTAATATCCAACCTAAACCTCCGCCACTGCAACTTGAGACCATTACTCCTTGTTCTGTCATCTGCTACCACTGAGAACAGTCTAGATCCATCCTCTTTGGAACCCCCTTTCAGGTAGTTGAAAGCAGCTATCAAATCCCCCCTCATTCTTCTCTTCCGCAGACTAAACAATCCCAGTTCCCTCAGCTTCTCCTCATAAGTCATGTGTTCCAGTCCCCGAATCATTTTTGTTGCCGTCCGCTGGACACTTTCCCATTTTTCACATCTTTCTTTTAGTGTGGGGCCCAAAACTGGACACAGTACTCCAGATGAGGCCTCACCAATGTCAAATAGAGGGGAACGATCACGTCCCTCGATCTGCTGGCAATGCCCCTACATATACATCCCAAAATGCCATTGGCCTTCTTGGCAACAAGGGCACACTATTGACTCATATCCAGCTTCTTGTCCACTGTAACCCCTAGGTCCTTTTCTGCAGAACTGCTGCCGAGACATTCGGTCCCTAGTCTATAGCGGTGCATGGGATTCTTCCATCCTAAGTGCAGGACTCTGCACTTGTCCTTGTTGAACCTCATCAGATTTCTTTTGGCCCAATCCTCCAATTTGTCTAGGTCCCTCTGTATCCTATCCCCACCCTCCAGCGTATCTACCTCTCCTCCCAGTTTCATGTCATCTGCAAACTTGCTGAGGGTGCAATCCACACCATCCTCCAGATCATTTATGAAGATATTGAACAAAACCGGCCCGAGGACCGACCCTTGGGGCACTCCACTTGATACCGGCTGCCAACTAGACGTGGAGCCATTGATCACTACCCGTTGAGCCCGACAATCTAGCCAACTTTCTATCCACCTTATAGTCCAATTATTGCAATGATCTTGAAGTCAAGAACATGATATTGTCTTATATATTCTGTGAACTACTGTTGAAGAAAGAGTTAGCCTTAAGAGGAAAGATATGTAGAAGAGAGATAGCTCAACAAGTTTTATTTGTTACTCTTAGGAGCGGGTTTATTTTGGAATTTTACCTATTGTCGGTTGTTGTGGTTTTGTGTTGCTATGGTGAAATTTAAGGTTCTGAATAATAAAAAAACCAACCCACTCAAAGCTCTTACTGTTAACAAATAAATATGTTTTCTATAATTTCCCTGTTAAGATGCCACACTGATGACATGACATCCATCAACATAGCTTAGTGACCAAGACAGACCAGTCGGATTCCCACCATGGCAGACAAGCTCACAAGTAACAAAACAAGACCCAAGGCCAAATCCAGAAGTGCTGTGCCAAGCAGTGTTACTTATGCATCAGCAAGTGGGTTCCAAAGAGCCTGAGTGAGTGTAAGCAATTCTAAGTTACATGTGTGATTGACATGCTGAGATGCTGGATGGAAGAAGGTGTAAGTTATAGCAGAGAGTGACCTGGCTATACCTTACACATTCTCACATGCTTCCCCCAGCAGCCTTTCCTGCTATCTTCCTGCCTCTCCTGGGCATGGGAGACTTGGCATTAGCCTCCTTTCTGAGGGAATGAGATGTATGGTTAGAGGAGGGGACTGGGAGTCAGGACACCTGGCTAGATTCCACTGCTCCATGCTTCACTTCGGCAATCTGTATAAGAGACACTGCCTGGGTTTATTGTGGTGGATGTTTGAAAGGCACTGTGAGATTCACAGAGGAAAGGTGCTAAATATCATCACTCATTATTTGGAAAGTAATTTGCCTTTAGAGAGTATTTAAAATATTTTCAGTCCATTAACAACTGAGTCCTTCAGCCTATCGGTGCGGGCCAGACTCAGCAGCAAGTGGATGACAATCTGTGTACTAAACACTGGCCAGACCAGCTGTATTCGCCATACCAAGGAATTAATAATCCTTGTTATTTCTATCCCATTTACATTCGTGTCTCCCTCTTGCATCAAATGTGTGCTTCACTTCAAGCCTCTGGGAGCCTCATCTCTGACTCTGAGCCCTTTCGGGCCATGTCATTGCTGAGTCTGCTAAAGCAAGCCCCAGGGTGTGCGGGACTGGGGCGGTCTAGGAGACATCTCAGAGCAATGACCCTTTGTGGGGAGTGCCTTGCGCACGGTCTGTCTTCGCACCCTTGTTGCTATCACATGCTGTAAGGCCACAGACCCTTACTCCTCTTCAGCCGGACAGCGGCACTGCCCGGAGGCTGCGGCAGATCCACTCCTGCCAACAACAGGGAGACGAGAGCGCCTTGTGCACCCACCGGGAAGTCACTGCAGAGCGAGTCCAGCTGGAGGGGAAGTAGGGCAGGCGGGCTCCCTGAAGCTGTGCAAGAAGCCAGCTGTGAGGCAGTCAGTGCACTGGGCATCTGGTTTCCTGTCAGGCCAGGAAAGCACTGAGGGTTCGGGGAGACAATGGGGTTTGACCCTCTTTTCAGCTATGAATCTCCCAGGCCTTTCCCCACGTTTTATCCATTCACACTGTCACTGTGCGAGGGACTGTGTGCTGGGGGCTCAGAGAGGGACTTCGGACTGGCTGGGGTAAATCCACCCCAGCCCTGCTCTAGGCAGCCCAGAGCAGTCTCCTGAGCGGGAGCTGCTGGCAGGGCCATTCTCCCCTCTGCTGCCCAGGGCCGCTTGTTTGGCACAACAGCCCCAGGCAAATTCCCCAATTCCCTGCTGGGACGGGAGCCCATGTCACTGGGGAGAGCTCTGGGCACTCTCGGAGAAATCCTGAGGTAAAATTTTAAGGGGGATATTCCCTCACCCTACCTGCACACGGAGCTAAAGGGCCAGTCTGCCAGCTCCTGTCTCACTCACACCCTTGAGTCTGCAGTGGGACAGTGATTCTGTGCAGATGGGCTTTGTTAAAAGTCAAACCCACCTGCTCAACCCTTGCTGGTGCTGGTTATACCACTGTAGTAGAGGCATGCAGAGCTGGGTTTCCTCCCAGGGACCAGCCTGGGACAGGGGATGATGGCTGAGAAGTTTTTCCCACTGAGCTCCCAACAACCATTTCACCCTGTTGTTGACTAGGCATTCATACTACAAGTGATGGAGTGGCATATAAGTCGATAAAACCAGGAAGAAGGGCTGGAAGAATGCAAGGCATATAGACACAGAAAGACACCCATTCGACTGTATTGTGAGGAAACAGCTGGAAACATAGGAAACAGACACCAAGTAACGTCTGCAACATTAACAACTATAAGCCAAGATATTTACAGAACCCTTGCTGATCACATGTGGGCGTTAGCACAGGGTGCACCTACTGTCCCAACTCCATCAGATTTGACCTTGAAAATAAACAAAGCCTGATCTATTGCAGGCTTCCCAATGACTTGCCCCAGTTCTGCAAACGCTGAAAGATGTGCACAGCTTTATTCACCCGCGCAGTCCTATTGCACTTCTGTTTGCTTCTATCTATGAATCAATGGGGCTGCTTCTGTGAGTAAAGCTATGCACCTGCTTATGTGTTGCAGGATCAGAGCAGTTATCTTCATTACAATGAAAGTTGCTTCACCTCAGTGACTCAATGGCTTGCACAACATGCTTCTTGTTTCCAAATGTGTGCTATGGCAACAGAGAGGAATAACAGCCATTTTTGGACGGTGTTTCGCACAGTGGCCTTCACTGCTGTAACTAGAGCATGCTGTAATTTGAGAAGGAAACTGTAAATGCAAGATATATAAAACAAGAGTGTTTTATGGATTGTACAGCAGGGTTATACAACCAGCAGCTGCACCTGGCTGCTAATACCTGAAGGGTTCTGCAGACTAACATCTGTCTTGGAATTACATGCTTTAAAATCAAATATATTTTGTAAAGCAGTTGGCAGGACTGCTGAGATCTGGGTGCAGCACCTTCCCTGCACAGTGTGTGTTGATCTGAGGCCTCTGACACTGGCAAAGCGATTCTTGATTGTAAAAGAAAAATTGTCCTTAGAGCCAGGGCAGAGTTTGGGAGGCCAAATGAGCTAAGTGTGACAAGGACACTGGGAAACCCATTTTATTACCTCTCTTTGATAGTGTTATCAGAGACTTATGGTACTTCACATCTGAGAGTCTTCCAGAAATCTGCTGAATTCCTGATGCCTAGGCTCACTGGGTGTGGACCCAGACTAACCGCACTCTCTGGGCTCATGGGTTGTTTTGGATGAACTTGAGAGAACTTAAAAACAATGGAGGCCAAACATGGGCAGGAAACACTGATATGGAAACAGGAGCTCAGGAGTTAGCCTACAGAGATGGTCAGCAAGATGCATAAACTTCCCCATCTCTGGATTCACTTTATCTACTGTGGGATGGGAAGTGGCAGCAGTCAAGAATAGGCATCTTCAGGGACAGGGATACTGCGTGGTAGCCTGCAGTCCGATTTGTTTCCACTAGAGATTTTTTAAAAACTATATTTCCTAAAAATCTTCAAAACAAAAAAACATTTACTCTTTGGATCAAAAAGTTCTGTGAATTCTTTTGTTTTTCCACAGAAAGTTTTCAATGGGAAATTCTTCATCAAAACCAACAAATTTCAAGCAAAGTGGACACTCTTCATTAAAACTTTGTGGAAAAAAAGTTTTGACAGAAATGTTTCAGCTAGCTCTAGTTTCCTGCCTAGTGGATAAATGTGCAGCTGCTATGCAGCTTTGGGTGAAACCTGAACAAACCTTTTCGCTTCGAAGGGAACTGGAAATGGGGGGAGGGTATAACTGGCTGGATAACAGAATTTGCTGTTATCCTGGTTCCTGATATACCTACTGTCAAACTAGAAGGGAAATTTAATGCTGCCAGTGGATTTGTTTTCAGGCAAAGAATGCTATTCAACAAAGAAAAAAAAGTTACGCAGCATGTCCCTCCCTCAAAAATGCATCTGGATTACAAATTTCCTTTTGGTCGTGGGAAGGTTTAAGCAAATGGGTCCTTTTGTTTAATAAGGAACAAAACCCTCTAGGATTCCCTGAGCCTGACCTTCCCTCTCACTCCAGATTTACACCAGTGTAATTCCATTGCTTTAAGTGGAGATACTCACTTACCCAGTGACAGTGGGAGAGGGGAGCAAGCCCTGTATCTTGGCTGTGATATAATCTGAGCTGTCCTTGGGAATGGACAGAATTTTGGGCAGAAGGGGACAAGATCAGCGTGGGGTCTTTTTTGGAGCTCCATAGACATATTAGCAATGTGGGTACAGTAGTAATTTTATGGGGAGTTCACAATCTGCAGCAGGGAACACTTAACACTGCATTTTTAAAACAAATTGTTCTGGTTTTGTTTTGCTCTTTGAAAAGGAATATCTATAAATGTAATCAGCCTAAAGTAAATAAGCCTAAAGTAAATAGCTAAACTGATGAGCTTGTCATCCTACAAAAAATGTGGAGCAAAGAACTTCTTAGTAAATGGCAATGCCACAAATATTTAAAGCTAAAAGGTTTCAATCAAATTTTGGAAATGAAAAATCTCCCTGCTGCTCGCTTGGTGATTCTGACACTGGGTCTCCAACAGCCTGTATCCAATACCATGACTTCTATTTCTAGAGCAGGTCTTAGTTTACCTGATTGTTCTTGGGAAGAGAAATGGAAAGTGACATCTCTACTTTCTTTGGCTCTCACTTTAGCCTGGTTTTCAATGACTTACACCACCCCTCTAGTGTTCTCATGAGGGTGAGCCAAAGCTATCCCCAGGAATAAAAACCAGAGACGGTAAAGACCAATGTGCTATCTAGATAATATGCCTGCCAGTATAGGATTGATCCCTACAGTACATACTCTACTGCACTGCCTACTCATTCTTGTAAATATCTGAAGTGGTAGAGACCTTCCACTCCTGTGGAGACATTGTGCCACAGCTCACACATCTCACAACCGGGAAAGTATTTTTCTCATTCTTTTTTCAAAGTTTCCCTTTCTGCAAGAGTCTTAGGGGAGATGGATGAAGTGTGACTGCAGAAAGCAGCAGACTAACCTACTGCCAATGACTGCTGAGAATAAGAATACGGACTCCTAAGTTACTTCCAAGGCAACCGACAGGTTGGGAGGGGAAGGTGATGAATGCCAGAGGAGGCAGGTGGCTGTTACCAACTTTACAGCACATCTCTTTTCTCTATAGCATAGATTAACTTTTTCAGTACCTGTTCTGTCACTGGCCAATAACAGTTCTTCAAAATATGTCACAGAGTTCTGATTATTAAGTGATGGTCCTTGTTTCTTTTTCGCATTCCAGTCAACAATACAACATGGGTATCCAATTCCCCAGTAGCCTGATAGATAGTGCTCACTGCTTTGTCCTTGTGTATACATTTATTCATCATAAACATGCTTCATTAGTTTCCCAAAGACTAAAGATTAGCAAGTTCCCTCTGCAGTGAGCGCTGCTAGAAGCAATAAAAATTATGCAACCACTGTTCAAGAACGTGTATCTTTTATGAGCATAATAAATTAGATGTGAATTGCATCACATCAACAAAACCCGGCATAGATCCCAAGTTAAAAGCACAATGTGTTTACTGAAAGCAGTGTGTCAAAGCTTCCCTTAATTGCAATAAATTCTACTCCCTCATCTGAGAAGGTGATATTTCATGGCAAATAAGCCCAAGAAATCAACTGGAACAAGGAACAATTTCCAGTTTTGTAAGTGGTTTCCTAATGAACAAAACACAGCATGAAAGTGGTAGGCTGCATGTCTGGTGCATCGTTCAAAGGGCTTTGTTAATCCAAATCAAGCTGGTGGAATTCAGTGCAAGAAGCTAACCAGGGTTTCTGAGACCCGATTGAATGTCACAGGGAGAAGATATAAATATATGAGGCTAATAGAGAACCTGTTTCTCAAAAACTATTGCTCTGTACTTTCAAGATCATTCCACATCCAAACGACTTTGCTAAAGCCAATAGAATGAGATGTTCATAGGGCTCCTGCATGTGTTTGCGTGTGGCTTTCTTAGGGTCTATTCCTCGTACCAGTGAAGTCAAAGGCAGTTTTGACTTTCTGGCAGTCAAGAAAGCTCAGGGCTTCAAAATGGAGCATGAGTGTTTTGACCAATAATATTTTTATTGACGGGTGCTCCATCTGCACTTCTGAATGCTGTGAAGCCAGCAAGCCCTCTCTAGTGTTTTGTTTGGGGTTGGATGCGATAATTCCCCTCCCCCCCAAAGGGGAAACTTGACTAGGCCCATGTAGCCTTCAGGGATTCCATGTACAGCTCACAGAATCAGCCAAACTGCTCCAGCAGGAAACGTGTTTCAGAGCCCTGCCACCCCCCACCCCCCAAGTGTCTGAGCAGAAATTCACTTTAAACAGGCTTTCATAAAAAAAGAAGGAAAACAACAGATATTTTAAAAGAAACTTCAAGACCCTGCTTGAGTATAACAGAACCCAGACCCCCAGTCCTGCCACCACCTCCTAGACTCATGGACTAGCCTCCTTCCTGCTAACCTCAGTTCTTCCCCTTTGGCTTAGCAGCTCCTCCAAGTCAGCCTCCTTACTCAACCCTTTCTAACTGTGTGGGAGCAGGGCCAACAGTGATAGCTCCCCATCTACTACATCCAAGGACCCTTACACATGAATTCGATGTGTAAAAGGCTGAAAGGTGGGGAGGGGGGCATCCTGGTACATGTCAGACTCCCCCCACCATGCCCCTTTTCTGTTCCTTTACATAGCTGTTTTCCTGCCTCTCGTGCACTGGATGTTGTAGAGAAACAGAGTTCCTAGTGCCTCCTCCAAGTATAAACTGAATAGCTGAGAGTCTTTTGCAAGATTTGGTTTGAGTTCTTGAATAGATTAGCACCTGGATTTCTCTGGGTTCTCACTGAACCATGAGCCGCATCACAAACCCATCCAGCCAAGTCTGAGCAGGCAGATGCTCAGTGGAAGCCCAGAGGCTGGGAACATGGCCTAGGAAGGTGCACAGAAGTGAGCAGGAACTATACTTGTCTCTCCCCCACATGCAAAGTCTTTTATTAAAGTGTTTCAAGGAGTTGTCTTGTTTGCTGCTGCTGCAGGGACACAAAGCAGGGCCCTGCAAATATATTCAGCCTTAAATGCCAGTTAGAGCGTAAAGGCCTGATCGAAAGCTCAATGAAGTCAGTGAAAAGACTCCCACTGATTCCAATGGACTTTGGACCAGACCCTAAAAGGGGAGCAGTTGAAGAAAGCTCCATCGGTGAGTGCCAACCATGGGTGTTGGAAACTCAGGGGGCTCCCTGCCCACAATTACTGCCTCTTAATTTTGAAGTCTGAATCATTCCCAGAATCTGCTTGGCAAAAAGTTACCTTCCCCACATCGCCATACGTCATTAATAATGTCTGGAGAAAAATAAATGAGAAGGCCTGGGGTGTTGGAGGGTTCTAGGAAGTGTGGAAGTACCATGGGCAGTTTCAGCGCTAACAGTCATGCAGAACATGTCATTTCATGGACTCTCTCGGTAAATGTGTGTTGTTGAAATATCAGAGAAAAGCAAGCACAACAACTCACAGCCAAAAGGAGTTTGCTTAAAAATTCAAACAAAACTTCACAACAATTTTTCTCGTGTGCAATAGTTTCCCAGTTCTGGGTGTAATTCAGCCTGTTCCAGAGATGAAGCAGAGTCCACCAGAGGCTGGGACCTCACTCCAATTCTCCGCTGAGCTAGATGGAGGAACCCACCGTGCCCATCACCCTCCCCTAACTCAGACTGGTCTAGCACACATCTCATGATGCTTTCCTTTAGGAAGGGCTGGCTCCGGGCTGTGGGAAAGGAGGTCTGTGGGATTTTGGTTACAGGGAAATTCTGGGGAACTTTTTTCTGAGCTTGCTTTGCAGCTTCCTGTCTTATGAAATTTCCATACGCCCCTGCTGGATGGAATCATAAACAGGAAAGTGTGGAGCCAGCTGGGGACGAGACATTCTCCTCCTCTCAGGCCTCCCTTCCAGAAATATTTTAATTCCAGTTCAAACTGACAAATAATGAGCTTCTTAAATAGCAGAGTTTGGGAGGAAGGGCAACTCCTGCTTCTGACATGGAGATTAAAGCGGAGTGTCCTTGCTCCTGCCTCTGTTGCTGAAGTCACTTTACAAATGTCCTTCCACCCTTCCTTCCTGTCTCCTGCAGCTCCTAGCAAAGGGTGTGTGCGAATTTCAGGGTGATGGTCAAACTGCCACTCCCGCCATTGATACAAGTATACAAGCGACTCCCTTCGCCCCATCCTGGCGCTCCCCAGAGGTTATCTCCTAAAAGAACTGAAATGCACTGAGCACGTGAACCTTTCGAACCCTGGCTCCTGAAGAGAAGGGTGAGTGAAAAGCCCCATGGGGCACCGGCAGCCCTGGCATGTTGGTGCACAAATTCTTGGGGCTTCAGCAGAGCACTGCCTGGTTGCACTAGGGCTGATGTTATCCCCATTTATTCTGGGGTGTCTACAACAGCAGGACTCCAAGCTCATTTCGTTAATACCCAGAAGGGGTAACATGAGCAGCTCAGGCCTGTATTCTCAATATGGCCACAAACAGAGGAGACAAGCTTTTTGTGGCAGGGACTGGGCACTAGTCTATGTTGCTACAGTGCCTAGCACAATGGGGCCCTGTTTTCGGTTGGCCCTAGGCATTACCCTAATAAGCACAATAAATAATAAAAATAAATAATAATAAAGGCACTAACTCTGAAGTGAGCTTTCCTCCCCCAAAACTATTACAAACTTTTGTTTAGAAACAAATGCCCTCTTTCTTTAGGATCACCGATCTGGGGAGGTCTGAGAGTTACCCCAGTTTATGCCCTTACAGAAAATACGATCTTCTTTGTCAACGTACATTTCCAGATAGAAGAAAACAAGCTGCTCCAATTATGCTTTGCCATTTGTCTGACATTTTCATTATCCCTGACACAGGACCCATTGAATATTATCTTTTACTCAAAGCCATTTCTGTCAAATTAAGTTAGAAGGAAGTAGTGGAAAACTAAAAGCGCCACAGCTAATCCTGCCACCTGGAAAATCAGCCGAGAAATATAATTTTATAGTCTTTCAAATTAAATCAGATTCTGTACTCTCTGCTGATGAGTTAATCCAATACTGAACGGAATATTTCCACTCAACCATGACTCTGCTTGGATGGGTTTGATTCATGGCAAAGCAGTTCCAGCTCACAGAGATGCTGCTTTTAATTGTATTCTGTAGTGATTTCTGTTAATTTTACACTTTGCCTCAACAGTTATCCATTAAGAAGCCATCAGCAGGAACTGGTCTTTAATTGGGGAACCTGTAGTTCACACAAGAAGGATTGTGGCAATGGAGCAAGCATGTGCGCCTCCATTTGTGGGCATTTTAACTCGGGTTTCAATCTCATTTTCACAGCAGCGTGCTGAGTTTGAAGTTTAGAGCCTGGCTTTGCAATGGGATCCACGTGGGTGGTTTTCTGTCCCCATGTGGCATCCAGCTGATATCGGAGGGGCTCTGCGCAGGTGCAGGGATCAGTCTGCATGGATCCGATTGCAGAATCATGGCCTAGCAGTACCTCCTAACACCCAGTGAAGCTGCAGTGATTCTGGTTCAGATTCACTAGTTCCCACACCTCCCTCCTGACAGAATGGGAGCATATCATGGGTGAAGAGAAGGGTGAGAATAGCAGGTAGGTACTATTGCCAGCTGGAATCAAGATTGAGCAGCCCCAAAGTTGCTCTAGGCAGAGCCAGGGACCAGAGCTGGGGCAGAGATTCAGGGAGCTGTAACCAACTTCCCGACAGCTCTCTTTCTCTGCTGCACCAGCAGAGATCTGGTCCTCAATGCATTCAAAAAATGCAGTTTTACCTAAAGATGACCTGGAAAGGATGGGTTTGTTCAACTCCTCAGTCCCTTCAATATAAATATTAGTACTCACCACAAACACAGCCTGAGAGATCCCCCAGAGAAATCCGGGGAGACCAGACCTGACATTTCTAAGGTTAAAAATAAGGAGCGGGGGGGGGCAATTAAAATTCTTGCAGGCCCTTTAACTATATTATGAAGAGGTGGTAAAGGGCAGAAACCCAATTTTTAAAAAGTCCTTTGCCCTTATCTGTTTACAGACATGGAGCAAAGTCAATATGGACTCTGGTCTAGATTAGAGTATTGGGCCATACCTTTACAGTTTCTTACTTGATGCAAATGGCTGGTGTCTCTCTCACTGCCTCACTTACCCATCTCCCACACTTAACACAAGATTTTCAGAAGAGCTCAGCATGCTATGTGCATCTTTGAAAAATTGGCCATATGGAAACTGCTTGGTGCTGAGCTCTTTTGAAAATCTGGGTGCAAGTGGAGCGGGACTGGTGAAAGAATTTAGGTTTGTGCTTTCTATAAAGCTAGACTACCTGGGATCTGCACGCCACTAGCAATATATTCTTTTCAGACCTTCTTTGTACATCATAAAGAAGCAAAAAAGAGCAAAAGCCCACAACTTTCCCCTTTCAGAGAAGCATAGAACTCAGGAGGTCATCTAGTCCAACCCACTGCTCAAAGCAGGACCAATCATAGCAGGTGGTGTCGGAGAGAAGGCTTTGGATTCTTTGACCATGGGATCGTGTTCCAAGAAGGAGTGCTAGGCAGAGATGGGCTCCACCTAACAAAGAGAGGGAAGAGCATCTTGGCAAGCAGGCTAGCTAACCTAGTGAGGAGGGCTTTAAACTAGGTTCACCGGGGGAAGGAAACCAAAGCCCTGAGGGAAGTGGGGAAGTGGGATACCGGGAGGAAGCAGGAGCAGGAGCGCGCGAGAGGGCAGGGCTCCTGCCTCATACTGAAAAAGAGGGACGATCAGCGAGTTATCTCAAGTGCCTATATACAAATGCAAGAAGCCTGGGAAACAAGCAGGGAGAACTGGAAGTCCTGGCACAGTCAAGGAATTATGATGTGATTGGAATAACAGAGACTTGGTGGGATAACTCATATGACTGGAGTACTGTCGTGGATGGATATAAACTATTCAGGAAGGACAGGTGGGGCAGAAAAGGTGGGGGAGCTGTACTGTATGTAAGGGAGCAGTATGCCTGCTCAGAGCTCCCATATGAAACTGCAGAAAAACCTGAGAGTCTCTGGATTAAGTTTAGAAGCGTGAGCAACAAGGGTGATGTTGTGGTGGGAGACTGCTGTAGACCACCGGACCAGGGGGATGAGGTGGACGAGATTTTCTTCCGGCAACTCACGGAAGTTACTAGATCGCAGGCCCTGGTTCTCATGGGAGACTTCAATCACCCTGATATCTGCTGGGAGAGCAATACAGCGGTGCACAGACAATCCAGGAAGTTTTTGGAAAGTATAGGGGACAATTTCCTGGTGCAAGTGCTGGAGGAACCAACTAGGGGCAGAGCTCTTCTTGACCTGCTGCTCACAAACCGGGAAAAATTAGTAGGGGAAGCAAAAGGGGATGGGAACCTGGGCGGCAGTGACCATGAGATGGTCGAGTTCAGGATCCTGACACAGGGAAGAAAGGAGAGCAGCAGAATACGGACCCTGGACTTCAGAAAAGCAGACTTTGACTCCCTCAGGGAACTGATGGGCAGGATCCCCTGGGAGAATAACATGAGGGGGAAAGGAGTCCAGGAGAGCTGGCTGTATTTTCAAGAATCCTTATTGAGGTTACAGGGACAAACCATCCCGATGCGTAGAAAGAATAGTAAATATGGCAGGCGACCAGCTTGGCTTAACAGTGAAATCCTTGCTGATCTTAAACACAAAAAAGAGGCTTACAAGAAGTGGAAGATTAGACAAATGACCAGGGATGAGTATAAAAATATTGCTCGGGCATGCAGGAGTGAAATCAGGAAGGCCAAATCACACCTGGAGTTGCAGCTAGTAGGAGATGTTAAGAGTAACAAGAAGGGTTTCTTCAGATATGTTAGCAACAAGAAGAGAGTCAAGGAAAGTGTGGGCCCCTTACTGAATGAGGGAGGCAACCTAGTGACAGAAGATGTGGAAAAAGCTAATGTACTCAATGCTTTTTTTGCCTCTGTCTTCACGAACAAAGTCAGCTCCCAGACTGCTGCACTGGGCAGCACAGCATGGGGAGGAGGTGACCAACCCTCTGTGGAGAGAGAAGTGGTTCGGGACTATTTAGAAAAGCTGGATGAGCACAAGTCCATGGGGCCGAATGCGCTGCATCCGAGAGTGCTAAAGGAGCTGGCGGATGTGATTGCAGAGCCATTGGCCATTATCTCTGAAAACTCATGGCGATTGGGGGAAGTCCCGGACGACTGGAAAAAGGCTAATGTAGTGCCCATCTTTAAAAAAGGGAAGAAGGAGGATCCTGGGAACTACAGGCCAGTCAGCCTCACCTCAGTCCCTGGAAAAATCATGGAGCATGTCCTCAAGGAATCCATTCTGAAGCACTTAGAGGAGAGGAAAGTGATCAGGAACAGTCAGCATGGATTCACCAAGGGCAAGTCATGCCTGACTAATCTAATTGCCTTCTATGATGAGATAACTGGCTCTGTGGATGAGGGGAAAGCAGTGGATGTGTTGTTCCTTGACTTTAGCAAAGCTTTTGACATGGTCTCCCACAGTATTCTTGCCAGCAAGTTAAAAAAGTATGGGCCGGATGAATGGACGATAAGGTGGATAGAAAGCTGGCTAGATTGTCGGGCTCAACGGGTAGTGATCAATGGCTCCATGTCTAGTTGGCAGCCGGTATCAAGTGGAGTGCCCCAAGGGTCGGTCCTGGGGCCGGTTTTGTTCAATATCTTCATAAATGATCTGGAGGATGGTGTGGATTGCACCCTCAGCAAGTTTGCAGATGATACTAAACTGGGAGGAGTGGTAGATACGCTGGAGGGGAGGGATAGGATACAGAGGGACCTAGACAAATTAGGGGATTGGGCCAAAAGAAATCTGATGAGGTTCAACAAGGACAAGTGCAGAGTCCTGCACTTAGGACGGAAGAATCCCATGCACCGCTACAGACTAGGGACCGAATGGCTCGGCAACAGTTCGGCACAAAAGGACCTAGGGGTTACAGTGAATGAGGAGCTGGATATGAGTCAGCAGTGTGCCCTTGTTGCCAAGAAGGTCAATGGCATTTTGGGATGTATAAGTAGGGGCATTGCCAGCAGATCGAGGGACGTGATCGTTCCCCTCTATTTGACATTGGTGAGGCCTCATCTGAAGTACAGTGTCCAGTTTTGGGCCCCACACTACAAGAAGGATGTGGAAAAATTGGAAAGAGTTCAGTGGAGGGCAACAAAAATGATTAGGGGTCTGGAACACATGACTTATGAGGAGAGGCTGAGGAAACTGGGATTGTTTAGTCTGCGGAAGAGAAGAATGAGGTGGGATTTGATAGCTGCTTTCAACTACCTGAAAGGGGGTTCCAAAGAGGATGGATCTAGACTGTTCCCAGTGGTAGTAGATGACAGAATGAGGAGTAATGGTCTCAAATTGCAATGGGGGAGGTTTAGGTTGGATATTAGGAAAAACTTTTTCACTAGGAGGGTGGTGAAGCACTGGAATGCGTTACCTAGGGAGGTGGTGGAATCTCCTTCCTTAGAAGTTTTTAAGGTCAGGCTTGACAAAGCCCTGGTTGGGATGATTTAGTTGGGTATTGGTTCTGCTTTGAGCAGCGGGTTGGACTAGATGACCTCCTGAGGTACCTTCAAACCCTGATATTCTATGATTCAATCCCCCAACTAACTAAACTTTGCATCCGCTGAAGTGAGCTGTAGCTCACGAAAGCTTATGCTCAAATAAATTAGTTAGTCTCTAAGGTGCCACAAGCACTCCTTTTCTTTTTGTAAACTTTGCAAGTCACTTTTAAACTACACACAGACAGGTACTGATGGTGCCATAATTACCTAGTTAAATATGTGAATGAGGATGTTGTGACACTGGTAAGCCAAGTGCCAGCTCTGGCCAAAGCCTACGTGTCAGCTGAGAACTGACAAACTCACAGCTGGAAGCCAGGCCAATTCACTTGTGTATTAGTATAGCTCAAAGGGATTGTTAAATGTATAAGAATGTATTTGGTGCTTAAACTTCATGAAAACTAACGGGGTGCTGCATGCATTGTTTTCATTTATCTGTATCCTGTTATAAAATAAAAAGAAAGGAGTACTTGTGGCACCTTAGAGACTAACCAATTTATTTGAGCATGAGCTTTCGTGAGCTACAGCCCACTTCATCGGATGCAAAGTTTAGTTAGTTGGGGGATGGAGCTGTCGCTCACGAAAGCTTATGCTCAAATAAATTGGTTAGTCTCTAAGGTGCCACAAGTCCTCTTTTTCTTTTTGCGAATACAGACGAACACGGCTGTTACTCTGAAACCTGTTATAATGTGTTAGCAAACATTTACATTGTATATACCCCTATAACTAAGTAACCTGTCAAACCAGAAAGAAGCCCTGTGTAATGCAAATGAAGAACATTAGCAGGAAAGTGCTAATTTTTGCACATTTGAAGGCAAGTGGTCACTGTGTGTGAGAATCAGAGATCAAAGACTCTAAATCAGTGGTGCAATGCAGCCCATCAGGGTATAGAATCATAGAATCATAGAATATCAGGGTTGGAAGGGACCCCAGAAGGTCATCTAGTCCAACCCCCTGCTCAAAGCAGGACCAATCAGGTAATCTGATTGCTGGCTGCAAGACATTTTGGTGATGTTGATCATCTGCAAGCACAGTCCCCCGCAGCTTCCAGTGGCCGCGATTCGCTGTTCCCGGCCAATGGGAGCTGCGGGCTGCAGGGACATGCTGGCCGCTGCTTCCTGAAGCTCCCATTGGCCGGGAACGGCAAACTGTGGCTACCGGGGGGGCCATGCCCGCGGACAGTCAATGTCAGTAAAATGTCCCATGGCCTGCAATCAAATTACCGTGATGGGCCACGTGCATCCCATGGGCCGCAGGTTGCCCATCACTGCTCTAAATGAACTCCTCTCTCCATCAACCAAAAAAAGAGCCCACATGGGTAGTGACCCTGTCAGCTTCTTTTCTGTGAGAAGAAGCTATAAGTATGGACACAAGTTAAAATTCTTCATCTCTGGACTGTTTGGATTCTAACAGGGCATACTAACCGAACGAGAAGATGGAACTCCCCAAAGTTATTCTGTGTAGTCCTAAAAGACTTTTGGGAAACTGGCAGATTACTGTATCTCTGATGCTACCTTTTGAAAGAATAGATTGACTCACCTGTACTTATATTTTTACCTGCTTTAACCACTCAATAACTCTCATTCCCTTCTCTTACCTAATAAACCTTTAATTAGTTTACTATAGCATTGGCTACTAGCATTGTCTTTGTGTGAGATGTAGGATTCAGATTGACCTGGGTGAGGGGCTGTTCATAATGTGAATTTGTTGCAATATTTTCTGTAAGTGACCATCTATCACATAGTCCACCTTGCCTAGGTGGCAAGATAGACCGGAGTGTCTAAGGGGACTGTCGGTGACTCCGTTATAAGGCTATTGTAGTATTTTGGGAATTCACATTTGATCCTGGGTTGGTGAAATATAATTATAGAACACAGCACCCGTTTGGGGTGTCAGCCCAGCTTTTGACAGTCTGCCCCGAAGTAGACACTCATGGTCGTGTGCCACTCCAGTCAGCATGGCAATTGATGTCCTATCCAGCTTCTTGGTTGACCTCCCAAATTTACCTTAATAATTATGAAATGGAAGTCTCCATCTTTAAGCCTGTATTCTCTGTAGAAAAATACTGAAGTTTGCTGAAGAGCTTTAGCTGGGGTTTCTCTGATTTACTTGAGAATCTATTTAAGTCCCAAACTTAACAAGTTTAAGGGTCATGAAACACTGGGTATTTTCCAGTATGTCGCAATTACAGAAACACCTGCACTAAATGAGATTGTGATAAACTACTGTGAAAATCAGCATAGGGTTCAAAAATCCTCAAAATTTATCAGCCCTTCTCTGTGGGGTGCTCCAATGATTGCTCAGTGCTGGGCTGTTTTATGCTACCTGCAAGATCCGCTTGTTTCTTTCCTACTCGTTTCGGCACTGATGTTTAACACATCACAATAGTTACTGCACAGGTGCACTGGCAGAATTCTAATAGCCCACTGGAGTCACAGAAAAAAGGGATGCAAGAAAACATGATAGAAGATGAACTTTGCAGCTAGAATCGCTGCATCTGGAGACAGTATCTATATGAGGAGCGAGGATTATGGACCCAGATCATAGAATCATAGAATATCAGGGTTGGAAGGGACCTCAGGAGGTCATCTAGTCCAACCCCCTGCTCAAAGCAGGACCAATCCCCAATTAAATCATCCCAGCCAGGGCTTTGTCTAGCCTGACCTTAAAAACTTCTAAGGAAGGAGATTCTACCACCTCCCTAGGTAACGCATTCCAGTGTTTCACCCCCTCCTAGTGAAAAAGTTTTTCCTAATATCCAACCTAAACCTCCCCCACTGCAACTTGAGACCATTACTCCTTGTCCTGTCCTCTTCTACCACTGAGAATAGTCTAGATTGTTTGCAGACTAAACAATCCCAGTTCCCTCAGCCTCTCCTTATAAGTCATGTGTTCCAGACCCCTAATCATTTTTGTTGCCCTTCGCTGGACTCTCTCCAATTTATCCACATCCTTCTTGTAGTGTGGGGCCCAAAACTGGACACAGTACTCCAGATGAGGCCTCACCAATGTCGAATAGAGGGGGACGATCACGTCCCTCGATCTGCTCGCTATGCCCCTACTTATACATCCCAAAATGCCATTGGCCTTCTTGGCAACAAGGGCACACTGCTGACTCATATCCAGTTTCTCGTCCACTGTCACCCCTCGGTCCTTTTCTGCAGAACTGCTGCCTAGCCATTCGGTCCCTAGTCTGTAGCTGTGCATTGGGTTCTTCCGTCCTAAGTGCAGGACCCTGCACTTATCCTTATTGAACCTCATCAGATTTCTTTTGGCCCAATCCTCCAATTTGTCTAGGTCCCTCTGTATCCTATCCCTGCCCTTCAGCGTATCTAACACTCCTCCTAGTTTAGTATCATCCGCAAATTTGCTGAGAGTGCAATCCACACCATCCTCCAGATCATTTATGAAGATATTGAACAAAACCGGCCCCAGGACCGACCCCTCGGGCACTCCACTTGACACCGGCTGCCAACTAGACATGGAGCCATTGATCACTACCTGTTGAGCCCGACAATCTAGCCAACTTTCTACCCACCTTATAGTGCATTCATCCAGCCCATACTTTTTTAACTTGCTGGCAAGAATACTGTGGGAGACCGTGTCAAAAGCTTTGCTAAAGTCAAGAAACAAGATCCTGAATATATCCTCCCCCCCACCACCCCCGAGATGGTTAGAAGGCTGACAGATAAACAAAACCGCACATCTATAGTGACATCTGAGCACTGGGGAGGTGCAGTTTATTTACACCATGGTCTGTGTTTTCAAAAGTGACTGATGATTTTGGGTGCCTCAGTTGTTGGATGCTCACCATGAGATACCTCAAAGGGGCCTTATTTCAGAGGGAGGGTGCTCAGCTCTGACAATTAGACCCTTTCAAGCTAGCACCCTTTAGAAAATTCAGGACCATTTATGTGAGGATACCAAAGATATCTGATTCCTTTAGTCCAAAGCACAAACCCAGGGTCTGAATTCAAAGTATAAGGAAAATAGCTTTCTTCATCTGTTGGCCCCCCAGATAGAGAAGAGTTATGAGGCTCAGGGCTCTCTGGGAGACCCTCCCTATTCCTGCATGAACCAGGGCGTGGCTCACATTCCTCCAGCTTGATCCTGCAGATCCTGTAGTTGAGTCAGCAGATGGTTGCCTACTAGCTGTTAAGGGCATCTGGCTCCTTGGGGCAGAATTTTTACCCCATCCTGCCGGATGTTCCATTGCTGGGTCCATTCCCTCCTTCATAAGCATCTTTAGGTAGCAGTTGTACAGTATAGCTATAGGTCTACATTTAAGGAGGGATTTGCAACCTCACACAGACAAAGTGATATCATCAATAAAAGTCACTACTGGGATAGAAATGAATTGCTCGCGTTGGAGGGAAATGAAAGGATAAATATTAAAGTAGTTGTTGATTCTGAGGCGCTTTCCTAGTCACAAGAGAAGACGTCCTTATGACAACATAGCCTTTATGGTTTGGATTTTTATTTTCATTTGCTAGGTTACAATATTTTTATCCATTAGGCTGCAAATGGCAGCAAGGCGAGAGATTGTGATTTCCGACCAGCGAAAATGTTTTCTTGCAACTTTTGTTCACACTCTTTGCAGATTTTGAGTTTCTTGTATAATAAAGAACATGCTAAAACCAAGTTCAAAGTCCCATCCCCCTCTGAATTGCAGACCTTCTTAGATGAGTTTATTCAATGGCAGAGGAATTGTCTTTTAGATGTGCATGTGTGGACTAATGCTGTCATCTAGTGGCCGGTGGCATTTTTCCTATAAATGTCTCATGGCATTTGCCAGGAATTTTCTCCCATTTAAAGGGGCTTCTCACTTTGAATTGGAAGATTAACTGCTTTTCAAGCTAAAAGGGTGGGAGAGGGAAAGAGAGAATTTTTCTTCTTGGAAGTATCAGCCCCAAAGTGCTTATATACTACAGCATGAAACATACTGAATAGACTCTTTATCCAGCAAAAACCCAACCTCTTGGCTGCTAACCTTAACCACTGCAGATTCAAAGGGTCTGTGATACTACATTGAAATATTAACCCTCTGTGTGTCACATCTTTCTGATTAGCTGAAGGAATTCTGCCTATTAAGGCAGGATTCATTTCTGCTAATGGAATTTGTCAAGTCACACTGCATGTGTCAATGAGGACATACAAATACCATTTCAATGGACATATGGTGCCGTTCCACCAAATTAATGACTCATTAAGATAAACTAATCTAAAGCAAAGGATGGAGAGAAAGCAGGAGATACAGCTGTGATGTTTGGCATAAATTAACACCATGAAGGGAAACAGTCAGTGGGAGAGGAGCCATGATTCAGATTAATCGTGACAGACTGGGAAGGAAAATCTGAAAGCACTTGCTCCTTCAACCTGAGCTTAGCTCTGTTCCAAATGCAGAAGTTGTTGGCACTGCCATTCCTTTTATAATTACAATAGATGTTTGAAACAAGGGGAAGAATTTATCCTTCTTCTCTGGGCAGCTGGTGACAGATTATCTGAGGAGCTGTGGAATTTTCCAAGGCCCCATATAAAATCACTATCTTTGTTAGTCTCTAAGGTGCCACAAATACTCCTTTTTTCTCAGAAATGTTTAATTGATCATATTTACAGCTCTTTGGACTTCACAAGGTCCTCTGTTGGTAGCTGCTTTACCTGTAAGTGTCTGGGCCGCAAAGTTTTAATTGGCTTCCCCTAAGGAGACTCAGGAGAATCATAAAAGGCAATTTTCAGGGATTCAAAGCAGACTGTAGAGTTTGATCTCCTTGCATGGCCCTGTGTGTAATCACTGGCTAGGAAAGGGGAAGCAGGACTGACAGACAAGGATGCAGAGAGACTCAAAATAATATGGAAACAAGACATTATTCAAAACCAGAGGCCTGATAGGCACCTTTGCTGACATCTGGGGGCTTGACTTGGGCAGGGGGCAGGTGTCACTTGGCATTCTGGATGCAGGGCTCCTTATCTCAATAGCTTCTTTGGGACTAGATTCTTCAGAGGGGCACATGTAGGTACAGAACCCTTCTGCATGTGTCCAGTGATGGGGAGGGAGAATAATAGTCAAGCAAACTGCAGTTCCTGTGCCCAGACCTGCCTCCATAAATCACCCCTGGGGCATACTTCGGGGGGGTGGGGGGGTCACTGCTGCAGGAATATGCTGCCCTCTCTTAAGCCTGGGGCTCCGCATGACCCCAAAGGCACAGTCTAGCTCGTAGTATGCACCAGCCATTTGCAAACCCTGAGAGCCACTTTCATTGTTTCCCCTTTCCCCTCACTCTTGTGTCAGCAGCAGCAAGCTGGCATTCTCTCACGGCCCAGCCTCTTGGTTTGTGAGGCCCTGGGGAAGCTGGGATTGTTATTTTCAGTTTTCAAGGACTGTGTATTTTAAATTCCATTTAAGTCCCCATATCTTGGGTTAGGTGTAGGGTGACCAAATGTCCCATTTTGGCTGGGACAGTCCCTTTTTTAAGCCCAGTTCCAGCTGTCCCAACTTTTTTGGCAAAACTGGGCACTTGTCCTGTTTGCTCTCACCAACTTGATCAGTTGTGAAAAGCAAATGGGACAAATGCCCACTTTTTTTAAAATAGTGGTGTGCAGAGGAACATGGGGCATGGGTGAGCGGCGATGCCAGCCCCACACAAGTGGGGAGGCAGGACTTGAGTGGGGGGAGGCAGGGCTCAGGTAAGCAGCGATGCCAGCCCAGCACGGGGGGGGGAGGGCTCCATCGAGTGACTTGGGCCAGCCCCACAGGGGAGGAGGGGTGTGTACACATGCACACACACAGAGTCTAGGCCAAGGGCCAACCTAACCCTTCCTCTCTCAGACAGCCCCCGATGTATCAGAGGAAGGTGCTAGGAGTCCCATAATGGAAGGTTATGAAATAACCTGCCCACAAGGGGAATTTCCTTCCTGTCCCCCATCAGCTAGTGATTGAATCTATGCTGAAGCAGGAAGGTTTACAGCCCTGGTACATTTTTCTTCCTTCCTTATGTGATTGTGGCTCTTCTCACTGTCCATATAAATGTCTAATCCAGTTTTGAATCCTATAGGTCTTCTGGAAGTGACTGCTGCATGCTGATTATGATTCATCTATAAAGGTGTTGAATCTCATTAGCTTTAAACTTGTTACCTTTCAATTTCATTGTGTGTCCCCTTGTAATATGAGCGAGATTAAATATTTATTAATTCTTCTTGTTATTATTATTAATCATGTGAATTGAGGCATCACCTAGGAGCCCCACTCATGACAAGGACCCAAGCTGGGCCTGGTGCTGTACAAACACAGGACAAAAAATGATCCCTGCCCCTAAAGGGCTTAAAACCTATGTGATGATTTAATAATCAAAATAGGAGTACCCTAGTCACCTTCTCTGTACTGTTCATTCTTTTACATCCCCTGTTTCTTCAGCTTTTCTCTACATGAAATGGCCCAAATCAGTGTGTTATTAACTCATTGAGGCCCCACTTCTCCTGTAGCTTCACTTGACCCCAACTCTAAGAACTGCTCTTTTCTTTCTCCAAATCTGTTTTAATTCATCCCAGTAGCTTTTCCTTCAGATGGTGAAGGTCAGGCTGCTTTTGTGTGATGCAGTTTCACGAGCTCTTTGAAAATCTGGACAAATGATAGTCACAGCTCTGCTGCTAATTCTGAAAGTTCTGTGTCTCAGGAAAGGTTGCCCGGGGCCATGCAGGATCTGTCCGAAACAAATGACACCATTCTGAACATTTAGAGATGGGACCTGCAATCAGTGCATGAAGTACATTCCCCACAACTGAATTTACCCTGGGGACTCTGAGGTACCAGGAATGTCCCTTGTTGGTGATGAGCACTGATGGTATTATGGGCATCACAGTAGCACCTAGAGGCCTCCTCTGAGATGAGGGCCTTGTGGTGCTGCACATGCATAATAGCAGACAGTCCCTGCCCCACAGAGCTTCCTGCATCTCCAAGGCCACAGCCCTGAAAACACTGAAGCGTGTGATTAACATTTATAAGCATGAGAGATCTCACTGAAGTTAAACATGTGCATAAGTGTTGGTAGTTCTGAGATGCTGATAGACAAGACAAAGAGGGAGAGAAAGGAAGGATCATTGCCTTTATTCTACAGATGGAGAATCAAGGCACAGACAGACTGACGCCCAGACTGGCAATGGTATTAAGGCATCTAACGCCCCTTAATGTCAATGGGAGAAAGGCACCTAAATACCTTTGAGGATCTGGACTTAAGGGAGTTGGCTAAGGTCAAAGAGGGGTGTAACACAGTTGTGGACTGAACCCAAATTTCCGGGGTCCTGACCCAGTGCCTTAGCCAAAAGACTGTCCTTTCCTGCTTGAATCCCTGAATGCTAAGTAAAAGATCTCTTGCTATCAGCACAGAAGAGTCTAGTTCCCTGAGGGAGAGTTTCCTTCCACTTCTGGAGGAAGTGGAATAGCCTCACTAAATTGCTCGTGCAGAAAGCAGGGACTTGTGTTATGATTCACTGAGTAGTGCTGTGGAAGAATGTGAAGAGGGAGCCTTAGGAGAGTCGCAACCTGCAGAGAACGCTGCTGAGTGAACAGCACAGCGTCTGCTCTGTTAGGGCATGGATGAGGCATAAACAGCCATGCACCTAGGGGTCCCCGTCATGTACTTACACTGAAACTAGGGAACTTTTCCAAACCCCGTCAGTTCCCAATTCAAGGAAGGTCAAGTGAGACTGAGCAAACAGACAAACGGTATGAGGGGGTCACATTTCTGCCACAGGTGAGAAGTAGAATCAAAACAGGTTCTTTATGTCCCTTCCATTTGCCTTGTTTAGTCTGGGAGGCGATTTCTCTGCATCAAAACTGCACCATCTGCTAATGATCCTAATTCTAAAGCTACCTCGTCCAGGCGGGCTATAAAGCCTTTGAGGTGGTTTCTCTCCTTGTCTAAGGGCTCGTCTACCCTGGAATCGCTACAGCCACGTGGCTGTACCTACCGAGCTGCACCCCTGTAGCGCTGCTCGTGCAGACGCTCAATAGGAGAGAGCTCTCCCGCCAGCGTCCTTACTCCACCTCCCCAAGCGGCGGGATCTGTGTTGGAGGAGGAGCTTCTTTGGCTGACAGCTCCTGGCCAATGGGAGCTGCGGAGTCAGCGCTCAGGGCAGGGGCAGCGCGTGGAGACCCCCCTTCACCCACTCCCCTCCCCTCCCTGGGGCTACAGGGACATGCCAGCCACTTCCAGGAGTGGTGTGGAGCGAGGGCGGGCAGGAAGCCTGCCTTAGCCTTGCTGTGCAGCCCCCGGGCCCTTTTAAATCACCCAGGACCCTGGGCAATTGTTCCCTTGTCCCCTCCCCCCCCATTGGTGGGCCTGCTTTTCACCGTCACCGTGATATTTTATTTTTCCAATAAACTGAGTAATTCTATTACCCTAATCCCAAGACTCCTGTTAAAAGCTTGGGTGTGCAGTCTGGTGAAAGGAGTCTCAATTTAAACCTGTCAGTCAAACACAGTTTTAATCCTTATGCTGAAATTGTTTCATGGAAAGGAAAGCCGGCTTTGGATTTGGCTTTACAGCCTGAAAATGCCAGGGAACCATCTTGAGCTTTCTAGAGTGTGGTTGTCTTATACACAGTATGCTGAAGAATCGCAGAATAAGCTAGATTTCAGACAAATCTGATAGCCATCACAACTCAGGCCAAGGTGCAATAACACAGAGTGCTAGGAGTCCTACTCTCAGAGTGATGGCTGTGATCCACTAGCTCAGAATGATCCATGCCAGATTCTTTACCTCATTAACTTACTGATTATGCAGATAGAATATAGTGAAGCAGAGCAGAATCCCCCTTTTCTCTTGATGAACTGCAGACTGATTTGTTGGACTGATATTCCATCTATCTAGACAGGGGTAGTCAATAGGTGGGCCGCGGGGCAAATCCAGACAGCCAGACACTTTTGAATGGACCCAAAATCTTTCTATTTATTTATTTATTTATCATTATTGTTATGATTTTTCTATTTTCTCTGGAGTCTGGACCCTGACTATACCGTGACTCAGAAATTTGGACCTTGACAAAAAATAATTGATTACCCCGACCTAGACACTTACACCAAGCTCATCCCTCTGATGTCTTAATGCCATCAGGGAACAGTGCAGTGCAGTGGATTTCAGGGATTGCAAACACTGGATAAATAGAAAAGGAGTACTTGTGTCACCTTAGAGACTAACCAATTTATTTGAGCATGAGCTTTCGTGAGCTACAGCTCACTTCATATGCATCTGATGAAGTGAGCTGTAGCTCACGAAAGCTTATGCTCAAATAAATTGGTTAGTCTCTAAGGTGCCACAAGTCCTCCTTTTCTTTTTGTGGATACAGACTAACATGGCTGTTACTCTGAAAACTGGATAAATAGATGTTGCAGTGGGTCCATTTATATACCCCACCCATTGCGAGAAGTGCTATGAATTGGTTCTTTTCAGCGTAAGTACCCTGCCGGTGTGGCTCTCTGCACACTCACGGCTGTTTCCCTGCTCTACTGCTGGGGTACACAAGTCAGCCTTACCTTATTATGTATGCGTTATGATATACAAAAGACTCTCTGATTTTTTAACAGCAATTCAAGGGCTAAAAGACATCTCCCTCCACACTGCAGCATAGTCCTGGGACTCAGACCATTACGCCTTGCGACGGAGGCTCCATTGTGCTAGATGTTGTCCAAACACATAACAGGAGATAGTCCCTGCCCTGAAGAGCTCCCAATCTAAATAGACAAGACAAAGGGTGTGAAGGGAAATTGAGGCACAGAGAGGGGAAGTGACTTGGCCAAGGTCTCACAGACCCAGCAAAAGACCCAGAACCTAACAGCACAATTTTTTAAAGTACATCAGACGCAGGAAGTCAGCCAAACAATCCATGGGGTCACTGGACGATGGAGGTGCTGAAGAATCACTCACAGAAGATCAGGCCGTTGCAGAGAAGCTAAATGGATTCTTTGCATTAGTCTTCACTGCAGAGGATGTGAGGAAGAATCCCACACCTGAGCTGTTCTTTTTAAGTGACAAACCTGAAGGACTGTCCCAGGTTGGGGTGTCAAAACAGGAGGATTTGGAACAAATTGATAATAAGTCACCAGGGCCAGACGCTATTCACGCAAGAAACACTGAAATTGCAGAACTACTAAGTGTGGTATAAAGAAAAGGAGGACTTGTGGCACCTTAGAGACTAACAAATTTATTTGAGCATAAGCTTTCGTGAGCTACAGCTCACTTCATCAGAGTCTACGAGTGTGCCAGATATTATTCAATGTGGTTGACCTGGTTGTGGCACTTCCTAGGTGATTTTTCTGAGGTGTTGAAGTCTCTCTCTCTTTTCCATTGGCTTTCCTGGTCATCTGCTCTGAGGAGTATTTTCATATACCTGGGTCTTTTGAAAAGCTGTAGCTCACGAAAGCTCATGCTCAAATAAATTTGTTAGTCTCTGAGGTGCCACAAGTCCTCCTGTTCTTTTTGCAAATACAGACTAACACGGCTGCTACTCTGATAAGTGTGGTATGTAACCGATCACTTTAATCAGACTCTGTACCAAATGACTGGAGGATAGCTAATGTAACACCGACTTTTCAAAAGACCCCACAGGCAATCCTGGCAGGTACCGGCTGGTGAGTGTAACTACAAGGCAAATTGGTTGAAACTATAGTAGAGACCAGAATTTTCAGATGAACACAATATGTTGAACACACAGATGAACACAATATGTTGGGGGAAGAGTCAAGGCAGCTTTTGTAAAGGGAAATCATGCCTCAATCTATTAGAATTCTCATATCTCCCACAGAAGCCCCACAAAGACAGTATCAGCAACAGGAATCCAAAGAACCCAGGTATATGAAAATACTCCTCAGAGCAGATGACCAGGAAAGCCAATGGAAAAGAGAGAGAGACTTCAACACCTCAGAAAAATCACCTAGGAAGTGCCACAACCAGGTCAACCACATTGAATAATATCTGGCACATTCATAGACTCAGCTTCCAGACAGGGAATGACTGGGGACTGAGCAGTGATGGATGCCAGCATATCCTTGCAGGAGTGGAAAGGGCAGTTGGACATTGGATGTAGTCTCGGAACGGAGCACGCTCTTGAAATCTAACCTTAAGTTGAACCTTTCCTTTCCCAACAGTTGACAAGAAGTTGTGAGTAGTTGATACTCACTTGTCAACTGTTGGGAATGGGCCACATCCACCCTGATTGAATTGGCCTTGTTAGCACTGACCCCCCCACTTGGTAAGGTAACTCCCATCTTTTCATGTGCTCTATATTTATACCTGCCTACTGTATTTTTCACTCCATGCATCTGATGAAGTGGGTTTTAGCCCATGAAAGCTTATGCTCAAATAAATTTGTTAGTCTCTAAGGTGCCACAAGGACTCCTCGTTGTTTTTGCTGATACAGACTAACACAGCTGCCCCTCTGAAACCTGTGTAAGATGTGAGCTTCTTAAACCAATCTGTGTGAGACAAAGCAGTTAATTACTGTACAAGTACACTGTACACTTTTCAATCTAAATTCCCAAATCCCCTGTGATTACAGACACAGAAAGAATTTTTAGACTGTTCGGGGATGTATTGGTTTGATAGTCTGCAGCAGGCTTTACAAACCAGCTTGGCACATCTGAAAGCGCTCCTGGGAGAAATGAGAAGACACACGTCAAACAGGAGGAACCAGCTGTGTGAATCCACAGAGCTGTCTCCATGGAATAAGGTTCTTCCAGGAATGTAATACCATCGGTATCCAAGTTATGCATGGACCTAAGATTTGGGTTGGGTTAATCTCTAATTGTCCTCTACCACCAGATCCTTAGTAAAATAAAACTAAAAATAAGGTAAAGAGAAGCCTTAAACACAAATGCTAATTACTTGGTAAGAGGGAACTCCCCCGTGCCTCCCTCTAGGTGCTTATCCCTGATTTACATTTCCCCAGTTTCACTCAGACTTGGATATTTTCCTGTAATGCAAATGGCGTGAAATATTTTCACCTAAAAAATAAAATGCCGGCCAAGATTTTTAAAGATTACTGCCTAGAGACAGGGTCCAATTCTTAGTTAGGTTCCTAAATAGGGCCTTCTACACTGGGAACAAAGGTGCATTTTGACAAGACAGTCAAGTCTCGAGGAGAGACTACAATTTGCCCTGTCCACACTAAGATTCTACTATGTGTTAGCTTGCTCAGGGTAAAAACATACCTTCTTCCTAGTGTAAACAGGTCCTTTGTGGCCTGATTTTCAAAAATGCTATTTGCCCATTTCTATTAGATTCTGAATGAAGTCAAAGGGGGATGCCCAAGTGCTCAGCAGTTCTGAAAATTAGATTACTTATTTAGGTGTTTATATATGGACTTAGGAACCTAATTTTAGGCATCTATTTTTGAAACTTTGGAATCCTATAACTGTTTTCTCCCATCAGATTGAAATAATAAACTGCAGAAATCTACCCATGGTGAATTATACCACTCCATCCACCTTCCACGCATGAGTTCAAAGGCTGAAAAAATTGGATATGCCACTAAAAGGCTTACAGTGTGAAAAGAAACGATCATACTCAAAGCATCTAGTATTATATTATTGTACTTCACCCAGGAGATAAACTGTATAACTGATCTGCCGTTCATCATACATAATTAAGGAGCTCATAAAATATTTACAAACACCTGGATACTGAAAGGATGAATGAAGGTTCCTGGCTATTTGCAAGGCTAGCAGCAGCAGAGTAAATGGCACAAGCACAAAATAAATACACAGCACTGGATCATGAGTCCAAACACAGAGTGTGTGAAGCCCTTGTTATTTGTTATAACCTTTCCGTTAAACATCCTATCCTGGTCTCAGCAGATGCGGAAGCCACTGGCCTTGAGGGTAGAATGTGGTCCGAAGAATTCCTCGTTCTGGAATGAACAGGAGCAACTGAGTAGTTCTCAACCTAATTTAATTTCTCACTCACAAGGTGGGTGAGGTAATATATTTTATTGGAACAACTCCTGTTGGTGAGACAGACAATCAGAGAGCTCTGTCGGTCCAATAAAGGACATGACCTCACGCACCGTGTCTCTCTAATATCCTGGGACCAACATGACACAATTTCCACAGCTAGTCATTACTGACTATTGGAGAGATGCTCTGAACAAGATGTATAAAAATTCCCAGTAAGGAGTTACTAGTTGATTTTCACCGGTATTAGAGTACACCAAGTCTCTGAAGACCAATCATTGTATAGTCCATTACAGTAAACAATCTGGCCATTCAAGAATGAGAGCAATTTAGCAGGTAAGTATTCTGGCCCCAGTATCTGACTACACTGCAGTTAGTTGAGAGAAAAGAGCCTATCCTATCATAGTCTCAGTGTTAGATTGTATTACGCTCAGGAAAATAGAATTGAAGAACACTACAAGAGGCACCTTATAGGTACTAAATAAAAATACTAATTATAATAACCCAGCACAAATTGGAGATGTCATCACTATTGTATGAAGCTTCTGCTATTCATTCCTGCTGAGTTCTACCCAACTGTGAATAAGACATTTGTCAAATGTGAGGCAGCCCTGTTTTGTGTGTAAATAATGGTGTCCTCCAGGGGTCTGTACTGGGCCCAGTCCTATTCAACATATTCATAAATGATCTGGGAAAAGGGGTAAACAATGAGGTGGCAAAATTTGCAGATAATACAAAACTACTCAAGATAGTTAAGTCCAAAGCAGACTGCAAAGAGCTACAAACGGATCTCACAAAACTGCGTGCCTGGGCAACAAAATGGCAGATGAAATTTAATGTTGATAAATGCAAAGTAATGCACATTGGAAAACATCATCCCAACTATACATATAAAATGATGGGGTCTAAATTAGCTGTTGCCACTCAAGAAAGAGAACTTGGAGTCACTGTGGATAGGTCTGTGAAAACATCCACTCAGTGTGCAGCGGCCGTCAAAAAAGCAACCAGAATGTTGGGAATCATTAAGAAAGGGACAGAGAATAAGACAGAAAATATCTTATGGCCTCTGTATAAATCCATGGTACGCCCACACCTTGAATACTGAGTGCAGATGTAGTCACCCCATCTCAAAAAAGATATATTGGACTTGGAAAAGGTTCAGAAAAGGGCATCAAAAATGATATGGGCTATGAAACAGCTTCCGTATGAGGAGAGATTAATAAGACTGGGACTTTTCAGACTGGAAAAGAGACAACTAAGGTGGGAATATGATAGAGGTCTATAAAATCATGACAGGGTGTGGAGAAAGTAAATAAGAAAGTATTATTTACTCCTTCTCATAACATAAGAACTAGGGGTCACAAAAGGAAATTAATAGGCAGCAGGTTTAAAACAAATAAAAGGAAGTATTTCTTCACACAATGCCCAGTCAACCTGTGGAACTCCTTGCCAACGGGATGTTGTGAAGGCAAGACTATAACAGGGTTCAAAAAAGAACTAGGTAACTAGGAGGATCAGTCCATCAATGGCTATTAGCCAGGATGGGCAGGGATGGTGTCCCTAGCCTTTGTTTGCCAGAAGCTGGGAATGGGCGATGGGATGGATTACTTGTTGATTCCCTGCTCTGTTCACTTCCTCTGGGGCACCTGTCACTGGCCACTGTGGGAAGACAGGACACTGGGCTAGATGGATCTTTGGTCTGTCACAGTATGGCCATTATTATGAAGACACAAAGGTTTCTGTATGAAAGTTCACACTGATGTGACACCTAATGGCCTGATGGAACTGTTTTATATTAAGTGCATTACAGACCAAATGATAGCTTTTTCCGCCTTTTCAGAATAATTGCATCTTCCAAGATGTAAGTGACAGACACCTGGAAGCTTCTGCCTCCCTCTCTCCCTCAGTTAACATGTTTCTAATTACACTGATGTAAGAAGCCCCTCCACCCCACCCCCGGTCTAATTCCATGGCTTCTCATAACAAGAAGATAAACCCTTTGATGCCCAGCAGAAGGCAAAGCTCATGGGAATAGAGAATGCCTTCTGTGACCCTCATGATGCAGGGCTCTTGAATTCTGGGCTGCCACATCATACCCCAGATGTGGTGTGGGATAACCCCACTTTGCAAACAGCTGGCTGAGAACAAGGGTTTACAAACAGGATACGAAGTGTAATAGCAACGTGGAGACCTGCAGAGCACTGACCACATCATTTGTCATGCCGTTAGCACAGTGTGGTGCCTTTGCACTGGTGCCTGTCCCCTTTGCTCCACCAACGTACCCAACCATATCCATTTGTCTGCCAGGCAGCTTCTTACAGTTATCTCCATGCTGCGTCCGGCTTCTCTGTGTTTAAATCCCTCTAAAAAGCTCCCTTCTGCCACACTGCTCACCATGAATCAAGGCGATTTGTAAATCAATTGCCTACTATTGTCCCCTTTTCTCTGTCCACTGGCTCTCTCCCGTCAGAATGTGAGCCACTCGAACTGGGGCTGTTTGGAAAGTGTTGAGTGCACAGTGGGTGCTACTCTAAATAAGCAATAAGTAATAGCACCACAGATCGACCGTCACTGATTGTTATGTGTTTAAAAGTAAGATTAGCGATCGTAATGAATCTTCTGTGTGTTTGGCTGCGTACCTCCTATGAACTGGAAGTCTGACAGGGGGAGTTACCCCAAGGAAAATACCCCTATGTTCATTCAGTCCTGGGGAATTCCTATTTGATCTCATTGCTTTCGGGGCAGGGACTGTCTATACAGCATTCATCATAATGGAGCCAGTCACCACTAAGGTCTATCGCCTTAGTTCAGCAAACCCCTCAAGCATGAGCTTCACCTGAAGGGTGTACGTTAATTGGATTTAAGTCAATTGGACTTAAGCATGTACTTAAATAATAAGACGCTTTATTGTTATAGTATACCAGATTCTCCATGACAATGAGTGATTGATCACTCACCTGTATTGTTACCCCAGCCCAGAAGATTGGGTTCTATCCCAGAAGCACAGAGAATCACCATAATTCCACTGTTAATGACTGAAAGCCCCAGGTCAAGGGCAGAAGAATGGCTCTGAAAGTGAGCAATATGAAGAAAGAACTTTGACAATAAAAAAAAGTCAGATCAATCTGACAATGTACAGTACTCTTCTGCCTGTTCCGCTCCGGACCTGGAGTGGAGATTAGTTTGGTATAAGCAGAGGAACATTTAATAGATGTAAGGAAATTCACCTTTGCTCCACCTTGAAATAAAAACATAAATTTAATGGATGTTCTGGTTCTTTGTAATGTCTTTCCCATAAAACTTCTCCTAAAAAGACCCAGTCTCAAAAGGATAGCTAATAAAAGCACTTCATGTGGTTATCTGAAACAAGCAGAATGCTAAAGGATTGAACAATTACCTGCAATGACTGTTTGGAAGTGGCTGTGAGCGAAAATCAGTTAGTTTCCCAAGTACAAATCCATGATCGGGATTTACTTGATGCCCCAAATTGCTCAGGATGAGGCTCATAGAAGCATGATGAGCAAAACATGAAATAAAATGCAACTGGTTAATGCTGAAAAATGTGGAAACCTGAATGACTGTTGCAGAGGGTGGGAGCTCAGAGGCAGATGAGAGCATTAAATAGTGGAGGTGACCCCTGATCTAAGGGATGGGGTTGAACATGGGCATTGTGTTTTATGACAGAATCATACTGGAGATTGCCGGCTGCCTAATTTGCATAATTACTCCCCCCTCCCCACCCCTTGTGTCACCGTGTGAGCGGGAGAGAGCATAGCACCTTGTCCTGCTGCCAACCCTGCACAGAGGAAACAGAGTGTCAGAAATGCTGAATGCCACAGGAGGGACTACCATTATGGAGGGCGAACCTCACACACACATTAAGTGCTGCCTTTATATGGGGCAGGCTAATTTATCTGCTGCCAACACTCCTCATTGAGCAGCATTCCTACCCCCTGGGGATGCTGCCATAACCCAAGGAAAGGCTACCTTCCACAGGTTGCTGTTTAGAATAGAAACCCCTGTGGAGGTGCTGTCATTTCCCTAGTTCCCCAGGGACACAGCTGTGTTCGCTCACTAGAAAGAGACAAATGGACCTGATTCTTCACCGCCTTGTGCAGCCCTTTGTACCTATTCAGGCTGGAAAGGATTGGGCTGCTCAAGCTATAATCCTGCCAGGATGCAGGCGCATGGATCATCCGACCCCACACAATCCTCTCAATCTTAAAGTTTCTGCAGTTCTATAAGATTCCACTAATTGCCTTCCCATGGAGGACCCCTGTTTAAAAATACTCTGGAAACCTAAGCTCCATGGGCACAGTAATTGAAAAGAACTTTAAACACCGCATTAACTACTGCTGTTAAATTTGAAACCTTAATTCATTTCACCACAACTGCTACCCATGAAGCAAGAGTTGTTTCCTGGGAGAAAAACAATAAACCTTGAAAGCGTTTCAACTTCTGAATGCTGCTATTTGTCTCAGATGGGGATGAATGACATTTCCAGCAGGGTGAATAGAACCTTGGGAACTCTCCAGTATCCCTGGTTGAAATTCAACCCGCTAGCAAATTTTATTTTCCAACTACACACTGAAAGCAAAAAGAAAAGGAGTACTAGTGGCACCTTAGAGACTAACCAATTTATTTGAGCATAAGCTTTCGTGAGCTCACTTCATCGGATGCATAGTTCACTAGTGTCTGTCTTTCTAAATGACTCCAGATCACACAGGCAACCTTGTTCCATTCTCTCTAACACTGTTTTCTTATCTCACTCTCCTTCGTTCAATGAATGACCACCAGCAACAAATCTTTGTAAGGAGTGGAAGGGAAGGTAATATACCTTTGCATATGGGACAATTAGGAAAATGTCTCCAGCTTTTGTTAAAGAGTATTTGGCAATGTTGGGACAGTTGCTGGAAATGAATGGAAAACCGTTGTACATAAAACTGTTCCTCCCGGCTAACTGCCTTCGTATGGTACTGCATCATTGACAGTCGTGGACAAAAGGACCCAGTGTGGTGAATCTTGGTACCTGTTACAGAGTGGCTGTGTTCTAATGGTGCAAACTAACACCCTTTTCAATGGTCAAAGAGAGGGAAAACCTGGGAACACTTGTCTTGCACAAACACAAGGAAAATACAGAGGCATGTCCTGCTAAATAACCGACAAATACTTGGGCTTTCACTTCTCTAGTGAGCCACAAGATTATCCTCTGAGGCATTGAGAGTGCTTTGAAACTGAATCAAATGTAAATTGTGTAAAGCTAAAACCACCCTTCCTACTGTACTGGAAAGTGACAGTTGGGTTGCTAACATTCCTGCTGATTACATACTAGTGAATTGACTCACATTAAACCAAAATGTTATTCCAGGTTTGATGGTCACAGCCTGCCTGCCTGTCAACTACTAGGAACAATGATATTCCCACTTCTGTGAAATATGGAAAACTGTCACTAGAAGAAGCAGAATAAGAAGAGAAATTGTATTCCCTGTGAAAGGCGATGGCCATGCAGTCAGCCCCCGTTCTCAAGTTCTAGCCATGGCAAATATTTAAAATCAATCTAGGCAAATGCAATAATTTGAGAAGTAGAACAGATTAGGGTGAGGGCGTATATTTATGGGAAGCAATTCGGGGGGAAATGTGTTCAGAGTCTCCTGCGTTTGCGATCCACTTTATTTTCTGCTGAAACCCTTGGCAGTTTCCTACCAGAGCAAACAGGAATTCTGTTGATGCTACAGAAAATGAAGTCCTGCACAGCAGTCAATAGAAAATAATGGATATCAATTACACCGCTGGAACTGCTGACTTGATCAGATTTTATAACTCTTTAGGGGTCTGGTTAATAAACCCACTGAGAGAAGTGTTATGCCTTTTATGGGAATATGTTCCACTGCTTTATTTTCTATGAAGAAACAAGTGGCAGTTACACACAGCGCTGCTTAGTCTGCCATAGACTCCTGAAGAATTCAGAAGTGATGGGAGATGGACATGAGTTATTTGTTCTCTAATGGAGGGATCACTGCCCACAATGGGAGGTACTTGCTACTGAAAACCAGAGTTATTCCTTTCACTCCATTTCAATCCTGTTTATGAGTTTAGGGAATAAACTTGCCATGAGTGATGTAGCAAGAGCTCCCTTGTAGGGAGATACAAGACCAGACAAGTTTGGGCAACCCAGCCAATTCATCAGCCCTTAGCTTTTGCTGTTTTTTTGGTTTTTGCATTGTCAAGATGACACCTTCCCGTGCACAAGAGCTCTTCTAAGGAATCCTCAATCTTCATAAAAGCCCACTGGGAACAACAGCCACCTCCAACAGGATACATTAGCCAGAAGTCAGAGGGGACAAGCTCAGCCAACTAGCACACAGCCTGTACTTGGCTGTACCTTGGAAGCAGCTACAAGACTGGTGACCTCATGGTGGCGTGAAATTACCTCTCTCCCTTTCTAGTTTCAGAGTGATCTGGGTGTTAGACTTCTGCAAATAAGCCAGCTTTCACAGAATCCTCCTTGATGATACACTACCAGTGAACTGGAAGATGCTTAAACATGCTGTTCCTTCATTTCCTATGATGCTTTAGATCAGCTTGAGTTTGGATACAACCTTCTTTGTTTGCTGAGAGCTGCCTTATTTCTATGAAAGGGTGCCTGAAGACAACAAAAGGTCAGGCCCGTAAGTGTTTGGGCTTGATACTGGAATCACTGCGTGAAATTCTATGGCCTGCATTGTGCAGGTCAGGCTTGCTCGGTATTTCTCAATCTTTTCAGATTGGTGACCATGCATTTGAAGTAAAAAAATCCCGCCCCCCCCTACTTTTACTATAAAAGTCAGAGTAAAAATATATTGATGATAACACCTGCAGAAGTAAAGAAACAGATTGATAGAGCCAGAAGAGTTCCCAGAAGTTACCTACTACAGGACAGGCCTAACAAAGAAAATAACAGAACGCCACTAGCCGTCACCTTCAGCCCCCAACTAAAACCCCTCCAACGCATTATTAAGGATCTACAACCTATCCTAAAGGATGACCCAACACTCTCACAAATCTTGGGAGACAGGCCAGTCCTTGCCTACAGACAGCCCCGCAACCTGAAGCAAATACTCACCAACAACCACATACCACACAACAGAACCACTAACCCAGGAACTTATCCTTGCAACAAAGCCCGTTGCCAACTGTGCCCACATATCTATTCAGGGGACACCATCACAGGGCCTAATAACATCAGCCACACTATCAGAGGCTTGTTCACCTGCACATCCACCAATGTGATATATGCCATCATGTGCCAGCAATGCCCCTCTGCCATGTACATTGGTCAAACTGGACAGTCTCTACGTAAAAGAATAAATGGACACAAATCAGATGTCAAGAATTATAACATTCATAAACCAGTCGGAGAACACTTCAATCTCTCTGGTCACGCGATCACAGACATGAAGGTCGCTATCTTAAAACAAAAAAACTTCAAATCCAGACTCCAGTGAGAAACTGCTGAATTGGAATTCATTTGCAAATTGGATACTATTAATTTAGGCTTAAATAGAGACTTGGAGTGGCTAAGTCATTATGCAAGGTAGCCTGTTTCCTCTTGTTTTTTCCTACCCCCCCCCCCCAGATGTTCTGGTTTAACTTGGATTTTAACTTGAAGAGTGGTCAGTTTGGATGAGCTATTACCAGCAGGAGAGTGAGTTTGTGTGTGTATGGGGGTGGGGGGGATGTGAGAACCTGGATTTATGCAGGAAATAGCCCAGCTTAATTGTCATGCACATTGTGTAAAGAGTTATCACTTTGGATGGGCTATCACCAGCAGGAGAGTGAATTTGTGTGGGGGGGTGGAGGGTGAGAAAACCTGGATTTGTGCTGGAAATCACTTTAGATAAGCTATTACCAGCAGGACAGTGGGGTGGGAATAGGTATTGTTTCATATTCTCTGTGTATATATAAAGCCTGCTGCAGTTTCCACGATATGCATCTGAAGAAGTGAGCTGTAGCTCACGAAAGCTTATGCTCTAATAAATTGGTTAGTCTCTAAGGTGCCACAAGTCCTCCTTTTCTTTTTGCGAATACAGACTAACACGGCTGTTACTCTGAAACAATAAGCTTGTATAATTTATTTCCATGTCTGTTTCAAGGTGTTAAAAGAGAATACTTGACTGTGAAGAGTAAAGGCATGTGGGGAGTGGGGGAGCAAGATTTTCTTTGCTTTAGACTTTTCAGCAATTCACAACTCCCCTGATTGCCTTTCATAACCCCCTTGGAGGCCACGACCCACCCATTGAGAAACAAAGGACTAGATGATCATAACAGTCCCTTCTGTCCTTAAACTCTATGAGATCTATGAAATTCTATACAAGACATGTGATCTGCCTATAACATGATATTCATGGCAAAAGTGGTCCCTGTGCTGAAACCCTTAGTATATAGGCCTTGTACTGCTGGCAAAGGGTTGAATTTCATCCTATTCCCTCACTCTGCTTCCCTTATTAAGAGCAGTTACATATTTGCAAAGGGATGACAACGGAGCCATTCATTTAAAGTGCAATGAAAAGTGGGGTTGAGAACACAGGGTGATTTAGCTTTCGTCTGTTCTTTTCAATATTTTATTTGTGTTGCATTTTCATTTATTCCTATCATCTTGAGCTCTAAAATTAGGAATGCAGCTTTCTTACGTGGCATCTTCCCTGTGGTAAATCTAATTAAAGAGCCATTAAAGTGCCGGTGAGCTCTATTATATGAAGGTGACCTGAGCTCCTGCTAAATGTTACCAGCATTCCCTGCTGACTGGCACTGAGTGAGGAACATGCACTAGTGGTTTTATTGATGGAGCTTTTAAATTAATATAGTTATTAAAGTGCCTTGTGTGTTACAGAATACTGAATAAACATGTATCGTTCTCTGGTCGCCAAAGTGTGTCATATGCTCCTTCAGCGCTCTCTACAGAGGATGACAAACACACACTGGCACCGTTCATACTTGTGAGGCATGAAGAATACCAATGATTGTGGAAGAAGCAGGTAAGGGGAAAAATACACAAGCAGCCTCAACAAAAGTTTGGCCACCTGAAAAGTGCTAAAATGCAATGAAGAGTGGGAGGAAGATCAGGCTGTTCCCAGGGACACTGCAAGGAATAACGGGCCTCATCCAAAGCCCACTGAAGTCATCAGAAATCTTTCTATTTAGTTCAGTGAGCTTTGGATCAGGCTCCCAACATATCACAGCTCTTCCACATGCCTCCTCTTCCCCGGTAAATGGAGAGTTCTTCAGCACAGAGCAGGCATCTAACTAGGTCCATGGTAGCAATGCTAGACTACATGATCATGAGGCATGGACAGCGTGTGAGAGCAGAGGGCTTGCTGGATAACCACAGGAAAGGAGCTAAAGCCATTTCAATGCAGAACATGCTTTGTCTTGCAGATGCACTGGGCCTAGGCCCGTTTGGTGTGAAAGTATAATCCTGTCAAATTATTCAGTGCATGGACAGCATCAGATAAGGCAATTCTGGGCTCTTCCTCCAGCGCACATGGTAGCTGTAGAAAGTCTAAGCAAACCAGACCTTGTAACCCATGCATGCCATTACCAGTTTCCTAGCCAAGGGATATTGGCCAACATTTTTAAAACTCTAGGACCAAAACCTGCTCACAGTTACTCTGATACAAACCTGGAATAACTCCTTTGATTTTACTAGATTTACTACAGTATAAGTGAGAGCACAATTTGACCCTGAATGTTCACATTTGGAAAACAATTGGGCCACCTCCAACAGTTCTGTTCTGACTACACGGATTGCCACATCCCCACACAGAGCAAAACCAGCTGACAGCTCACGCTGAAATATCTCTTTTACGAGTAGGCAATTTGTCCGAAGTAGGTTAACAACAGCAAAATGCTAATGATCAGAATAATAACAGAGCAGCACCCATCCATTATTGCACTTTTCAGACACACTCCCTAGGAAGTATCGTTATGTTAAATGAAATCTGCACCCCGTGCTACATCAAAGTCAGGGAGATTTGCATCCCCAAAACGCTTTCCTTCTGGTAGTTGCCTTATGGTTGACTTGGGAGTTCACAAATCATTGAAATACTTTAACTCTTTTAGCCTGGCAAGTAACTATTGCTAAGTACGATAGAAATCCCTGGGGAAAGATGAGACCTTAAAGCTAAAGCAAATGAAGCTTTCATAAAAAGCTGTTACTATCCAGGAAGATGAAATGCAACTAAGGCTGGACAGAAAACAAGAATTCCATATCGTTAAAACCCAGGGAGGGCACTGAAATTTGTTTGAAAGACACCCCCCCTACACCCCAGAATAGCCAATAGCCCAGAGATGAGGACAATCATCTGGGATGTGAAAGTCACTACTGTGCACAGACTTAAACCTAGGTTTCCATATCTCAGGTGAGTGCTTTACCCATTGAGCTACTGGCAACTCTGGGAGATTATATATATATGTGTATAATATATATATAATTTCCCAGAATATATACATATATATCTACACAGAAAATCTCCCAGAATAGTCAGTAGCCCAGTGGGTAAAGCACTCACCTCATGTATGGAAACCCAGGTTTAAGTCTCTGCATATATATACATATCCATTATTGCACTTCATCTATATATCTCCCTCTCTCCCCAGAGATTCCCTCCTGAATGTGAGAAACATTCTCAATGGAAGTTAAATCAAAACTGATATTTTTCTTCAAAAGCATTTTGTAGAAATCTTTTCAATGAGTTCCAATTGCAATATATTTATTGCAGTGCTTTAAAACAAAAGGCATCTTCTGAGGCATGTTAGCAAAAAGAAAAAGCTCAGGGAAAGTGTGGGACCCTTAATGAATGGGGGAGGCAACCTAGTGACAGATGATGTGGAAAAAGCTAAAGCACTCAATGCTTTTTTTGCGCCTCGGTTTTAACAGACAAGTTCAGCTCTCAGACTGCTGCACTGGGCAACACAGCATGGGGAGGAGGTGAGCAGCCCTCAGTGGTGAAAGAACAGGTTAAGGACTATTTAGAAAAGCTGGACATGCACAAGTCCATGGGTCCAGATCTAATGCATCCGAGGGTGCTGAGGGAATTGGCTGATGTGATTGTAGAGCTATTGGCCATTATCTTTGAAAACTTGTGGCGATTGGGGGAGGTCCCAGGCGACTGGAAAAATATAGTGCCTATCTTTAAAAAAGGGAAGAAGGAGAACCTGGGGAACTACAGACCGGTCAGCCTCACCTCAGTCCCTGGAAAAATTATGGAGCAGGTCCTCAAGGAAACCATTTTGAAGCACTTGGAGGAGAGGAAGGTGATCAGGAACAGTCACCATGGATTCACCAAGGGCAAGTCATGCCTGACCAACCTGATTGCCTTCTATGATGAAATAACTGGGTCTGTGGATATGGGGAAAGCAGTGGATGTGACATATCTTGACTTTAGCAAAGCTTTTGATACGGTCTCCCACAGTATTCTTGCCAGCAAGTTAAAAAAGTATGGATTGGATGAATGGACTATAAGGTGAATAGAAAGCTGGCTAGATTGTTGGGCTCAATGGGTAATGATCAACGGCTTGATGTCTAGTTGGCAGCCAGTATCAAGCGGAGTGCCCCAGGGATCAGTCCTGGGGCTGGTTTTGTTCAACATCTTTATTAATGATCTGGAGGATGGTGTGGATTGCACCCTCAGCAAGTTCACAGATGACACGAAGCTGGGGGGAGAGGCAGATATGCTGGAGGGTAGGGATAGGATACAGAGGGACCTAGACAAATTGGAGGATCGAGCCAAAAGAAATCTGATGAGGGTCAACAAGGACAAATGCACATACTTAAAGGTCCTTTTACACCACTGAAGTCATATAAAGGGGCCTTAGTATAAATGGAAACCAGGGCCATTCTGTTCAAAAACTGCAGAATCCATAGGCAATGTGTTTTTAGTGCATGACAGCCAGGACCACTACACAAAGGAAGATTCCCTGCTCCTCCTTAAAATCCACAGAGTCACCATCTTATCCTGCTTATGCCTTCCTGTAACTGGTCTATAGGAACAGGGCTTGGTTCATAAACTACACCGCATAGAAAGAGGGGTGCTGTTGAATGCTAGCGAGGAGCTGACACATCACCCCCGTAACAGGACACAGCCTGTGTCAGAGGCTGCAGATTTCAGGAGTCCTGTGGGCTGCAGAGGAGAAAGCTGCCCAGGTAGAGATCAGTACAGGTGCAAGTAGCTGAACAAGTGGAACATGTTCCTCTGATCTCCCTTTTCATTTGTTTCAGTCTGGTTGGACTGAACAACTCCATTCAGCAGGTAGGAAAATCCCCCGTCTACAGGTTAACAACGAAGGAATTAATTTACAAGCATTTTCTTCCATTTAGTAGCCTCAGACTGACGTACGAAAAGGCCACTAAGGCTCGGCAAGAGGATAATTACTGTTTTCAAAATCTCCTCAACCAACCTGACATTTCATGCTTGCAGCTGATCATAACCAGTGTGACGATCGGGCTGCTGTACATGCCCCATAACGAAAGCAATGACTCAGGCCTGGTTCTCCTAGTGCAGACATTAACACTCTGAGAACAGTGAGTGTAAAAACACCAGCAACCCTGAATTCTCCCCTCACACCAGTGGCAGGATTTTATAGCCACTCAGCTTGCAGGTTCCTGTTCAAGAAAGCACTTAAGTGTATGCTGGAAATCAGTGGAACTTAAGTGGGTGCTTAAGTATTTTTTTGAACTGGGGCCTTCTTTTGCACCACAAAGAATGGTTAGCAGGTTTCTTCAGTTCAATTGTGGCCTTTTAAAATTAGTATCCCATGTGAATCCTGCAGGTGGGCTATTCCTGGGTGCAAGTGTTCTAAGATGAGTATCTTCTCTGGAAACAAAACAATAGAAATCCTTAGATTAAATGACATTTGGTGACGGCAGCAGTAGGGGCAAATATATTTACTCTTATTGCTTCTTTGAAGAAGAGAGATTTGTTTGATAATTAGGCAAACAATCTTCCATGCTGACAACTCCAGAGACAGGCAAATCTGTTAGAACAACACTAAAGGCTAGAATGTGGTGTTAATGAATGAGTCTGGGTTTAGATTTAATACAGTGTTACCAGCAACATTTAACAATGGATAGAAAATGTCCTATAATGTGATTTATCGGGGACGTTGTTCTTCCTCTGAGATACATGTTCTTGAGGAGCAGGGAGTTCAGCTTTGCTGGCTCCGGAACTTACATGCACTTAGGAAGAATCTGTAATACCCACTTTCTATGGTTTAAGAAGACATCTAGCTGGTGTCAATTTCTATTCCTCCCAGCCACCCCCTGCCACCCACCATTTCCTGTACAAAAAGGAGAACATTTGACCCACAGAGGTTACTTACTAATGAATTCTTTCACATTCTCCTGGAGCATTAACTGCATGCAGCATTGGCAGCTGGCCCAGTGGAAAGGGAGAATGCTTGATCCCAACCAGCCCCTTGGAATGAGTCTTGTTCTGAGCTCCTTTTTGACACCCTATGCAAGATGTGGAACCTGCCTTGGCCTCTGCGTCTGTATTTTCAGGTTTAATTTGCCAGTATTCACATGCACTGCTTAAAGCACAAGGAGGAGTGGCTAATACAGAGTACCCATTATTGTGAAAATGTCTGTGAACTGTTGTGTTTCACTGGGCTACAGCTAATGCCTATTGTGTCAGGGTTTGAACAATGATTTGATTGTCTTTCAAATGTTCCCCTCTCTTCCCTTTTGGATTTTGTTGTGTAGGTTTTAAAGGGCAGTGCAGCCAAGAGATCAGAGCCCCTTGGGATGTGATTCACAAGCAGTACAACAACTGGTACTTTGGGGTGCAACCCCCATCTATAGGAATACATGCTACGAAATACTCAGGACAGAGAAACCGGAAAGAATGAAGAGAATGAAAAGTTCTCCTAAAGCAGGAGCTGGAATAAAAGACAAGCTGGCTGTGTTCATTTGGCCTTAGCCCTCTTTACAAAGAGCTTGGACAAACATGTAATCTCTCTCTTCAGTTTTCAGGATCTGTACACCAGATATGCATTGCATCTGAACAGTCCAGTAAGGAATTCCTTTTCCTTTACAAGGTTCCATGTGCTGGGTAGAGTGTAAACTCCTTGCAGCAGGGACCATGTCTTCCTCAGCCTTTAGTGCAGCTCTGAGCATACTGCTGAATCTTGAAGAAATAATAAATAATAATAGTCCTAACAGTTGTGTGCCTTGATGTCACAATAAGCATTTCCTAACCAGTCTTCCTCCTTTCTGGGGCAGCTTTGCACTTCTTTAATGCCCTTCCCAATGTCACTCAAATGAGTCTTTATTCTCCCTCTGAAGGATTACATCCACAATCCAGCATTAGCGGAATCTGAGTTACGACTTGTTGGGTGAGCATAACGTTAATGTTCCTTTTCAATTGGAGCATTGTGCATCCATTGCACTGTGGCATTATCCCTGCAATTTTTCAAGTTGTATTCATTTTCTGATGTGTTTTCTTCTTTATTTGTTAGTTTATATTTCTTTTTAATGGATCCTTTTGTAATAATCCTTCTGCTGTTGAGATATATCTCTGCTGAGTGCAGAAGCCACAAGAAAACCAATTAAGCTACATCCAGAGGTCTTAGAGCTCCCATTTATTACTATTAGAGAAATATGTTAACCTGTGAATAACTGTTCTTTAAGAACCATTGCACGAAGTGTGCAGTTGGCCATTTTAACATACGATGAAGTGTTTGTCTATAAATTCAAGAAGCAAGTCAAAGAAGAGAGGTAGGCCATGAAAATTAGACATACACAGCCTGGCTAGCTGACAACTAAGACTAGGAGATGGCAGAGGACTTACAAAATACAGTATCTGAAGCATGGAAGCAGTAAGGAAGAAAAGGAATTGTTTAGTGTGGTCCAAGAGTATATAACTACTGTAGAAGTAATTGGTGCCCTGTGTGCTGCATACGTACTGTTCGCCTCAATTGTAGCAAGAGCAATGGAAGAAGAATGTAATAAACAGAGCCCTCAGGATGAGAGCTGCCCACCTAGGGAGCTTGCCAGAAAGCTGGACTTGACAATATTCTGATTGGTCTTTCAATTCAGAGCATAAAACTTTACAAGCTCCTCCTCTAGCCTTATTCAGCTGGGCTCCAACCGCCCTAATCAAACTGCTTTGTCATTATTAACTACAGATCTTCTGAGAAACCAAAAAAAGATAAAAAAGGAGAGGGGGGCTAGTGGTGAGAGGGGCATATGTGATCTAAATGAGCTGTTTATATTTAGGAGCCTGCTAAATTTCAAATAGGATAATGAATTAAATGAAATAGAAAGCATAGTATGACCTGGAAATGTCCTGTAGTGACTAAAACAATTAATCTCTACTGAAATAACTTAAGCCTTTTAATTTGTGCTGCGTGACCAGTGTAACCAAAGGGCGCAGGTATGAACTAAGCCCTTTGCACTCGGAGAGCACACGCCCACCAGGCCACGAATTGCCAGCATTCCGGTTGTCCTCCCTCCGGTGCATGCTAGGCTTTAATGCACACAGCATGTTCATCCTCAGCTACTTACCTGCCACAGAGTGACAGCCAATGTGGCATTTGTCGTTTTTATGACAGATTTGTTTTGAAGAGCAAACTGGCTTGTAAATCAATTTGTGGCACCTAGGTGGAACCCAGCACATAGACACCATACTGCTGAAGGCAGGGCAAGCATCGCAAGAGAAAAGAATAGCACAGCTGAGCACAGCAGTAGCTGCTGTGCTATTTAATGAAGTTTTGCATTTAAGAAACATCCCTTCCCTTTTGAGTATCAATGTCCAGCCCAACTTCACAATTACATTGTAACAAAAGGCTTTAAGGCATATGGAGTGAGCACCCTGCAGAATGGTTTGTTCACTCATTGGACTTCAAGAGACACCAGTGCTGCAGGTTTGAGACCAGATGGGACCCCCTGGCTTGTGAAGTGGGGAGAGGAATTTCTTTCCAGGTTTGAGAGTAGCAGCCGTGTTAGTCTGTATCCGCAAAAAGAAAAGGAGGACATGTGGCACCTTAGAGACTAACCAATTTATTGGAGCATAAGCTTTCGTGAGCATCCGATGAAGTGAGCTGTAGCTCACGAAAGCTTATGCTCCAATAAATTGGTTAGTCTCTAAGGTGCCACAAGTCCTCCTTTTCTTTTTCCAGGTTTGATTTGCTGAGCTCCAAAGGCATCTCCCTGTCTATCCCTCCCTGCTTTATCTTTATGCTTCCCCTACTCATTGCCCACAACTTCCTCATCGTAAGGGTCTAGAAAACATCTTAGGCCTGGAGCAGTGGATGCTGAAGGCAGCTGTGGAAAGAACCAAGCTTTTGGCCTCCTTTTGGGAATGCGTTAGAAGAGAGATGCTGTTGGCGACTTCTTAATATCAGCCACCACGATGCATCAACTAAACAGGACTCTGGACTTAGTAGTTACAGCCCTGTCTGCTGGTATTAAGGTCAAGAAACTTCTTTCCAGTTTTATCAAGCCCCTGAGCCCCTAGTGGATCCAGAAAAGAAAAATCTGTCATGCTCTTCCCGGCCTTAACCCAGTGAGTCTGTTATGCCAGTTATTGGAGCAGGTGATTATTGTCTCTAATTATTATTTTACTTTTATTAGGCCTGACACCTTTCCCCATTTTATTACCAAAAAATTCCACAACTGCAACTACTTTCTCTAAAGGTCAGACATAAACATTTGATTTTTCCAACTGCACACCACGGAGAAGCCAAGAGCTTTTCCCTGCCTGCCTCTTTGTAACTTTTCTGCCTACCAGGCTCAGCATTCTGTTCTGCTGCCTCCCTTTCCTTTATTTGTGTCACGGGGTTTTTCAGATTGCAGCTCAAATAGATTGTGGTCAAGTCTGCTTAGAGGACACCACCTGTTTGATGGAAGCAGTGGAATTGCATTTTTTGTTTTTGAAATGCCAGTAATCCCTGTTCCGAGATAAGTGGGTCATCAAGTAGAGGGCCAAGGGGTATCTGTTGGTACCTTATGGGAATCTAACTGCAATGCCCTGCTGCTATACATTGTCATTCTTGTTATTTTATATTAAATAACTTCACTGCAACATAAATTACATTTACAATGATATTCAACAATTGTCACAAGCAGAATTAAAATTAAATTAAGCAGGAAAAAAAGGGGTAGGGAAGACTGTAAATGGGAAAAAATGCCCTCTGTAGTATATCAGTACTGCCTGGGCCTCCCTTCCTGACTCTGCATTGACTGTCAATTGGGTGACTGTCAATTCTGCTGCAGGCAGAGCCGGAGTTCTATAGAGGCATCTTAAAAACCTGTCTCTTCACTGACTGGGAGGGGGACTGTGTGATGTATATTTGGAGCAGTTATCCTACTATCCCTGGCATTAATTTCCCACAGCAGAATATTTGCTGAGCATCTGCTTTAAAACAACGGAGTGAGATAGCGAAACCAAAACAAGACGACATACATTTTAGCCCATGACATACAGCCACAATGAGGACTATAATGAATGTGCAGGGGAATCAATGCAAGAGGCTACACTTGTTAGACAACCTCCTGCCTCAGCAGAATGCCACAAAGCACCTGCAAATCCCAGGTAAAATTCATCCCTGTGCTGAGAGGGGCCAGCACCAGAGCTAGGCGCACTATTGCGCTACATGGAATGTAGGTGGGGCACAGGCCGAGGGACAGGGTTGGATTCCATCCACTCTGAGCACAGCCTGAGCCACCCTTGTTAGCAAACCATCTCTGTGAAGCACATGTGTTTTCTCCATTGCTTAAGGATTCAACACATACAGTCCATGCGGTGTACATAACGTATGCAATGCAAGATGAAATTCAATGAAGATAAGTGCAAAGTACTACACGTATAAAGAAAAATCAAATGTGCAGCTCCCAAATGGGGACAACCTGGGTAGGTGGTAACACTGCTGGAAGGATCCCGGGGGTTATTCAATTTGTTACTCACTATATGAGTCAACAATGTGATGCAGCTGCTAAAAAGGCTAAATATTGTTCTTGGGAGTATTAACAGGAGTGTCATATGTAAGACATGGGAGGTAACTGTCCTGCTCTACTGGGTACTAGTGGGGCCTCAGCTGGAGTACTGTGCCCAATTCTGGGAGCCCCACTTCAGGGAAGATGTGGACAAATTGCTACGAGTCCAGAGGAGAGCAACAAAAATGGAAAAAGGGTTTAGAAAACCTGACATGAAAAAAGGTTAAAAAAACCCTAGGCCTGCTTAGTCTTGAGAAAAGAAGACAGAGGGAACCTGATATTGCCTCAGATATGTTAAGGGCCTTTATAAAGATGATGGGGATCAATTGTTCGCCATGTCCACTGAAGGTAGGACAAGAAGTAATGGGCTGAATCTGCAGTTTTGGCGATTTAGTTTAAAACGTTATAAGAACATAAGATCAGCCATACTGGATCAGAACAATGGTCCCTCTAGCCCAGTAGCTTGTCTTCTGTCAGTGGCCAATGCCAGGTGCCCCCAGAGAGAATGAACAGAACAGGTAATCATCAAGTGATCCATCCCCTGTCGCCCATTCCCAGATTCTGGTAAACTAACTAACTACAAAGATAGTTAAGTACTGGAATAGGCTTTGAAGGGAAGTTATGGAAATCCCATTAATGAAAGTCTTTAAGAACAGGTTATCATAAAAAAAAAGCCCTGTGAGGGATGGTCTAGTTTTACTTGGTCCTGCCTCGGCACAGGAGGCTGGACTAGATGATCTCTCAAGGTTCCTTCCACTCCTACATTTCTCTGATTCTGAGTATTACAATACAATAAAATAACTCAACATATTAAAATTTAGACTTTTAGGCTCCCAAACCTTCTAAATCTCAGATATCCCTTTTTACTATATGTACGTCTCTGTTTTCTTTAACATCAAAGACCAATTCATCCCACGAGGAGTTAAGAATCTTCCCTGGTCTCATTTACTGCACACACAGGTTCTGCAACAGGCTAGAGATGACATATGCAAATGCAGCATATTATTGATTAGATTTGTTTTATTGTTTGTTTGATTTCAGCCTCGAATTAATCTTTCCACCTTAGTAAAGAAACTCTAAAATGGGCCTTATACACACCAGTGGGACCTATACAAGTGCTCAAGGTCTGCCTTATGCAAAAGTTATTTGCTGAACCAGACCATGGAATCTAGGAAAACCTGGGAGAGACTGAGCTTCAGCAGGGAACACTTGGATACTCAATGTAGTTGGGTATTGAGACATTAGAGAGACAAGGTGGGGTTAAATCTTTTACTGGACCAACTTCTGTTGGTGAGAGAGACAAGTTTTCGAGCTTACACAGAGCTCTTCTTCAGGTCTAGACAGCAACTGGCAGCTAGGAGACATGTCCGTCCAAAGGAAGTGTAGGAGCTGGCAGTCTGTCTTACACATGTCAACCAGCTCCCCAAATTCAATTAACAAAAACATCAACACTTGCCTCGAAAGAATTATACTGCGTTTGATCTGTGTTGTTTCTTTGAAACTTAAGTCTGAGCTCCAGTCTCCAAGATGGTGAAAGGGCCATAAGATTCAGTCTTCTGCTGTTGATTTTTCTGCTCATCCAGGCAGGTTAATTTATTTGACAAGGTGCTTGTTTTAATGGGAATGGATGTCACATCTCATAGCTATTCTGCCTTTGAGTTGGTTGCTTAGAAGTCAGTTATTTTTTCTTTGGTTTTTGTTTTCTCAAGATTAAAACCTGGCAGTCAGCTACTTGCAATTAGGCAACCCCTGTTTTGATAGGCAATGGAAACCTGGCAAAGGCTGAGTGATGAATCAAACAGGGCTGGGTGCTGCGGAACATATAGGGGTAGATGTTCACCTCCATTAGCATCTCTGTAGCTTCTGAACTGGTTAAAAACAAAAACCACCACTACCTAAATATGCAACAGATGCACAGTTGCTCTGGGGAGCAATGCATTATGGACACACAGCCAGCCTCGCACCCTTCACAAGCAGATGTTCTCTTCACGTAGATGGCAAGTTCAAAGACAGTCTGGCATTTTTATTCCATCATGATTTTTTTTTGAGAGAGAGAGTTCCTAGAGTTTTTACTTCTTCTTTTTTAATCCCTGCCCTTTAAATGTGGTAAGTCCTTACATAGAACAAAGAAGCATACATTGAGAATTAAAACAGAACTAGGTGCCACTTGGAGGTGGGATGCAGGGGAAAACATTATACAAGAGTTCTTAATGAATTAGACAGTGAATCGCAGCCTGGCAAGCAGGTGTGCAGGAAGGAGCAAAGACAGCAGTTCAGGGGGTGACACGTTTCCCTCTCACTCAGCACCAAACCGCTGCTCCAGCACCAGGCTACAGAGGTCTGTGCTGCTGAAGGGGTGTGAAGAAAGTTCTTCTCCATTCTCCCAAGGGGATTCCCATGTAGCCAGGAGTTTTTCTGCTAATTTTTCTAAGCGGCTAGAACATCTTTTGAAGGCTTTAGGATGGGGGGAAATGCCAAAGCTTCAAGGGGATGGATGGGGATGGGGGGAGCCAGCCTGCTCCTCTGTTATACACACAGCACTGACTGTTATGGGAGTCTGTACATTGATTCATAATAATTAACAACACTGCCCACTTAGTTATTTGGATTTCTATAGAACATAAAATGCTCCTGTCCTAAAACTGTGGGTATTCTTGACAGGTATTAAAAACACAAACCACCTTAGACAACAGCAATAAGGACAGCAGCTTCCCCAAAGCAGAGAGAGGACCAAACAAAACCAAAACAGTTTCCTGATCCTAGCTCACAGGTACACACAGTTCAGCCCACAATTCCGCCAAGGAAAAGAGGATTTATGGTGCCCCCTGAAGACTGGCAGAGCTCTGTTTAGTGTCTTTCAGCCACAGATCTCAAAATAGATGGACAGCAATAGCATCCTCATTTTACAGATGGGGAAACGGAGGCACAGAGTGGCGGCATGGCCTACCCAAGACATATCGCCACACAATGGCCATACCAGAAAGAGAACCAACATCTGTCAATGTACAGCTCTGCCCACTGCCTCCCAACAGACATTCCAGGGGTTGGTATTGCAGTTGGCCGGAAAACCGTCTATTTCTCACCAAAAAACCTGGTGGAAAATTCCCTTTTGAAGTTTTCCTGTCCAGAAATTCTGATTTTCTTGTAGGAAACTTAAAATATATTGGACAATATTTATTTCCCAAGCTTCCTTACTGTTTCCCATCTTTTCCCACAAAACAGTACGAAAGTCTGGGGGAAAAGAATCACTTTTCACATTTAAAAGTAACACGCTCCCTCTTAAGTGTTCAACAAATTTAAAAAAAAAATTGTTCCCCTCCCCCACCCCCCAAAAACATTTTTCATTTTGAAAAAAATTTGGAAAAACAAAAAATGTTAAAAGTTAAAAATTTCATTTTTGGCAAAACCCATTTTCTGATAGAGAAAAGTCGTTTGAAAACTGTGACCAGCTCTAGTTAGAATGTTTCTCACTCCCACACTAATTGCAAATGCATTGTACTGTAACTGATGGTATCCCAATATTTTTGGGACTCCAGATTGATTTGATTACTCGGTCCCCATCTGGGGTTTCAGGAGGAAGGAAGTTTCAGTGGGAAGGTTTCACTGAAGGACACTTGACTGGATTAGGTCCTGCAGATTACACTTTTTGCCCATTATTGATAGCAACTTTTAACGCACGAAAAAAGATTCCTGAGAAAAGCCTCAGCGGACCGAGCTAAATGCCAGGCAGTGAGAAGCCGGGCAGCGGCATCTGCCACTGGGTGGTATTTAAAGCTCGGGATACTCATTAATCACTAATCCTACCTTTTACTGCCCTGTCATTTCCCAGTCTGTGACATTCCACTAAGGTATGCAAGACAGAAAATTAGAAACAAGAAAACAAGGGTTAGTTCAGCTCATTTGGAAAAATGCTTTTGCCAAACTGGGAAATGATCCTTCACTTGAATGTGGTTTGTGATATGGAAATAAAATATTCAGATTTTATTAGCTCTTTGTAGCAGAGCCTCATCTGAGCCAGAGATTTCACAGGGTCCTTATAATCTCCTTTAATCCTGGTAGAATAACTAACCTGTCAGCTGTAGCTGGCATTTTTCAATTTCAGAGCACCAAAGTGTACAGGCAATGAAGTTTGCAGAGTTCAATGTGAGGAGTTTAGCAGCATGAAATTTCTGACGGGGGAAGGAATTTTTCAAGGGATGTTATTAATATGGGCCTTCCAGTGAAAATATGAGACTCTTACTGGTGCACCGGATGTTTTGTCACTCATCTATTTCACATTCCAACTCCCTGGCTTGTTGGTCATGGGCTGTGGTCATGGTCCTGCCACAACTCATTAACTCATTAACTCTACGTCATGGGTAGGCAAGCTTTTTGGCCCGAGGGCCACATCGGGGTTGCAAAACTGTATGGAGGGCCAGGTAGGGAAGGATGTTTGTCCCCAAACAGCCTGGCCCCCACCCCCTCCCACTTCCCACCCCCGACTGCCCCCCTCAGAACTCCCGACCCATCCAACCCCCCCTGGTCCTTGTCCCTTGACTGCCCCCTCCCAGGACCGCCAGCCCCTAACCGACCCCCCCTGCTCCCTGTCCCCTCACTGCCCCAACCCCATCCACACCCCTGCCCCTAACCTCCCCCCAGGACCCCTCCCATCCAAACCCCCTGCTCCCTGTCTCCTGACTTTCCCGACCCCTATCCACACCCCCTGCCCCCTGACAGGCCCCCCGGGACTCCCACCCACTATCCAACCCCCCCATTCCCCATCCCCTGACCGCCCCTCCCCGAACCTCTGCCTCATCCAACCGCCCCCTGCTCCCTGTCCCCTGACTGCCCCCCAGGACCCCCTGCCCCTTATCATGCCGCTCAGAGCAGCAGGAGCTCGCAGCCCTGTCGCCCGGCCGGAGCCAGCCACGCTGCCCAGAGCGCTGCACGGCAGGAGCGGCAGGCCAGAGCACCAGCAAGGCAAACTGAGGCTGCGGGGGGGAGGGGACAGCAACAGGGCGGCCGGGGGCTGGCTTCCCTGGCAGGGAGTTCAGGGGCCAGGCACGACAGTCCCACGGGCCGGATGTTGCCCACGGGCCATAGTTTGCCCAGCTCTGCTCTACATTCTAGTCATGATTCAGGAGCTCTAAGATCCGTAGCATTCGCTGCACAGAAACTGGAATTTAAACTCTGTCTCCCACCCATTCGTACATGCTCATAATTAATCCTCTGCCCAGATTTCTGTGATACAGGATAGCTAACTCCACAGACACCTACAACACATGACTGGGAAGAAAGAGATGATTTCCCAAGGAAGCCAGTGAGACATCGAATTTCTTATAAGATATGTTTCAGAGTAACAGCCGTGTTAGTCTGTGTTCGCAAAAAGAAAAGGAGTACTTGTGGCAACTTAGAGACTAACCAATTTATTTGAGCATGAGCTTTCGTGAGCTACAGCTCACTTCATCGGATGCATGCCATGGAAACTGCAGCAGACTTTATTTATACACAGAGAATATGAAAAAATACCTCCTCCCACCCCACTGTCCTGCTGGTAATAGCTTATCTAAAGTGATCATCAGGTGGGCCATTTCCAGCACAAATCCAGGTTTTCTCACCCTCCGCCCCCCCACACAAATTCACTCTCCTGCTGGTGATAGCCCATCCAAAGTGACCATTCTCCCTACAATGTGCATAATTAAGGTGGGCCATTTCCAGCACAAATTATAACATTCATAAACCAGTCGGAGAACACTTCAATCTCTCTGGTCACGCAATCACAGACATGAAGGTCGCTATCTTAAAACAAAAAAACTTCAAATCCAGACTCCAGCGAGAAACTGCTGAATTGGAATTCATTTGCAAATTGGATACTATTAATTTAGGCTTAAATAGAGACTGGGAGTGGCTAAGTCATTATGCAAGGTAGCCTATTTCCTCTTGTTTTTTCCTCCCCCCCCCCCCCCAGATGTTCTGGTTTAACTTGGATTTAAACTTGGAGAGTGGTCAGTTTGGATGAGCTATTACCAGCAGGAGAGTGAGTTTGTGTGTGTATGGGGGTGGGGGGATGTGAGAAAACCTGGCTTTGTGCTGGAAATGGCCCACCTGATGATCACTTTAGATAAGCTATTACCAGCAGGACAGTGGGGTGGGAGGAGGTATTTTTTCATATTCTCTGTGTATAAATAAAGTCTGCTGCAGTTTCCATGGTATGCATCCGATGAAGTGAGCTGTAGCTCACGAAAGCTCATGCTCAAATAAATTGGTTAGTCTCTAAGGTGCCACAAGTCCTCCTTTTCTTTATAAGATATGCTGTCTTTTGCAGAACTTAACAAATGAGAGTTGTTGGTCCAGAGCAAGTTGTCCTTGATCACCAGAGGAGGAGATTGCTGGCCAACAACCCGGCATGAAACAGAACAGCCAGTTTTGCCAGCTGCAGAATAGCTTCCAGCTGGCTCGCAGTGCACTCAGAGGCAGCTACTCCTTTGCTCGTCTGAAAAGAGGTTCTATCAAGCCTGGGAAGAGCCTGGGACGTGTGGGAAAGAGAGGAGTGGGAAGAGGCAGTCGCTCACTTCTATTACCAGCCAGCCCCTGGGGCTCAGTTGCAGAGAGTAAGGAACAAAGGCCTGGATAGAAACATAGCGAACAGGCTGAGAGGACAACAAAGTGACCAGTCAAGGATGAAGATGTTTCCTAGTGGACAGAGCTAAAGTAATTTGCAATTCCCATTCCGAGCAGAACGGCTGCGCTGTGAGCCTCGGAGGCTGGGGGGATAGCATGTGGCAATGAGTAGCTGGCTAGATAATACAAGTTCTTTCTGGAAACAATTTAACTCTTTCCCCCCGAAACTATTACAAGAACATGCCCACACATTTCCTCCCTCCACTGTAACATTTCTAAATCTAAGTGAGGCTTGCAGCGTCGTTGTAAATAAGTCAAAGCTCCATGGGGCAGATAAGTCTCTCACAGAGCTGCTGAAGTCATGACTGGGGATTTTAAACTTTTCTTCCTCCCTAGGAAAGTGTCAGGATCTTATAAAGCATTTATATGGAACTGTCATTGCTCCAAATGCAATTACACTTGACTGAGTGCATTAACACGTTCACCATTTTTTATTAAAGTCTATCAGTTTTGTTCAAGTTTGACTCTAAATCTGACCGTGCCTCACTGAGTTTCATTCCTATAGATCCTCTGTCCTTCAATCCATCCGTCCCTGGGGGTTTTGGCTGCTGCTCTGGCTGGTTGTCCTTTGCCTCCTCAAACTGTTCTTGGTTCTCAGGGAAATCCCATGACAAAACAAACCTCGCAAAGCTGTGTCTATAGTTGGGAAGCACTGGGAGCTGAGTTCAGTCTAAAGAGGCTGCGACAGAGGACCTGTTATTTGCTGATAATGTATATGCCATGGAGGGCATTTGGAGGGAGGTGAGAGAACCTGGATTTGTGCAGGAAATGGCCCACCTTGATTATCATATATATTGTGAAAAGAGTGGTCACTTTGGATGGGCTATTACCAGCAGGAGAGTGAGTTTGTGTGGGGGGGCGGGGGGAGGGTGAGAAAACCTGGATTTGTGCTGGAAATGGCCCAACTTGATGATCACTTTAGATAAGCTATTACCAGCAGGAGAGTGAGTTTGTGTGTGTATGGGGGTGGGGGGTGGGGGGGAGAAAACCTGGATTTGTGCTGGAAATGGCCCACCTTGATTATCATGCACATTGTAGGGAGAGTGGTCACTTTTGATAAGCTATTACCAGCAGGAGAGTGAGTTTGTGTGTGTGGTTTTTGGAGGGGGGTGAGGGAGTGAGAGAACCTGGATTTGTGCTGGAAATGGCCCACCTTGATTATCATACACATTGTGAAGAGAGTGGTCACTTTGGATGGGCTATTACCAGCAGGAGAGTGAGTTTGTGGGGGGGGGGGGTGGAGGATGAGAAAACCTGGATTTGTGCTGGAAATGGCCCAACTTGATGATCACTTTTGATAAGCTATTACCAGCAGGACAGTGGGGTGGGAGGGGGTATTGTTTCATGGTCTCTGTGTGTATATAACGTCTTCTGCAGTTTCCACGGTATGCATCCGATGAAGTGAGCTGAAGTGAGCTGTAGCTCACGAAAGCTCATGCTCAAATAAATTGGTTAGTCTCTAAGGTGCCACAAGTACTCCTTTTCTTTTTGTATATGCTATGATAAGCACAAGCCTTGGTAAGCGGGTTTAATAATGATGGGAAGGAGGCAGAGAATACATCCTGCCTTGGTAAGAGAGAGTGCGTTAGTTTCAAAGTTAGTGCTATGTTGAAAAATTGGAGAGGGTTCAGAGAAGGGCTCCAGGAATGATCCATAAGATGCAAAAGTGGTCAGGAGAGTCCAGTACAAAGGGGATAAATATCTGATTGACGTTGCAATGAACATTTGAACAGGATGGACACTCAGTCCCCCCAGATAAGGACAAAGTACACTGCACACAAGATGCAGATAACTCCCGCACAAGTGAGCACTGCTCTCTGGAGGAAAATGGGCAGATTCTCAAAAGAGCTTGTGGGATATTCAGCTCTTTCAAAAGCCTGGCTCCTTCTGTTGGTCTGAGCACTTGGAAATCCGCCCATGTGTGTTTCTGGGGGCTTGGCACGGCTTAACAGCCCAGCCAAACCCATCTATACACAACTTCCCCCTCATTCTTCCTTTGGTTTGGTGACTCTTCTGGTTTCACTCTATTGCTTTTGGCCATCTCTCACCTATGACTGCTACGTCGCGATAAAACCTCCCAGAAATAAACCCATTTTGCTTCACCCCCCCTTTCTCCCTGCTTCACCCCTTGTGGGTGTTATTGCCAGGCTTTTCAATCAGCAGATTTTTGTTTCTTTGCTTTTGCAAGTGATAGTGTTTGTCAGTTAAGTGATTTACTTCAGTGAGCAGGACACTCTATACCGTCACTGGGCACAAAACACCAATGACGGGGTAGATTAAAAGGCTGCATTACCATCTAATCAGTCTTTGTTAAGAAACTGGAGTGGGACAACCCATGTCACGGAGCTTTCTAGTGTCTCCTTGCTATTGTGATCAATAAACAGTTACCAAAGAGGATGTCAGGAGAGGGGAAGGCCAGTATAAATGTTTGAAAATGAAAAATGAGATTGATGATCAGTGTTCTGTATCAGACGCAGCTCTTACTCCACGTGATCTGGGGCAGCCAAGCAGCTCTGAGTCCATTTCACTGTATGTCCACTTGACATACCAGAGAGGAAGGTTGTCTCATCCTTGTTGTGGCTGACCCCCTTCGGACACTTTCCCTGCAGCTTATCTGTTCATAACTCTGCGGGAAGTTAGTTACAATTCACACCTTTCTTTGATCTGTAGTGTAGTAAGAGGATGCCCTGAAACATAAACTCTTGTATCAGAGACCCAGTCTGAGGCCCGAAGCCTGAACCAAAGTACTTCCAGGCAGTGTTAAGCAAAGCTGGGCTGCGAGCCAGAGGCAGGTCCCACTCACAGAAGTTGTCAAGAAAAGGTTGTTAGAAGCATGTGTGCACACACATAAGTGCTAATGAGAGGAACCTGCGCCACGACGGCATCCGAACACTCCACAGAGGCAGGTGCATATAAAGACAGGGTCAAAAGGACAACATGATGGATAGATTTGTTTGAAGTATGATGAGTAATCTGTCCTGCAACGGTATAAAAGCAGGTCCAGGAGCTCACATCTTTGCCCCTAGGTGGCAGTGGAGTGTCCTGCCATTGACTGATCTGTGTCCATTGCCGGGGAAGGCACAAATTCATAGTTTGCCCTGTAGAGTCTATAGGGAACTATTCCCGTGCTTCGTTTGACAATAAACCTGGCTGGGTGCCTTTGTACCTTACTAGAGTCTGTGGTCTTTGGGGGCTCTCTCGGGGTCTGCTGTGTCAGCGATCTGCGCAGAGCCGGGGCAGCACACAGAGGGAACACGCACGCAGCCGACTGTTATCATCATCAAACCAGAGCAGAGCACCACACCGGTAGCTACCGACAACATGTAGGTATAATGGGGCCTTCCCATGCTACTCCAATTATATGCTGGATAAGGTCAAAAGGCCCGCATTCTTGTGATTTGACCTTTATTACTAACTCTGCTAACAGTAACATCATAATAGTCTCAATACCAGAGACAGCATGATCCCATGGATAAGAAATTGGGCTGAAACCTCTGAAGACTTGGAGTCTAGTCCCAGCTCTGCTACTCCTGACCTAAGGTCCATCACTTCCCTCCAAGCCTCTGTCCTCTCTCTGTCTATTTAGAGAGTGAGCAACTTGGGGCTGGGACTGTCCCTCACTACATGTCTGTGCAGTGCCCAGAGCAATGAGGCTCTAATCTTTGGTCACTCCTGTCGTACAGACGACAACAAAAACCGCAGCCTGGTCTTTGTCCCCAAGTCTGGCTGTTCCTACGCTTTCCTGCATCCACGTCTCTTGCAGCTCTGGAATTCAGAAGCTGCACCTGCCCCAGTGAGCCAGTAATTTATACAGGGTCCAAACTCCTGCCAACAGGTGGATGACTAGAGGAGCCCTGCGGGTCCCGCTATCCAGATAGATACACACAGTGGAAAGCGCTTCAGGCCCTAGTGAGCTCAGCTCCTTCTTCTCTAACAAAACCCATTTGTGGCACAGCTGCCTTAGAACAGGAGGTGGCTGGTTCTGTGGCCAGACACATTAAAGGACCTAGGGAAACGCCTCCATTCAGACACTTCAGAGCCGAGCTCATTTGTCAACAAGAAAAGGAAGCTGAAGTCGCTGAGATAGCTGCTTTCAAATTCCAAACTTGTCTGGTCCTCAGGGCTGAAAACTGGGGAGCCTGATGCAAATGGATTCAAATGGACAGAGAGCCGCATTCTGAAGGGTGTGTCCCAGGTCTGCCTGGCAAAAGCACGAGTAGAGCCTGTGGCTACACCACTGAAATTCCTAGAGGCCAGGTACCTTATTCCCGCACCAGCCCATTCCAATACTGGATTGTTAATGTATAACACACAGTGCTCTGACAAATGCAAAGTGTAAACCCACTGGCTGTTTCAAATCCACCCAGGGCCAGGAAAGGACGAGTTTAATGATCTGTCCCAGAGGCAGGGAACTAAATTGGTCTTGTCCAACACCACCCACCAGACGGATCAAGCCTAGAGGAATGTTCTGTTCTATTCTGTTCCTTATCCTGTGCTAGACAGACTGATGGCAGGATTCTCCAACAGCGTGCATGTGTGAGAGAGAGAGACATGCAGAGAGAGAGAAAGTGCGCCGCTTCTGGGACTCTGCGTGTGCTTGCACACACGTGTGAATGAAAGCGAGATACACTCTCATCTGGAACTCTAGTGACCTAACACTTGCCCACTGTCATTTAGCATTTCACTTCCACAGTATGATTGCGATGTCCAATCTGATGCAAAGGGGGATTTGCCAATTAGTGTTTTTTAAAATCACCTGGTTCTCAGGAGAGAGCGTTTGCAGGCGAATCCTCCTTTACTTATATAACAGCACATGCGATGAGCTTGGGCTGTTTAAATCTTTGGTAGCAGCAATCATCAACATTTGTCACTTTTGGCAATCATTGTTAAGCTCTTTAAGGCCGATATCTCTTATGTAAATCCCTCAGCATTGGCCTCAGCAAAAACAAATCATAAATTCAGGGTTCTGGCCCCGTAAAGGAGATTAGTACGGCCAAAAGGCAACTGCAAGAGAAAGTCACAAGCAAAATGTGTAGCCTCACAAGGATAGTTATTTGTTTTAATCTGGGAAGGACATAAACCTGAATTTATTACAGCAATTCTCTTGAGATGCAGCTCAGTGCAGCTCCTGAACCAATCATTTGTCTTGCATCTTCTGAGGAACTTGATTTTCTACCTTAGTAACAGGAATCATGCTGAGAGGGTGTCTCTGTTAAAAGGTGCCAGTGAATATTCACAATTACAAAGTGGCATCCTTTGAGCATCTCCTCAGGGGCCAGGGATCTTGCGTTTAAGCACCAAGGAGCTAGGCTACCACTGGGCCTGCTGTTGTTTCTGCTGTGTGGTCAGCACACACAAATGTTTGCACATACGCAAGTGTGTAAAACAATCCTTTCCTCTCATTTGCTCTGTTTCCAGCTTGCCCAGTGGAAGAAGCCCGTACTAGACATATCCAACAGGCACAAAAACACTTTCTTCTGGTCACTCCTTCATTTGTGTTCAGAGTATATGAGACTGTGGACACTGTACTGGGTGACTCCACAAGGCAGTCGTTTTCAACCTTTTTTCCTTTGCAGACCCCTAAAATTTTCAAATGGAGGTGTGGACCCCTTTGGAAATCTTAGCCATAGTCTGCGGACCCCAAGAGGTCCACGGACTAGAGCTTGAAAACCACTGCTACAGCGAAATGGGAGAGAAATACAAAGGCAGTGCAGACAGACTATCTATGTATGGTACCTAATACTTAAATAATAAAAGCAAGTCAAACAGTTGCTGGCCAGGTATAACCTCTCTCTGGACATGCCTGGCCAGGCAGCCTGCACTATGCGGTATGTGAACCGCATGTCAACGCTTCCTCAGCTCTCGTCCCCTAAAGCCCCTACTCTACTTGCGCTATATTGATGACATCTTCATCATCTGGCCCCATGGAAAAGAAGCCCTTGAGGAATTCCACCATGATTTCAACAATTTCCATCCCACCACCAACCTCAGCCTGGTCCAGTCCACACAAGAGATCCACTTCCTGGACACTACAGTGCTAATAAACAATGGTCACATAAACACCACCCTATACCGGAAACCTACTGACCGCTATTCCTACCTGCATGCCTCCAGCTTTCACCCTGACCACACCACACGATCCATCGTCTACAGCCAAGCTCTGCGATACAACCGCATTTGCTCCAACCCCTCAGACAGAGACAAACACCTACAAGATCTCTGTCAAGCTTTCTTACAACTACAATACCCACCTGCAGAAGTAAAGAAACAGATTGATAGAGCCAGAAGAGTTCCCAGAAGTTACCTACTACAGGACAGGCCTAACAAAGAAAATAACAGAACTCCACTAGCCGTCACCTTCAGCCCCCAACTAAAACCCCTCCAACGCATTATTAAGGATCTACAACCTATCCTAAAGGATGACCCAACACTCTCACAAATCTTGGGAGACAGGCCAGTCCTTGCCTACAGACAGCCCCGCAACCTGAAGCAAATACTCACCAACAACCACATACCACACAACAGAACCACTAACCCAGGAACTTATCCTTGCAACAAAGCCCATTGCCAATTGTGCCCACATATCTATTCAGGGGACACCATCACAGGGCCTAATAACATCAGCCACACTATCAGAGGCTCGTTCACCTGCACATCCACCAATGTGATATATGCCATCATGTGCCAGCAATGCCCCTCTGCCATGTACATTGGTCAAACTGGACAGTCTCTACGTAGAAGAATAAATGGACACAAATCAGATGTCAAGAATTATAACATTCATAAACCAGTCGGAGAACACTTCAATCTCTCTGGTCACGCAATCACAGACATGAAGGTCGCTATCTTAAAACAAAAAAACTTCAAATCCAGACTCCAGCGAGAAACTGCTGAATTGGAATTCATTTGCAAATTGGATACTATTAATTTAGGCTTAAATAGAGACTTGGAGTGGCTAAGTCATTATGCAAGGTAGCCTGTTTCCTCTTGTTTTTTCCTACCCCCCCCCCCCCCCAGATGTTCTGGTTTAACTTGGATTTAAACTTGAAGAGTGGTCAGTCTGGATGAGCTATTACCAGCAGGAGAGTGAGTTTGTGTGTGTATGGGGGTGGGGGGGATGTGAGAAAACCTGGATTTGTGCAGGAAATAGCCCAACTTGATTGTCATGCACATTGTGTAAAGAGTTGTCACTTTGGATGGGCTATCACCAGCAGGAGAGTGAATTTGTGTGGGGGGGTGGAGGGTGAGAAAACCTGGATTTGTGCTGGAAATGGCCCACCTGATGATCATTTTAGATAAGCTATTACCAGCAGGACAGTGGGGTGGGAGGAGGTATTGGTTCATATTCTCTGTGTATATATAAAGTCTGCAGCAGTTTCCACGATATGCATCTGATGAAGTGAGCTGTAGCTCACGAAAGCTTATGCTCTAATAAATTGGTTAGTCTCTAAGGTGCCACACGCCCTCCTTTTCTTTTTGCGAATACAGACTAACACGGCTGTTACTCTGAAACCTGGTATGTGAACAGTGGCTCAGGTGGGAAACTTTGAGCTTTAAGGGGAACTCTGGAAACCTTAGAGAAGGTCATCCTGCAGGGAGGGAATACCTGGGTGGAATCTCTGGGCTAGGCTATGCAAGGGCTCAGGTTACCTGGTCAGAGTGCGCCCTATGGAATAACATAGGCTTGAAATGCTGTTTCCAGACGAGAGGAGGGATTGTGCACAAAGGAAGTTTCAGCACTGGACTCCACAAAGCAGAATGGGTGACAGAGAGCTCCACTGGCCTCCCCCAAAACTGGTTACCCAGCCTGAACCCCCTCTGCTGATCACCAGCCAGTCAGTGTGGTTCTCTCCCCTGCTCCCCGCAGCCAGTTCCTGTCACCAACATGAGCTACACATCTCTGTCCTTGGATCCTGCTTAGCTGAGGTTAAAAGGCTCAGGTCCAGATTAACATGCTAAAGTCATCTTGATTAAAGGGACAATTACTCTTGGCTAACTAAAGAAACAGCTAGGCAAGCAGAGATCTGAGATATCTCTGCTGTTCTGCTAGACTCGGTGCATGTTCTTGTTATCTCATCCCCTGACCTCCCCCTGGCACATTTCATCTACCTGTCTCATCCTGCCTGACTCCTAGACTGCGAGCTCTCTGGGGCAGGGACTGTTGGCTTGGATATTTGTCTGTTTAGCATGTAGCACAGTGGGATTCTGATCCTTCACTGACATTCCTAGGTGCTACCAGAATATAAACAGCAATAACCAAAAGGCAGGGGAGGGAGGGTGTTCAGTGCAGTGCAAGAAGCCCGGACATTTCTTAACCTATTTGGCCAATGGTCTGATATTTACTGGGACAATTATACTATGAATAATTCAGCAAAATTATAAAAGTGGGAGAGCATAAGCTGAGTAATTATGTGGAAATGTCAGAGGCAGTATAATGCACAATATGCATTGCAAAGTATAAAGCTCAAGCCCAAACCAGAACAAGCACCAATGTGCTTTTGTTGAAAAATTAGGAAAGTATGATGTGTTATACAATATAAGAATTAATTTAGAGCAATGGCTCATTTATCATGTTTATATTCTGGTCAAGTACTGCAACAATAATCCTGAGAACGTTTAATGAATGCATGTGAATGCATCTCTACTGTATAATCTGTTTTAGTGTGGCTAACATAACTACCATGTTTTCCTCTTGTCTCTTAATAAGAAGCTTTCGCATAATTCATTTGTGTAAGAACAAAATACAGAGTGTATTATTAATACTTTTTCTCCCCTCACATATGCTTAGGGCATTTATTGCGTAATAAACCTGACTAAATAGGTTCCATCCAGGAATTTAAAATGGGGGTAGAGCAAACAAAGTGCAGGTGCTGGTATCTGTGTAATTCTGGTGTATTTAAAACAATCAGTTCCACACAAATATTGAAATTCGTGAGGATGCAGATACACAAATTAAAAATGAATGACTTCTAGGTTCCTGTGCTGTGGGAATGCCTGCCCCAGGCAGATCATGCTGAGCAATCTGACATTCATTTTAGAGTGAAATTCACCTGCGTTGTTGGCAAGGACGAGGTCCCCACACCACCTAGAGCCCCGATCCTGAAACTAATGGGGGCCTACAGAGAGCATCCTCACGCAGTCAGAAGCTGATGAAGGAGGAACAGTTACACCCACCTACAGTTCAACAGAGCCTTAAAGTGGATGGAGGTATAGTAATCATTTCACTGTCCTCCCTTGGTTTGTCTCCCCACCACAGCAGGGGCCCATTCCAGCTTCTCTCCAGATACAAAACATACAATATTTCATAGCATGAAAGTTTTGCTTCTTCCAGGTTTCTACTGAGCAGCTCCTTCCAGCAGGGTTTCAAGGAGGCAAGCGGTGGTACCGGACCAGGGTTCTCAGTATCTGTGCATGGATGTGGTTTGGCATAGGAATCTTCTTTAAAATGTTAGGTTCTAATCTTGCAAACACTTATGCACAAGATTACTCACATGAGTAAAGGCAATCTTTTAAAACAATGGATTACTCACGAGTAAAGTTATATGTATATATATTTAATTTTCTAAGTGTAACTGTATTTGTATGTAGCAGTACAAAAGATCTGTCCTTTTTGTTATGTCTGAACAGTGCCTAGCACAATCATGCCCTGATTCTTGCCAGGGTTCCTAAGCATTACCATAATACCCACAACAAATAGTAACACCATATGTTCATTTTTGCACTATTGGCCCATTGTTCACAGGGGTTTCTGAACACCTAATCACTGCAAATAGCTAACTGCAACTCTGGGCATTCATCTCCCTGTTCTCTTTTATGTGTTAGAAAATATGAACTAGTAAAAAGTGAATTAATACTTGCTGGCAGCCATTAGCTTTTTTCTTTTGCTGTCACACAAGAACTGAGAACTTCACTCAAGAGCAAACACCAGTTACAACAGACCATTTTATTCCCTTTAGCTATGAAATGTTGATCTTTCTGGGATTAGATATAATAGGAGATCACTGAAAAGAATTTTTTTTTACTCTAGTCTGGCACTTTAAGTTTTTTGTGATTCTTTCCTAATTAAAATACCGATAACAGCCCCAGTGGCAGTATGTCATGCTTCTGTGGGGAACGTAATGATGCTTTGGAGGACAATAATGCTGGAACCACTTATTTTTAACTACTCCTTTTTTGCCTGTTTAGAAGAAGAAAATACAATGAGATGCTATGAATACATACGTTTTCCTGAACAGGAACATAAAAGACCAGGAGCCCACAATAAGAAGCTATTTGTTGTGGGGAATGACAAGGGGAACTATTCAAGATGATGGATGAATCTGTACCTTTTCCATTACCATTTCACAGAATGGGTTCTGGGTCACTATTTGAGCTTTTGTGTTTTTCTCCTCGCTCCTTGGAGAAGAAAAAGGAAAGTTACAGCAAAAAATTGAACAATTTCTCGCCCTTTTGATATCAACTTTTCTGTTTGTTTAATGCATTAAAACGTTAGATGCTCTGGAAAAGCATTAATCAATTTTCCCATTTTTTATTTCAGGATATTTTCTTTGTACAGTTAAGAACATAAGAACGGCCCTACTGGGTCAGACCAAAGGTCCATCTAGCCCAGTATCCTGTCTTCCGACAGTGGTCAATGGCAGGTGCCCCCAAGGGAATGAACAGAACAGGGAATCACCAACTGATCCATCCCCTGTTGCCCATTCCCAGCTTCTGGCAAACAGAGGCTAGAGACACCATCCCTGCCCATCTTGGCTAATAGCCATTGATGGACTTATCCTCCATGAACTTATCTAGTTCTTTTTTTGAACCCAGTTATGGTCTTGGCCTTCACATCATCTTCTGGTTGCTGTTGTATTCTCTTTGTACTCTGGGTAATGTTGTTCCGAGCTGATTTCTGGCCCTTGAAGGAGTAGAAACTGGTTACTAAAGGTGATGCACTGAGCTGGCAGTGGCAAATGTGTGTCAATACAATATTTGAACTTCAATAAAATATTAGTTAAAATGATGAAATGCCTATAGTTTTAGCAATGGGAACATGATTCTGACATCAGCTAGGTGGACAGGTAAAGTTTCCTATTAACTTTTACATGCTCTTCATAACCCAGAGGGCAGTGGTTCTTCAGAACAGAAACAGCTTGTCTGTGATTTTAAAAACTGTACACAGTTTGTTTAAATACTATGAACTTGTTAAATGATAAATTTTCTACTAATAAAAGAAAATACTGAGTTCTGGAAAGATAAAAATTATACCTAGGAAATAGTGCTTTATTATTCTAATGCATTCTTCTACTTTAGTAGGACGGCAATTGTTTCAGGTTGTGCTTTCCTTGTTCTTTTTTGGTAGTTGACAGGTTTCAGAGTAACAGCCGTGTTAGTCTGTCTTTGCAAAAAGAAAAGGAGTACTTGTGGCACCTTAGAGACTAACCAATTTATTTGAGCATGAGCTTTCCTGAGCTACAGCTCACTTCATCGGATGCATAGTGTGGAAAGTACAGAAGATGTTTTTATACACACAAACCATGAAAAAAATTGGTGATTATTGTAAGAAGAGTGATCACTTTAGATAAGCTATTACCAACAGGAGAGTGTTTGTTGGGGTGGGGAGGGGAGGGGAGATAACCTGGATTTGTACTGGAAATGGCCCACCTTGATTATCATACACATTGTAAGGAGAGTGATCACTTTACATAAGCTATTACCAGCAGGAGAGTGGGGTGGGGGGAGAGAAAACCTTTTGTAGTGATAATCACCCATTTTTTTCATGGTTTGTGTGTATAAAAAAAATCTTCTGTACTTTCCACAGTATGCATCCGATGAAGTGAGCTGTAGCTCACGAAAGCTCATGCTCAAATAAATTGGTTAGTCTCTAAGGTGCCACAAGTACTCCTTTTCTTTCTGGTAGTTGAGTTGCCAAATCATGCCTTGTGGATATGTTTAATAGGCTTATAAAAAAAGGAAACTTTATTAGCTTGGTGCAACTTCATCTTTCTTCTGCATCATCATACTGCAGGTCGCATGAAATCAGCGTTCCCACTAGAGTATCTCTTGGAGCACTAGCCTCAGCCGAAAGGTGTGAGATCCTTCCTGGAAGCAGTTACAGTATATGTATGTTTTTAAAGGTCTCAAGATCTCATGGCTGTAAAAGCCCTTGAAAATTGAACTTTCTAAACCTTTTCATAACTCTGGAATGAGAGAGAGGCTGTGCTCATGTGAGGGACTGACATTTAGCTTCAAGCTAAAATGGAACTATGCACTGAACTGACTCCACTAAGGATACGGAGGGAACAACATTCCAACGTGGGGGTCACAGTTCTACCTATCTTTATAATCTATTAGGAAGATGCTCAGCCAGATTCTGGACTCTGTCTGCCAGATACAGATCAGAGAGCGGATTTAACCTCTCAGTGCCGTTTTCCTCTTCCTAGTCCCACTGTAATAAGCACGTTTTTTGGTGAATAGTTTATTTGCTGAAAATGGGGTCAACAAACTGTTCTCCAATTCAGATCAAAGCTGGTGAATAGTTCTGGCAAAAAGAGAGAAAATACGTTTCCAAAACACGTAAAATGGTTTCATTTAGACATTCCACTCCTTGCTAGTCTAGGTGGCTCCTCACTCAGCTGGCCAGGTTCTGAAAATGCAGATCATACACTGCTGTGCAGTTGGGTATCGCCTGGGTGGCAGCAGCAGAATGCGAAGAGGGAGCCCCAATGTGGTAAGTAGGGGGCGATGGGAGAGGGAACAAGGTGAACGTTGAGCTCGGTAACTGGAAATAAAGACAAACTTTATTTTGCTCATCTGCATGGCAGCCTTTGCTATTCAAGTGGGCAAGAATCATTCACGTTGCTGTACTGCAGGCAGTTCTAGAGTTGCTCAGGAAGCTTCTGTCCACATTTCTGACTTCCACTGGTAAGGAACAAGCATCTCCATCAGTCCCTTAACTGGCAGCCAGGCAATTACAGGACAGCTTCCTGGGAAACATTTTATCAGGGTTGGAAATGATGGCTTACGATGCTATGGCCTGACTCATCTTGCAAGATCTGACAAGGGGCAGCAAGGACAATCTGTGACAAATGGAAGTCTCTACCCAACACCCCTGTGCTGAATCTAGTCTGTGCCACATCCATAATTCTGTGACATCTCTCCTGGGCTGCACTCCTTTGCAAACAGGCATGAGAACGAAGACAAGGGAGGAGGCAGCAGAGGAGCAACGTGTTCCTATGAAAATGATCGTGTCTGAATATCAATTAGAGCAGTAAAAAAGTTTTGTCACTAATAAAAGTAAGTGCTGAAGCTTCCAGCTTCAAATTCCTGTAATTATCCAGCCAATTATGAGTAATTTTCATGCACTTCATTTGAAAAGGAAGCTGGAGTACCTTTCCCAGTTTAGCATATTTTAGGATTAACCACTTTATCTCCCCTGGCGTGGGGACACCACTTGGTCTCATGGACGGGGCCAAATGTTGCCAAACAGCAGGTGATAAAGGGCCATGCCAATTTATAACGTATGCACCAAAAACAAGAGGCCAAGTCTACTTTTCCAGCCACGGCTGGCAGCGTCTCCTTCTGGGCAGCACCAACTGGAGTGAATTTTTTTTTTTTTTTAAATTTCATTCTTGGCTAAAAGTTGTATGCAATGTATATCGAGGTGAGGTGTCCAACTTTTCGGAAAGTCTGGTCAGACATTGGTACATACCTGAGACAAGACTTAAGAACAAATGTATAACAGAGAGAGGGAGAGGTAGCCACTTTATGAACACAAATCTGCTTTCTGGTAGGGTCAGAAATAATCATGGATGTACCAGGGATAATATCTACTTAGCTTCTCTGAATGACTTTATATCTGTCTTTGCTGTAACCATGTATTTAAATAGCATTATGAGGTTTTTCTAGGAAGCGGAGTAATGTTTTATAGAAAAACATCACTCACTCTGAAGTTCGGTTTGCAGCTGAGTTTCTGATCTGAACACTTCACCCTTATGAATGGTGGTCTCTTATGGGTTTCGATAAACCTGCGAACACCAAAGGATAGATTTCCAAAGAGTTGATAAAGAGCCTCTTGCTTCCTGTCATTTCTACAGCTGTGGGTGCAGCCAGAATTTCTTAGTGCATTATAATGTTTGCAAGTACGGGCTCTTTTTCAAATTTAGCCCTGTCTCTGAATCAGCGTTGGATCCAAGTGCATCGAGGATTGCCCAGGCATTGTCCTGCACTGCCGCTGCAAGGCCTTCGCTACCTCTGGAGCCCTGGTCTTGTGGGCCCATATTTTTCTCTAAAACCCCTTAAGTTGTGCTGTACCGGCGCATGTTGCAAAAACAACTCTTCAAAAATTGAACCCAGAATGCTTTTTTCCCCCCATTAAAAGTCTCCTGTAACTACCCTGAAAGCATTTAGAGAGGCCTGGGGGGAAACACCAGAAACCAGCCCGTCTCTGCAAAACCCATCACAATGAAACAAAAACAGGGTGAGTAAAAAGACTGGCTTTAATGAAACCACTAACCTTTCTCTTCTTTCAGCAATGGCTTTGCTGTCAGAGAGCCTATCCGGGGACAGTAGGCCATGGGGACATTCCTTTTACTAATAACCCGTCTCACTGAGGTGCAGTGACGTAACCAGTGGGTTTGGCATTAACTAAATCATTTCAAACAAGAGTCTCCTTGTATCACCCCTCACAGGAGCCTGCCCTGTTCATTCTTCACATACTGCACTTGGCGTTTATGTGTACTACATGAGGTCTAATTGTGTTGGGAGTACAAATGGTTACTGGTGGAAGGAGCCCAGTGGTCTTGGAATGCGATGTTACCAGTAATATCAAGGAGTCTAGTACTTAAATACTCCCAAAATTTAATTAATTATAATGAATCTACAATTAATGAGTGAACCAGAAAGCTGGCTCAGGGGAAGGTAATTTCCAAGGTGTCTCAGCTCTAATTGAAATTCTTTGCATTGTTTTCAAAATAATGCATCAACCTATTTAAAGAGTAGGTCCTAAAAGCCACTTCTTTTCCAATACCTTTAGACATTGGCACAGAGAAGGAGTCCTTAGCATAAGTGGCTATAATGCATTTATCTTTATAAACCTCCATGCTAGATACAAGAGAGGAAGCAACTCCATGGTCTAGAACGTCTAGGCTCCATTGTTCTCATAACTTATTAGTATGCAAACAGTGCAGATTAATACTGCTAAAAGCCTATATTAATTTGAGCGCTCAGTAAAAGGAAATTAGAAACTCTGTTTTTAAAAGGTGAGACACAGTGGATACAGCCGGCCTGCCTACTGTACTGGAGGAGACGAAGTGAACAAAGGAAATGTTTATTGGGCAGAAAAAGTGACAAAACATGCCAGGTTGAGTATCCATCCTCTAAGTGATTTCAGATATTGATAGAACAATTCTGTTGGCTGTTATTCTACTTGTAATATTAATACAATGAAACATCCAAAGCCTTACTCCCTCATTCAAATAAATATAGATTTTATCTGTCGATAGGGGAAGCGATGATGTTGGACAAACTAGTTTGTATTGTGTTTAGTGCAGAGATCACCTCTCTTAGTGTGCTCTTTCCTTTGAGATTTCATGCAACTCATGCCCCAGCAGTTGCTGCTGGAGGTGCTGTAAAACAAATACCTGGGTCCTGTGTGGTCATTACAGCTCTCCTGGGAAGGAGTGGTACCCTGGATAACCTCGCTCATGCTTAGTGTGCATCGTCACGGTGTACTTATGTGATATCCTCCCATTGGTTTAAACTGGGATGCAGCATTCTTCACTCTCTCTTCTAAACTGCTTGGTAGCAGTGCTGAGTGCTGTGAAACAGCTGGATGTATTCGGGAGAGGAAAGGCTGCCTCTCACTAGTAGAAGTGATCCTACAAACCTTCTAGGCATGGTGCTCATAGTGACTTCAGCCATAGTGCCAGGTGCACAGTGTTTCTCAAACTTTTGTACCTTTCACTTAGCAAGCCTCTGAGCGCGACCCCCCTTATACACTAAAACCACTTATTTAATATATTTAACACCATTATAAATGCTGGAGGCAAAGCAGGATTTGGGGTAGAGGCTGACAGCTCGTGACCCCCATGTAATAACATCGTGCCCCCTGGGGGTCCCAACCCCCAGTTTGAGAACCCCTGATGTAGCACTTCTAGTGTAGACCTGCCCTATAAGTCTCCCTCTACTTCACCCACAAGGTGAAATCCTGGCTCCATTGAGGTCAATGGGATTTTTTTGACTAACTTCAACACGGCCAAGTTTTCATGGTCCTGCAGATACAGAGACACCTCTGCAGGACGGAGAGCACTATATTACATACACACTGGTGCAGATTGTATATATATATATATATCTCTGCATAAAGATACGTGGAGAGCATTGTTTCCCTTAGATAAGAAACACATTTATTACATTCATTCCATTCCCCCCCCCCCACAGCCCTCCAAGATTTGCTCTTTTCATTTGTTCAGAGCATGAAAATGGAAAGCTGGAATTATAATGGACTCCAGATTAGAAAACAGGCAATTTGTGAACTGTGAGGTGAATTTTTTTTTTTTAATATTATGAGTTACAGTTCGTGCACCACAATTTAATTGCATTTGCCCTCCAGCCTTCCAATTAAAAATAATGCAGAAAGCAGCACTTTCAGGGTAGAAATGAGAGAGAGCAAATTCACATAAAAGGGAAAATAGTGTGTTTGGAGAGCAAGAATAATTATTGCCAAAGCAATAATGAGGAGGAAAGGAGCATTGTTCACCATTGTATTCAGGGGCAGAAAATGAGTCATTTGAACCTTGCAAAAGAAGGTCAATTCATATCCAGGGAAAGAAAAATATGCCTGTAAACTGTTGGAGAGTCGGGTGACTAGCAGCGTTTTACCTGTGTCTCCGAACAGAACAACTGGAAATATTTAGCCAGCAGGAATATTTAAAAAAAAATGCAATTTTTCAGGAATTTTGCTGTACTCTATCATTTTAATATTAAACAAAAGAAACATTCAGAGGGATGTCTCACTCCATCTGCTAATTGCCTTTCCCGTGACTCCCGTGCTCTATCATTTTCAATGCAGATCTCATGTTGATGTCTATTCTTCAGCTGATGCACAAAGAACTTCCACAGTATCAGACTGCCCAGCCCACCAAACACCTTGGACAGACACAGAGAATGCAAGCTCTGATTTTATGAGGTATTCTTTTCTAACTTTTTGCTTTAGGACACAGAAAGGAAAGGGGTGAATAATGCATTTGTGCTACTAGGTAAACACCTGTGAATATTCAAGGGGAATATTCAGCAAGACAAACCATCCTGAGATAGATCAACAGAATTACCTACTTGCCTGTATCTATCTTATCAAATGTGTCCGTTTGTATCTATCTTGCCACCTACCTATCCATATCTCCTATGTCCACCTGTCTATTTACCTGTCTGCATTTCCAACTCAACGGTCACCATACCAAAATACAACAATTACAGGAGGAACTTTTTGTCTGGGAACAATTTCCTCTGCACCTCCTTGTATTTCTAAGATAATTATGGTGAAAGATACCTAAGGGGAAAGGGACCACCTTGCAGTCTCCTTTGTTGGGTGAATCCCCTAGAAAGTAGTGTGTTTAACATCATACTGTAGAGGAGCTCATTCCAATCTACACCAGTAGGGAGCGCCAGCATCCAAGGACCCTTCATTGCAAATGCTCTGTCCCTATCTCCAAAGAATCCTGCCCTGGACCCTATTATTTGTGATGTCCCTGTAGGACCATAGCATTTGTAGAGTGAGAGGGGCACTCCTGAGGCCAGGACCTTGAAATGAATCCAGAATTGAACAAAGTGCCAATGTAGAATGCAGAACACTTGCGTTCTAAGCTTTCATCCCTCTGCCCCAGGCAGATAAGCTACAGCATGTTGGATCAAATTTTTGAACAAGACGTTTTAAGTTGTTAGTTCTTCTTTATTGGGGTAGGCAGCAGAGCAGTACCATGAGAGGAGTAGAGCAGGAAGAAGGCAGAATTGAGACCTTTCAAAGTTTTGGCACAAGCAAGGGGGCATAGAGGTATCATTTGAGCTCTCCGCCTCAGGTGCCAAAATGTTGTGGGTAGGCCCTGGGCGAGGTGGACATTGAGCACACCCTGGCAAGATGAGAAGTTAGCACCTATGGTCCTGATGGTGCCCCAAATTTTCGGGTACCCTATGCAGCTGCGTATGCCTAAGGACGGCCCTGATCCCACAGTCCCCATCCTCAAAAGGAAACCTGTGTTGGATCCTATTAAAGAAGTTCTGTATTAATCACAAATGAGTTTGATTCTCCATAGTTTAAATTCCTTGGTATTACCTATTAAGAGGTCTCTTGGTTTTTGGTACTGTTTCTCTCCCTCTCTGTGTGAAACTTGCAAGCTGCTAACTGCGTTAGTACATTCTAAGAGAGTCTGTTCTCAAAGCAATTCACACAGAGAAACTCAAAGCAATACTCTAACAACAGAAACAGCACCCAGAGACTCCCCACCCTTTTGTTGTATTAACAATTGTGATTAAAATAGAGATAGAGGATGTATGTGGATGGATGCTTGGTGTGGATAACAACTGAATGATCAGGGAGGTGCCAGCCTAAGAATCCGGTGTCCATCGACTGAAGGCGGCGTCAAGTGTAAATAACCAGAGGACCCCCGGAGGGCAGACTGGAATCCATCCAACAGCCTCAAGAATGGGAGAACCAAAGAACAAGATAACATCTGGCAACACGGGGCTGTCAGGAATGTGCCGTCTGCCGATTGATTCGGCAACAGCATGATGAAGTAATTCCCACAGACTGGCATAGGAAGAAATTCCTATAAAAATGGACTCTAGAAAGTGAGAACTTTGGGGTCTGATTCTGCAAACCAACTTCCAGGAGCATCAGATGTGCATTTGACGAGGCCCTGCTCCCTCCTCATGTCCAGGCCACCTGGCCAGTGGCTTGGCATGAGCAAGTCTAGGGCTGGTAACTATGGTAACAACCTTGCAGAACCTGTGTCTGTGTGAATGAATGTGTGAATAAATGAGATTAAATGGAATGTTATAGCTATAACTAACTGCTTACTATGATTCTTTCTATATTCACAATAAATGTAGCATTTTGCCTTTTCCCCTTTAATAAGATCCTGCTGGTTTTTATTTTATTGGTATAACACCTGCACACCACCTTCAAAAGAGGAGCCTGTGAGCTTGAATTCATAGCTTTGCTAGACACCAAAAATCAGGGACTCAATTAGAGACACTGGTTTTATGTCTCATTACAACAGTCTGTAACCCACTAATTCGCCTTTGTCCTATGACTGCAGAGGTGTTAAATTGCTCACTTCATTTTGAAGGGTTTCTTGCAAAATGTCAAATCCTTATGCTTAGAGCCCTGCAAATCTGCAGCTACCAGCTTTATATCCATGGACCATGTTTGCAGATTGGATGTGGATACAAATTTTGTATCTGTGCAGGGCTCTACTTACGCTTAACAATCTGTTCCACCTTGCATGTGGCTGTGACACTTTATCACCTTTCCCGGACCTGAAGAACTACTCTGTGGAGCTCACAAGATTGTGTTTTTCCCACCACCAAAAGTCCCTGTCCCCCCGCACCCTGAAAAAGATTCCCTCATCCATCGTATCCCTGGCCAAGGCGCTGTTCCTTAGAATGATGCTCTCTCACAGGAAGGACAATGGGCAGTGTCGGTAGCTGGCCTTTCAGAGGCAGAGAGTCATCCTCTTTCACCAAGCTGTTTTTCTTGTTGTCCTTGATTTGACTCCCACACAATCACTGTTCAACTCCTCTCTGTCGTTTATGGACATGGCCCTCGGTCTGACATTATTAGATGTTTCTCAGCCTTCAGGAATCTACGCTAGTTTCAATTCATGCTTTTTTCTCCCTCAATACCATATTGGATATTTGTTGTCTGTTTTTCACGCTTTGTCTGCTTTAAGAAGGGGCCTCCCCCCAACCCCCAGGTATTTTGACCATTAATTGCAGATTTTCTAACTACTTCTTAAAGCCAATGTGTGGGATATTTTTCCCCTTACATTTTGAAGAGAGATGTAAAATAATTGCTTAGCATCACTGCTATGTTCCTGTTATTTGCCTCTAATGTCCTAGCATTAGTCTTGAGAGCAGGTATTTTTTTCCTCTTGAATGTTACCTTTCCTTATATGGGGGAATTAAAAAAAAAAAAGCAACCACCCCAAAACTAGTCCTTTGTGCTTCGATGAGTTGCGTTTTTGACAGAGCCCTTTCTAAAACTTGCCTGAGTCATCCTAGCCATAGAATTCATCACTAATGGTGATTGCTTCCTTGTGTCAGCATTTCTGAGAAATTCTCATACAATATTGTATCTAACTTTTCCCCATTTGTTACTAGTGATCAAAGTTGTGGGGCTAAGGAACCAAGGCTCTTGGGTTCTGGCGCTAACTTTGCCAGAGGTTCACAGTGTTACCTTTGGCTAGTCATTAATCCTTTTTCTGTCTCAGCATATCCCCCTGCGAAACAGGAACATAACACTCATTAGCTTCGATAGGAGGGGCTGTCTGGATCGTGGAGATGAAAGGACATGGTAGCCAAGGTGAAGTTATGGCAAGAAAAGGAAAAGGAAAAAGAGCAGCAGCAGCGTGGCAACAGCGAGAGGAGCTTTTGCCGTGTTCACAAGGGTCACGTCTTGCTGCGAAGGCAAGGTCTGTCTTTCGGGTGACCGCGAAGTGGACCGTATCGTTTTGTTAGAAGCCTTTTAACCCCTGGAACGTACCATCAGCTGAAGCGGTAACTGAACGTATCGGAGATGGCTCGACAGCGCCACCGATTTTACTTTTATCTGCTTCTCTCCGTTGCTTGTTTTTGGTTTTGGTTTTTTTAATACACTTCCTTCTCATTCCCTTGGGCTTTTCCTCTTTTCCTGTTACACCCTCTTGTAGCTAGAGATTTAAAGTACCGAGTCCAGTCTCGGACTGTGCTCAGCAAGCAAGAAAGGGTCACATACTCCGGTTTAAAGATCCAAGGGGGGAGGTGAGAAAATAGGCCCTGTTCAGAGCACTTGAAAAGCTGCTGCCTGATCTACTGAAGTGCGATTAATTAACACAAGAGGCTGAATTAGTTAACGTTTGTAAGAAGCTTCAAGAGCGCGAGATGAAAGTGCAATGTGCTATTCTATTTCAAAAGAAAGAGTTTATTGCAATTAACTCTCTACATTGCCTCCCTCATCCCGACCTCCTGCTGCTACAATTATCAGCTGATCGCCAGGGAGAGAGAAATGAAAGCTCTGGGTCACAGGGGCATGGATCTCAGAAACCCGGACACTTTCTTTTCACATCCAAAAGCTCTGTAGCCACGGCTCTTCATCCCACACCTGCATGACAATACAGTCCCACCATTCAGTGCTTGTTTCCTGGAGCCCAAAAGCGATGGTCTACCCTATGCAGCTGTTCTGTGAATGCCAAAAGCAAAGTAAAGCTGCTTCTATTTATGTCACACAATGTTGGGCGCCTGCGAGTCTTCTTCAGTTAAGAACTTTATGATTAACTGCACTGCCATTCGCATGTCATGACAGTTAACAGAGCATAGGACAGCAGTGTGGGATCCATCCCTTCTCACAAAGATGGCAAGGTGCACAGCAAAGAAGGGCCATTGCAAAAATGCCACAAAAGCAAGCCACAAGCCCATGGAGTGCTGGGACAGAAAGCAATGCATCACAGGACATGGAGACTGGTCCCAAGATGCGCCACGATCTGCTCTGCCTTCCCTTAACACCGAGCAACACAAGGTGTTGAGTTGGACTGTAGGATGGGTATCCAAACTGCATTGTTCACACTATCGATGATGGTGCCCCCACTGTAGACACGATCTGCCAACAGAGGGAGCAAGTGTGAACATGAGATTCTGATTTTTATGATGTTGACTTTTGGGTGTCAACATCATTTTTGTTGACAAAAATTGGTAGTGCCATGCAAAAACCTGTTCTCACTTTCAGGTGACATTGTAAACAAGAAGCGAGCAGTATTATCTCCCGTAAACGTAAACAAACTTGTTTGGCTTAGCGATTGGCTGAACAAGTAGGAGGACTGAGTGGACTTGTAGGGTCTAAAGTTTTATATTGTTTTGTTTTTGAGTGCAGTTATGTAACAAAAAACAAATAAAAATCTAGATTTGTAAGTTGCACTGTTACCAGAAAGAGATTGCACAGCAATACTTGTCTAAGGTTAATTGAAAAATACTATTTCTTTTGTTTGTCATTTTTACAATGCAAATATTTGTAATAAAAACAATATAAAGGGAGCTCTGTCTACTTTGTATACTGTGTTGTAATTGAAATCATATATTTGAAAATATAAAAAAACATCCAAAATATTTAATTTTTTAATCAGTTTTAATCACACTGTTAAATAGAATTCCAATTGAAATTTATTAATCGGGATTAATTTTTTTGAGTTAATCATGTGAGTTATCTGTGATTAAACCGACATCCTACCTATTACCTCATCCATCTGGTGTCTCTAATATCCTACTACAACTGCACTACAAAATTGCAAATTATGTATTTTCAACCAACAATGGACAATACAGCTCTTTATCTCAGCTGAAATCAAACTGGTAATTTCCTCCCTAATTCTTAGGTAACAGGATATTTCTACAGGTTTTGAGAGTGTTAAAGCTAAACTTTTTGATTAGATTGCTCACTGAGTCAGCATAGGATGCTTCACAGAGTGGAACACCAGCCTCTTTTCCCGAGAGAATGGTGGATTACAATGATACTGTAAATAGAACAGGAGGACTTGTGGCACCTTAGAGACTAACCAATTTATTTGAGCAGAAGCTTTCGTGAGCTACAGCTCACTTCATCGGATGCATTCAGTGGAAAATACTGTAAATGTTGATTATCATGAGAAGATTTGCATTTTTTCTCTGGTTAGCATAATCAGGATTTGCACTCCAGTAACTCAGATTTTAGACATGGTGGGAGGTTTGGGGCGGGGAGGGAGGGCTTCCATTAATATGTGCTTAAACCACAGGAAGCTTCTTAAGACAAACTAACTCAGTTTCTGGTTGTGACATGGAACATTTGTTAAACACACACATTTCCTTTACCCCTGACTTCCCACCCAGTGGGGGCAGCTGTAGTATTAGCAGCCATATGGTATTAGTTTCAGACCACTTATCTGTAAAGGATGTACCAGACCTGATAAGAGAACTACAGACGGCAGCAGCTTTCTGCACAGTGGGATAAACCAATTTGGAAGCATAAAGGGGGATGGGAAGCATTAGTTTTAATGGGGCACAGCCCAAACCATGCTGCAAAACCTAATTTTGCTGTGGGCACAAGATTTTAGCCACAGCAGGTTTTCAAACTTTGATGCTCAATAATCAATAAGCAGTAATCTAGCTTTCCTGAAGCTCCTGGTTCAGTTTAAATGAAATAAAATAACCAGTAACTTTCACTTTATGAAGATAATCAGACACACACAATTTATATATATTTTCATATTCTAGTTTCATATAGCATTGGAGGCACTGTTTAAATATCAGAGATACTGCTAGAAACAAAAAACGAAGGGAAAAAATAAAAAGCCTCCACATACATGCTAAAAACAGCCTGCCTGAAGCAAAAGCCCTGATCCCTTAGAGCAGAGCAGCAAGTGTTAGCAAACTAGATCCATTTCAAAAGGAAAACAAATGAGATAATTTAGCAAACATTAAAGAGATCGCAACACAGCGCTTCTAATGACAAATGAGAGGCCAGAAGGAGAAACAGGCATGGAGGAGCTTGTTGCAAATAGGAAATTTTAAACCTTGTGCAGATTTCCCATTTAAAATAGGTCTTTTCCTGTAATGTATTTGGGGTGGGACTCAGGGCCTAAAGTGGCTCGGATCATGTGTTTGCTTTTCAGGAGCATTTATACAAGTAGAGTCATGAAAGGGGCACGCAGGCTCTTCATGGCATACAGCAATGAAAAACAAAACTATAAAAATATAGTTATACTAACACCTATATCTCATAGCACTTTACAAAGGCAATCGGTATCATCCCCACTGACACTGGGGAAACTGAGGCATAGAGGTGCAGTGATTGGTTAGAGGTCACTGGCCTGCTGGGTGACCTCTAACCAGAGCCAGGAATAGAACCCAGGTTGTCCAAGTTCCAGTCCCAAGTTCTCATCCACTAGGACACACTGCTGCCTTTAATGTACAAAAAACTGTAATGTTTAACATACACGTTATTTAACACCTCCGCAAAAGCTGTTCTCAACCCCGGTACCTCAGTCTGCTGCAAAACTCATATTTAGCAAAACAACTAAACGAAAAACCCCACAAGAATGTTTGAGTTAAGATCAGGCCCAAGGAAATAGACCTCCACACACACTTCAGAGTCCTGCTATGGGCCTCCTCTTGGAAGTGCTAAGATGCAGAAATACACCTTCTTCCCCCACATTCTCCTAACCCCTCTGTCCTGTCCACCGGAGGGGCAGGTCCCAAGGGGTGGGATGTAGGAGGATATAGATCTTGTTCACAGAACTAGAGGAAATGGCAGATGGGGAGCTCCTGCTAAGCTGAAGAAGAAGCTGGTGATGAGCCCCAGCCAGAACTGCAGTAGATAGGGTATTGACCTTATTTCCCAGGGACTCTAGTTATCCCTGCAGAGTGCTCTGGCAGCATGCAGCAGAATGAATGTCAACGTACTAGGTTGAAAGGCTCCAGCCTCTGGAAGCTGGTGGTCGGCTATTCAGAAGTGCTTGGCCCCCATAATTCCCAGTGATGCCAGTAAGAGGAACAGGTGTGCTGCAGCCCTGATCAGAGCACAGTCTGGCCCCAATTCAAGTGCATATTTGGATGCAATCCAGAAATTGAAGAGACAGGGTGCATTGTCTGAGCCCATGCAAGTCATGCAGCAATGAGGCAGACTCACAGATCATGTAAGTAGAACCATCAGGATAGCCTTACTAGCTTGCCACAGTCACTGCAACTGGCTCCTGGTCTCCCACTTTGCTTGCTGAGCAGAGATGGGATTGACAGCTACGCGGTCACGCAATGTTCCCTGCCTCTCACCAACTCAGTCCCCTTGTGCGTGTCAGTTTCTCCTCTGAAACAGCATCACTGGTTCAATTGGCTGCACTGGGCATCTTTAGTCCCTCAAATGCACCCTGCAATCTTTTGCACTGGTGCTTCACATGCCACCCAGGTTCACAGCACATGAGTAGTAAAGCCAAGAACAGAACCCAGGTCTGCAGACTCCCAGGCCTGTACCCAGACTTTGTTACCTGTCTAGCTTGGTTCCAGGGCATTGGTAAAGCCTTATTGCTGGGTAGTAACAACTCAGTTTGGGATACCAAAGGAAGAGTCCAGCAAACATTGCTGGCTCACTACCTCTTAAACCAGGAGTCAGCTTGCTGAGGATATTCTATCTACTACCCAAGATCCATAAACCTGGAAATCCTGGGCGCCCCATCATCTCAGGCATTGGCACCCTGACAGCAGGATTGTCTGGCTATGTAGACTCCCTCCTCAGGCCCTACGCTACCAGCACTCCCAGCTACCTTCGAGACACCACTGACTTCCTGAGGAAACTACAGTCTATCGGTGATCTTCCTGATAACACCATCCTGGCCACTATGGATGTAGAAGCCCTCTACACCAACATTCCACACAAAGATGGACTACAAGCCGTCAAGAACACTATCCCCGATAATGTCACAGCTAACCTGGTGGCTGAACTTTGTCCTCACCCATAACTATTTCACATTTTTCAGAGTAACAGCCGTGTTAGTTTGTATTCGCAAAAAGAAAAGGAGTACTTGTGGCACCTTAAAGACTAACCAATTTATTTGAGCATAAGCTTTCGTGAGCTACAGCTCACTTCATCAGATGCATACTGTGGAAACTGCAGAAGACATTATATACACAGAGACCATGAAACAATACCTCCTCCCACCCCACTCTCCTGCTGGTAATAGCTTATCTAAAGTGATCATTCTCCTTACAATGTGTATGATAATCAAGTTGGGCCATTTCCAGCACAAATCCAGGTTTTCTCACCCTCCGCCCCCCACAAATTCACTGTATACCTTCAGATCAGCGGCACTGCTATGGGTACCCGCATAGCCCCACAGTATGCCAACATTTTTATGGCTGACTTAGAACAACGCTTCCTCAGCTCTCATCCCCTAACGCCCCTACTCTACTTGCGCTATATTGATGACATCATCATCTGGACCCATGGAAAAGAAGCCCTTGAGGAATTCCACCATGATTTCAACAATTTCCATCCCACCATCAAACTCAGCCTGGTCCAGTCCACACAAGAGATCCACTTCCTGGACACTACAGCGCTAATAAACAATGGTCACATAAACACCACCCTATACCGGAAACCTACTGACCGCTATTCCTACCTGCATGCCTCCAGCTTTCACCCTGACCACACCACACGATCCATCGTCTACAGCCAAGCTCTGCGATACAACCGCATTTGCTCCAACCCCTCAGACAGAGACAAACACCTACAAGATCTCTGTCAAGCTTTCTTACAACTACAATACCCACCTGCAGAAGTAAAGAAACAGATTGATAGAGCCAGAAGAGTTCCCAGAAGTCACCTACTACAGGACAGGCCTAACAAAGAAAATAACAGAACGCCACTAGCTGTCACTTTCAGCCCCCAACTAAATCCCCTCCAATGCATTATTAAGGATCTACAACCGATCCTGAAGGATGACCCAACACTCTCACAAATCTTGGGAGACAGGCCAGTCCTTGCCTAAAGACAGCCCCCCAACCTGAAGCAAATACTCACCAGCAACCACATACAACACAACAGAACCACTAACCCAGGAACCTATCCTTGCAACAAAGCCCGTTGCCTACTGTGCCCACATATCTATTCAGGGGACACCATCACAGGGCCTAATCACATCAGCCACACTATCAGAGGCTCGTTCACCTGCACATCCACCAATGTGATATATGCCATCATGTGCCAGCAATGCCCCTCTGCCATGTACATTGGTCAAACTGGACAGTCTCTACGTAAAAGAATAAATGGACACAAATCAGATGTCAAGAATTATAACATTCATAAACCAGTTGGAGAACACTTCAATCTCTCTGGTCACGCGATTACAGACATGAAAGTTGCTATATTACAACAAAAAAACTTCAAATCCAGACTCCAGCGAGAAACTGTTCAATTGGAATTCATTTGCAAATTGGATACAATTAACTTAGTCTTGAATAGAGACTGGGAATGGCTAAGTCATTATGCAAGGTAGCCTATTTCCCCTTGTTTTTTCCTACCCCCCCCCGACGTTCTTGTTAAACCCTGAATTTGTGCTGGAAATGGCCCACCTTGATTATCATACACATTGTAAGGAGAGTGGTCACTTTAGATAAGCTATTACCAGCAGGAGAGTGGGGTGGGAGGAGGTATTTTTTCATGCTTTGTGTGTATATAAAAAGATCTTCTACACTTTCCACAGTATGCATCCGATGAAGTGAGCTGTAGCTCATGAAAGCCTATGCTCAAATAAATTGGTTAGTCTCTAGGGTGCCACAAGTACTCCTTTTCTTCTTGCTGAGGAACAGACTAAACAGAAGGAGCAGGAGAAGGAAGAGCAATAAGTTGGTATTCTGCTTTTTAATAGGATTTCCCTAGCCATGATTCAGCCTTAACTAACTGCCCCATTTGCTTTTGGTGTCATTGGTGCATCACTCCTGACTATACCAGGAAACTCGTCTGAGATTTTGCAGTGAATCTGAGAGGGTGAAGAGGGGAAAAACAAACAAACAAACAAACAAACCCCAAATAAACATCCTTAGATTATACAGAGTTTCCAAAAGTGCTTAGTCTTGGTGCGTCTCTGGAAACACTGATGCTTCCCATAGCAGCTCACCTGGCAGGATCACCTGTGCCAACCTAAGAGTGAGCTAGAAAACAATCTGTTTGGAGCTCTCAGTTGAGATGGTCAGCAAGTTAATGAACATTTCTCTTTGCAGATACAACTGGCTGTAGGAATCCCTGATAAACTGTGTCTCCTGCCTTCTCCCCCCCCCCCCCCGTAATAAAAGGTCAGTTTGTTTTTAAACACTGCCATTTCCATGGTTTCTTGCAGAGATTCCAGCTGACTGGGATTGCAGACACTGTTGGGGCTGTTATAGCACCACTGAATATTCAAAATAATATGTGCCGTCATAAAACAAGAGCCTCTGCAGTTTGGAAAATGTTATGTTTGTGCATGGTTTATTCCTTGCAATGAAATTGGCAGGCTATAGGGCACTATAAAGATGAAGTCACAGCAGAATGTACCCACCACTTCAAAAATTATATCAAGTCAACATAAGCATCTCTGGAAAAGTGAAGAGGATCTTCCTTATGGTCTCATCTCATGCACTGGCCATGGACCTCAAGTCCCACAGGCAGTGCCTATCCTGAGGTCTGAACTTTTGGAGGGGAAGTGGCTAGCGTGATGATATGTTATGCAGAAACAAAGGAATAATTGTGGAAATAAGGGAGTGCTGGCACTATTCAGGTACTTGCAATCTCCTTGGGAGATGGAACAGAAAGACCGTTCCTCTTTACAGAGGGCCTGGCACAAAGGGGTCCTGGTCCAGGACCAGGGGGTTCCTAGGTGCTGACACAATGCAAAAATAATTATGTGGCCCTCATCACTGTAGTATCTGACCCCTCTCAGTCATTAACGGAGTTTGTCCTCTCAGTACCCTCATGCAACAGGGAAGTTCCATTAAGCCCATTTTACAGATGGGAAATTAAAACCCGCAGTCTCTCAGTGCATGTCTACCCTGCAATCAGAGGTGTGGTGGCAGCTCACGAATAGCAGGGAAGATGGGGCGGCAGAGAGTGCGCTAGCCTTCCTGGAACCCCGGGTACATACTCACGCTGCTAGCCAGCATTGAGATCTGCGCTTCCATAGCTTCACTGGCTTTAGATACCAAGATGGTTTAAAAAAAGCCACAAAGAGTACATGTAAAACCAAAAATGGTTAGTTTAGAAGATTGTTAAATTTCACTGAAGTCCTGACAGTGTTATTTACTGTTGATCTCACCTGATAGTTCTGCATGAGCAGCTCACATGCCTGCGACATAGTGTTTAGCTATTCTATAGCATCAAATAACTGTGTTCCTGTCAGACCCAATCCCTTTCCATCACAGTGTTCTGTCTGTCTGCCCTTTCCCACTGCAAACATGGCTCCTGTAAGTAATGATTTTACATACACATATCAATACAAGCTGCTTCCTTTTGTTTTCATCCATCCAAGATTGTTTCCCCAGTGCTTATTCATCCCGTTTGATTTCCTGTAGGTTCTTTGCATTGCATCTTCATCACAGAACAAGGGAGATTGCTTGCTCCTTAGCATTTCCATCAACTCATAATAAATGCTGCATGACATTACCAACCCCCTCTCCCCTGCTCCAAAAACATCTGACTTAGATGGTCAGGGCTGTTTTTCTATTTGCTGCATTAGAGCTTAGTACATCCTGCTCAACAACCATCATTTACAAGCTGCAGCCCATCTCTGCTGCTGCAGAGTAGAGCTGTACACACAATATTTGCAGACAGAGAGAAACTACCTAGTGAGATTTCTTTTCTGCAAAGGAGAAGGAGGTGGGGGGGGATCACTTTTTGCCAGTGTAGTTTTGTGTATTTGCATGAGAAGGATCCTTTAGTGAGAACTGTTTGATTTGTGAACACTAAAGCAGTGTTTCACATTGCAGGAGTGCACATTTGCATATATTTGTTTACGAGCCTCAATAATGAATTTTTAATTTGGGTTTTCCTCAAAGCAACCCCTCATGAACACAGCTGTAAGGGAGCAGAAAAAAATACCATTGTGCCTTCTGTGAAGAATCATGACTATGCACTACAGCCTGGATTTCAGATTGTGTGTAGCAAGCCACAGAATAAACCAAATGTGCAAAAAAAATGGTGCCGAGTATTCTGAATAATCAGTGAAGGATTATAGGCTGCATGGAGACATTCCACAAACAGCAAGTGGGAATGCCAAGCTACCTGTTATGCATCATTCACTCAGCTCTAGTCATGGCCATTACATGTGTTATCAGTCCACATCCCCTCATCCCTCCACTCTCCAAATCTCCAGGAAGCTTCTGGCTCCCTCTCTGTATCCCCCTCTACTTTGAAGATCCCCGGGGCACACGTAGCCATCCCCAGTCCTGTCAGCACGTGCAGGTCAGAGTCTGTGCTGAACCCCAGCACCATTTGGTTGAAGTCATTTACATGTGGGTCACTCATTGCTTCCAGCCTTAAAGCATTTGGCTGCATCACCTAGAATTTTGTTACGTTAACCTGGGAGTCCTCACTTAAAGAATTGTTTGCAGCACGAATCCCATCAAGGACAGTACAACTGCTGGTTTCAGAAGGAAGCTGCATACTGCTGGCTCGTGAATGAGCCCTTGGAACCACGATTCCAGTTCATTCATCCAGGACAGTTTTACTGGCATAAAAACTATTAGTTTTGATGGAAATTATGCCTCCCCTCCAGAAGACCGAGCAATAGTTATTGGGGCCCAGAGACACTGCACTATGTGGGGAAGGGGTGTTCCTCCAGAACAGTCTAAGCCAGTGGTTCTCAATCTATTTACCACTGTGGACCGCAGATGCAGCTCTGTGCGTATTATGTGGGCTGCATCCACACTACCTGTATGGTCCAGAGGATGTCACATGGGCCAAACCTGTGCACTGATTGGGCTGCAAGCGGCTCAATGGTCTAAGCTGAGCTCCCAGTGAAAATTACAAAAATGCTTTTAATCAAGAAGTAGGCAAATCAGATGGGAAAGAGTCCTTATCGGAGTCACTTGATAGCCCCAGCAGGATTAAAAACACATCTTATACTCATTATCACAACCTAGGCATAAACCCTGACCGTCTATTAGGCAAGGTCAGCCTTTGGCAGGGGCCACAGATGTTAATGCTCCCCTCAGAGGACGTTGTTCAGAGCACAGGTGTGAGCCCAAAAGACTCCCACTGATTTTGCAAACTTTCAGATCAGAGTGCCCATATGTGGCACCAAACCTCAACTAGAGGCTGGGCAGCCCAAAGCCTTCACTTTAAGCTGGGCTAGATGCTGCAACTGCACTTAAGAATAAAATATTTTCTTGCATGTTATTGTCCTAACTGTGGGCTTAAAAGTCACCCTAGGTAATGCTACACCATATATAAGCTCCAAGGACCTGGTCCTTTGAGACCTCGGTCTCATATGCAAAGGTGACAACACCACCTTGAATTTCTGCACTGCATGTCATTGCAAAAAGAAAAGGAGTACTTGTGGCACCTTAGAGACTAACCAATTTATTTGAGCATGAGCTTTCATGAACTTCGAAGTGAGCTGTAGCTCACGAAAGCTCATGCTCAAATAAATTGGCTAGTCTCTAAGGTGCCACAAGTACTCCTTTTCTTTTTGCGAATACAGACCAACACGGCTGTTACTCTGAAACCTGTCATTGCAAAGACTCCCAGTCTCTTGACAAACTTCATAAATGGATACACCACTCCACTACATGTGAAGGTATCTGAAAGTTACAGTAGAACCTCAGAGTTACAAACTGATTGATTAAATGCATATCGTGGAAACTGCAGCAGACTTTATATATACACAGAGAATATGAACCAATAGTTCCTCCCACCCCACTGTCCTGCTGGTAATAGCTTATCTAAAGTGATCATCAGGTGGGCCATTTCCAGCACAAATCCAGGTTTTCTCACCCTCCACCCCCCCCCCCCCCACAAATTCACTCTCCTGCTGGTGATAGCCCATCCAAAGTGACAACTCTTTACACAATGTGCATGACAATCAAGTTGGGCTATTTCCTGCACAAATCCAGGTTCTCACATCCCCCCCACCCCCATACACACACAAACTCACTCTACTGCTGGTAATAGCTCATCCAAACTGACCACTCTTCAAGTTTAAATCCAAGTTAAACCAGAACATCTGGGGGGGGGGGTAGGAAAAAACAAGAGGAAACAGGCTATCTTGCATAATGACTTAGCCACTCCAAGTCTCTATTTAAGGAGACTCTATCTTTCCATCCCACCACCAACCTCAGCCTGGTCCAGTCCACGCAAGAGATCCACTTCCTGGACACTACAGCGCTAATAAACAATGGTCACATAAACACCACCCTATACCGGAAACCTACTGACCGCTATTCCTACCTCCATGCCTCCAGCTTTCACCCTGACCACACCACACGATCCATCGTCTACAGCCAAGCTCTGCGATACAACCGCATTTGCTCCAACCCCTCAGACAGAGACAAACACCTACAAGATCTCTGTCAAGCTTTCTTACAACTACAATACCCACCTGCAGAAGTAAAGAAACAGATTGATAGCGCCAGAAGAGTTCCCAGAAGTTACCTACTACAGGACAGGCCTAACAAAGAAAATAACAGAACTCCACTAGCCGTCACCTTCAGCCCCCAACTAAAACCCCTCCAACGCATTATTAAGGATCTACAACCTATCCTGAAGGATGACCCAACACTCTCACAAATCTTGGGAGACAGGCCAGTCCTTGCCTACAGACAGCCCCGCAACCTGAAGCAAATACTCACCAACAACCACATACCACACAACAGAACCACTAACCCAGGAACTTATCCTTGCAACAAAGCCCGTTGCCAATTGTGCCCACATATCTATTCAGGGGACACCATCACAGGGCCTAATAACACCAGCCACACTATCAGAGGCTCGTTCACCTGCACATCCACCAATGTGATATATGCCATCATGTGCCAGCAATGCCCCTCTGCCATGTACATTGGTCAAACTGGACAGTCTCTACGTAAAAGAATAAATGGACACAAATCAGATGTCAAGAATTATAACATTCATAAACCAGTCGGAGAACACTTCAATCTCTCTGGTCACGCAATCACAGACATGAAGGTCGCTATCTTAAAACAAAAAAACTTCAAATCCAGACTCCAGCGAGAAACTGCTGAATTGGAATTCATTTGCAAATTGGATACTATTAATTTAGGCTTAAATAGAGACTTGGAGTGGCTAAGTCATTATGCAAGGTAGCCCTGTTTCCTCTTGTTTTTTCCTACCCCCTCCCCCCCAGATGTTCTGGTTTAACTTGGATTTAAACTTGAAGAGTGGTCAGTTTGGATGAGCTATTACCAGCAGGAGAGTGAGTTTGTGTGTGTATGGGGGTGGGAGGGATGTGAGAAAACCTGGATTTGTGCAGGAAATAGCCCAACTTGATTGTCATGCACATTGTGTAAAGATAGGTTTCAGAGTACCAGCCGTGTTAGTCTGTATTCGCAAAAAGAAAAGGAGTACTTGTGGCACCTTAGAGACTAACCAATTTATTAGAGCATAAGCTTTCGTGAGCTACAGCTCACTTCCTCAGATGCAGGAAGTGAGCTGTAGCTCACGAAAGCTTATGCTCTAATAAATTGGTTAGTCTCTAAGGTGCCACAAGTACTCCTTTTCTTATTGTGTAAAGAGTTGTCACTTTGGATGGGCTATCACCAGCAGGAGAGTGAATTTGTGGGGGGGGGGGTGGAGGGTGAGAAAACCTGGATTTGTGCTGGAAATGGCCCACCTGATGATCACTTTAGATAAGCTATTACCAGCAGGACAGTGGGGTGGGAGGAGGTATTGGTTCATATTCTCTGTGTATATATAAAGTCTGCTGCAGTTTCCACGATATGCATCTGAGGAAGTGAGCTGTAGCTCACGAAAGCTTATGCTCTAATAAATTGGTTAGTCTCTAAGGTGCCACAAGTACTCCTTTTCTTTTTGCGAATACAGACTAACACGGCTGTTACTCTGAAAACTGATTGATTGCTTACTTTCAGTTCCAAATGAAGTGTGTGGTTGACCAGTCAGGCAGCAGCAGAGGCCAAAAAGGCAAATACAGTACAATGTTCAATGTAAACTACTAAAAAAAAAAGTTTACAAAAAGATTTGACAAGGAAAGGAAACTGTTTCTGTGCTCGTTTCATTTAAATTAAGATGGTTAAAAGCAGCACTTAACAGTATTATTTAATCACTGGGATTTCACAGTGCTGCATTCCCTGCAGCATCTTTCCCATTCATAGCCACACACAACCCGGTGATTTCTTCTACTGCTCTGTCTCCCTTGCGAAGTAATTTTGAGGAGTGATTATATTGGCAAGGTTTAGACTGGCAGGGTTTTAGAACTCCGGGGTACTGGATGTGACCTCACTGAGTGACAAGAGCTCCACTGCTTTTGCTTATCACTGGTAGGCAGGAGTCTGCTGGGTCTGGAAAACCAGGAGGTCAGCAAACACTGTAATCAACAGCTCAAGGAGTGACGTGAGCATAAGGGCAGAGGAGCATCATGGAGCAGGTCCTCAAGGAATCCATTCTGAAGCACTTAGCATGGATTCATCAAGGGCGAGTCATGCCTGACTAATGTAATTGCCTTCTATGATGGGATAACTGGTTCTGTGGATGAGGGGAAAGCAGTGGACGTGTAGTTCCTTGACTTTATCAAAGCTTTTGACATGGTCTCCCACAGTATTCTTGCCAGCAAGTTAAAGAAGTATGGGCTGGATGGATGCACTACAAGGTGGGTAGAAAGTTGGCTAGATTGTCGGTCTCAACGAGTAGTGATCAATGGCTCCATGTCTAGTTGACAGCCAGTATCAAGTGGAGTGCCCCAAGGGTCTGTTCTGGGGCCGGTTTTGTTCAATATCTTCATAAATGATCTGGAGGATGGTGTGGATTGCACCCTCAGCAAGTTTGCAGATGACACTAAACTGGGAGGAGAGGTAAATACGCTGAAGGGTAGGGATAGGATACAGAGGGACCTAGACAAATTAGAGGATTGGGCCAAAAGAAATCTGATGAGGTTCAACAAGGACAAGTGCAGAGTCCTGCACTTAGGACAGAAGAATCCCATGCACCGCTACAGACTAGGGACCGAGTGGCTAGGCAGCAGTTCTGCGGAAAAGGACCTAGGGGTGACAGTGGACGAGAAGCTGGATATGAGTCAACAGTGTGCCCTTGTTGCCAAGAAGGCCAATGGCATTTTGGGATGTATATGTAGGGGCATTGCCAGCAGATTGAGGGACGTGATCGTCCCCTTCTATTCGACATTGGTGAGGCCTCATCTGGAGTACTGTGTCCAGTTTTGGGCCCCACACTACAAGGATGTGGAGAAATTGGAGAGAGTCCAGCAAAGGGCAACAAAAATGATTAGGGGTCTGGAACACATGACCTATGAGGAGAGGCTGAGGGAACTGGGATTGTTTAATCTGCGGAAGAGAAGAATGAGGGGGAATTTGATAGCTGCTTTTAACTACCTGAAAGGTGGAGCCAAAGAGGATGGATCTAGACTATTCTCAGTGATAGCAGATGACAGGACAAGGAGTAATGGTCTCAAGTTGCAGTGGGGGAGATTTAGGTTGGATATTAGGAAAATCTTTTTCACTAGGAGGGTGGTGAAACACTGGAATGTGTTACCTAGGGAGGTGGTGGAATCCCCTTCCTTAGAAGTTTTTAAGGCCAGGCTTGACATAGCCCTGGCTGGGATGATTTAGTTGGGATTGGTCCTGCTCTGGGCGGGGGGTTGGACTAGATGACCTCCAGAGGTCCCTTCCAACTCTGATATTCTATGATTCTATGAGCCAGACACTTACAAATGAGCATTTCCTGCTACTGACCACACATGCCAATCTACGTCTGGTATGTGAGCTGGGGAGGAGAGCTCTTGCTCCCGGCTGCTGGGACCTGGCCAAGCTTGAGGTTACTGGACACAAGAATCACCCCAAAACACACTGTGGAAGTACTATTTCCCCTAACTCCAAGAGGTGAAAAACCAGAAGTCAGCATTGTTCTTAGGAGGCCAGTCACCCGGACTCAGTAACAGCATCTCCCTACAGGAAGGCTGTAGAGACAATATATTGGGCTCAGTTCCTTCTACTGTGCAAATGGCTGAACCCAGCCTTACTTTATGTCTCCAGCCTTGAAGTGATAAAGAATTGGGTGCGCACACAGGATCAGAAGCATAATCTGATTTTCATTTTAGGCTAATGAGCTCTAGTGACTAGCATGGGACCCCAGGAGCTCATGTCCTCTGTGAGCATAGATGGATTGGAGTCCATTCATTTTCTCGGGCAATACACTAGTCCCAGACATGAAGCCCATGAAGTGCCATCTTCATCCCAGATAACTCAGAGCGACCCTTGCGTTGAGTGATCCAGAGACTTTTTCCCTTCAGAGTTACCAGACACGTGTTAACTTTTCCTATCAGGATTAGCTTGGTGACATTGTAACATGTCATTTACCTGCCCACTCTTGAGATGGAGATCTTGTTAAGTCATGCACATGCTGTAACATACAGATATTGCACCATAAAAGGCTACATCTTAAGGTAACTGTGCAGGAGAAGATTTGCTGGATGCACTTGCAAACTATCACCGTTAAGGATCACCATGGTGCCCGTGCAATTGCAGCTGGTTAGAAGGCTCTTGCTGCTGGTCCCTTGGACTGAACCTCGATATTCAAGAGGAGGCGTGAGCCGCACTGCTCTCAGATGTGCTGCATATGGAGAAGCCCCTGCCTGGCCACACAACGGGCGTGGGGACAGGTGTTTCTTGTTGGCAGGGCTCTCAGTTCTGCAAGATGATTGTGGTAGACGTGACACAGCGGTCAGAGCCACTTCAGATTCTGAATACACACTGCACTGCCCCATAGCGAGGACAGACTTTTCACCCATTGGATAACGGGATCCTAACAGTCCTTGTTAGTACAGAACTAACTGAGGGCCACATCATGTGCCCCCTGCAGATCCACACATCGAAGGCCTTCTCTGCAAGGCGGGACTGAGCTAAGGTGGTCACTCACACATTCCCAGAAAACCGGAGATGCTCTGCCCCCACCAGTGTGGCCCGGTGGGTGAGGTCCCACCAGCAGGGGTGGAGCAGCACATTCTTCAAAATGGAGCTCCCTGTCCAATACCAGAGAGAACCTCATCCAGCTCCGTCTGAGTCCCGGTCAGCAGACATGGGACGAACCCTGGAAAAGCAGGGCTGTTGGGTTTAACCCCAGACGAGTGGCCTGCCTAGGTTCAGCCCTCAGTGCAGCACCACCACCCCCTGCCTATGTGATGTTCAGGATCCCTCATGGGGTACAGGGGGAGCTAGAGATGCACATTCCCTTGCCCCCTCCAGCTCTGCAGAAATTAGTCAAAGAGACTGCCGTCCCAGCGTGTTCTAGCCTTTCAGCATAGCCTCCTTCTCCCCCTACCCCAGCGTTGTGGGGGCCGCAGGGAGTAGGGACCCGGCTGTGGGGGGGTGGGAAGTTCTAGGAACCATAGCCAGTTGCATCTGCATGACTAGGGAACAGGCTTCAGAGCCTTTACCCTGGGGGAGCGGGATGTTCACACATGCGTGTATGCAACTCCGCCCCCTTGTTGGGCCATGTCAGGGGTCCTACATGCAGGGATCCTCACAGAGTTCTTCTCCCCTGCAGGCCCTCCTGGCTATTCTCTCAGCGGGGATGAGATGGGCCTTAATCATTTAAATGGTCTAACTACAAAACCAGAAGTCTGGGTCTGGTCTTGCACTTGAAGCCTAGATATCCAGCCAACACAGAGCCTGGCGCTCTGCTGCTGTGACAAACCCCAGAGCTCCATATCTGAAAGGCCACTTATGCACAAATGGGTGAATAGGACTTGCAGGAATGGGGGAATCCTTAAACGTTGCAGCAGCTGCACAAGAGCTAGAAGGGGTAAGGGCCTCTCAGCGTTTCCATTACAACCCTGAGGGCACAATCTAGAACAGCTCCGTGCTCACACATCCCAACCATGCATGATTTTTTAAACACACAAGTTTTCAAAATGAAAACGCCAACTTAGCTGTTTCTAAGCCACAGGCCTGCCTGGAACTCTTGACAAAATGCAGGTTCCACAGCCCGGGCCCCTCTGCCTCAGTACTACCCCAGAGCCGTGGGCGGGGTGGGAAAGGAACCTCTCTGCCCTTTTCCGAATGCCCCCTCTAGACTCACTGATCCCGCCACATACACCTTCCCTACAGCCTTCACCACCACCACCAGCTCTCGTCTCAGTGGGGACTTTCTGCAGCTTCCCTGGGGCTGGGCACGCTGGAAAGGAAAGAAAAAGCCATTAACATTCTCAGTCGGAGATTCTGGTGGTCTCCTGAAATGCCCTTGACATTCATTTTTGATTGTAGATCATTAATATTTACATCAATAATAATGGGAACAGGGATATTGATTGGGTCATTAAAATAGTCAGTTACTGTATCAATTATAAATTCATGTATTTTTTCCTCAAGTACCATATGAGGGCTAAGAGCGAAAGGCAGGTTCCATGTAGAATCTGCATCAAGCACTCTCTCCATGACTGCTCCAGTGGGGGAACTGGAGACTAAGACACCATCCTATCGTTCGGGTAGTATGAACGAGAAGCACCTCCTCTTCACACCTGTGTCTCATGGATGGATAGGAAGCACAAAGAACACTCTCTATCCCTCCAAGCAGGTACAGCACCTCATCCTTCTCCACAGCTGCTCTGTTTGTAGATAGCATTAAAGACACAATGGGTCACAGTTTGATTGCTGCTAGGCTGATGGCTCCTCAATCTGCCCTTGTCTTAAGCCACTGAGCAAAAATCTCCCTGTTTCTGATGAAGGTGATGAGGAAGGAGTGGTGATTACCACCCCAGAGAGAATGCTGAAGTGGCAAAGTTAGCTAGATAAGTTTATTATGCACAGTAAGGCACACATGGGAGGGTCAAATAGAACTGTCCGGGAAGAAACAAAGAGCCAACTTACCAATGCTAGGACACAGGGGGGGCGTGGCCATCTTCTGCCTCAGTGCAGCCCAGCAGAAGCATCATCCCAGGAAACACTTCCCCAATTAGAATATGGTGTGAAGGTATCGCTTTCTGGGCACAGCAGCAGGGCACGGACTTGCCCCTCTGCAGCATCATCTGGGAAGGTATCAGAATTATGCACTAGGAAAAGCTGGTGCTAGGGACACATTACACACTGAATAAGTGTACTGCTTCCCCCTTTAGAGGCTGAACCCCAGGGGGATAAGAGCCCGGAACTGTTGCCAGCTAATGGAGTGAATCCTTTAGCACATGTGGCAGTGACCTGTGTGTTTGGTGCTGAGCTGCAGCCCACAGCACTGGGCTTTTGTTAGACGTCACCCAGCACTTGCTTCCCAGAGTGGCTTCCCAGAGTGACCTCTGTGCATCTCCGGGAGAAGGATTCAGTGGTTGGAACTAGTGTTGGTTGACTCGGAGACTTGCTCCTAAGGACCAGGAGGATACACTCCAATCTTCTGCCCCCGCAGTCCTGTGAAGGCACCGAGAGTCCTGTGCATGCGAATGTGTCCAGGAAGATCATCAATCAGGAGGGCGTTAGGACTTGGGCTAAGAGAAGAGGACGTTTGGTGTTGATATTGGGTCCCTTCCTCACAATGGGGTGCATTAGGGAAGGAGCGGTACAGATCTGTTTACCCTGGGTCTCCAGTCATGCTTTAGCAATGCCTAGTTGCAATCCCCATAAAGTGGGCTGAGCCTGGGACTGGGTGTTGGAAAATTTTTTAAAAAGTGTAAAATTAATGGAATAAAATAAACAAGATACGATAATGGGGTGACCAAGTACACCCTGTATTCACACCCTACTGTAATGATCTTTGTACAAACGTATGCCTTGTAAGAGACCACTTGAGAACTCAGTTTGCTGGTCAATATTGTCTTGATAAAATGTGTAGCAACACTGCATGTCAAGCTAAGATTTTCCTTGTAACCATTTCTGACATGCCTGGTTACTTCAGCAGGTCATGGTAAGGCACCCCTGGTTTCAGGGCAGGGGTGACACAGCAGCGCACTAGTCTGGATTATACCACAGTATGTCACAAATAGACATGGTATAAAAACCTCAATAGAATAGAGCAGAATGCAGTCACCCTTCTTATACAATTGAGAGCACCAAATATGGAGTCAAATATAGTAAAAATTTTAAGCGAACCAAATATACTGCAGAATCATTAGAGATTTCACGCTTGAATAATAAGAGTATAGCAGCAAGAATATACTACAAGCCACCTGACCAGTATAGTGATGATTGTGAAATGCTCAAGGAGATTAGAGAGGCTTTAAAAATAAAAAACAAAAAACCACCCCCACACACACACACCATCCCCCCTCCCCTCCCCCCCCCACACAAGAAAACCCAATAATGGAGGATTTCAGCTATCCCTATGTTGACTGGGAACACGTCACCTCAGGACGGGATGGAGAAATAAATTTTCTAGACACCATTAGTGACTGCTTCTTGGAGCAACTAGCCCTGGAAAGCACAAGAGGGAAGGCAAGTCTTGATTCAGTCCTAAGTGATATACAGGATCTGATACGAAAGGGGAACACAGCTGAACTGCTTATAAATCCTGTCCAGCAGGCACCTAATATATTCCCTGTATGAAAGTTTATACAGAATATTTAGCATTGAAGTTACTGACGTTACTTCCCAATGTTAGTTACTTAACACGCAACAGAGAACAATACCCTGGTGTTCTAGTAGCGGAGAGGAAAGCCACTGAGTATCACTCTTAGCGTTGTAAATATTTCTTAACACTACATCTTATTAAATAGGATATATGTTCTTTATATTAAAACCACATCAACTGATTATTAAAAACATATATTGGGGTCTACCAGCTGCGGAATGGCTCCAGGCCTTTATGTAGCTAAACTTTCCATGGCAAGCTCTGTCTGGAGTGCTTTGAGGCCTTTCCAAATGAACCTCCTGAGACAGGTGTACTGATCTGGATATCCAGTTTCACTTTGCATGTCAAGATTTCCCTTGCCTTCCCCCTTTTTTTTTTTTTTTTTTTTTTAAATATGAAAATTAAGACTTCATTTTCCACCTAGAATGTACTGAAGCCACTGGCTAAAAAGGCAGAGACAGGCAGACATGAAAGACTGTCATTGTCCCAGGGCCTAATGCCCATCCTCTCGGGTAGGATGACATTGGTCTCTGAAGGCCACTTATTACCTTCACTCCTTTTTCTTTTCCACTTCCCTGGCACTTTTCATCTGAGAATCTCAGAGAGCTTTACAAACAAAAACACTCCTTAGACTGAGCTCTCCAGAGCAGGGACAGTCTGCTGTGTTACTTTTCTGAACTGTGCCCAGGAAAATGGCATCTTGATCTTTGACCGGAGTTCCTTGGCACTATAATAAATAGTATCTCACAACCCTCCTCCTGGGAGTTTTAGAGGAGTAATTTCATCCCCATTGTACAGACAGGAAAACGGACTGAAGTTATGGGATTTGGCCAGCTTCATCTAGTACGTTGCAGGCAGAACTGGGAATAAAACACAAGGCCTCACCCCCAAACTGTGCTCTAACTAGTGCAGGTCAACATTTTTCCATTATAATGATTTTTGATAGAAGATTTGCATTTTTCCAACAATGCTATCAAAAAAGGCCATGTTTTCACAAATTTGGGTGTTTTCATCAAAAGACAGAACCTCAAACTTTTCAGTTTTCCACGCTTGGGGTGTTTTTTGTCCACAAAAAAAAGTAACTAGTTTTAACTGGATATATTCCCCCATTCTTTGTGCTGCTTCTGCAAAGAAAATATTTGATTAGCATTTAAGAGAAGAAACCCCTTGATGGTGCCCAATAGCAAAGCATCTGTTTTTCTCCATGATTACCTACCGTTCTGGCTCATTGAGGGTTACAGCATGTACATTGCTGATCTGAAATTGAATAGCAATACATCTTCAGGCTCAGTGAACTGAAAACTTAACTTCTCTCATAACCGGGGGAAACACAATGCAAGCTGCACCTGCTACCACGAAGGCTGAATGGTGCCTGTAAAAACTACGTGCTGAATATGTACAAGACTGTGTGACAGTATGTCAAGAATGGGTGAGAGTCCAAGTTTGCTCCATCACGGGAGAAGGTTGCATTTACCTCTTCAGTGTGTGAGAGTGAGAGCGAGAGAGACAGACAGTGTTTGCATGCATGGAGTGGAGTCATGGCTGAGCCATGCTGAGAACATACCCATTGGTCTCAGGCAGATTTGTACCCTGCATGGCTCAGCTGGGCCTCCACTGCTGCTATCTGTACTGCTGTGGCCACACCGTTATTTATTCTTGCACTAGCTCTCATCAAGTTAGTACAAGTACGTGTACACAAACAGGGAAGATCAGCCTGAGTGTGTTTAATCCCGCCTGTGCTAAGCAGTTGTGTTAATAACTAAAAGTTGCATAAAGTTTCTATGCTACATATGTGTTTGCTAAAGCAATTTTTAAATTGCTTATAATTTTATCCCAGATTTACCAGTATCTAACCCTCATTGAAGTCTTATAGAATCGTAGACTTCAAGGTCAGAAGGGACCATTACGATTGACAATTCAGGAGGTCAGACTAGACTAAGTGCAGCCTTTTTAAAGTGCACGAGAACATAGTGCAAAAAGCTTAAGACATTTCTGAGTTAGAAGGAAAGTATCTGAGTGACCTTTTCTTGTACTGTCCAAAAAGAAATCACCTTTCTGCTGAGACCAGACAAAGAAAGTTTTAGTCCAAAAGGGAGTGTTTTGAGGAAGCTGTGGAGTTATGAGTGAGTGAAAATAGAGGACAGTAATGGAAGTTGAGTGGCAGCCATTTCTCCTTGGGCATTAAGAGTCTTGTGAAATGACAGATATTGGGGACAGTGTGTCCTTCCCATACTCCAGCTGGAATTCATGCTGAGGTTGTAACAGTTAAATTGCAAAGATAATTACGTTCCATAAGAGATCATAGCACAGCTTCTGTCACAGTTACTAGCACCTCAGCCACTGAAGCTGTCTCATGTAAAAGCAGGAGGGGTATGTTAACTTGAACCAGGAAAGAATACAAGACAAGGAGTATGCACCCTCTATCCACCTAAATAAAGGTTAGTTCATTAATAATAGCAAGAGGGACCCAGTGACAAAGCCAGAATACTAAATCCTCAGCAAGGTGAAAAGATCCAAATGTAAATGCTGTTGCCAAGATCAGGTTGTTCTGAAGTCTGTGTGCTGGGGTTTCCCATTATTAATAGGTGGTAAACAGTGGTGTTTGTTGGCAAAGAATCAATGAACGTTGTTTGCTTCCTGTTCTGCATTAGCCTCAAATTTTTTATAAAAATGTTACTTTTTTGCCCTTTTTTTTTTTAAAAGCTGTATATTTATTTGGTGGGAAAGAAGCCAACATCCTCAGAATGGCTGTAATTATGACAGAGATATTTAATCGTAGGGGTCTATTGCCCTCTGCACTGAGCTATTGCCGGAGACAGCGAGCACGTGTGGGGGCTGGGAATAGTCAGGGACCACAAACACACTGCCATGTTATCCATACCAGGAGCTGGTGGGTTCCTAGGCACAACCACAAGGAGAGCAGTGAAATCAGATCACTGATTCAGCCAGGGGAGAGGGGGGCAGAAGGTAGAGGAGTGGTGGTCGTGTCACACTGGAGAATTGGCCACGTGACTTCCTTGCACATAGCTGGACATTGAGAATGAGTGAGTGAAGGCCAAACCCCTGGCGTGAATGACACCCAAGGAGCTGGCAGCCTTATTAAGCAGACTGGGAGTCCTGCCAGCCGGATAGGGCTCAAGGAGAAGAACTCTGGGAACTGAATTCTCCACTCGGTTTTACTTTCTTCATCTTGTAAGACACTGTCATCATATTACAGGACGTGCTTTGCCTCAGACCCTTCGGCTATCCCTCTGGGAGCATCTTCTCGGTAACAGCTCCTGGGCCTCCACTTTGCTCAAAGGGTGGGGGGTCCTGTTGCTCTGCTACTCCGTGACTGGGCCCATGGGGTCAGCACCCGTTTCTCGCTGTGACTCCTGCAAGAGGTCCGAAGGAGCTTGAACTCTGTAGGAGACTTCCCTTCCTGGGAACTACGCAATCAGCAGACACACAGAACAGCCTTTTCTAAACAAGACAGCATCTATTAGTCAGCAGGAATAGGGCGTACAGGGATATGTGGCTATAATGGTAAAGAAAAGCCGAGACACAACTGTCACCTATCCGGTCAGCTTCCCCTTGCTTGGTTAGGAGAGTCCATCTTACTCCTGGCATGGAAGACAGACTGGAAGTCTGCAGCCAGCCTTCCTGGCCCTGGCCAATAGTCCTGGATTGGAATATCCTTTCCCACTGAGAGAGCAATTTTTTTTATTTATTTATTTTTTTTAATACAAGCCCCATAACACTTGGGTTCATTGTTTCAATTCCCAGTCACACTGTGCCCCCTTCCACTGTACTGCCCCCCACCTCAGATTCCCCTGTCGCACCCTCTATCTGAGCTGATGGGTAATCACCCATCCATATTCCAAAAAGTCCTCTTGGCCAGCAGTCATTCCAAGTTAACGGTCTGATCATTGGTCTCCATAGTCAATAGTTACCTTGGAGATACATGTTCATAGAATATTAGGGTTGGAAGGGACCTCAGGAAATCATCTAGTCCAACCCCCTGCTCAAAGCAGGACCAATCCCCAATTTTTGCCCCAGATCCCTAAATGGCCCCTTCAAGGATTGAACTCACAACCCTGGGTTTAGCAGGCCAATGCTCAAACCACTGAGCTATCCCTCCCCCCATAAACTTCCCTTCCCTCCTTCTCCCTGGTCACAGCTCCCCTGGTCAGTCTCTGCGCTTGATGCTGTACAGATCATGGCTGAGACAGAACACACTTCAGTCCAAAGAGGCTCCAGGACAGTCCTTGATAGCTCATTCATACTGATCTTGACATTAGTGGAGGATTGGTCCTGCTTTGAGCAGGGGGGTTGGACTAGATGATCTCTTGAGGTCCCTTGCAACCTTGATATTCTAGGATTCCCAGCGAGTGTCTCTAGATCCAGTAGGTGGCAATGTACAAAGTAAGCAGGTAAACTGAGTCACACTCAATTTTCATAACTATAGTGCAGAAGTTTCCTCACATGTGTCACACAAATCAACACTTTGTTGGTAGGTAAATGATGGGCTGCAGATTTTCTTTTGTGTTTCTTTCTGCTTCACAAGCATCCCATGCTAAACCTTGGGTTCTTCAGTAGAAAGTGCATGTGTGCACTCCAACACAGCAGAATTATACAGGAACCACACAGAAGAAAACGAGAGGGAGGCAATTACTCCTCTGTAATTGATTGAAATCCGCCCTGGGCTAGTGTAACTGAGCCAAAGTGATACTGAACCACAAACTCTGCTTACAGCAACACACGCCAATTACCCATAAATTGTGTAGGTACCACTGCCCGTACCAGCACAGCTGGAAGAAACACTGTACTGGACAGAGGGCTGGTATGTCGAGGTGAATGCAAAGGCTCTATTTGGGTGAGTCACGGGAAGTTGAAGTCTGTGCCGCCTTGGAAATGACAGACCTCCGTAATACATGGGAGCTGGGACATGGAATTCATTTCCTTCACGGGGACAAATCAAATAGAAGTTCATTTCTTTACTGGCCAGGGAGCCCGCAGTTATGGATCTTTCTGGGTCAATTTCTTTTAGCTGTTAGGCTGAAATCCATATTTGTGACCCCTACAATGGAACCACTTCCAGGACCCCAGGTAACCTGTGCACTTCTAAGGAGAACCCTCTAAGAAAGCTTGAAGACAAGGAAGTCAAATGTAGTAGGGTTTTGCAGGGGCTGTGGTACTCTGCAATATTTTTATTCATGACTTGATAATGGAATGGAGACTGTGCGTATAAAACTTGCAGATGATGCCAAGCTGAGAGGGCTTGCAAGTGCTTTAGAGGACAGGATTAGAATTCAAAGTGACCTAGACAAATTAGATAACTGGTCTGAAATGAACAAGGTGAAATTCAGTAAGGACAAGTACTACACTTGGGAAGGGGAAAAAAATCAAATGCACAACGAGAAACTGGCTGGTTGGTAGTAGGGCTGAAAGATCTGGGGGTTATCGTGGATCATAAATTGAATCAGAGTCAATCGGATGCACTTGCTAAAAAAGCCTGCTATATATTCTGAGATGTATTAACAGGAATATCATATGTAAGATATGGGAGATAATTGTCCAGGTCTGCTCAGCAATGGTGAGGCCGCAGCTGGATTACTGTATCCAATTCTGGATGCTCCACTTTAGGAGAGATTTGGATACATTGGAGAGTCTAAAGGAGAGCAATAAAAATGATAAAAATGTTTAAAAAACCTCACCTGTGCGGAAAGGTTAAAAAACAGGCCTATTTAGTCTTGAGAAAAGATGTCCGGGGGGCAGGACAGGACTACGGTTGCCAGTTTTGGTTGGATGTATTCCTGGAGATTTCATCATGACAATCTTTAATTAAAAATTAATCTTTAATTCCTGGAGACTTGGCAACCCTGGGGGTGGGGGTGGGGAGCTGGTACCTCATAACAGTCTTCAATATGTTAAGGACTGTTATAAAGAGGTTGGGGATCAATTGTTCTCCATGTTCACTGAAGGTAGGACAAGAAGCGATGGGCTGAATCTGCAGCAAGGGAGACTGAGGTTAGATATTAGGAAAAACTTTCTACCTATAAAGGTAGTTAAGATGTGGAATAAGCTTCCAAGGGAGGTGGTGGAATCCCCATCATTGGGGTTTTTTAAAAGAATAGGCTAGACAAACCCCTGTCAGGGATGGTCTAGGTTTACTTGGTCCTGGCTCAGCACAGGAGGATGGACTGGAGGATTTCTTGAGGCCCCTTCCAGGCCTACATGTCTATGAAAACACCCATAATAACTAAGTACAGGGTCTTCCTACCTAGACACTTCTACGGCTCCATTAGTATAGCATCCAACACCGGATCACCACCAGTGAATCCAGGAAATGCTTTTTAAGGCTGCAATACTGGCCTTAGGTGCTTTTCTTCCATGGTTTGGTGAACCAATTATCTCCTTTCCCAAGCAGCTTGAATGTTGGCACTATTGGGCAAGCCCAATGCTTCCAAACAGGAGTCAGAAAATATTTGCCTGTGCCCAGACTGACCTGGCAGGGAGCTTTACAAGTCTCATAAGAGCATTCTAGCCAGTCAGTATAGCGTATGAGTCATATGACTACATGGCAGCCATTTTTGTTACTCCTTACTCATTCCCTATATAAAATATACCCTGATAATCAAAGCAGTCTCCGTTCTCATCCATCCAGGCTGCCACACCATACTCATCACCACAGCATCCAAGTGTCCCTCTGCATATTCCTGTGACTATGCAGCTCTCCCCCCCAGACTCAGGTCCCCTTTTGTGCCTCTCCATTTCTATACTGGATCCTGAGTATTTTGCATCAGCCACATAAGAGGCTCCTGAAGAAGACTAGAATTAGGATTCCGATGCTGGGGATTCACCAATCCCTTCTTTTTTCCACACTGATCTGAGCAAAGAGTGAGTCTCTGTCTGAGGCTGGAAATTCCAAGCATGTGTCAGTTTCAGAGACTTAGGAGCCTGTTGGCCCCTGGGTGGGGAAAGCTTAGCCTTGCATCCCCGCTCCTTCCCCATGAGTGAAGACATCCTTTTTGTCATCATAATGAATTCATTACAGAAAGGATTGTTGAGAGTAGAGCTTGAACGCTCTCCCTGGGCTGGGACTTGGCAGGCGTGGTTACTCAATACCTATGAAGTGAGCTGTAACTCACGAAAGCTTATGCTCAAATAAATTTTAGTCTCTAAGGTGCCACAAGTCCTCCTTTTCTTTTTGCGGATACAGACTAACACGGCTGCTACTCTGAAACCTGTCAATACCTATAATTCTTATGCTGGTTGTAGACCACAGCGGCATTCCTGGCATTGATTCTATCGTTTCTTATTCCTTACACACTTTGTCTGTGATTAAATGCAACACTCAGCCTCCATTGTAAGGATAAGAGATTTAGATTTTTGTCCTGGTAACCAGGTACAATGCTATGATTTGTAGGTTACCTTTACAGGGGATAGGGGCATGTACATTGCAAAGGACAATAGATTTGTATGGAGGAAAGGGGCGTTATTTGCCTAAACAAACAGACTAGTCCTCCCATCTCCCAAACAGATCCTTCACATGCATTGTGTGGCCTACTGTAACTGACAACACAAACCCCAAAGAAGTCAGATTTCAAGATGGTTTATTTCTAGCACTGCTAATGCTTTTAAATATACTCACATTACAAATGGCACATACACAAGCGAGCTGTGCTTAAAAGAGAGGTTACTGGGCTGGGCATTTTCACATACAGAATGCAACCACTGCGGCTTGCATGAAAAATCGGAACAGTGATTGCAAGGTGGATAATACATATCTATGTAATGCAGCATCAACATGCCCAGCATACACAGTGGGGTTGTTTTTGTTTAATGCAAAGCAATATATTTAGATATTTCAAATACTGTAAAGATAGATTGGTTTTAGTAACTTTTAAAAACTCTCCAATTTCAGATATAGAACACTGGTTCAGCTATTGAAAAAAACAAAGTCACAAACACATTATTTATAAGTAGAAGGGAAAAACCACCATTTGCCAGGGTGGCATTCATGCTGATCCCCAAGTAGAGCTAACTTATTCCCGAAACATGTTGCTAGAATGGGGGACAGTGGTGACATCTTTCTCTATGCTAGTTTTGGACCAGAGGAAGGTTTACTGTGGGTTTGGATCTGCCCTTTGCTGAGGATGCAGCTTTCTGACAGTTTGTTTGAATTCCTCAGAGGGATTTTTAGTCTGCTAACACTTGGTCTAGTACAAAAGAGGGCAGATTTGATCTACAGCTATTAATAAGCAGCTGGGGCTTTGCAAGCTTCCCCAATACCAATCCATGCTTGGCCTTTTAATAGGAGAGGAGGTGGCTCTCTTCACATCGCATCCAATTTGGGAAAACATCATGCCACAGATATGAGTAATCCCCAGACAGTGTGTGTCTAGCCACGGGCACCCAAGGGCTAGGCTGTTTGATTCATAGAAACATGGTGGGTTGAGAGGTTTCAGAGTAACAGCCGTGTTAGTCTGTATTCGCAAAAAGAAAAGGAGTACTTGTGGCACCTTAGAGACTAACCAATTTATTAGAGCATAAGCTTTCGTGAGCTACAGCTCACTTCATCAGATGCATATCGTGGAAACTGCAGCAGACTTTATATATACACAGAGAATATGAAACAATACCTCCTCCCACCCCACTGTCCTGCTGGTAATAGCTTATCTAAAGTGATCATCAGGTGGGCCATTTCCAGCACAAATCCACAAATCCAGCACAAATTCACTCTCCTGCTGGTGAATTTGTGTGGGGGGGTGGAGGGTGAGAAAACCTGGATTTGTGCTGGAAATGGCCCACCTGATGATCACTTTAGATAAGCTATTACCAGCAGGACAGTGGGGTGGGAGGAGGTATTGTTTCATATTCTCTGTGTATATATAAAGTCTGCTGCAGTTTCCACGATATGCATCTGATGAAGTGAGCTGTAGCTCACGAAAGCTTATGCTCTAATAAATTGGTTAGTCTCTAAGGTGCCACAAGTACTCCTTTTCTTTTTATGGTGGGTTGAGTCACTCCAGGGATCTAGCAGTAGGTAGCATTACTCAGTGCCTGTCTCATGAAGAATCTGACTGTGCCTAGCTTCTGGTGGGAGAAGTCACCCATCAAACTTCCAGTTGTCATGAGCAGAAAGACTCTGCCCTATGCAGCCGAACCATGCTGATCCCAAGGGCTCTCCCAGGTTTAGAAGCTTTAGCCCACCCTGAGAAGAAACGCTCACTCCCTGACATGCCTCTTTTGTTTCAGAGAAGAGACTTCCAGGCATTCTGGAACGTGCTGTCTGTCTTGGCACAAGAGCAAGGGCACCATATTAAATTATAAAACTGGGATTTATGAGGTGTGGAGCCCAGAGCGGTTGGGGCAAGTCTATCAATCCCAGTGAAATGAACAAAGACGACAAATCCTGGGGGAGATGGCTTCTGACCCACCTGGCTTGTTAGTTCATTGGCCTAGTAGATACAACAAGGAAATGGCAGTCATGAGGAACCTCTTGGTTCTAATTCCAGCTCTGCCATGGTCTGATCTGCATCAGGTCAATTCACTGCTCTGTGCCTCAATTTCCCCATCTGTAGAATAGGATAGGACAGGGCACTCCTTCACCTTTATGTTGGGAGGCCTTGAATTGTTCATATTTGTAAAACACTGACACCTTCAAATGGAAAGTGCTACAAAATTGCCAAGTCATCTCTTTATTGTCATCATCCTGGGGGTCATATTGCAGGTGTACTTCTACAGCTGTTTGAGGCTAGGAATGCCCTACAGCAGGGGTGGCCAGCTTGAGAAGGAGCCAGAATTTACCAGTGTACATTGTCAAAGAGCCACAGTAATACATCAGCAGCCTCCTACCCCCCCCCACCACTCCCAGTGCCTCCCCACCCACCGGCAGCCCCGCCAATCAGCGCCTCCCCCTCCCTCCCCACACCTTCCAATCAGCTGTTTCGTGGTGTGCAGGAGGCTCTGGATGGGAAGGGGGAGGAGCAAGGGCACGACAGGCTATGGGGAAGGGGGGGGAGGGGTGGAGTGGGGGCAGGGCCTGGGGCAGAGCCGGGGGTTGAGCCGTGAGCATCCCCCGGCACATTGGAAAGTTGGAGCCTGTAGCTCCAGCCCTCGACTCGCATATACAAGGAGCTGCATATTGACTTCCGAAGAGCCGCACGGGGCTCCGGAGCCACAGGTTGGCCACTCCGGCCCTACAGGGTCAATTCTCTAGCTTTACCTCATTTTAAATGTTGTGAGCAATTAATTGACTGTCAGCTGGGGTGTGGTAACGGGCGAGCCTCTCTGCCGATAACAGGCTTCTGTAGACCTGCACTGACTGCCCATCATATCCTTTGAGCTCTAGAGTTCATGGTTAGAAGTATAGTTGCTGAGTCCTAAGCAAGAAGTGGAGGGGAAAAGCCAAAGCTAGGTTATTTGACGTATGAAATCAGCAAATCTTTAGTAAGGACAGCATGACACCTGTGTGACTTTGCCTCCTTTGCTGTTTTCAGAGCTCGCAAGCACTTATTATTAGGCCACCATATGGCAACATCGACAGGAGACTAGTTTTAAGGAAGAGCAGATTTGTGATTTTTAGGAGATTGATTTGTTCTCTGTGCAAACATAAGAGCATAAGAACGGCCGTACGGGGTCAGACCAAAGGTCCATCCAGCCCAGTATCCTGTCTACCAACAGCGGCCAATGCCAGGTGCCCCAGAGGGAGTGAACCTAACAGGTAATGATCTAGTGATCTTTCTCCTGCCATTCATCTCAACCCTCTGACAAACAGAGGCTAGGGACACCATTCCTTACCTATCCTGGCTAATAGCCATTAATGGACTTAACCTCCATGATTTTATCTAGTTCTCTTTTAAATCCTGTTATAGTCCTAGCCTGCACAACCTCCTCAGGCAAGGAGTTCTACAGGCTGACTGTGTGCTGAGTGAAGAAGAACTTCCTTTTATTTGTTTTAAACCTGCTGCCCATTGATTTCATTTGGTGGCCCCTAGTTCTTATATTATGGGAACAAGTAAATAACTTCCTTATTCACTTTCTCCACACCACTCATGATTTTATAGACCTCTAGCATATCCCCCCTTAGTCTCCTCTTTTCCGAGCTGAAAAGTCCTAGCCTCTTTAATCTCTCCTCATATGGGACCCCTTCCAAACCCCTAATCATTTTAGTTGCTCTTTTCTGAACCTTTTCTAATGCCAGTGTATCTTTTTTGAGATGAGGGGACCACATCTGTACGCAGTATTCAAGATGTGGCTGTACCATGGATTTATATAAGGGCAATAAGATATTCTCCGTCTTATTCTCTATCCCTTTAATGATTCCTAACATCCCGTTTCCTTTTTTAACTGCCGCTGCGCACTGCATGGACGTCTCCAGAGAACTATCCACAATGACTCCAAGATCTTTCTACTGATTAGTTGTAGCTAAATTAGCCCCCCATCACGTTGTATGTATAGTTGGGATTATTTAATAGTTTGGTTTAGGGAACTAAAGGTTACATCAGCACATGCTGGAATACTTCACAGACCTGCTGATTAATACTGCCCTGCTCATCAACTGTGCTTCACTGTCCAATGGGCACAATCAGCTGAAAAGCCATCCTTTAGCCCTGTCCTGACTGAGTAAATATAGATGGCCTCTCTCGTGGGAGCTGCCCTCTGCTATACTTCTAACCACCCTTCCTGCCAGTACTTTATACAAAAGGACTAGGGCCCAGTCCTGCCATTTGTTCTGCACAGGTGTGCCTCTGTGTACAGAAGCTGCTCATCTTGTATGCCTTAGGAATGTGAAATAAAGGAAGAGGAAAGTTACACAAGTGCTGTAAACAGATATACTTTCTGCATCCACCAGTACAAATTCTAGCTTACTTGATTGGCATAAGTGCATGTTACTCCATAAACAGAAAAGAGAATTAAGGCTCTTTGGCTGGCAGCACCTGAACTGTGACCCCAGCGCTGCCTTCACTTAAGAGTGAGAGAAAGATGGAGGAGGATGTCTTTCTGAACTTTGGATGGGCTATCACCAGCAGGAGAGTGAATTTGTGTGTGGGGGGGTGGAGGGTGAGAAAACCTGGATTTGTGCTGGAAATGGCCCACCTGATGATCACTTTAGATAAGCTATTACCAGCAGGACAGTGGGGTGGGAGGAGGTATTGGTTCATATTCTCTGTGTATATATAAAGTCTGCTGCAGTTTCCACGATATGCATCTGATGAAGTGAGCTGTAGCTCAGGAAAGCTCATGCTCTAATAAATTGGTTAGTCTCTACGCCCTCCTTTTCTTTCTGAACTAGATTTTCACCTTTTCTGTTCTTCAGGATGGAAATGCTTGAAAAGAAGCCCTAAAATAATTTTAATACCAGCTAAAGAAACACACAAACAGGGAGATTTTCAAAGGTATGAGGGGCTTGACTGTCCATCATAATGGCTCCTCCGCCAGCCCCCTCTCCTAGCACAAGGGCATGATCAGAACACAGGGGGCACGACCATGGGTTCCTTATGCTTAGGTGATCCCTGGTTGTCAAATTGCCTCTTGAGGCTGTTGGCAGGCTCTGATCAATGCAGAGGGGTCAGCCTCACACAGCCTACTATGGATCAAAGGATTGCAAAGATAACATTCAAAAACCGGTAGGAAAACACTGCAACCTCTGTGGCCACTCAGTAAAAGATTTAAGGGTGGCAATTTTGCAATAGAAAAGCTTCAAAAACAGACTCCAATGAGAAACTGCTGAGCTTGAATTAATATGCAAACTAGATCCCATTAACTTGGGTTGAAAAGAGACTGGGAGTGGCTGGGTCATTACACATATTGCATCTATTTCCTTAAGTTAAGTATCCTCACACCTTCTTGTCAACGGTCTAAATGGGCCATCTTGATTATCATTACAAAAGTTTTTTTTCTCCTGCTGATAATAGCTCATCTTAACTAATTACCCTCTCAGTTTGTATGGTAACTTCCAACTTCTGTGTGTGTGTGTGTGTGTGTGTCTGTGTGTGTGTGTATCTTATTATATGTTCCATTCTATGCATCCGATGAAGTGAGCTGTAGCTCACAAAAGCTTATGCTCTAATAAATTTGTTCGTCTCCAAGGTGCCGCATGGCCCCACAGTATGCCAACATTTTTATGGCTGATTTAGAACAACGCTTCCTCAGCTCTCGTCCCCTAAAGCCCCTACTCTACTTGCGCTATATTGATGACATCATCATCATCTGGACCCATGGAAAAGAAGCCCTTGAGGAATTCCACCATGATTTCAACAATTTCCATCCCACCATCAAACTCAGCCTGGTCCAGTCCATACAAGAGATCCACTTCCTGGACACTACAGTGATAATAAACAATGGTCACATAAACACCACCCTATACCGGAAACCTACTGACCGCTATTCCTACCTGCATACCTCCAGCTTTCACCCTGACCACACCACACGATCCATCGTCTACAGCCAAGCTCTGCGATACAACCGCATTTGCTCCAACCCCTCAGACAGAGACAAACACCTACAAGATCTCTATCAAGCTTTCTTACAACTACAATACCCACCTGCAGAAGTAAAGAAACAGATTGATAGAGCCAGAAGAGTTCCCAGAAGTCACCTACTATAGGACAGGCCTAACAAAGAAAATAACAGAACGCCACTAGCCGTCACTTTCAGCCCCCAACTAAATCCCCTCCAATGCATTATTAAGGATCTACAACCGATCCTGAAGGATGACCCAACACTCTCACAAATCTTGGGAGACAGGCCAGTCCTTGCCTACAGACAGCCTCGCAACCTGAAGCAAATACTCACCAACAACCACATACCACACAACAGAACCACTAACCCAGGAACTTATCCTTGCAACAAAGCCCGTTGCCAACTGTGCCCACATATCTATTCAGGGGACACCATCACAGGGCCTAATAACACCAGCCACACTATCAGAGGCTCGTTCACCTGCACATCCACCAATGTGATATATGCCATCATGTGCCAGCAGTGCCCCTCTGCCATTTACATTGGTCAAACTGGACAGTCTCTACGTAAAAGAATAAATGGACACAAATCAGACGTCAAGAATTATAACATTCATAAACCAGTCGGAGAACACTTCAATCTCTCTGGTCACGCAATCACAGACATGAAGGTCGCTATCTTAAAACAAAAAAACTTCAAATCCAGACTCCAGGGAGAAACTGCTGAATTGGAATTCATTTGCAAATTGGATACTATTAATTTAGGCTTAAATAGAGACTGGGAGTGGCTAAGTCATTATGCAAGGTAGCCTATTTCCCCTTGCTTTTTCCTACCCCCCCCCCCCCAGAAGTTCTGGTTAAACTTGGAGAGTGGTCAGTTTGGATGAGCTATTGCCAGCAGGAGAGTGAGTTTGTGTGTGTGTGTGTGTGTGTGTGTGTGTTCCCCCGGGCGGTGGGGTGGGGTGAGAAAGCCTGGATCTGTGCTGGAAATGACCCACCTTGATTACCATGCACATTGTAGGGAGAGTGGTCACTTTGGATGGGCTATTACCAGCAAGAGAGTGAGTTTGTGTGTGCGGGGGGGGGGGGGGGGCGGCAGAGGGTGAGAAAACCTGGATTTGTGCTGGAAATGGCCCAACTTGATGATCACTTTAGATAAGCTATTACCAGCAGGACAGTGGGGTGGGAGGGGGTATTGTTTCATGGTCTCTGTGTGTATATAATGTCTACTGCAGTTTCCACAGTATGCATCCGATGAAGTGAGCTGTAGCTCACGAAAGCTCATGCTCAAATAAATTGGTTAGTCTCAAAGGTGCCACAAGTACTCCTTTTCTTTTTGCAGATACAGACTAACACGGCTGCTACTCTGAATTCTTCCCATGCTGTGTGATAGTTGTACATAGCACAGAAGAGGCTCATATGGGGAATTTGAACACCTGTATAACTCAGGATAAGCTTTGCCTCACTCAGTGTGCTGCATCTTACTGTAGAGACTTCTCCTATTCCAGGATTACAGCCTACCACTGCTACCAGCTAAGGCTGCTGTTAGCTCAAGTAGTAAAGGACTGCATTTAAGGTACTAGGCTCTGATACCACTGTGGGGTTGGCATTACACACCATACATGATAATTGTGTCATCTTGTATCAAAGGGGTGGGATACAACTTCATAATATTGTCTCTTCAACGTTACTGCTGAATATGCCAATGTGATAATGGGCAGGTTGCCAAACTTCTCAATTTTGTAGAAAATTGTCTCAAGTAATCACCCATAACCAACTTGTAAGGGGTTTTTGCTTAGATGGATGTAGTCTTCACCTCCAGCAGCGAGGAACAGATAAAATATTGTCCCGACTGAAAGAGTTATTTGAAATATTGTTATATCTCCTGATGAAATAAGGGCTTTTTGCAAGAATCCAGTAAACCTCACTGTTGTAAAATATTTAAACTCACCCAGATACTTACATTTTCTATGCTAACAGCTATGATTATATAAATGCATTTTAATTCTGGAGCAAAACATACATCCTACATCTTTGCTTTCTGCTATTACTCCAGCCACTTTCTTTATAATGAATGTTCATGGGTTTATTTCTTTTTAAATTTAATCTTATATTCCTCTTTGTCCCATAAACAGTACATAGAAGGCAGTTTCAGGAGCTGCAGACTATGATTTAAGTTAGCTACAGTGAGTCTATTCTTATGGAGCTGATGTGATTGAAAGCCCATAATTCACCACACTGGGTGTCTCTGCTCATGGAGTTGTGAGCAGTTCGGTTTTTTAAGTCTTGTCACTTTTAATATTTATGAATTAGATACATGAACAATGCCTTACCCTGGCTTTCAGCTCACTCCCCTGCTGCAAGCAACTTACACAGCAAATGAGGTTTTGGGGTAGACAGTTAACACTGACTTCCTTTACATTCTTATCCAGTGTGCTCTTTCTGAGTGGAATGTGGGGTAATGCTGACCAATGGTTACTTTTTTCCAGTACAGTAACTGGGATCCTGTTGGAAAGGTTGGCTGCCCCTTCACTAATTCTACCTTCCCCTGGGCTGATCACTCCTTAAGGGGAACAGCACTACCTGCTTTGTTCACAGCATGGAATTAAGAAAAGAGAAACACCTTTGTTCCATCTCCATACGTGCATTATTAACTATGTTCTTTGGTCTCATGGTAGGAGAGCACATTTAAAATTTACTTACACTTGTCTAAAGAGTGGAGTAGGTTTAGCGCTAAGACAAACACTGGGAGTGCTAATTTGCTCCACGTCCTCCAAGCCCCTGCTAGCCCAGAGACGCTGCTTTTCCTGTGAGCTCTAGCTCACGAAAGCTCATGCTCAAATAAATTGGTTAGTCTCTAAGGTGCCACAAGTCCTCCTTTTCTTTTTGCGAATACAGACTAACACAGCTGCTACTCTGAAACCTGTCCTTTTCTACCGGAGAAATACAATAGCACTCAGAAGAATCACAATGGTGCTGGCATGAACACGCTCTCCCCCCACCCCCACTTCCGTATTCTCTCCTTTCATCTCTTCTTTTGGCTGCCTATAATTTTTCTGCTGAGCAGTGTAGCATGGAAGTTTATATAGGAAGAGAGAAGGCCAGCCAGTGTATATCAGCTCACCCTCCAGGCCTCAGGGCCTGATTACAGGACTGGGAGCTCCACAGCCCTAATCCCAGCTCTGATTCTGTCTGTAGCTTTGGCTAACACTTCATTAATGATTTCAGAGGTTATGGTAATAAACAGTATCCGTGGCAAAGTACATAAAGCCATTCTCAATTAGCTTCTTGTGTAAGCAGCCTTGCTGGCAATACACTAAATCTCAGGGTAGAAAGTTCTCACAGAAGAGAAAACAAATAATAAACCCAACCTTCTTAAACCACCGATCACATTTCAGACCTAATGGCTCTAACACAACTAGCCCGGACATTAGAACAGGCCAAAGAGAGAGGGTCACCCATTCATACACCAACAAAGCACAATATCCTTTAGTGAGAAAAGTTATGGTCTATGCACAGGACTGGGAGCCAGGATCTCTGCAGAGAAATACTTACACAGCCTCCTTCACTGTAATATGGGGGTGGCTTACCAACATTAATGAATGTATTCTTCCAATTCTTTCCCATCAAGGTAGGAAAGCACAACTATTCCCATTTTACAGAAGAGGAAATGGAGTCAGTCTATGACAGAGACGAGAACTGAACCCAGCTTTCTTGTGTCCCAGGGTCCAGTGCCTTAACCCCAAGACCATCCTTCACAAGAGCTAATCCCTTACCTCAAGCTACAAAGGCAGAGAGAGCTAAGATATTAACTTTGTATAGAATTTTCAAGAATGCCTAAGTCTCATTAAAATGAGATCATTTGCCTCAATTCCTCCATTCCCCTCATCAGAAAAGCAGGGATAATAATATTGGATTATGTCACAGGGTGTTTATGAAGTGATGTTTGGGACAGACAATCAGTGCTAAGTATTTTTAAACAGGGCCTCTCTCTGTACTTTCCTGAGCCCTCACTTGTCAAACTCCTGGCCATGTACCCTTTGATATGGAAACACCAGTATGCAGCACAGACATGCACGGCTCTCTGCAAGCATGTCAGGTTCTGAGTTACACACCAGACGCCACTGTTCAGTTTTATCATAAAACATGCTTTATGAGAAACCCCACAAGTATTTTATCCTCATGAGAAATTACAGAAGTCAGGCTGATTAGACCTTAACTACACTGAGGGGAAACTTTAAAATACCAGCAACCAGGGGAGTGAACTGCACCATTCTATTTTTCTATTTACTGTGGTCACTTTCAATTATTTTGGTGGGGCCAGGTGCAGCAAGTTGCTACTTCCATCAGGTCAGACTAGGTCTTTGGTATTTTATGACTCACAACTGCCCACTGAAAACGTGACAATAGCTGCTTAGACATATCCCAACAGTCATAAGTCATGTCTCATTCTGCACGTAAATTGTCCCTGTTTCAAAAAGAAACAAAAACAAAAGACTAATGGCTGTATTATTTTATGCGTTATCAAGATGGGACTAAAATGATGGTGATAGACACCATCAGGCCTTGTAGAAGAGATGCAACTCCTGCTATTTCTTACTTCTAGCAGCTCTCTTTTCTTTTTCTGTCTGAACTAGCTACATAAACATGATGATAACCAGCTCCTCAGCATCACCTTCTGACAGTGCCTCACTGCCATTAATATGCAAATTAGAAGCCCACACATTGATTAAAAACATATTAGACAAAGGCTATTGGCAAGATCTATGAGCTTGTTACAAAGTTTGATTAGCGAGCAGCGGACTGTGTAGAAAGACTATGTTTAAACTGCTTCCCTTCAAGCACCTGCACTGATTGGTATGACAAACCCATCTCTGCTATTCAGAGAAATGAGCTCTTGCTACCACATATACTAAACTAACATAAGCAAAGCCAGTAGGTACTTAATTCCAAATGAAAGGCTTTCCATCTTTAGTCCATTAAAAAAAAAAAGCAGCTCTGTATTCCCCAGCACTACCAGGGGAGCAGGGAAATGTATGGCTTTGAATGAGAACAATTACAAGACAAGTGAAACAAACAGTCGTTCTTCTAAAGGCAGGGGTGTCCGAGAGAAGATAGTTCTGTTGCACATCAGCCTTCAGAGGAGCCTGAGCTTATAGATGGGATGTAGCACCAGCTTATAGATGCAGTCGGGACAATGCAAAGGAAATATTGTGGCACTGGCTCTGATGATAGCACCCATTTGCCAAGGGGATGGCGTACCGCGCAACACATGCCAGCAGCCAGACACAAAGCATCTCATCAATCAGAAAAAGAAAGGAAGGACAACAGGATTCCATACTCAACCATATCAAGAGCTGTGCAGAAGCCTAGCAATAGGAGCATATATGGATGTTGTGACTGACTCACCATCCTGGAGCAACTCCTCGTAGCAAGACTCAGCACTGGGACACTTCTGCCTCCTCTCATCCTTGGGCTGCTGTGGTCTGGTGAATGGGGCCTCGGGCCAGATCCCACTAAAGTCCCCCCTTTGGGGTCATCACACTCGCATGCAATACTGGTCACCAAATAACATCCAGCCCTCTTGAGCTGCTCTTCAACCCCACTTTTCTTTCAGAGAACTGGCTGCTTCGCCCCAGCAGAAATCAACCCCCCAAATGAAACCAAACAACTTCTGCTGCTCCTGCCTGTCCTGGGCTCGACGTGTTAGTCCCTCTGATCTCTTCTCAGCTGTCTGTTCCTCTTCTAGAACACCAACCCACAGGTCTGCCTCAGCGGAGCTTAGCCCCTGTATCAGTCCCACCGCAGGACTAGCTCCCCACAGGGTTTTCCCCCTGCGGGAGGAAATCCTATACCCCTTCTCCCCTAGCTCACCTCCCTGCTGACACGCTCCTTCCACTGCTCTGAGCTCCAGCTGCATCTGGTAACTAATTGTGCCTAATGCCACTCTAGGTGCGACCAGGTGGGCTAATTGAGCACGCAAGCTCCTGTTAACCCTTTCTCTGCCAGGGTAAGGTATATAAACAGCATGGCCAAGTTAGCCTGTGTACCTGCTCCATACTCTCTGTTCCATGTCCTAAGTGGAGTGGCCCCTTGGCAAGCTTCTCTGTTAGCATGCTAAGCAATGTAAGGCTGGTTAGTCAAAGAGGTCGGTTGTATCAAGTGCTGCTTTTGTGGAGCGCTAACAGGGTCGTGGTTTGCATGAAAGTGTCAGGGAAATGGCCTGGGAACTGCTATAGTGGAGGCATTTTATAGAACTTCTGAACCAAGATACAGTAACACAGGAGAATGAGATGAGAAAAGCAGTGCGTTCTGCATTCTTAACAGCGCTGCGGCGCCTCCAGGGCTAGCTCTTGAAGGCTAGATCAACACAAACCTCACTTTGTCAGTGTAAATGGTTCCATCATCATTTCTGACCTGACATTCTGTCCTCTGAAGAAGGAAATTAGAGTAGAATATTTACCCTGCAGCGTAGAAATTGAGCTTATGGCAGTTATGCAAATGGGGGACACACTAGAGCAGTGGTCCCCCTATAGGAGCATGGACGAACATTGGGGGTCCCCTGGCTCCCAGCCCGGCCACAGCTCTGCACCCACCCATGGCCCTGGCTGGTGGCCCCAACCACGGCCTGGCTGCGGCTCCACTCTCAGCCCCAGCCTTCAGCCTTGGTTCCTGGCCTCGGCCCCGGCCCCGCTCCCAGCCCCGGCCCCGGCCCCGCTCCCAGCCCCGCCCCCGGCCCCGCCCCCGGCCCCGCTCCCGGCCCCGGCCCCGGCCCCGCTCCCAGCCCCGGCCCCGGCCCCGCTCCCAGCCCTGGCCCCGCTCCCAGCCCCGGCCCCGGCCCTGCTCCCGGCCCCGGCCCTGCTCCCGGCCCCAGCCTTCAGCCTTGGTTCCTGGCCTCGGCCCCGGCCCCGCTCCCAGCCCCGGCCCCGGCCCTGCTCCCAGCCCCAGCCACGGCCTTGGCTCCTGGCCTGTCCACAGCTCCGGCCCCAGTCCCACTCCCACTCCCAGCTGCAGCAGCCCCAGTCCCTACCATGGCCCCACTTCCAGCCCCAGCTTCCAACTGTGGCTGGGGAGCACAGATGGGGCAAGGGGGGGCGCAACATTAAAAGTTTGGGGGCCACTACACTAGAGAGAGAAACATTTACCAGCCAACCTGTATATTGTCCTTATCTTACAACACAATGGCCCTGGATCTTCCTAGTGACATTTTATGGGGGGGTGAGTGGACTTTCAGCTGGACTTAGCAGTACAGTCGCATTTTATGAGCTGTCATCAGCTGATTCAGAATGAACCCAGAGAATGGCAGAAGACAGCTAGTTATAGCCCGAAGGGGAGACAAAAATAGATTTTTGCATACATAATTTGGAGATTATAGAATGGGGTTTTTAAAGGTCAGGAGTTGCTAATTAAGTTGATGCAATGGGAAAATAACAAAGAAAGCAGTGCCTGAAATCGTTGTAAAAGAGAAATTAATCCTAAGAAAAGAATGCCATCATAATGTACCTAGGAGCAGAAGTGCTTCATACATTGTTGTCATAGAGTTTCATCTATGAAGCCAGTTGATAAGAACGTGTATTAGATCTGCCATATAATACCTTCGCTTAAAAACACCACAAAACAACAGCAGTGTTTTGCTTTGCTAGAGCTTTCCCTCCAGTAGCCGTCCCATTGTCTAAACAGGTGTGTTAGTACATGCCACAAAGTTCTCTTAGAGTGCTTCTCGAAAGGATGAAGGTTTCATATTTTATAATTAAACTTCTAGGTAGCTACTGGTGCCAACTATGTTCCAATTTAGATTCAGATCTTCAGTAACTGCATACATGGCAAGAGATAAATGAACAAAATGACACTGAATTACTGAAATCTGTTATCTTTACAGCATGTCACATAGAACTTTAAGTTGGAAAAATGCTTGACCTTAAAAGAGATGAAATTTACTTACATAATCTATAGAAGTTCCACATGAAAAATGCAGAGTATATTTTTTTAATGAGGAAAATAAATGTAAATGTCTTCACCCTTCAGTCTAATGTAACCATAGGGGATGCAATTTTTGTGAGCTGTAGCTCATGAAAGCTTATGCTCTAATAAATGCGTTAGTCTCTAAGGTGCCACAAGTACTCCTTCTCTTTTTATTGTTTTATTGCGTTCCATTTCAAAAGGGCACTAATGTATCTATACACAACGTTTAAGCCTAGTGTAGGGCAGTGATCTACTTGATTCAGAAAACACAAACACATCAGAAAGTGCACAGCCTGGAAGGAAGTTCTGTAGGGATCCTTGAGTTCCCACTAGGAGATTTGTCTTTTTATGCCTCTCTTTGAAAGCCTAATAAACTCAGCAAAAGCAAGAGATTAGAAGGATTTGGAGACAGAAGCCTGCCTGACTGGCCCAGGACAATACAGACAACTAAAAGGCAAATTTTGTGCAACAGGCGATAAAGCTGGGGAACGTGCCAGGGTATCTCGATCTCATCACAAACCTCCTGCTTTCTAGAGCACAGCAGCCTGGCCTGATGCACCAGTCACTATACAAGCTTCCCACTAATCTCTGAGAGCTTGCCTGCACTACCAAGTTTTGTTGACAAAATTTATGTCGCCACCCAAAAGTCGACAAAACAAAAATTGCCAAAGGGTGTTCGCACTTGCTCCCTCTGTCGACAGATCGTGTCCACACTGGGGACACCATCATCGACAGGGTGAGCAATGCACGATGGGTATGTATCCCACAGTGCCCCGTTGTGGGAAGCAAGAGCCGATCGCGGTGCATCTTGGGATTCTCTCTGAGTTCTCCCACAGCCCCCTCAGCTGCCCAGAGCAGCATCACGCGTAGCTCTGTGAAAGCAGCACAGCAGTCTGTGTTCCCAGTGCAGTGCAGGGCAGGACAGGAGCATTCCCAAGATTTGCTCTTTCTTTGTTCCCCCAAGGGAGCGGCACACAGATACTTCCCGGAGCTTTGAAAGGGGAGGGGCGCATGCCTGCAGGGCAGCAGAGATCAAACCACTGAGCAGAGCAATCAGGGCAGGCATTGTGGGATACTGGCGGAAGCCAGTTCTGTGGATAAAACAATCAGCAGGGTCTACACTGGCTGTTTGTCGACAATAAAGGGAGGGGAAAAGACAAAAGTCTCTTGTAGGGGTGGAAGTTTTTTGTCCCCAAAACTGGGCGTTTTTTGCAACAAAGGTCCCATTGTAGTGTGTACCCATTGTAGTGTGTACGCTCTTCTTGTTTTGTTGCCAAAAGGCAGTTTTTAGCAACAAAACTTGCCAGTGCAGACAGGCTCTGAGCCTGATTGTCCTTTACACAAAGACCACTTCACAGCACCCTGGCAGTGTAAAGGGGTGACTTACGCCCACTGGAAGGCTGCCAGAGTGGCGTAAATGAGAATCAGGCCTTCTGGCTTTTGGCCAGGCCGTTTGAGCCCAGTTAATGGTCCACTCCATGCACATTAGTGCTCCTGGGGAGAAGGGTGAACAGATGCCTCTGGGAATGGCTATAACTAGGGCCTTACCACATTCATGGTCCATTTTGGTCAATTTCATGGTCATAGGATTTTAAAAATTGTAAATTTCATGATTTCAAATATTTAAATCTGAAATTTCAGGGTGCCGTAATTGTCAGGGTCCTGACCCAAAAAGGAGTTGTGTGGGTGGGCGGGTGGGTGGGTGGGGGTCGCAAGGTTATTGTGGGGGGGGGGTTTGCGGTACTGCTACCCTTGCTTCTTCACCGTTGCTGGTGGCGGCGGCTGCTGTCCGGGAGCCCAGCTCTGAAGGCAGCAGAGAAATAAGACTGGCCATACTGAGACCCGCCCCTGCAACTCCCTTTTGGGTCAGGACCCCCAATTTGAGAAACTCTGGTCTCCCCCGTGAAATCGGTATAGTATAGCGTAAAAGCACATAAAAGACCAGATTTCATGGTCCGTGACGTGTTTTTCATGGCCATGAAAAACGGTGGGGCCCTAGCAATAAGCAGCTAATCTCATTGCAGCAGAATGAGCTGTCTGGATTGTGAGTCTCTCTCTCTGAAAACACCAAATACAGAAACTACAATGGCTTGTAATGTGGTTCTTTCGGGAAAAAAACGGTTTGTGTTATAATTAATTTATTGTGATTAGCTGTCAGAGATCACCAGCATACAGGCCCTGAAGTTATTGGGGATGAATTTTTCTCCATGGCAAATCACCTGTGTAACAAGCTGCATGGAACTTGGCGGGAGAAGCATAGGCTGGAGGCACCGTTGCTAACTTTCACACGGTAAATAAGCACCCTGATTTTCACAATAAGCCAAAAATCAAGCTAATCCCATTTCAAAACAAGGCCAAAATAAGCCAATCCCTAAGAAGCCCAACACTCTATGTGACTAGATCCCTGCAGCGTGCAGTCTGGGACTATGGTGGGCCTGCTGTGCACCCTGACTCTCTTCCCCCTTGCCCCTGCTTGCCGGGAGCCGTTCAAAAAAAAAAAAAGCAACAAGCTACTAGCCAAAAAAGCAACACGCTACAGGCCAAAAACTAGCCAACAAGCAACTCACAAGCCAATTAAGCCAAAAACAAGCCCAATTTCTGCATTTTTTTCGCAGGTTTGGCATGTCTGGTTGGAGGTCGAAAGAGTTTGAAGGAGGCATCAGGAAATCAGTCTGTGTGCACATGGGTGCACAGGATCTCTTTGTGCCAACTAGCAGAGGGCACGGGGTGCATGAGAGTTATAGGGATCACCTGGGTCTGGGATCTACATACTAGTTTGCCAAGGAATGTCATGTAAGGTCTCTAATGAAAGCCTGTGTCACACTGGTCATCATAATCATTCCAAGATGTATGTATGGAAAATATGTGAGGAATTATGCATCTATCCCAAAAATTCTGTTCTCTAGGTTTGTGAGTTAAGGCAGGTCACCAAGAGTTGATCCACATATAAGGCAGGGAGAAGAGATGCATCTCTCTCTCTGGCTGGTTGTGTACAAATTGAGTATTGTATGGTTCACAATGGATATCCATTTACAGTCTGAGCAAAATGCCAATCCAAGGATTGCAGAGACTGCAGGAAAAAAACAAACACAACAGGAGTTATCCTGTTTACAAAAAAGACAGTGAACTTTTGGAACTATATCTGGGATGCAGATGAACCCTCACTTATCCATCCTCAAGGGGAGACAAGTTGCCAGCAAGCCTGGTCTCATGAAAGAAGGGTCTCTGCCATCCTGGTTGAAAAACACTGTGGGAAAGACTTTGGGATAAGTAGTACCTTATCAGACAAGAGGGCGTCTTGTTAGTTGAGTTTAGGCTCTAGAATGCAAGTTATGATTTTATTGTATATGTAACCCTTTGGTTCCAGTACTTTTGTTTGCAATCACATGACTCTCTGTCCTTTGTTAAATACCCTTATATTTGTTATTAGAGGAAACAAGTATAAGTGCTGTGAGTTCAGCAGAGCTGTGTTCTAAGGCGTAACTACTAAGCTGTGGGGTACTGTTCCTTTGGGAACAGCAGGCCTGGTATTTCTATGAGTATCCAGTGGATAAGAGGCTGGACAGCGCTGGGGGATGCTCAGAGGACTCAGGGGTTGGAGTGTGTCTATCACTAGCCTGCATGAGGGACAGTAAAGCCCATGTGGGCTGAGACAAGACCTTGTGTTGCCTGTGGCTGGGAGAGTCAGGGACCTGACTCCTGGCAGGCACAGACAAAGGTTCCTCATGCTAAGGGCAGGTGATAGTGAGGTGCCTCACAGCCTGGCTGACCCTGGGAAGCATCACAGAAGAGTAGGGTGACCAGATGTCCCGATTTTATAGGGACAGTCCCGATTTTTGGGTCTTTTTCTTATACAGACTCCTATTACCCCCCACCCCCATCCCAATTTTTCACACTTGCTGTCTGGTCACCCTGTAGAAGAGTTTGGAGGAGGCATCAGGAAGTCCATCTGTGTGCACATGGCTGGAATGCTAGCTTCAGTTGTAGCACCTCTGCAGATAGTTCTTTAATAAAGAGCCAATTTAGCTTTAGAAACATGAAGTCCTCCAATGTTATTACGCAGAAAACAGTACATGAAACCACACAATGAGCAGCGCACTCATCTTCGAACACTCCTCCCTCAACCACATGAACGCCTTAATACTGGAGCATGAATTAATTATGTAGGGGTTGCTCTGTATGTTTACTATCCTCAGAGAATAATTTGCTTCTGCAATGCACCCAGCCCTTTCCTTCTGCAGGACGGTTTCACATCTGCAGTTCACTGAACCCTCAGTGGCCTATGTCCCACTAGGAAAGGGCTCCTGCCAACTTTCGTCTTGCATTGGGCAGTGTGACCAGATGCAGCCACATCCTCAGCTGTGCTCTGAAATCTTTCTGATTAGAAGCAGGTAAGACCCTTAGGAAATATATGTTTTATGCCATTTCTGTACAACAGGAGGAATTAGTTTAGATAAATCTTAAAATGAACAGATCTGAAAGCAGTTCTTCAATGTAGACCTTCCTAGGTATGAGCTACAGGTTGGCTAAAGAAACAGGACAGTTTGGCTAGAAGAACCATCTAATGCTGAGAAAACTTGGTCTCCTGTTCTCACCAGCTTCCCCCAACTCCACTGCCCCAGTGAGCACACTTGTTGCAGGAAGCCTTGCTCTTAGAGTGAGATGTGTTCTTTAAGGAGGCTTAAAAGCCCATAGGCTTGAAATTAGGTGAAGGTTTCTAACCACCACAGGAGTGAAGTTCAGGAACAACATTCCAAGGGAGCTGTGGGGGAAAAAAACCTAACTGGCTTCAAGACTGAGCTTGGTAAGTTTGTGGAGGGGATGGTGTGATGGGGCTGCCTACAATGGCATGTAGTTGATTTGCGACTGCTAGCAGCAAATATCTGGCTGATGGGTCTTGCCCACATGCTCAGGGTCCAGCTGATTGCCAGAGTTGTGTTTGGGAAGGAATTTTCCCCCAGGGCAGATTGGCAGAGACCCTGAAGGTTTCTCACCTTCCCTTTCAGTGTGGAGCATGTCACTTGCAGGTTTAAACTAGAATAAATGGTGGATTCTCTGTAACTTGAAGTCTTTAAACCGTGATTTGAGGACTTCAGTAACTCAGCCAGAGGTTAGGGACAGGGTGGGTGATGTTCTGTGACCAGCAATGTGCAGGAGGTCAGATTAGATGATCATGATGGTCCCTCCTGGCCTTAAAGTCTATGAGTCTATAAGGGATTAGGCCCATGACTTTGAAGCTCATCTCCTACTGTCCCAGCACTCCCAAAACAATCTATTTATGGCCGTTTGTGTTGCTAAGCAAGCATTCTGCTCCATTCAAGCCAGCTACTGCTTTTCAGTGACACTGTGAATTGCAGTAGCCTAGCCTAGCCAAGCCTGGAGTGATGAATGTGCTTATCACTGTGGCCAAACCCTCCTGGCCAGCTGCAGAGCAGTACCTAGGACTATCCAGGTATACAGGAGCAATAAGGAGTCTAAGGTTGCAGTCTAGCTTGACAATGAGGGGTCAGATGCCCCTCAGAGGAGAGAATGATGCAGCCCAGTAATATTTCCCTCGTCTCACAGACGCATCTGTCAGGCTCCTGCTGCTCATCCCTGCCCTGGGGCAGCACGAGATGGCTCTGCCTCCATCAGATATGAAGGAGACGCAGAGCTTCTGGCATCTGTTGTTTCAGGGTCTCTCTCAGTGGTTTTACTTAGATTTTAGACAGCAACTGCCACCAGTGCCTAAGCCTCCCCTCCTCCTCGTTCTTCAGCGCCTGAGATAGAGACTGACAATGGGCATCTGCACGGCCACATGCAGCGATCTGGCCCGTAGAGTGCCGCAGCGCCCAGAAACTGGTCTGGGCTAGTTCAGAGCCATTCTCTGGGCCCTGGTGGGTCTGTGGGGCATCTCTGAGGGACAGGGAGGAGTCTGCCCCAGCACAGACAATAACATTTCTGTGCCCTAGCCAGGATTCAAAACAACAGGAAGGGCCTTTCATAACAGCAAAGGTGAGGGTGGTTCTCTGCTCGTTTTCAGATTACCTTGCTCAGGAAGAGGGAATTAGACACCGGTTGGAGGCACTGGCTGCGGCAAGTGATGTTTTTTGGCCCATGTTGAGAGGCAAGTGTAAATTTGCATCCACATGTGCAATTCAGGCATGTGTACGTGGGAAAGGCTGCAACTTCCTTTGTCTGTAGTGAGGATAAACTCTGTGGGGCAAGGCCTGTCTCTGTGGTTATACCCACAGTGCCTAGCACAAGGCAGTCCCAACTTCCATTGGAGTCGAAATACTACTGCGACTAAGTGCTACTGAACTAGTAACCTGTGCATCACATACCATTTCATCTACACGTCTATACCTAGCCCATTACTATAGTTGCCTAGGAACTACTATTTAAAACATGTAAAGCGAAAGTGACATCAGTTAGTAAAGAGGTCAAAGCACTGAAGAAATTGATTTCTTCCTGACAACACAGTATGCTGGCACCTCCTTCCTTCTATGATATGAGGGAATGAGGCTCATTTGTGACTTTGATGTTGAGATTTTCACACAAGGTGGAGCACTGTGTTAGTACAGAGACTTTCGCAATTATTACTCCTACCTGAACACCCAGAAGAGAGATTCATCTAAGATCTACTTGCTGTTAAATCGTATTTTCCTCCACCAGACATTTCCCCATCTAATATAAACAAAGTGATGAAAGAAAAATCAGTTCCAGAAAGACTGTAATTAAGAAGTACTTGTAACTTATTGCATCTGTCCATTTCAAAGGCAGTATACGTTCTGCAGCTATCGAACAGCGCATGCGTTTCAGGCAAAGAACTTAATATCCCCTCTCCATAGGTAGCGACAGCTGTGGGATGACGGAAATATTTTGTGCCCAGCTTCAATCAAGAATTATTTGAGCAAAGCTATTGTGCTCTCTCTCAGTCAGTCTTTGCTTTTACTCACCTCACTCCAGGAGCAGAGAGAACTTTTTAAAAACATGTGTGCTAATTATAAACAAGCAAGATCATGTATTTCTCTCGATCTCCTTCTTTGCTTCATTAAGCCTTTCAACAAAACTAAATACAGGCCAAATGTAAAGGGTGAGATTTTCAAAGTGGACAAAGGCATTTAGAGACACAACACACTAAATTTTAAAGCTAATTGTGTCTAAATGCCCTAGTCAATTTTGAATATCTCAACTGTGATTTGAAGGGGATGGTCCCCCGACGTTTCAATTTCTATTTTTATTTACTGAGACATGAATGTAGCCAATAGTGACTCTTTCTTAGTAGGTTTCAGAGTAACAGCCGTGTTAGTCTGTATTCTCAAAAAGAAAAGGAGTACTTGTGGCACCTTAGAGACTAACCAATTTATTTGAGCATAAGCTTTCGTGAGCTACAGCTCACTTCATCGGATGCATACGGTGGAAAATGCTTTTTCCACAGTATGCATCCGATGAAGTGAGCTGTAGCTCACGAAAGCTTATGCTCAAATAAACTGGTTAGTCTCTAAGGTGCCACAAGTACTCCTTTTCTTTCTTAGTATTTGTCAAGCCAGTTACTCCAACTATTAATTGAAGGAACCTTAATAAATCTGTTTAAATGCTAAGTTAAAATAGTGGTATATTCCCCCCCCCAAAAAAAATATTGGTGCTTTTCCATTAAGTAGAGCATTTTGCCATCAGATTTCATTTGAGTTATGCCAAAGAATTGTATAATTCAAATAGCAGCCTGACTTCTTAGCCTGGAAGGGGTCTAGTTAGTCTTCATTGCTGGCAGGAGAAACTCTGCAGGATTCCACAGAACAGCATCTATTATTGATCTTAATCCTAATTTAGGAGATAATCACCTCACTTCTCTCCCACAGTACTGAAAAAAATGCTCATGTAAAAATGAAACTGGTGAGTTTTGACTTTTAATGTTTTTTTGCAAGAGAAAGAAAAAATTTCCACTGGTACACATTTGCTTGTTTTCATCATAAGGGCAAAGCAGGTGGTAATATGGTAGAGTATTTGCAATTCTCGGTGAGAGAATCCAAAAGCCAGAGGGAAAATAAAATATTACTGGCAAGAGATAAAGCTAAAGAGCTCCTTCCCTGTATAATCATTTTTTTGAAGGGCATGAAGGAGAAGCTGCAACAGAAGTCACTACGTGCCCTCTGCTTGGCTGTGGTTAGATCTAAGACTCTAAAGAGAAAAAAGAAGCTAAACCACCATCCTAATCACAAAACGCCTATGTTAGCAGTAGATTAAGGCCTATTTCTTTCCCTTTGTAGCTTAGCTGGAGCCATAGGATCCATGATCCTGAAATCCATGCCTTGCTTCAGCCCACGAACTAGATTAATCGATTCCAAGGCCAGAAGGGACCATTGTGATCTAGATTTGGGAACAGGATTGCCTCTAGTGATGGAATTCTGGAGGTATAAGCACCTGCTTGACCTTGTAAGACAAGAAGGCATTCATTTCAGCAAAGCCGGCCAGTAGCGTCTAGTAGATTTACTACTTACTATCTCCTCATGACTTAATAATGACCAATTGTTGAGCCTGATTCTTACATTTGTCAAGAATAAGGTTTAATACATGGTTTACAATGAAACTGACTCAAACTCACTTATCCATTATCCAAAGACTCGGCCACTGTAAAAACCATTGTGTACTCACAAAAGCTTATGCTCAAATAAATTTGTTAGTCTCTAAGGTGCCACAAGTCCTCCTTTTCTTTTTAAGGATACAGACTAACATGGCTGCTACTCTGATACCTTCCCTTTGAGAGAGGTATAAATCAAAGGTAACGAGCAGCACTTAATGCATCCATTGCTGGGTTTTTTCTGAATTTTATTTATTTGGAATGTGATAGTGAATTTAGCACTAGCATTTCAGTGCTACGAATAAAAAAATAAATCAAGTTAGTGTCTGGACTACAGTTTTCCAGATAATTACCCACATTTAGATATAAAATGCTTGAAAGGAACACAGTGCTGCCTAGCACTTAAGTGCCAGAAGAAATACCTTATTTGTTTGTTTAATTAAGTTGCAGCCAGGTGGACAAAGATTAATGAACTGTACATAATTTGTTCGCCTCTCTATCATACACACAAATCTGCAGGGCATTGTGGTGGCCTGTGGATTCAATTAGAAGTATCCCTGATCCTGTGTCAGGCTAATTTCCAGTAGCTGCAGGCCAGTGTCCTTGCAGTGTCCATTTGCACCTTGCTGCAACTTCTCCTGGTAAAGGAACTGATGAATCATTGTTCACTTCAAAGGTGTGAAGCAGCCTCTAGTTGAGTGTGCACAGAAAGGAAATGTCAAAGCCTATTATTTCCAGAGGTGGCAGAAAGCAAGGACAGAAGCAGCCCAGGGAGAATCACACTATTGCACATGCATAAAACAACCAGGAACATTCCCCTACAGAGAAGGTTTATATTTATGTTGGAATCCATAGGATCTCAAAGTCCTTAGAACCTTTTAAATGCAGATGTGTTTTATAGCTCATACAATCCACATTTGTTCTGCATGGTCTCTAGCACCCTCTTGGAACTTGATAACATTTAGTTCCGTTCCTAACAAGCAGACCTATACTAAAAAACAAACAAACAAAGAAAAAAATGGGTTAGGTAATTAACTTGAAAAAAGAAAAGGAGTATTTGTGGCACCTTAGAGACTAACACATTTATTGGAGCATAAGCTTTCGTGAGCTACCACTCACTTCATCAGATCTGTAGCTCATGAAAGCTTATGCTCCAATAAATGGGTTAGTCTCTAAGGTGCCACAAGTACTCCTTTTCTTTTTGCGGATACAGACTAACACGGCTGCTACTCTGAAACCTATAATTAACTTGGGCTCCCTCTGCTGGCTGCATGATTTTGCAGCAGAAAAATTAAAATACTGCAGGATATGGCTTGCCAGTGGCTCCAGTTATTTTTGTTACCAATCTACCACCAAGTCAGTGAAAAATAAATGCTTTCCCTGTGGATGAACCACCAAAGTCTACAAAGGGGTACCTGTCAGGGACTCTGGATAAATGGCTTTTATCTTCGGAATTCAGATCTTTTCTTGAGCTGAACCCTCCCTCCCTATAAACCCTGTTGTGTTTGCTCCTGGTGCGTGACACCAGTTCAGCATGCACACTCTGCCACTGGGACCCATGACAGTGGCAGGTTGTAGGTAGCAATTAGTGAATGAATATTGCACATAGTTTGACGGGATACCACCCCAGAACACCAAAGGACCATCCTTGAAGGGTTTAAAAATCGATGCTCCAGAACTCCTGGACAGGTATTATCCCATTGAACTCATTCACTTTCAAAGCATAAATATCATTGCTATGAACAGTGGATTATGTGATACAGGATAACTACTTAGGCCCAAATCCTTTGCTTAAGAGCCATTGCTAGTATCTGGGTTGGGTGCTGAGCAGAAACATGGGAGAAATGAGGATTAGGTGAGGTGCTCTTCCTGCCTGATCTTAATAAGCAGCAGTGGAGACCCTATTGTGTCCCAAGAGCATAGGCCCCAGTTCAGCAAAGCATTTAAGTCTGTGCTTAAGTCGATCTCCGCTCGGCCCAGCGTGTGCTTAACTGCAAGCGTGTACAAGCAGACGCTCAGCGCTTTCCTGACCAGCGATGGCCTGCTGAATCAGGGCCTGAATAGCAGCGTGCATCCCTCCCGCAGCAGTGGGTTGCACAGACAAGCTCTGGATGAGCTGCATAGGAGTGATCCCGATGCCCCCGCCCTCACTCCCATTTGGCACTAGGCCTCTACATGCATGGAGAAGGGGCCAGGACTTGTGCCTTGGTGTCAAGTTCCCCAGTGCAATGTTAATACGTAACTGTCTCAAAGACAAGGCAGGCACTGGGGTCAAATTCAGCAAGTCTAGCGGAGTCCGGAAGGAGTCTTAGTTGGCCTAATTTACACCCATCTGTCCTTCCCACCCCTCGCCTTCTTGCACCCGCTTCCCACTCATCAGTACATGTGCCACATTAATAGAGTCCTTTCTACTTCAGTAGGTGGGATTAAGTAGGTGTAAGGGGAGCATAAGGGAATCCAGCTTTCACATCATGAACCTCACCTTGAGTTGAGCTCCTTTTCCTTTATTTTCACAATTTTCCCTCTGTCTTCATTTACTTTCTATAGAAGCACCTGGTGCACTGGGTAAAATATCTGTTTTATAGAGGAAACATCAATTCACCTAATCACAGTGTGCCACTAGCATGGCATCGGTGGTGTTGTTCCTTCCACTGCCTTGAAACATTCCAAATAGGCAATTTGCTTCCTAGGAACATCATGTGGACAGACTAATGTCTTTTGTAAGTTAGCATTCAGCAAAGTCGATAGTGGGGGTAGCGTCCATGTAGCCTGTAGGAATCAAACTTGAATGGCAGGAAAAGGATTTTATTCTTTAATTTTAGCTTTCATTGTTCTGTGACCCATAATGTATTTTTTCTGAAGACAAACAGGAAAGGAAAAGATTCATCCATTATACATACCCCGTGATTCATTTTTTTTCTTTATATGTTGACACAAATCATGCCGAAGAAGGTGAAGAAATCATGTTTATTTCTGGTTGAAGACTGATTACATCACAATCATGGATAATTTAATAGAGCAATTTTATATTCTCAGAAGAAATCTAAGAATAAATATGAAAAAAAATAAAATATTTTATTTCCACTGTCTTTGAGGATGAGTGATGTTTAGATGCTGTTTCTTAAAGGATATTTATCATACTTTAGACTGTGTGCTGAATATATTATCTTGAAAGGGTAAAAAAAAAAATCCATCCAAATATTTTAACTCACCACAAAATTAAAAAAGAAAATCCATGTATTTGTCCAAAGTAAAGATTTAGTTATACGTTAATTAATGAATCCACATAGGAAATGCTCATTGTCCAAGAAAGCATCCTTTCTATTGGTTAATAGACTCTTCTCTGCAGAAAAAATCTTGATGTTTTTTCCTTCTTTGGACTGATGAATCACTATTGATTCTTCAGGCTGTAATACAAAAAGGAAGCAGAGATAAGTTTCTTTCTTGTTTTTCCTAGTTTTTGTTTTTGCTTGTTTGCTGCTGCTTTATAAGATTCTCTCTGTCCACCTGTTTCCATCATTTACCCATGTAACCCTGAATACAGCCTATGTAGCTGACTGCTTATTCAATTATATACCATCTTGTAATTGTTCCTAGGAGACAAAGGTATACCGAGATACAGCTGCTAGAAGTTGAAGCTAGATAAATTAGGAGTAGAAATAAGGCACACATTTTTAACAGTGAGGGTGATTAACCATCAGAACTTACCAAGGTTTGTGGTGGATTCTCCATCACAGGAAACTTTTACATCAAGTTTTTCTAAGAGAGATGCTCTAATTCATCCACAGCTATTGACATGTAGCAGAAATTAATTCAGAGAAGTCCTATGACCTGTGCTATGCAGCAAGTCAGAGTAGATGATCACAATGGTTTCTTTTGGCCTTAATATCTCTGAACCTATCAATCAAAATACCACTGTAGTATCTGAGCACTTCACAAGCAGCTTTATCCTCACAAACACTTCCAGGAAGTAAAGAAATATTAGCATCCTCATATTACAGATGGGGAATTGAGGCATAGAGTAATTAGGATCTTTGCTCATAGTCATGGAGAACGTCTGTTTCAGAGTCTGGAGTTGAACCCACATCCTAGACCAGTGTCTTCACAGCAGCACCACCCTTCTTTTTACATACTTATTACACTATACCAGAGGGTTAAACACAGTCATCTTCCTTTAAGTCCTCAGTATAAACCTAGAGTTTTTGCACACAAGGCAATATATTTTTGACAACTGAGAACATGTCCAGGCAGTAAAATAACATGATCTAATATTGATAATTTGAGAGATGGGCTGTTTACTTTTTAAAATCAAAGTAATTTCTCCATACACCAAACACCAAGAAAACAAACAAAAACACAAAATGCACAAGCCAATCAGTGGCTTTCAAATTATGATCAAAGCATCAGAGGATATCAGAGACATCTTTATTTTCACTTATATTAAAAGGGAATGGAGAGAATTTAATATTGAGGGAAAATATTACACATTTGCTTTTTATAGGCAGTGTAATTATTCAGATTATCTCTGGAAGAAGCAAAATAATGACAAATTAAAATGCCTTTGAATCCCATCTACCTTTATAATTGTTCATCTGCTAGAGTTGTTATTGCTCTAAACTTCTCTGTATTTTAGTCAGCATCCTGCACAATACCAAAAGCACATGGAGAATTTCATCGCTATTAATAAATGTTGCAGCCATCAAGATAAAAAAACATTTTAAATTTGAGACAGATGTGCTGTGTAGCTCAGGTATTTAAAAATATTTCCTGAAATGTAATGGAAATATTGCCTGAGAGAGAGAGAGAGAGAGAGAGAGATATCATTCCTGAAGGATAAATTTAATTTAGTCTATAGCTTTCTTAGGGTGGAATCTACTTGTAGAACAGAATAAAAACAAATACAGCATAATAAAATATCACCCCTCTAAAATGCAACCACATAAAACCAAAATGACGGGGTCGAATTTAGAAGTTGTTTGCAAAAATGTTTTTATAGGGCGGAAAAAACCCCTAAAGGTTTATGGTGGTTTTTGAAAGTGCTGAGGGATGATATGAGAAGGTTTCTGTGATTGGGATGGAGTTCCACACCGCAACAAAGTGAATATACTATTGCCTGACAGCTTGAAAGACAATGGTGGGATCCCAAGATGGTGGTAATTTGTATGAGCAGTCAATGTGAGGTTCAAGGAGCAGGATTCAAATGAAGCCAGTGCCAGGAGCTTGTAGGACTTGGAAAACCAGCAGTGCCAATTTAAAGTAATCTGCCACTTTTACTTTGCTGATTCTGGACAAGTCCATGTGCAATGGACCTGCCAAACATCTTATCTTTTTATGTTTAAATTTTATGTTTGAGGCTAACACGGGATGGGTTTGAGGCATCACAGGTGAAAGAAGAGAACAATCTGATGAACTTTGGAATAAAATGAAAACTGTCATGCTCAAATCTGCCAAAGCACATGTTCCAAAATGTCAGCACTGGACCACACTATGGTTAACAGAAAAGGTGTTTGGACTGGCAAAAATGATGCAGAATGACACAGAATGGCTTGAAGACTGAAGCACCTAGGAGAGAATACGAAGAACTGAGCAGGCAGACTAGACCAGACAAGAGTGAATACATCAGGGCAAAGTGTGAGGAACTTGAGAGTCACAAAAAGCGTATTACAGGTTTCAGAGTAGCAGCCGTGTTAGTCTGTATTCGCAAAAAGAACAGGAGGACTTGTGGCACCTTAGAGACTAACCAATTTATTTGAGCATAAGCTTTCATGAGCTACAGCTCACTTCATCGGAATGCATATGGATGCATTCCGATGGAGTGAGCTGTAGCTCACGAAAGCTCATGCTCAAATAAATCGGTTAGTCTCCAAGGTGCCACAAGTCCTCCTGTTCTTTTTGCGAATACAGACTAACACGGCTGTTACTCTGAAACCTTACAATACAGGACGACACAAAGGAGCCCAAGAGCCAGATTCATGAATCTGGTGAGTGGAACTGGTGCATAGTATTTTGAAAACGAAGCCTGGGAAAACACCAGTGGTAGATAACATACCAGTAGAATTGTTAAAAGAAATTAGTGACTTCGGTACTGATCTCAAGGAAAATTTGCAGCGACGTACGGATGTCTAGAAATTGACTGGTGAAGGGAATCTTTCTGTTCTTACCAACAAAAGGAGACATAACAGAGTGTAGTAACAAGTGTATTATCTCCCTTTTATTGCACACGAGCAAAGTTCTGCTCTGCATAATCCACGATCACATTAAGTGAATGATAGAAGTACAGCTACCACTTCAATAAGCTGGTTTCAGAGAGGGATGAGGCACATGTGATCAAATTGCAAATATCTATCACATCATTGAAAAATGCAGGGAGTACAATCACCCATTGATCACGTATTTCGTTGACTATTCAAAAGCATTCAGTACTATCAGACATGATCATTTTTGGAGGATACTGGCAGACGTGGGGATTCCAAAACACATTATTGACCTCATCGCAAGACTCTACCATCAACAACCACCACAATGCAGACGACAGCAAGTGGTTTTCCAGGGGGCAGGACGTGAAACAAGGGTGTATTCTGTCTCCAAGCCTTGCCAGCATGTACTCAGAATTTATTATATGACAGAGTGGGAAGAGCTGGGATTTCCATTGGTGAACATGTCTTAACGGACCCCACATACTCCGATGACATGATGCTCTTTGCTATAACCACTGATACAAAGCAACAAATGTTGGAGTTTGTAAAAACACGTAGTGAGGAATATGGACTACACCTGAATGAGGTATGAAATGAAATGCATGCACATTGACGTGATTAATAGGATGGCAAGAATGTCTTGCTCAGCAGTGGCCTCCCTCAGGAAAGACTGGAAAAACAATTGCATCTCAAAATGTGCAAAGGCTCAATTGGTGACAAGCTTTTTTTTCCCCCACAGCAACTTACAGATGTGAATTGTGGGGAAATAATGCTGCTGACAAGAAGAAAACTGAAGCTTTTGAGATGTGCTGTTGGTAAAGACTTTTGCATATATCCAGGAAAGAAAAAAATACTTGAAATATTGGAGAGAAGCAGACCCTGCAATAAGAAAATATTAGGTGCAAGCTTATATATTTTGGTCACATCAGGAATAGAGATGGAAATAACCTCAAGAAAGTTACCATGGAAGGAATGGTAGTGGGGCACTCTAGTAGGGGACAACCAGTGAGGAGATGGAGAGATGATGTGTGGCAGGTCACTGGAAGGTTAGCTGCTGACTACTTGAAGCTATTAATGGATTGAGAAGGCTTCCAAATATTCTGCTACTACGTCACCAATATTAAGACAAGAATAAATAGATTTGACCTAATTTACTTACTGCCACTTTCTAGGCAGCCAGTGTAATGGATGCAAGACAGGCCTAATGTGATCACAAGCATTCAAAGTAGTAAGCAATTCTGCCACTGAATTCTAAATAAGCTGTAGGCAATGGAGCAACCTCCCCAAGTGCCCTGTACAGGAAATTATTATACCTCGTGGTTGCAAGGGCATGTGCATTGCTGGTGGGAAGTCACCATGAGATAAGGTACAGCCAGTACAAACTGCACAATTGCAGACGGAGTAAAAAATGCACTTTTGCATGGCAGCCAACATATGAGAACTCGGATTGGAATGCCCCTCATCCATTTACTGCTTTTCCCCATCTCTTGCATCCTGGACTACAACGAGATTCTTTGGGGCAGGAGCTGTCTTTGCAACCCTTGTCTGTACAGAATCTAGCACAATGGGACCCTAATCAGTGCCTCTAGATGCCTTCGTAATACAAATGGAATGTAATAATAATAATAACAACAATAATAATAGCATGGTGTAGAGTCACGCCAAAAACCTGTCTCACAACACATCCCGTGCACAAGGGATAGAAGATGGAGGGGGTGGTGGGGGAATCCTCCTTCTACGTCCAGGTAAGGAGGGAAGCAACAAGATGGGGCGTGAACACTAGACTGAGAAGACAATTCTGTGGTGTTCAAATACGACTGTGATTAGAAGCACATAAGTGCAGACAGATATGGAAATGCAATCATGGTGAAGAGTGACATTTCTCCAGGCACGGTATTTACAATATTTTGATTAGCTCAGATTTCTGAATGGCAAAGCAGCTTATGTTAATAAATACCCAACTTCAATTAGACATCTGCATTCACAGTCTAAATAAAGCCAATAGCCACCAAGCATGTCATTTGCTTCCCAGTGGGCTATAAATCCCCTGGGCTTTCACAAGAAGATGCACAATGATTAGGTGAACAGCAATGGGTAAATATCTGTCATGTGTTCAAGATCTTCAGAACACTCTTTTCCTAGATGACATGGCAACTGCCAATCTCCAGTTATTCATTTGAGCACCATCCTGCGCTCCTCATTCAGGAACAATCTCCCGTTGACTCAGTGGGAACTTTACTGTAGTAACAACTACAGCGTTGGGCCCATCTTCTCTCATTTGATTTCCCCCCCTGAAACCCTGGTTTTGGGTATGTCTACGCTGCAGCCGGGGGTGTGAATGGCAGTTCATGTAGACCAACCTGCGCTAGCTGTAATCTAGCCTGCTAACAGTAGAAATGAGGACGCCACAGCTTGGCCTTCAGAGCTAGCAATATAAGCCCCCCAGACTCCTCATGGCACGTACTCACTTATGCCGCCAGCACCGAAGCATCCTCATTGCTATTTTTAGCAAGCTAGCTGGAGCACAGCTAATTACTCCTGAGGGAATTCTGCAGCAAAAAATTAAAAATTCTATGCACAATATTTTGAAATTCTGCAAAATTCTATAAATTTTGTTTGTTAATAAATAAATGTGGAGGCTCCAGCATGGCAGTGGGCAGCAGAGGTCACTGGCTGCATGGGACAGGGAGTTGGTGGTGAGGCTGCACCCAACCCCAATACAGCACAAGGACTGGGCCTGCCCCAGAAATGCCCCAGGGCCCTGCCCCTCCATGCCAGCCGCACCAAGTGTGGGCAGGCAAGCAGGATCCCAGTGTGGGGGGAGAGTTCTGTGTGGGGCAGTCTGGGTATGGGTGGCTCAGTGAGGGGTCTGGGTGTGTGTGGGGGGGATCTGGATGCACAGGGGCTCGTTGCGAGGTTCCAGGTACAGGAGCAATGGGACTCTGCAGGGGGTCCAGGTGGGGTGGAATCTGGGTGCAGCTGGTTGGGGGTCTGGGTGCAGGGGACTCATCAGGGTAGGGGGCTCACCAGGGGGGTGATATGGGTGAAGGGGGGTGAGATTCAGTGGGGGGTCCGACTGTAGGAGGTGAGGCTCAGCGGGGTGAGGGTTGGGGTGTGGGGGGCTTGATGGGGGGTTGGAGGTTCAGGGATTGGATGAACAGTGGAACAGCTCCCCATACAATGATCCTTCCCCACATGGTTGAAGAGCAATGGGGGTAGGTAGGGCGGAGGTTTCTGCAGCCTGTAAGGGGGGGGAGGGCTCTGGGGGTGGGTCTGACCTGGCCCAGGCTGCTCCTTTCAAAGGAAGAGCAAGTCCCATCCTTCCTAGCCCAGCCGGGACTAGTAGCTGAGCAGGATAGGAGCCACCAGCTGAGGCATCCCCAGCCCCACATTCCTCCCACTCCCTGCAGTGATTTGCCTCCCTGCCAGCTGCTCCAGATACCCAAAACGATGGGCCCACATTGCTGGGGAGGGGCACGTGACCACTCTTGAGGCCTCCCTTTGCTTCCCCTTCAGAAAGTTATTTTTCTGCAGGGAAGCAAAGAAATCTGCAGGGGACATGAATTGTGCGCACGCACAGTGGTACAGAATTCCCCCAGGAGTAGCTAGTGCAGGTGTGTCTACACGAACTGCCAGTCTTACCCCTGGCTGCAACACAACGGAACCCTTTGAGAAAGGAATTATAATTATGTGGGGTGCATGAATGGCACCTAGGAATGGATAAATGACTGGTTATAAAAATACAGAGAGCATGTGAGAGCTCCAGCAGATAAGAGGGAAGTTTTGCTGGTAAAAGAAAATAAACTGAAAAGAGGGAAGATGAAGTTCCTTTTCATGGAAGTTGATGTCATGATCAGCTACATCATAAGACACTAACTACTAGGGGCTGAGGTGAATCTGATGTCACTGCCCCTCATCACCCACAGCCAGGAGGATAGCAGATACATCTCAAGCTCTCAATGCTGCATGCAATGTTGGTTATATCATTGTGACATTTGATACAGGGCCAGATCCTCAGCTGGTGTAAATCAGCACAGCTCCACAACAGACAATGCAGCTACACCAAATTACAACAGCTGAGGATTTGGCCCCCAATGGTCTATTAGTTACAGATTGACGTGAGGCCCAAGAGAGCGGACGAAATCTGAATGCAACAAATACAGAGGACAGATTTTGAAAGTTTTACCACAAAATGGGTGTGTGTTGTGGTCTGTCTGGCAGTGAAAGGGAGATGGGAAATGCTGCAGAGACCAATGAGACACACAGCATTGCAATGATGGAACTAGGGGACCGTTTCTCTCTCTCAGTCTCTTCTTATCATTATTAGCAGTATTACAGTTACACTGAGAGGCCTGCACTGAGATCAGGGCTCCCCTGGGCTAGGCACTGTACTTACACAGAGCTAGAGACAGTCCCTGCCCCAAAGCGCTCGTAATCTAAACGGACAAAGTGTGGAGGGGAAACTGAGGCACAGAAAGGGGCAGTAGCTTGCTCGAGGTCACCCGGCCGGTCGGTAACTAAGCCAGGACCGGAACCCAGGGCCCTGACCCCCAATCCACTCCCCTATCCTCAGATTGGGGGACTGGGGCACAGGGAGCTTGAAGGGCAGATTTTTCATAAGTACTTTGCACCCATAACTTCAGCTGAAGCCAAAGGGAGCTGCAGCCTGAGTAACTCATCCCAGGTCACACAGGGACACAGACTGAATCCCAGCGCAGTGCCTTCACCAAAAAAATTCTTCCGCTTGGCATGAAAGTCAATGGGATTGTGCTTGTAAGTCACTTAGCCAATGGGAGTTAGGCACCTAGGTGCTTTTGAGAATCATACCAGGAGCCTGCCTGCATCTTTACGCATCTAAATACCTTTAAAGTTCTGGTCCACTGGCATTTTTTAAACTCCCACCCTGCAACCTTATTTCTACCTGCAAAACCCCTGAGAATTGCTCTGGAGCTGCAACAGGGCCCATGAGTTCATTTATCCAGAGCTATTTTCAACATGGTGATGAATGCAGTGTATTTTACCTTCTTTACTGTATGTGCATGCTAATAAATAAGGAATAATTTTTACAAATTAATATGCAATGCTAAGATTTCTTCACATCCAGAATCCGTAGGTATGGCATGTTCTTACTCACCTAACTGGGGGTTATTTTTAGAAACATTTTTATTGGATCTTTCCAGACTATATGAAATAAACCAGAAAAGAGCCAAGAGTTTTGTCACTTACTGTTTGTCACCAACAATGAAGAGCGAGATCAATATGTGACAGTCTTCAAATGTTTCCCAGTTAACGTGACCCCTCCCCCTGTTACTGCAGCCCTGCACAAATCCTGCCTTCCATTTGCCATCGGTCCCCATGGAAACTAGGCTGCTTACAGTGAGTGTGATCCAGTGCAAGAGGATACTCACAATCACACACCATGCCATGCCTCCTGCTTCATGAACCATTCTGTTTGCTTGTTGTTTATTTTGCAGGGGTGGGGGTGTAAAAAGAACACGTTTATTTTTGGAAAGCAAGTCAGACAATGACTCAATTACCTTGGCACTGTTTACAAATCCCTGATTAAAGGGTTCGTTCTCCTCCCCCACTGCAGATGTTCCAGAGTCCAGCCTCATTTCAGAATGTTTGTGTATTTGCAGGTGTGTTTGTGCACACACACACACAAGAACTATGAATCTGAGCTGTAGATTCACACGGCAAATTTTTAAAAAGTAGCTCTCACTCACCAGCCTTGCCCATGAATGTGTAACTCTCACCAAACCTGCAAGGAAGGCTACACAACCTCCCGGGTAAGCATATTCTGCAGCGTCGTACATTTTTGCTGCTTATATAAGAAACCCTCTTCTGGGTCTGGTTCTAACCCCTTAAATCCCAAGGTTCATTACAAGATCTCAAGTGGAGCTGTATTTTCTTCTTTTTTTAATATATAAAACTTAAAATATTTATGTTTTTGAAAGAAAAAAAAGGCTCTTAGATGTAGCTTTGCATATTCACTGGCCAATGGAAAAGCAGAGCTGACAATGCTAGCTGCATCCCTCTACATCTCTTATTAAACACTGAAATATCAGCCTAGTCAATTTCAGCAATTCGTTTCCTCTGCCACTTCTTCCCATCTTTGGTCAACCAAGTTCAGCAGACAGGCACCCAGGATTCAGATCTGACTTTGAAACTCCTGTAAAGAAAGGTGGGGGGGGGGGGAGGGAGGGGCAGGGAATGTGAACAGTCAGTTAGATGGACTTTGAGTCCCAGCTTTGCTGACTGAGTTCCAATACGATCAGCTCTGATGCTGAGAAATGAAGGAAGGTCAGAATAACATGGCCCGCTAAGCCGCACCTCAAGGGCTGCTATTCAGTGAGTTATTTAAAGCATAATTTGGGGATGGATTGGCTGTGTGTTATACTCTGGAACGCTTTCAGTAGCTGTAATATAAATTTATTGTTTGGTTCACTCTTGTTTTATATGACTCTTGTCTTACAGCTGCTCTCCAGAAGCCTAATATGCTGGGTAATTTTGGGGTGCGATCATCTTTCCATAACCAATCTGTCCCAAAAGGGCATGTCTTTCCTTTATAAAACATTTTTGAAAGTGTGCCAGGTTCATGAAGTGTTTTTTGTTGCCTTGGATACAGCAGTTCACTAGCAAACCCTTTGTGTTGAAAGGATAAGGGGAAAGTATCATCATTAACCAAAGATAACAGGAATGTTAAAAGGGATACAGAATACAGGAATAGGTGTTGGCTAGGTAAAACATAGGTATAAGTTAAGGCAATAATGCAAAGAATCTACAAGCCTCAAGGCCTGTAAGACAACAGCTTAGTTAAACTAATCAAGGCCTAAGGCCCCAAAAGCCTTAGCATAAGTAGCTAATCAGGAGTAAACCCTAGATTATAAAATATCACAAGAATAGAATGCTGTAATAGACAGGTGTGTTTATTGCTGAAAGAATGGATGTGTCTTGAATCACTGTAGTTGACTGGCTGAGAAATGGTTTAGAACAACATTTGCCGGTGCTATTCACTTATGACAAAGATCTTTTAAATAGAAACATCTCCATCTGCACTGATTTCATAGCCATGGACAGAGAATCATAGAAGATTAGGGTTGGAAGAGACCTCAGGAGGTCATCTAGCCCAACCCCCTGCATCATCTGTATTAGGGCAGACCTGCATAATGCTTGAACTTTCTAAAATCTTTTACCCCTTACTGCTGTAATATCCATACTGCACACTGATCCAAGCCCCAGATAAACGCTTGCTTCAGTTTAGTTGCCTGCTTGCTATAAATAGAAGGGACTCCTACATGAAGCAATGTGCCAGACTTATTCTGGGGTCAGATTTGGTCCAGATGAGCTTGGTGCTGGACTGGAGGAATTGGGGGGAAAAGGTAATTGTTGAGAACCCCTTATCTTATCACTAATTCTGTGCTGGCTTGGTAGTTTATCTTAGAACAGACCCTTCTAGAGCACCATCCCCCATCAATCCCATCTAAAAGAGGACACAGCCCCAAGAATTTCTTCAAATGAGCGAGTAAAATCTGTTCCAGACCAATTATAAAAATGAAGTTTTTATTTTGGGTAAATCCAAACTGCCAACCCTATTCTGTCTTACACATCTGCACTTCACTATAGGAGATGAAGAATTCTATATTCATCTGCTGAGTCACTTAGCCTCAAAGAAAATGGTATAAGAATGAACAATGAATAGAGGAAATAGAATAATCAAAGCAATTTCCCATAGAAATTGGTCAGATGAACATCTCTAATTGGCATTCTATTATTACATTTGTAACATACTTTCCTATGAATTTAATAGTAGGTTTCCTCTCTTATTAAATGCCCATGAAGAACTGTGAGATGTTTCCAGATTTAAATAATTATGAGTAAGTGATAAGACACTATATTTAGAAGAAGCGATAGGAATATTAATTTGTGAAACAGCAGAAGGTCCCTTTTAAAAAAAAAAAAAACTGTCCAAGTCCTGCAAGGCCTGTGAGTGATACTGTGATCTTCATGCAGGCATCCTCACTTTTTGCCAAAATGAAAGTGACAGGGACCTCCTGCTCAATAATTCATGCTTTTTTCAAAGCTCTAGAAAGCTTTGGGAGTATTTGAAAATTCCACTGGGTCTTGACACTAAAAAGGTATAATGCTACTTGCCCCTTTGGTGCCCAGATGTGGTAATGAACCATTAGAAGCCTTCTAGGCCCAAACTACTAACTGTAATAAACTTCCGACAGGGTTACTTCAGCCAAAATAATAGGAGGATTTAAAGGTCCCAAGTCTCCCTCCTCTCTGGGGGATGTGGAAGGAATTGCAGGTAGCAGCCATTTTCTCTCACACCTTACGTCCCTTTGATGTTCTGTACAATATTTTCCTCCATCCTGATGTCCTTTGGCCCAGTTCCCTGTTTTGCCAGTATGTCAGAGCTGCTCTTGTGAACAAATGAAGCCCTTGAGTTTGAATAACTCTGAGAAGTACTTTTGTCAAACACAATCTTGGCACAAAGTAGGATTTTTCCAACTTCTCCAAACTTTAATCTGAGTTCCATTCAAACCCTTCCATCTCTTTGCTTGGTTTTCTTCTCGCTAGTCGAAGACATAAAAGGATCGGGAAGAGTTACCAGCTAGTGAGTTTTCAGCTGAATGTTGGAAATTCTTTACCCAGATCTTAAGCACTGGCTGAGGAAATTCCAAAGCTCTGCAGTGGAAACATTCTGCATTAGGTTTCTTGTACAGTCCAAGAGGCTAGGTGACAGATTCTCTCTCTCCCCCACTCTCTCTCTCAAATTTTCATCAGAGCAGGTTGGGAGGAAGAATTCAGAAAAACAACACTGGGATACAGAGGAAATCATCCTTCTACAAGGACCAATCCTCTAAGATTTGAAGAGGACACCTTGCTAATTGCAGAGGATTAAAAATATGCAACTGGTGATTGAAGAGCTGAATAAAGTATGAGAAGTGGATACAAAATAAAAATGTGAGGTTACATACGTAATTGTGCAGAAGGCAACCTTGCTGATGTTGCCAGAATGAGAGACCGCTTCTTTGGCGGATCTCAGTTTACCATCCAATTTATTTCAAATTACATCCATGAGGCTATTCTGGTATGCAAATGATTTGCTTTAGCCTTTGCTGTCTGAACAATAAAAAAAAAAAGTCTACTGAAAATAACCCTTGCCTCTGAAAGTAGTGCTGGGTGGTAGCCTCTGGGTGGGATGGGTGGTAAAGCTGTTCTAGATTTTCCCCATGTAGGACCAGACTCAGGAAGACTGGCACCGGCAGGGAGAGGGTAAATGACAGCTCTCTGCGTCAGAGAGCAGGGGCTAATCCCAGCACAAGACTACAGCTGTTGTTCCTCTGGGATTCTGCTGGTAAAGACAGGCAGCTCTGTCTTCTGGCAGATAGAGCTCTGCTTATACAGCTCCTGTCTGCATAATAGCTGAGTGCCACACAAACCCTAAGCCTCACAGTGCCACTGTGGGTCCAGGACATATCATCCAGCTTTACAGATGGAGAACTGAGGCACAAGACATTATGCGGCTCCCCCACAGTCACACAAGGGCTCTGCGGCAGAAGCTGGAACTGAACAGAGATCTCCTCAATCCCAGTCACTTTAGCCATGAGATCACCCATCCTCGCTTACTAGGAGGTCCTATGGGGAAGTCACTGCTAAATCAACCAGCTGCCTTGCAGTGACCTCTGTGCCACACCGCTCGGTTTTCTGAGCTGAGCATTGGTCACTACAGGAAACAAAGGGTAGGAATAAATGCTCAGTTTTCAGAATGGAGAGAGGTAAGTAACGGGGTCCTCCAAGGATCTGTGCTGGGACCAGGGCTATTCAACATATTAATAAATGATCTGGAAAAGGGGTAAACAGGGAGGTGGCTAAGTTTGCAGATGATACAAAACTACTTAAGATAGTTAAGTCCAAAGCAGACTGTGAAGAGTACAAAGGGATCTCACTAAGCTAGGCGACTGGACAACGATAGGACAGATGAAATACAATGATGATAAATGCAAAGTAATGCACATTGGAAATCATAATCCCAATTATACATACAAAAAATGATGGGGTCTAAATTAGCTGTTACCAGTCAAGAAAGATCTTGGAGTCACTGTGGATAGTTCTCTGAAAACATCTGCTTGATGTGCACAAAAAAGTGAACAGAATGTTAGGAACCGTTAGGAAAGGGATTGTTAATAAGACCCTAAATATCATCATGCCACTCTATAAATCTCTGGTATGCCAACACCTTGAATATTGCATGCAGTTCTGGTTGCTCCATCTCAAAAAAGATTTATTAGAAATGAAAAAGGTACAGAGAAGGGCAACAAAAATGATTAAGGGTATGGAACAGCTTCTGTATGAGGAGTGACTAAGATGACCAGGACTCTCCAGTTTGGAAGAGAGACAACTGAAGGGGGATATGATAGAGGTCTATAAACTTATGGATGTTGTGGAGAAAGTAAATAAGGAAGTGTTATTTAACAGTCACATAATATAAGAACTAGGGATCACCCAATGAAATTAATAGGCATCAGGTTTAAATAGCCATTAATGACTATCAGCCAAAATTGTCAGGGATGCAACCTCATGCTCTGGGTATCCCTAAGCCTCTGACGGTCAGATGCTGGGATTGGACAACAGGGGATGGATCACGTGATGATTGCCCTGTTCTATTCATTCCCTTTGAAGCATCTGGCACTGGCCACTGTCGGAAGGTATACCATTGGTCTAACCCAGTATTGCTGTTTTTACGTTCTTACAGCTACCCTTTGGCATCACAGATGTCACAATTCTTTTGTGCTCCTACACCTCCCCTTCCCACTGGATTATCAGCGACTGGCGATATAGGCCAGGGCTCATGCTAATATAGGGCTTGTCTACCCTGGCACTTTACCGTGCTGCAACTTTCTTGCCCAGGGGTGTGAAAAAACACCCCCCTGAGCGCTGCAAGTTTCAGCGCTGTGAAGTGCCAGGGTAGACCGTGCCCCAGCGCTGGGCGCTGTTCTCCTCGTGGAGGTGGGTTTTTTTATAGCGCTGGGAGACCTCTCACTACACAAGCCACGTTACAGCGCTGCTGCCTTCCGCTTTAACACGGCTAGTGAAGACGTGCCCCTAACGTAATGGACTTCATGCAAACCAGGTCAACCTTGGGTGTGTCAGGTTCCTCAGGCAGAAAATCCTACAGCAATGCAGTGACTATGCTAAGCTAAGCAAGTCTAAACTAGTGACTGGAGAATGAGAACGTGCAACAAATGGATGTTAGGCTCGGCCAATGGATTTAGCCTAAATTTATGGAATATAAAAAAATTACCCTAATTTGGGGGCCATTCAAACACATAATGAATAAATAAGATCACAGGAAACATGATTCACACTAGGCACCTTGGAAGGGCTCACATCAGCTGTGGGCATTTTAGGGGGGAAAGGCTGGGCTTGCTCTTTGAGGGAAAAAAAAACAAAGCTCAGAAATTACCTCTCACTGCTGGTTTGGCCTGGCCCTGATTTATCCTCCTGAAAACTTCTGAGTCCCCTTAAGCCACCTGAAATGTCTCAGAAACTAAGGACACCTTTTATATCCTGCATGCTGGAGTAATATTGAATACTTGTGCTTGGAACAGTTCCCGAAGCTCAAAGTATATTGAGAGATTAGTTCATTACTCTACTCTTTGGAACTCTGTACCTTTATAATTTTATTTTAATAATTTATACAAATTGGCAGAGCAGATCCCCTTCAAGTCTTGGAAAGTTGGCTAACAGGCAATTGCTTTACACCATAGAACAAACATATTCACTTGGAATCCCATGACAGACTCAATGTCCTTCCTGTAGTGAGTGCACAAGAGAAGCTCCAAACTCAATGCCTTTAAGCTGGACTGGTGGTGGCATCTGTACAAGGACTGGAAGTTGTTGGCACGTCAGCTCGGTGGGTTACTGCTGTCCATTTGCTTTTCACATGAAAGGATGAATCTTTCAGTCTGAAGGAGCGGATGGACAGGCAAAGTGGCCTCATAGCTGTTCCCTGGCTTGTCTCAAATACAGAATATTTCAGTGTTTAAGGAGAGAGAACGTTTCAACAGGGTTATGTGACCGAGTCCAGACCCCCATTTCAGCCCTAATCTCATGCAATGGCTTTTGTTTTAGTTTTGAAAAACTTCTTCCTGAATCCACACAAGGCTCTCAGTTCTCACACTGGGTATTTCCTTTCTTCTTTAAAGAAAGTCATAAAATCTACTCAATAGCTGCTTTTGCTTTCTGGCAAAACAATGCTACTCTGTTGGTCAGGTTCCATAATTTTGTCCTGCAGCCTGCCATCCCCTGTGCATCACATCTGTACTCTGTGTCCTATGAATATTAAGGAACCTGCCTGGGATTAGGAACTTTTCTTTGCATTATCTATTGTTTTTAATTTTTGGCCTTTTCCCCCTGCCGAGCTGAAGACACAGATACTGTTTTATTAAGGAGGGATGATATATTTATTCAGAAGGATACTGCAGACCATCTAAGTCACTTAAAGTGTCAAATATTCTTTATAAATTAAAGCACAGACTGCACAGGGCAAAATGCAGACCAGGGTAAATTATGAGAAGTGAAAGTTATGAGTATAAAACACTCAAGCTGTGCTGTAAATTTACACAGCACTTTAGAGAACAGAGATAAGAAACATTCCCTGCCCAAGGAGCTTACAATCTAAAGATGAGATAAATATAAAGCAAGTCATAGGCTAACAGCTCAGGAGAGGGATGGTCTGATGGATACAAATGAAGGAAGGAGGGATTTTCTACAGAGGTGTGACTTCAAGTGAGTACTGACTGGAGAAGTGGAAGTTGTTTAGTAGATGAGGTCAATGGGAGTATTCCATTCCTTTTAATTGTTGTAATATGCTAACCTCCAAACAACCATCGTTACACAAATTCCTCAAACCCAGTTTACCTGGCAGGATTGTCACACTCCTCAGAGCTAGAACTGAAATGCACAAAATCAGCTCAAGTGTCCGGCATCAAAGCATAGCTGGTTTCCTAGAAACCATGATGGTCTGAAAGCAGATTTACACCTGGGTGGAGCCATGAGCATGCATCAGGTTACCATGCGTCTCGTGAGCCAGACCAAATCAACCACCACTAATAAAATCTCAGTGAAAGCAGAGATTGAAGTAGAAAACACAGCACAAGATTCTCCATGCAGCTGAAGAAGTGGTTTTTTACCCACGAAAGCTTATGCCCCAAAAAATCGGTTATTCTTTAAGGTGCCCCCGGACTCCTTGTTGTCTGTGGATACAACTTAACATGGCTACCCCCTGATACTTAGCACAAGATTCATTGTCTGTATTTTCAGCTAATTTCATTCTTTGTTTGAATTTTCTCACAGCTCTGCATGCTGGTTTTGGCTAAGCAGAGAAGCATAAGTGCCAAATATACCACCTCTTCCCAAAGTATTTGTGACCTATCTGAAAACAGGACATGCTCAAAACTTGTGAGAAAGCCTGTTCTCATCAGACTTCCATGCCAAAGAGTGATATCCAGAATGCTTTGTCACAACAAAGCTCTAGAGGAACAGGTAAACAAAGAACAAACATTGCATTTCAGGTTCAAAGAATGCAGTCAAACTGATCTATATTCAGCTCTGCCTCTCTCTCCAGGTACCTACCAATATCTTTGTGTCTATGTTTGTAAATCACTTTGGGATCCTTGGATGAAAGGCATTATGGGAGTGCATAGTGTTTTTCTTATATTTACATCTATCACCCACACCAGACAGACAGACAAGTACTAATAGGAAAAGTACTCACTTGGTCTGATGTTTGGAGCCTTTCAGATGAGCGTGATACTGTTCTATTGAGTTTAGAGTGACATTACAGATGTTACAAGTGTAACTACGCTTCAGACCTGTGAACAAAACCCAACATGGTTAGTTGCTATGTTAACAACAACAGAAACCAATAGTTATTAGAAAAAAGCTGTGCATTTTTGTGACCTAAAATGGGAGATACAGCAAACAAGGCTGACCGAGAAGAGAAATCTGTTGTAGAAGAGGCCTGGCTCATTTAAGAATAATCTCTTTTGTAAGTTCTAATACAGGAAGAGCTCTCTCTTGTCCTGCCAACAACTAACCACTTGGGTGGGAAAACACAACAATACCCAAGAAATAATGCATATATGCTCAACTGAACTAAGGATTTATGCCCCAGTTTTTTCCGTTGCAATTTGCTATTCTTCTTTCACTCTGCCTGTCTGTACTCTGTGCACAGTGTCTTAGACAGCCATCACCATTCTATACATGGCTTGATCATCATCTTTATATAAATGGCCTGATCTTTTAATTGCTAAATACTTCCTAATGCAGATGAAGCCAGAGAGAACATGGAACAGAGGGAGAAAAGAATCCTTTTCCTTTCAGACTGTTAGATTAACTACTGCTGGCTCTATGGCCTACCATGTTTTGAATCAAAATGGCAGCTGGATAATATAAGCAAGTATGAAATTCACCCCAAAAAGAATAAGGTTGAAAATAAGAAGGATGGTTTTAAAAAATCCAGCATAATTCTCATTAATTAGAATACACTCAACCCATACATGTCTCTTACCATTTCCAATTTCTTCTCAACAAAACAATTCCCTCCCTGCCAGCTTATGTTCTTATATAATGTCCAGCATTCTGGACTGTAAACAGCAGTGGAGTCTGAGCAATAAGGGAGATCATCACTGCAGCCCATGAAGTAGAGTAAATACCAGTCTCCTGTCTATTACTATTATTAGACTAGCCATCTCCCTCCCCCATGATTATGCCACAAAAGTGACTGTATGTTAACTGGTGGGTATGAGAAGTTCCGCCTCTCTCTCTTTTGCTCTCTCATTTTGTTTGGTAGTTGGCACAGTTCAGCGTGACTCATTATTATTATAGCGACAGACAAAATGTTCAGAAGAGCTCAACACACACAATCAGGGACAGATCTTCCAAAGGGACCAGCTATCCCATAACCGACCAGATTCGTGGGGTGCAGGTTGACTACTGAGCCCCTTTGAAAATCTGCCCCACATTGGGTGAGCTGATTACTTGAGTATTGGATCCATGTTGCAGGGTGGCCTATCAAAACCAGAGCTATGCGCTAAGATACATTTATAGTTGGTTGAAATATCTGTCTAGGGCTCTTGATGATGGTGTTCTACTCTTCCACACAAAGCAGTTCCTGACATACTAATTTTAGCTTTCCTGTTCACTGTTGCAATAACAAACAGTAATTGCTATTTATATAGGTGCTACCTGGCTGCCGGTCAACTGAATACCCCTGAACAAGAAACAACATCTCAGTGGGCTCACCAGGGTAAATGTTTTCATGTAGCATGTGTTTTTAAAAAAAACAACACTAACTGATGCCTTTTGCTTTCCATTGTATTGTTTATTCAATTGTTACAGTTAAATGGGGTTTCTTAAGTAAACGTTTAGCATTTTCTCATGATGTAAAACTCCGCAAGTGCAGCAGATCAGTTAAATGAGCAAGTAAAGGCAAGAGGAGATAATGCATAGGAATGTGCCACTGTATACATGCTGCCACTTCACTGAACTAACTGCTCATCTTTTAAAATACAGCACTCATTATGGTCTGTATTTCCTCCTGTAACAAAGTTGTTCCTCTTCAGGGCACGTGCTTAGCTTAAACTGCACTGTTTACCTAATTCACATTTCTGCCTCCAGGTTTAGACTGCAGAGCAGGGAACAGGCAATTAAACAGACAGATATACATTTTCAAAAATAGGAAATGCACAAAGATTTATGAGCAAAATTGCAAAGAGAATTTCTCTGCATCTTCATGTGAAAGTCTCCGACCTAAAGAACTAACTAAAATCCAGGAAGTCAACATGTGGCCTGGCCTGGCTGTTCGAAGTGGGCTAAATTGCAATTTGGGCATATAAAATTCCTCTGAGGTCTCAGATGCTCACCATAGAGAAGACGAACTTATTTATTCAAAGAGTACATGCACACACTCCTGTGAGTATGCACAATTTCATAAACGTTATGATGCAAAGTGCAATGCAAAGAGGAGAAAGGTAATAAGGGATGTGCTCTACAGTTACATCTTACTGCAATTTATTTCTGAAGACATGTCTGACAGTAAATAACTTGTCAACTAATGTACAATACAAACACAAACAGGCAGGTTCAGAAGGTGGAGGCTCATCTATGCACCCCATAAAAGGTTACTTCACTGTGAAAAATTGAAATAGCTGTAAGGTTAATATAGAAATTTAATCCTGCAACAGCATCTTGATATTTTGAGTGGCAGGCTACTGCGGATTCCCTTCCAATACTGTCCTTTCCAGTCAATATTGTTCCAAGTTGTCTTCTAAAGTTAATGGGCTCAAATGGTTCATGAGTAACATGTAAGCTTCCAGAGCTGTTTAAGGAAAATAGATAATGAGTAGGAACAAAGCTTGAAAACCAGAGCCATCCTGTATCTTCTTGGAGATCCCAGAGTAACCTGTACCCAAAGCTTTGCTCTGAAAGTGAATTTATTTTATTTTTTTGGCCTGGTAAAAATCTCTGTTGCCAAAAATCATTATTTAATTATTTAATTTGGAGAGGGTGCTCACTGCTGTGCAATACATAGAAATAAAGACTGCCCCTGCCCTGAAAAGCTGAAAATCTTCAAATAGGCCCCTAGAAGACAAATTGCACTGGTAAGTTGAGAGGTGGTGATAAAATACACTTTCCTAGAATAGCATCATGCTGTCTGTGGTCTTTCCAGAGTGCCCTACATTAAATTTTTTATTTGCAACAGAATGGAAAACCTGTGCTTTGTATTCCAAACCCCATGTATTCAGACATAGTGTCTTGGAGTGCTCCTCCTTTGCCTGGAGAAGATGTTAGGCTGCTTAGTGCATAGCAGATCAAGTAGTTATTAACGTACTAATGTTCTCATTTCGTCTGATTGGACAGGTTTTCATCCCAAAACATTCTTTAATGATTTTCTACAACCATGGAATAAAACGATATTGTTGGAGAAGTTTCAGAGCAGCAGCCGTGTTAGTCTATATTCGCAAAAGAAAAGGAGGACTTGTGGCACCTTAGAGACTAACAAAAGCTTATGCTCAAATAAATGTGTTAGTCTCTAAGGTGCCACAAGTCCTCCTTTTCTATTGTTGGAGAAGTTTCCTTAGATCTGCAGAAGGTTACTGACCATGTAGAGCTCAATTAATTTTTGGTCTTTTTCTGTTTTCATAAATGAGTGATCTGGGTCAGGAAATAGGGGGTTAACTTGGCTCATAATTTTTTTTCATGACAGAAACCAAAAGGTTATGTTATAGAATAAGCATAAGCACGGCAATAACTCTTTGCACCTACAGAATACCTTTCACTGGAGGATTTCAAAGCACTTCAACAAACATTATCTATGCCTCACAACACCCCTTAGTACACCTGTTTTACACCTGGATAAGCTGAGACACAGAGCGGTTGCGTGGCTTGTCACAGAACACATCATTGGTAAAACCAGGACGAGAACCCAGAAGTCCGAACTCCCAGTTCTGTGCTCTACTACTCAACAATGTCTCCTTGTAGCAGAATGAGGAAGCTCTTGCAGCTGATCATCATTGTGGGCACATCCCCAAGGATGAAACTGGGCTACCTTTCATTCTCTCTATGAATATCCCTTGTAGGCAACATTATCCTTGGAAAGTGCTAATGCACATGAATAGGCAGTCGCCTGTGAGAGTGGCAATTCAGTTGCAACTATTCAAGTTGACGTGGACAAAAAGACTTGGATAAATTGCAATCCAGGTTTTGTTTAAAGGCTTACTGAATATGCCACCACCGAGGATAGGCCATTTAGGATACAAGGGAGATATCACATAAAGCTTCAAGTTGCAACAGTAACGAATGAGACCGCACAAAGCACAGACATGTACGTGTCTGAATAATAATTAAAGCATCCTGGGCCCATCCATAAGAAAGCTGAAGAGCGCCGCTGTTCTGCCCCATCCGTCGTGGTGCAGTGTTTCACAGCGGCCCTTGCTGGAATGGTTTAGGTACAGCGGTGGGCAGAGCGAGTAAAAGAACGCGGCACAGCCCCAGGTCTAGAGACAAGGGAGTGGGGAGAAGACTGGATCCCTTGCTGCCGGGCCACAGAATGCTGCCAACCATGGGCTTGATCCTGTTCCCATGGAAGTCAGAGTAGAACTGTGAGCACACTGCTCAGGACAGGCAGGAGAAGCTCAGGTGAGGAAAAGGGCAGGATGATTGGCAGCAGCCCTTTTACATCAGCCTAATTGGCTACGGCCTGGCCCTCTCCGCCCTCCCTCACTATAAAGAGACAAAGCGGCGGCCAGATTCCTTCACTATCTCTGGGGTCTGGCTACTGTCCACCCTTGCAGCCAGAAGGAAGACTGGAGACAGGAGCCCAGTAAGGAGAGATTCATGCTCCTATAGTAATGCTGACCACTGCCCAGCGGCAAGAAGGAATTTCTCACCCCTCTTTGGCCTACAGTGCTGAGGTGCTTTTCCCTTAAAGCCTGGGACTGCTCTGAATAGTTACTGGGTAATAATGGCACCTTCTTACTCAACAGATCTGCTCCCTCTGCATAGAGTCCAGTCTGACTCAGGTGCTCAGTCAACATAGGTAGGAGACTGAGCTGGATCCTGCTCCCTCTTGTGCATCGATGTCAAAAATATTGTTTCCTACGGTATAAGCAGTTTCAACCTGTGCAAAGCTTCTGAAGGAAACTGGGCCACTCAGGTGTTGCTGTAAAGGAATCACACGCAGGAGTATTGGCAAGAAAGTGCTCTTTACTTCATGGTACCAGTCAGTTGGCATTGGTCAAGTTTACAGCCCTTTTACATGGCAAGGGTCAGTATCCCCCGACTCTTAGTGGCTACTCTTACAGTCACTGAGATTATAATTTGGCTAACAGAGCCCTTATTACTGATTTATGAGAAGGAAAGGACTCGACTTGCTTTCAGCTCCTACACAGGGCTAAAAAGAAAAAACTTTCAGTTTGTATGAAAGGAGCAAATTAGGCATGGAGACGATGAGACACAATATAATTCTTAACATGCCTGTGTCCCAGAAGGAAGGTTCCTTTCTCTTTAAAAAGTACACACAACTCGACTCCATTATTCTTCTCTTTGGAAAAACAGCAGGCAGGTTTCAAAAAGGCATTACAGAAAGTCACTTATGTGAGTCATTTAACATATTTTCATTGAAAAGGCAGGGAGGAACTGATTATTATATTAAATGCTTGTATCCCTTGTGGACATCCTTGAAAAGGAGATGGTAATCCTAAAGCTCTTTTTCCTATAAGAAAAATTCTACGTAAATGAAATACTTAACTACAGATCCTCATGCTTACAATTTCCCTATTTTGTGGCCTCCTTTAGTATTCTGTGTGTAAGAGGGGCTTTTTCTAGGATTAATCTCTCCCCTCCCTTTAAAAATACTGTATATTTTAAGGTTTCAGAGTAGCAGCCGTGTTAGTCTGTATCCGCAAAAAGAAAAGGAGGACTTGTATATTTTAACCATCTAATAATTTCCCTGGTATCTCAGACTGTATTATCATTGATGGTCTTATTATATTATACAATGGTCTTATAGCAAACTGCTAATGCTACAGTAACGTCACTTATATTCCTCAAACAAGAAAATGAAATTGCAGAGTTCGGAAAGGCTCTGTGGTTGGATTTCTGTTTTGCAGCGATTCACTTGTGTGAAGGTCTGAATAGAACATTTTAAGCTTAATTGAAGAGCTCTGTTTTGAAATGCCAGAGTTGTGGAATTTTTAGCTATGGACTGCTGAACTTTGTAAACCCTGTAATAGTCTCTCTGGACTTTCCACACTATTTTTTCCCCAAAGACATAGAATCATAGAATCATAGAATATCAGGGTTGGAAGGGACCCCTGAAGGTCATCTAGTCCAACCCCCTGCTCGAAGCAGGACCAATTCCTAGTTAAATCATCCCAGCCAGGGCTTTGTCAAGCCTGACCTTAAAAACCTCTAAGGAAGGAGATTCTACCACCTCCCTAGGTAACGCATTCCAGTGTTTCACCACCCTCTTAGTGAAAAAGTTTTTCCTAATATCCAATCTAAACCTCCCCCACTGCAACTTGAGACCCTTACCCCTTTCAGGTAGTTGAAAGCAGCTATCAAATCCCCCCTCATTCTTCTCTTCTGCAGGCTAAACAATCCCAGCTCCCTCAGCCTCTCCTCATAAGTCATGTGTTCTAGACCCCTAATCATTTTTGTTGCCCTTCGCTGGACTCTCTCCAATTTATCCACATCCTTCTTGAAGTGTGGGGCCCAAAACTGGACACAGTACTCCAGATGAGGCCTCACCAATGTCGAATAGAGGGGAACGATCACGTCCCTCGATCTGCTCGCTATGCCCCTACTTATACATCCCAAAATGCCATTGGCCTTCTTGGCAACAAGGGCACACTGCTGACTCATATCCAGCTTCTCGTCCACTGTCACCCCTAGGTCCTTTTCCGCAGAACTGCTGCCTAGCCATTCGGTCCCTAGTCTGTAGCGGTGCATTGGATTCTTCCATCCTAAGTGCAGGACCCTGCACTTATCCTTATTGAACCTCATCAGATTTCTTTTGGCCCAATCCTCCAATTTGTCTAGGTCCTTCTGTATCCTATCCCTCCCCTCCAGCGTATCTACCACTCCTCCCAGTTTAGTATCATCCGCAAATTTGCTGAGAGTGCAATCCACACCATCCTCCAGACCATTTATGAAGATATTGAACAAAACTGGCCCCAGGACCGACCCTTGGGGCACTCCACTTGATACCGGCTGCCAACTAGACATGGAGCCATTGATCACTACCCGTTGAGCCCGACAATCTAGCCAGCTTTCTACCCACCTTATAGTGCATTCATCCAGCCCATACTTCCTTAACTTGCTGACAAGAATACTGTGGGAGACCGTGTCAAAAGCTTTGCTAAAGTCAAGAAACAATACATCCACTGCTTTCCCTTCATCCACAGAACCAGTAATCTCATCATAAAAGGCAATTAGATTAGTCAGGCATGACCTTCCCTTGGTGAATCCATGCTGACTGTTCCTGATCACTTTCCTCTCATGCAAGTGCTTCAGGATTGATTCTTTGAGGACCTGCTCCATGGTTTTTGCAGGGACTGAGGTGAGGCTGACTGGCCTGTAGTTCCCAGGATCCTCCTTCTTCCCTTTTTTAAAGATTGGCACTACATTAGCCTTTTTCCAGTCATCTGGGACTTCCCCGGTTCGCCACGAGTTTTCAAAGATAATGGACAATGGCTCTGCAATCACAGCCGCCAATTCCTTCAGCACTCTCGGATGCAACTCGTCCGGCCCCATGGACTTGTGCACGTCCAGCTTTTCTAAATAGTCCCTAACCACCTCTATCTCCACAGAGGGCTGGCCATCTCTTCCCCATTTTGTGATGCCCAGCGTAGCAGTCTGGGAGCTGACCTTGTTAGTGAAGACAGAGGCAAAAAAAGCATTGAGTACATTAGCTTTTTCCACATCCTCCGTCACTAGGTTGCCTCCCTCATTCAGTAAGGGGCCCACACTGTCCTTGGCTTTCTTCTTGTTGCCAACATACCTGAAGAAACCCTTCTTGTTACTCTTGACATCTCTCGCTAGCTGCAGCTCCAGGTGCGATTTGGCCCTCCTGATATCATTCCTACATGCCCGAGCAATATTTTTATACTCTTCCCTGGTCATATGTCCAACCTTCCACTTCTTGTAAGCTTCTTTTTTATGTTTAAGATCCGCTAGGATTTCACCATTAAGCCAAGCTGGTCGCCTGCCATATTTACTATTCTTTCGACTCATTGGGATGGTTTGTCCCTGTAACCTCAACAGGGATTCCTTGAAATACAGCCAGCTCTCCTGGACTCCTTTCCCCTTCAAGTTAGTCCCCCAGGGGATCCTGGCCATCCGTTCCCTGAGGGAGTCGAAGTCTGCTTTCCTGAAGTCCAGGGTCCGTATCCTGCTGCTTACCTTTCTTCCCTACGTCAGGATCCTGAACTCAACCAACTCATGGTCACTGCCTCCCAGATTCCCATCCACTTTTGCTTCCCCCACTAATTCTACCCAGTTTGTGAGCAGCAGGTCAAGAAAAGCGCCCCCCCCTACTTGGCTCCTCTAGCACTTGCGCCAGGAAATTGTCCCCTACGCTTTCCAAAAACTTCCTGGATTGTCTATGCACAGCTGTATTGCTCTCCCAGCAGATATCAGGAAAATTAAAGTCACCCATGAGAATCAGGGCATGCGATCTAGTAGCTTCCGTGAGCTGCCGGAAGAAAGCCTCATCTACCTCATCCCCCTGGTCCGGTGGTCTATAGCAGACTCCCACCACTACATCACTCTTGTTGCACACACTTCTAAACTTAATCCAGAGACACTCAGGTTTTTCTACAGTTTCGTACCGGAGCTCTGAGCAGTCATACTGCTCCCTTACATACAGTGCTACTCCCCCACCTTTTCTGCCCTGCCTGTCCTTCCTGAGCAGTTTATAACCATCCATGACAGTACTCCAGTCATGTGAGTTATCCCACCAAGTCTCTATTATTCCAATCACGTAGGTATACAAGTATGCACTTCAAATATTTAAAACTATACAAAATAATTTTTAAAAGTTGCAGTAATTCAGTCAGAATATGTAATATATGGCACCCTTAAATTTGATCTATTTATGTCTAATATATAATTATATAGGGCTTCCCCCCCACTCTGCAGTGAGCCCTATAAAATCACCAGTTCTAACAAAAAAATTCATTTTTGTCTATTACATGTTCATAACAATGTTCCGATTTTCTCTAGTATTTATTATTTTATTGATATGGCTTCTAGTCACTGTGATATCTAGGGATGATGTTGGTAGACATACAACTGAGAGTATTATTTCAGATTAGAAAACAAGTAGTAGTAGGGATAAGAATCGGAATATTCCAAACGTTAACAGAATTTACTGAACACATGGCTATTTCTTATGGGATTTTAAATTGGTCATGATTTCACTTGGAAATGGGTCAATTTTTGTGCAAAAAATAGTCTCAAAATATGGCTATCTGGCAAAACAGGCCCATTTTTGAATTTGGAATAAAATGCAAACTCAAATGTCAAGTACTTGAATCATCTCTAATTTCAACACTGGAATGATATGGGAGTATGAATTTGGCAGGTTGGCTTTGGATTTTACTCAGGATATGAAAAACAGAGTGGAAATGAAAAGTCCACCACAGAATCAGATTGAATGAATGCTGAGAAATAAGGCTATTTTTGCTCCCAAGTGGACAACAAATCAAGGTAGAAGATTTTACTGATTCAACTTTCTATCCTGAACTTCAAAAGTTAAAAATTTCTGCCATGTGTGATAATTTAGACTTAATGTTTTGCTATTTTTCTCAAGTAGCTTTTCTCCTCTTATTTCTGTCTATATAAAATTAATAACACGTTAAGATCTTCTCTACAAATATTTAAAGGATATTTCATTAGAAATTCATGGTATTTTTAAAAACACTCAGATGACACTGATACTGCCAAATGATCACTGCAGTTCTCAACCAGGGTTCCGAGTTTAGCTACATGGGGCCCACTGTGGTGTGGGGCCCTGAGCAATTGCCCTGCTTGCTGCCCCTTAATGCCAGCCCTTGTTTTTATAAGCAGAAAAACAGTTGTGGCAGAAGTTTGCTCCCAGCACAATAGCAAAACCAAGCAATGTTCTGCATTTATAGCGCAACACTCCCTCCAGAGCTATTAGTATCTATTTCTCCACATCACTGCCAATGGAAGCAAAGAGACCAACATAGCCTTGTGTCAGTGACGGGGGAACAACAAGATTGAATAGTCCCTGCTGACACCAAATGCTCTTTGTTAATCTGTATCCACAAAAAGAACAGGAGGGCTTGTGGCACCTTAGAGATTAACCAATTTATTTGAGCATAAGCTTTCATGAGCTACAGCAATGCATCCGAAGAAGTGAGCTGTAGCTCACGAAAGCTTATGCTCAAATAAATTTGTTAGCTTCTAAGGTGCCACAAGTCCTCCTGTTCTTTTAGCATATACTAACAGTCTTACTGAATTGTAATTACTTGTGTAGGTGAAAGCATTGCCAGCAATTACAGCTCTTAACTTGGGACACAAAGCTTTTTTCCCCCAGAAGGAAAAGTCCTGTGTCAAAGTTATAGAGTATGATTAATAGCAGAATCCTGTCCTACACATCAGTCAACCAACATGCAGAAGTTTCCAAAGTCCTAAGGCATTCTTAATTTACCTAGGTCATCTCATCCTATGCTGAGATTTACAGCTGGGGTGTCATGTTTTCCTCCTGCTAGAATGTTTGATTGTAGAAAGAGTATATTGGTTTATATTAATATACATATTCATTTCAGCATTATATATATGCACACACACACACCCCCCTCTTTTAGATATACTGCTATAAAAAACAAAATTTGCTTGGTGGAAAACAAATAATTGGAATGACATTATGTCATTGGGCAAATTTCATATTAAGTGTGCTCCTTGTGTTCATGCTGTGAGTGTCAGAGCCTTTCACTTTACAAATTTCTCTCCCTCTCACTCATGAAGCAGCACACTCATACCATGAATCAGAGCCCTGGTAGTGCATGTGTGCAAAATACAAACCACAGGCCTGCTGCTGTCTCCCACGGAAGTACATCATAGAATCGACTAGTCCAACCCTCAAAGCAGGGCCAACCCCCAGCTAAATCACCCCAGCCAGAGCTTTGCCAAGCCTGACCTTAAAAACCTCTGAGGAAGGAGATTCCACCACCTGCCTAGGTAACCCATTCCGGTGCTTCACCACCCTCCCAGTGGTTGTCTTCACTGGGAGCAAGATCACTGCAGAGTCTTTGGCAGTTCTGAGATTATAAATTTGCTGCCAACATAACAACGTTAACACTTTTTGGCCAAATATAACTCTATTCACCTCTTTTCCTTATTGCTACAACTCAATGACCATTTATTAAAAAGGCAGCATGCCACCGTTTCACGATATCACCCAGAACCATCTAAGTGTGAAAACTGGTGAACAGAGAGAGAATGGCAACTGAAACAAGCAACCTTTCTCAAAGGCAAGAAGACCCTTCTAGAATATTTAAAGGGGTTAAAATAATAAGGAATTCCATCTGACTATTCAAATTGCTTCTTCTATAGATGGAAATAAGAAATTATGTGGATACTAAGAGGCAGAAGAGTCAAGCTTTCCTTTTATTGCAGTCTGATTCAAAAATGGAAATGCACAAAAAAAGGAACCCTTGGCCTGTTCGTTTAACTGGAAGCCCCTTGGTCATTGGTAATTTAAATGACAAAAGGAACTTGATAACTTTTGCAGAGTTAACAAATCAGAGCTTTCCCATCCTACATAATTGCATTAGTCTGGGGCAAGTTCAGCAAGTGTGTGTATCTTTGTCCTCAACACTGGATGAAATGACAGTTTCAAGGACATAAAAGCAAACAGGTGAATCCAAAGGTCCAGATTTATTTCCCAGTGACTCCAGCTATGTCAGAACATTTAGTAAAAGTTGCTGTAAAGAACGCTGAGTCAATCAGCATTTGAGGTTATGTGACTGCAGCAGACAACTCAAAAGAGCACAACACGCTCATTGTGCCATCTAAGCCATTCAATCTTGTCCTGTGCCTCATTTTAGGATTATCTCCTTTGGAGACAGACTGTAGTTTAAGTGCTGAAGGTAATTGGCAAGATCCAACAGATGTCAAATCAGATTTCTCCGCAAAAATCTTTTCAGAAATCCAACTCTTAAAGCAAGCAAAAATGGGAAGAGAGAAATGCTCCAATCTTTAAATGTGGGATAATTGCTTGTATGTACTGTGTGGCAAATGAATAGAGTAGTACTGACCCTCAAGTAAAAGTGAAGAGAAGCAATGAGACGCTGCTTATTGGACCAGCCCAAGTCCCTCCCTTTCTCAGATGTTGACTGGTTACAGGGACTAGTAATGGATGGATGGACTGATCCTCTATGGCAATTCCTGTGTTGCTAAGAAGCATCTTCAGACCTCGAGAGATTCTTCAGGAGCTTGCATAATCATAGTGACGGAATGACTATACTTCTACTCCTATAAAATTCTGCCTGGAAGCTGCCCTTACCAATAACTTATTCACTGTAAACCATGTTTAAAGCCATTTGGGAGGGAAATGTACCTCCTATATTAAGTTAGGGCCTGGTTTTTTTAAATTTGTGCGTTACACACAGGAGTAGACCTCTCTCCTGTGAGTGAGCAGCCAACTTAAAAATCAACGAGGCTACTGTACTCAGGTGAATAAGGGACTTTCTGATGTTTGCAACTTTAAGTCCCCCAATATGGTGCATATATTACTAGAGAACCATTCAAATTCCTTATTAATATTTCCCGCTCCATACATCACCAAAGATTAATGAATGACAGGTTTCTAAGTTTTCTGCTTTAGCTGACTATTTACTTGGACCAATCATATCCCCTGTCTTCTCTTACTACACAGTCTTCAGCCATCTTGTGGCACCTAAATTTCAATTTGTAACTTTACTATTCTGCAGTCTACATTAGCACAAGTCAGAGACACTGTATTTGTCACAGATATTCTCAAATACACCTCATTGTGGCTCAAGCTCCTTTCTGGTCTGTTGTACATTTATTTCTCTGTAGGGACATATGTGATTATACACACCCTGCTGCTTATTCTTTTTAAACATATCCCTGATAATATGGGTTCAAAGGGGATCATATCTTCTCTAGCACATGATTTACAGCTGTGGATTAGGCAAATATTGGAACCGCATAGGATTTTATTATAGCACCAGATAGTCTCTGACAATAATAAGAGCCCAACAAATAGACATGACACACTGAGGTCCTTTCCTAAAACTGGAAATATTGCCTAAGCGGTTATTCTGACCAAGAAAACAATGACATTGGACAGGGAGAGCAAGATTGCACCATTATTGGGATCCTGCTAGGATGTTACAGACACAGTCAGACGTGTTAAATGCACAGCTTTTTAGTGTAATTCTTCATCTCATGGGCAGCATCATGCTGAAGATGCTGATCAGATAACAATGCCTAGCATGCTAGCTAAAATGCTAACAAACAGATTTGTTTTCCACAATGCTGGAATTTTTAAATCAAGCCAATGTATTTACTAGAAATGGCAAGATCTAATACAAAGGAAGAGTGATGCAAAGATTCTCCCTTCTTCTTAAATATCATTTAGAGGCCTCATCCTGCCTTGATTTTCACTAGATACTTTAAGAGTCATTGCTAGTGGACATAGTGTCCTGGACAAATACTTGTGTGTCCTCTATTACTCCATTCTGCTTCTCCTCTTGAGGAAGCAGACAGTGGACTGGAATGCAAACTCTACTTCTCTACCTATGCTTTAGGCTTGAGATGCTTACATTCCTAGCAGTGTGTTATCCCTCATTTGCTAATCTCTCATAATGATAAGTTTATTGTGCAGAAATTTTCACTACATAACAATTTTTTTAAAAAACCCTTAATTCTAATTTAATCCAGCCAAGAATTTTGCCACACACAGTCTGCAGCAATATTGTACATTTAGCTGCTACTGTGTATGCACCAAATGATTCCAAGATCCATTACTCCTCGTTATTTAGTGTGTTCACTTGTATGCATGCAACCGTATAATTGAAGACATTCATTTAGCATGGTTGCATTGCACAAAGGTAATTGCAGCGCAAGACAACCACCATTTTTACACATAAAAATTCAGTGTCAGTGATGTCACATAACTCATCCTCCTGTAAAAGCTTCCCAAGTACTTGTCGATGATACGGGCAGTCATGCTGGAAAGGGCACTGCTTGATTTATTCTGCAGTCTAGTTCCATAAAGATGAATCTCACTTATGTTTTCAAAATTTGTTCCTCCACCTGCCAACCCTCATGCTGAGTCTAAGTTCTACACTTTGAAGTGTTTTGGAAGGTCCTCCTGGACTATAATAGGTTACTTCTCTGTTTTTGAAGTAATGAGTAAGTCTTCCTGTGAACCTGATGAATTACATATTCAAGCTGTTTGTGCACATAAATCCAGCTATTCCTTGTGATTATCAGGTGCTCCTGAACAGTTTTCTGCTACTTTTAAGATCTGAGCAATAATGCCAGGAGAGTGCTGTTTATGTAAAGCTGGGGAGAAATACTGTCTCTTTGGAAGGAAGGGTCGCAATCAGCTTACTGATTGTCACTGAAAACAGATGCTGTTGCACAGCAGGAGGACAAGTGCTCAAGAATGTCAAGCATACGACCGATCAGATGTTTTTATGTAAAGTCAAAAGTAAAACTTCCTAAACCAGTAGGTGGAACCCAAAGGTGAAATTCACCCCTCTGTAGAGGGTCAGCACAGAACCTATGCACCATTTAAGTTGCCTTAATGCCCTGGTAAATTCAATTGTACATCCATAACTTGTTCCAGATTCCACAGTGGCCATTCCTGAGTCTCTTCACTTAGATTACCTTCATTAATAATAATACTGCAAGAACATGGCATATAAAATCCAGTGGAAACTGTTTACACAGACAGCACGGACCCAAATATTGAAAATGTGTTTCATATCAGTTATTTGCACATTCCTTAATAGGCAAAAATTAAAATTTTACTCTGTTTTTTTTGCCAGCAACTAAGGAATCCAATGATAAAGCCCTTGTGGATAAAATTGTGAGTCATATATTGCTTGGAGAAACTTCTACTTGTCTCTCTCCAAAGCAGTAAACTTGAACCTGATTTTAACACGGGCTGAGGATTTTGTTCATTTTCATTCATTTTAATTTCATGCCACTCATAAAAAGCTTGTAGCCAAATTTGTACGACGACCTTTGATTAGCAAAAGTAGTTTATCAACAGACTCATCAATGACAGGTTTCAGAGTAGCAGCCGGGTTAGTCTCTATCCGCAAAAAGAAAAGGAGGACTTGTAGCACCTTAGAGACTTTGTTAGTCTTTAGCAGACTCATCAATGTTGAGTGAGCTTCCAGGTGAGGTGCACTGGCTGTGTAGCTCAAAAAATGGATATTAGATCAGCATCTGTATGCACTATAAAGGATTCTTTGCTAGCTGGCATTTGAGATTAAAATCAGGAGTCATGTACTGAAACTATCATGAGGCACCGTGCTGGATTTCAACAAAATGCTAAACTATTGTTAAGCAAGGGAAAGGCTTACAAGGAATGATAAGGATCAAAAAGATCAATGTAACCAGCTCAGAAACAACACACTTCCCCAATCAGCTAAGCACAGTGGGCCAAATCCCTAGCTGGAATAAATTAGTTCAACTGAAATAGTGTACCAATAATTACATTGGTACAGACCAATTCACGGACGCACCTCACTTTCCATCAGCTGAGGATCTGGCTCAGCAGTAGCATATTAGTTGCACTGTTGCATCTTTTGTCTGTTACCAAGGCACCTCTAGCCAGCAGGAACACAGCAATTTACAGGGATTCCATTTTAGCCTCTTGACCAATATATGCTGGCTAGTACATTATGTTCTATATATCAATGTATCATATCAATAAAATGTATTCTCTGCAGCATATATACATTAGTATGCATGAAGCAGAAAAGCTGGCCTGTATCTTTACTTATCCCATTCTCCTATGCTAAATATCCCATAACACCTTGCATTAAATGAAGTAAGCTTTGGCTTAAATAGATAGGAAAGTTGTCAGGTTTTACCATAACAACAGGCAGGGAATTACTCTCACAGGCCAGTACTGGAATGTCCCAAAGGAAGAGGACAAGACATAGGATTGTTCTACCCTAGTACAGGCCTACAAGGTGCCTTCACACTTGGTATCTGGAGTGCAGCAGACATTCAGAATAAAGAGATAAGGGGTACACCCCGGTATCAGCAAAACAAAGCAGAAAGTTGACTGGTTGAACTCTAGTTTCGGACGACAGCGTGTACCTTTTACCGGTAAACAGGTAGGGTAGAAAAAGATGGCGTTAGGGTTGCAACGGTGGGAGCATGTCTTCTGTGTGAGGTGAATGTAACAATGCTGCATGAGACAGGCTCCCAGAGACTGGTACCAGAGAGAACCTTTTTCCTGTACTACATTGTTATTGACTTAAAGCAATAAACCTGACAGATTCTGATTATTTGGTCTCTTTTTACTATATTTCATAAAGAACCAAAGTGTGGTTGCATACACACAGAGATAATTAACCCCTTCTTTGCTTGACTAGAATATAACAGTGCAGAAAAGCATCACTCATGGCATACAGCATCAGCAGCCCTTTTCGTGACAGCATCCACGAAGCTAAGTGAGAACAATACAATTCCTGCAGCGGGGAGAGAGGCTGCAAAATCTCTGAACTAAAATATGTATTCAGACTGACTTTCATATTTAAAATATTAAAAAGTGTGAAATTAAAGGAAAATGGCAAAGAAATAAAATTAGCTCTGGATAATCTACAAAATGGAACATCTTAAAACAGAGAATAAAGGACAACAGTTAACAGAACTGCAGGACACAAGATCAAAATTAATGATATTCTGGCTGACTTATGCTTATAAACACTGCCAGCCTAAAAGGGTGACGTTGTAAAATACAGGTCTTCTAATCAACTGAGGTCTGGACAAAGTGACGTAGAATCCAGTATGAGCAAGGAAGGCCTTTTTGCCACTCAAACAGAGACGTGCTCACATCAGTAAGAGCAGCACAAGTTGGGAGTTTTTGTGCTAGTCCCCAAAAGCTCGGTTTAAATAATACTAAGACTGTGACCCAAACTGACAGTGGCGAGGAAATCCCAGTCAAGGCTGATCCTGATCCTTTGATTTTTACTCTATGCACTGAGCTGGATCTAAGAAGTGCGGCTCTAACACCAAGGCTAAACAAAATTTTTCATTTCACATCCAATTTTTTCGTTGAAAAATCAGTTTTCCACAAAAAAATTGTAACGAAATTGTTTTGTTCAAAGTTTTTTTTTATGGAAGAAAAGTTGCATTTTTCAGCTAGCTCTACACAGGGGTCACATTTGGTTTAAATTATTTACAGACATATATCTGCTTAAAGAGAGAAGGTGTCATTAACTGTGTCACAAATTCAGCGTTAGGTGCCTTCAGACACCAGCTGACTTTCATGCTTAGGTTCATGCAGAACGTTCATGGCTAGATTTCAAAAGAGCTCAATACTTATCAGGTGCATGATGGATACTGAGCTTTTCTGAAGATCTGGCTCTCATTTTGGTGCCTGAATGGAAGCTGGGATCTTTTGAAACTCTTGCTTTAAATCTGCCATGAGCTGCCAGCTGCTAAGGCCATGGCATTGCATAATTGGCAGTATGACTATCTATCTGACCTGGGTATCTGAGCATTTTTGCACAAGACATCCTAATAAAATCCAAAACTCTAATGCACCAATATCTCCACCAAGTACAAGTGCACAGCTAATACTGACATGTGACAAAGGAGGACTCTTATCTCTGAACCTAAAATCTACCAAGATGTGCAAACCTCAAATGCCAAAAGACATGCCACCTGTTTTCAAAACTGTTGGCTTTTCCTGCCCTACCTCTTTGCCAGAGAGCACAGGTGTCGGAGCATCGGCATAGAACTTCACAGGATTGGTGAAGACAATTGGAATAGATGGGATTTGGAAAAGACAAAATGCTTTCTAAAGGGAAGTGAGCCCAGTTTGATAGTGGTTTTTGTTTCAGTTATACAGGTGAGAAGTAATGAGTTAGAATTAGGAAGAACTTAAAGATTAGTGTTCTTTCTGCACTTGTGTGTACCTTTGCACTATCGTAACACATCAGAGTTCCCCCCCATGAAACCTGACATGTATTCATATAAAACTGAATGCACGCCTATATCCTGCAAATAAAATATTAATGACTTTATTTATTAATGTCATTCTGCATAAAGTGCATTAAAACACATTCCACAGGAACACTTGTTAAATTCTTTTTCACTAAATGAAAGTGACAGCACAGAACCAAAAGTACTTATACTGCATATAGCGAAATTATGGGCTGAGGACACACAATAAATCCAACTCTGCTATAATTTTTCAAGATATATCTGCATCTAATCACTATTGGTTTTTGTTGCTATGGGAATATAGGAGAGTTTTCCAGTGATGACATTCCTGCATAGCCATCTCCATTCTGAAGTCTGGAGACCAGACACACCAAATAGCACCATATTTTATTCTAAAGAACCACTGTTGTAATTCCCTTTTTGAGGCAGTATCCCATCACCTCTCCTTGCGCCTTTGCATTCCTCCTCCATGAGGAAGCTGAATGGTCTCTGGCAGAAAGCTCCTGTTCCAAGGTGCTAGCTATAGAATTCCATTTTCCCAGCACAAGAAATTCAAGACCATCTCTGAATTTACGTCCCCATTTTTTCTATTTAAAAAAATAAATAAAATCAGGGTTTTTACTGCTTGCCAGTCAGAGAAATCCAAAGGAAAGACCAGAACAGATGGGTGTCTCGGGAGCACATGGAGAGTTCTACTGGTTCTGGTGCACTATGGCATCTGGTGGTGTTAGTTGTTAGTCTGCCTGAACTTTTAAAATACTTGAATTGGGAAGTTCTCACTCCCAGCAGCCTAGACCTCTTGGTACACTGGTATTAGAGTACATTGGCACAGCAGTCCCATCCGGAGCTGTTTGGCTGTTCTTCTGGGATGCTGGACCCTACTGAGCAGTTTCCTAAATTGTGTTTGAGACTTGCGTGTACCTTTCGCAAGACCTCAGCTGAGGCTCTTCTTGCAGACCTTATGGGCAGGGTTAAATAATTTCCCAGAATGTGCTGAGCATTCTCATTGTGAAACAACCTATTCCCTCAAAGGTAAAATAAATAAGGAATTGGTAACAGTGGGCTAGAGAGACAATTCTGCCTGATTTCATGCTTTATAGAAATCTCGTTTTCTTTTTTAGTATCTAGGTCTGGTATCATACCAAGTGAGATATATAGGCAGCTAATTTGTCATTGTACAGAAGTACATAGAAGTTAAGGTTATAAATACCGACAAGATAAAGTCTTTATATTAAATTATTAGCTCACTCTCTCCATTCAAAGTATACACAGGACATAGCAAAGGAAAAGACGCACAACTCACACAGTGAAACACAGACCTTTCACAAACTGGACGAGCTGTCAAAGTGAAAGGATTTTGACATATACTTTCAGCTCATTGCTAGCAATAAGCAGAACCCATAATTAAATTGCCCATAAAAACCCTTTCAAAGACCTGTCAATTTCTCTGCATGGCCTTTGCCCATGCAGTGGCCACCTACTTTATAGGAGGAACAAGAGAGATCAGTGAGAAAAAATGCCAAATGAGAAGCAAAACTGGTGAAACGTGACCTGATGGAGCAGAAAGCAATTTGTTTTATGCTTGGTGCAGTTTGGGGAAAGTTTAAAACGGCCAAACTGGAACGCAATATACCTAATGCAGCAGCTTACATTCACTATTGTCGAATAGTCTCATATGTTGGACAGGAAGATTCCAAACTTTATACTCTTGTTATTATATTTGTAAACAGTGGAACCATAAAAGGATACAAAAAAGTGTTAGCTCTCTCCATTGCAGTTCAATCAGGGTCAGACTGGCATGCAAATCGTGCTCAGCAATGTCAACATTGATTGTGCCTTAGCACACAACAGGAAAGACTACAAGAAGGTTGTTGTTACCAACCACGAAGTGAAGTCCTAGCACCAATCCCAGCTCCCTATCCTGACATGGGGAGCTGATGCAAAACTCTATGGACCTCTTCACTGGCTTTTGTGCACTCTATTACAGAATACTGCTCACCTGTTTAAGCACATAGCTCTCACACATCACTTGTCAATCTCAACTTAACATAGTCATGTGGATTCTTACTGATGCAATAAAACCAGGAACACAACCATAGCTTCCCATACTGGCACATATCCACCCATCTCACATGCATCATGACACAAGACTTTCAGATTTTCCATCATATTTGTCCTGGAAGGCCTTGTTCCCCACAGGAAGACCCAAATAACATACTGACTCAAATCCAGAAAAACCTTTATTTGCTTGCAGCAAAGAACTCAAAACTCAATAGCGAGCAAGATGGAAGGATGCCAACATGCCGAACACACACCTCATTAAGGGGGAGGAAAGTGCTTTTAATTTCTCTCTTCCATGGTATGTTTTCCGATTCAATGTATGGAATGGGACCCGCCTCACTTTCCCCCAATCTCCTCTCACTTCTTTTCCTTAGTTTTTCCGGGTCATAACTGGAAGACAGGATAAACCACTAGCTGTGCTAAGACCGCACACCAACCTGTGGAAGCACCCGCTGCAATGTATAGGTAATTCGAGTGACCGAAATCTTCTCTCAAGTTTGCAGGAAGATAACCTACTCAGACAGATAAAGTCCTCATACACGCAGAAAAACTGGTATGCAACTTCACATATGGCTAAACATAACCAGGGCTGCAAACATCACTCAAATGCAGCAAATCATTACGGGAAAAACAAAAATCCATAAAAAGAAAAGGAGTATTAGTGGCACCTTCGAGACTAACCAATTTATTTGAGCATGAGCTTTCGTGAGCTACAGCTCACTTTATTGGATGCTTCATCGGAGCTGTAGCTCATGAAAGCTCATGCTCAAATAAATTGGTTAGTCTCTAAGGTACCACAAGTACTCCTTTCCTTTTTGCGAATACAGACTAACATGGCTGCTACTCTGAAACAAAAATCCATGTTCTTGTAGTGCTCATGGAAAGAACATTACAAAGGTTTGAAGCTTGTCACAAGGTTGAAAAGGCAGTCAGATGACAGCATTAGCTTTTTTGGACCTGCTAACATGAAAAGCTTCCTCTGCTCAGGCAAAGCATCAGATTTCCAGGGCTATGCAGTCATGATCCCACATACCTCAGATTAGAGCTGAGCACAGAGAGTAGAGAAATAATGCCATTTAGGAGGCTTTTTTATGTGTTTGTTTATTTATTACTTTGGAAAAGAAAATAAGACTTCAAAGTTTCAGAACAAACACTTGGCCAACAAAAAAAAAAGAAAAGTTGAAGCTTTAGCTTTCTATAAATCTCTTTTGTCCAGAGCTACAGCTCCACATTTATTTTTCCAAATACAGGTTCATATTTAGCAACATACATTTTATTATAACCATTATTAGAAAATCAAGATTGCTGGAATTTTGTACTTCAAGCTACACTGCTCACCAATACTATAAAATGCATCAAACATTAGGTTCCCAGTGTAGTCAAAACAGAATTAATATTTAAAACATGATGTTGCAAGCCACCTGGGATCACTTGAAATGGAAATGAGTTTACCATCCAGTGAATACTGAGAAAATAGAACCCATAGGGAATGGAAAGCATGGGAGAGTACAGTCTGCAAGCTTATTGACAAATACAAAAATATGAGAGAGAGAGTAAACTGGGCAATTTCGCACTGATTAAAGCAAGTTACAGTCCAGAGGTCTGCCTTCATCTCTTTTCCTGTCTAACAGAAGACACCGTTAGCTTCCCAGCTAACAACATGGAGGAAAAGGTCCTGCAGTCAGCCTTTAATAAAAAATAAAAAAAAAAAATGTGAAAAAGACCATTTTCTGGCTACACCGTTATTCTGAGCGTCGGGGCACATTTTGTAGAACAGTCTTAAATCCCTTCCATCTGCATCAGGACAGGGCATTAACGCTGATGCCGAATTTGCATCTCTGAAGAAGGAGCCAGATAAAGTGAATGTGGCCCATCAGCCAGACATGTAACTATTTAGAAGTCGAAGTAAATGATGTAAATGGCTCCATGTCTAGTTGGCAGCCGGTATCAAGTGGAGTGCCCCAAGGGTCGGTCCTGGGGCCGGTTTTATTCAATATCTTCATAAATGATCTGGAGGATGGTGTGGATTGCACTCTCAGCAAATTTGCGGATGATACTAAACTGGGAGGAGTGGTAGATACGCTGGAGGGGAGGGATAGGATACAGAAGGACCTAGACCAATTGGAAGATTGGGCCAAAAGGAATCTGATGAGGTTCAATAAGGATAAGTGCAGGGTCCTGCACTTAGGACGGAAGAACCCAATGCACAGCTACAGACTAGGGACCGAATGGCTAGGCAGCAGTTCTGCGGAAAAGGACCTAGGGGTGACAGTGGACGAGAAGCTGGATATGAGTCAGCAGTGTGCCCTTGTTGCCAAGAAGGCCAATGGCATTTTGGGATGTATAAGTAGGGGCATAGCGAGCAGATCGAGGGACGTGATCGTTCCCCTCTATTCGACATTGGTGAGGCCTCATCTGGAGTACTGTGTCCAGTTTTGGGCCCCACACTTCAAGAAGGATGTGGATAAATTGGAGAGAGTCCAGCGAAGGGCAACAAAAATGATTAGGGGACTGGAACACATGAGTTATGAGGAGAGGCTGAGGGAGCTGGGATTGTTTAGTCTGCAGAAGAGAAGAATGAGGGGGGATTTGATAGCTGCTTTCAACTACCTGAAAGGGGGTTCCAAAGAGGATGGCTCTAGACTGTTCTCAATGGTAGCAGATGACAGAACGAGGAGTAATGGTCTCAAGTTGCAGTGGGGGAGATTTAGATTGGATATTAGGAAAAACTTTTTCACTAAGAGGGTGGTGAAACACTGGAATGCGTTACCTAGGGAGGTGGTAGAATCTCCTTCCTTAGAGGTTTTTAAGGTCAGGCTTGACAAAGCCCTGGCTGGGATTATTTAACTGGGAATTGGTCCTGCTTTGAGCAGGGGGTTGGACTAGATGACCTTCTGGGGTCCCTTCCAACCCTGATATTCTATGATTCTATGATTCTATGATGTATATATCCCTAAAACCCAGTGAAAGATTCTGCACTTTCCTTTTAGGAAGTAGGACATGAGCTCTTTAGTTTCCACAGAACATTAGGCGTTTTCAATCAAGCCACACAAAGAGCCTTGGAGAGTTGCATAAGTCTAACCTGACGCAGCTTTTCCTTATTAGATGCAGAAGTGCAGACACAGGAGTGGAAGGGTGCTTTTCCCTATCTGCGCTGCCAGCACTCTTCAGAGGATTTGTCTGATGGCTTTTAGTCACAGATACTGTACTAGGCTGACAGCCTCAAGTATCTGAATAGAATAAATCACTTGGCTTCACTTCTCCTTGCCGAGGGGAAACTGTGAGTCCATGAGGCTCTCACTTCCTACCAGCGGGGCTGAAGAGACAGGGCTGGTTACGTACCTGCAACCTAGATTCAGAGCTATCCTTCTGCCTCCAAAAGTTTCTTTGAACTTCTCAAACAGGGACTTCATCCTGGGACAAAGGCTAGAGTCCTGGCAGACAAGACCGCCTAGACTGCCACCCACCGGCATGGACAGCCAGCAGCTAAGAAATCCTCATGAGCAAGAGCAGGGAGAGCGCCACAACAGCAGGGTGGATTTGTCTCCAAAGGGCTCAGGCCATCACCAGCATTCTTTTGCCAGCTTCACACTCTGAGGGCAGTACTATCCCACACCGCGGCACAATGCAGTATCTGCTGAGTCACTGATCCAAACACAGCTGTTTTGCTGCCTTTGCCACTATCTGTAGCAGCTCCGACATGTTATTCCTAGGAAGGACATTGCAGTCCCTGCAGTGCTGCTTTGCACTCACTGGACTGTTATGCATTCAGTGTAATTTCTGCAAAGACTGGGTGATTTTATGCCCAGTAGCTCAACACTTATCACTTATGCATAGTAGGATCTCAACTGTAAAATCTCATGTGTCAGGGCATAAACTGATCACTGCAGGGGTCAGGAAGGAGTCCTTTTTCCCCAAGTATAGCAACACTCAGCTGGTCCAGGGAATTATGGAGAGTGACAGATAACTCAGGTGTCTAAATACAGAATAGGCACAATTTTCAAAAGCCCCTAAATGACTTCGGAGGCCATCTCCCTCTGAAGCATGAAGTGTTTGCCACTTCCACAGGCAAAATATGAAACTTAGCAGGCAGGTCAGTGATCTGATCCATTATGGAAAGTCCTACATTCCAGCGATTTTACAGAGCTGGGGATGTCCGTAGAAAGAGTGGGGTTATAATCAAGAATGGGCCTTTTTTCTATCCATGCATAGAGATATACATGCATGCCTGCAGCCCTTCTTTTCATGTTCTAGAGCGTGAGGTCTGAGAAGGGAATTTATAAACAATTCTCCTCTTTTGAAAGAGGACTTTGTTAATACAACACCAGTGGAGAAAACATGTTGTAAGTGGATTCTGACATTTTCAGCAACAAAAGATTAATCTAGTTTACTAGGATGGCTGTTGTTGGCTTAATTGCTAGCAGTATCTGGTACACCTGGTTGGGAATTTTTTATCAAAATATTTTTTTCATCAAAAATGCTGATTCCCTTGCAAGAAAATGTTGGTTTTGATGAATTTTCTGTTTTGAAACATTTTTGAAATGAAACATTTGAAATTGTTGAAACATCCCATTTCAACATTTTCAAAAAGGAAAAATATGTTTTTCAGGTGAAAATGACTGTTTAGAAATTAAGTTAAATTTAATTTATACTTAAATTTAAAAAGGTCAAAATCTAAAAAAAAATGTTTTAAAATTACTGTTTGGATTGATCCAATCTAAAGTTTTTCTGGATTTTCAGTTTGTGAAAATTTTGAGATTGACCTTTTGTCCCAAATTGGGACAGGAAACATTTAAAATTTTGAAAATTCTTGTAGTATGAGAAAACAAACAATCTCTGCAGTACTATGTGGATATTGGGGATAGCAAGGCCCAACGGGGATACTAGAAGGGAGCAAATTTTAATTCTCTAAATTTCCGTCCTGGACTTCGGAAGAGAAAAACATTCTGCCTCATTTTTATTTCAAGCTCGTGTGTGAGCTATGGGCATTTCCAAAAAGTGGCTGTGAAATCCCTGGACTCTTCGCAGCTATTCCACTTCACTGAACGCAGCACAAGAAGCTGCAAATGTAAACAGGGCCGAGAGCTCTTGCTGAAGTCCACCCTGCGAGTTATGCAGGAATTAAACTCTGTGCTTGTTCTGGACAGGGACTGACAAATTGGGACAAAACACCTGCCCCTGGCAAACATCAAGCAACATACAAACAATTGCCAAATTCTAATTTATTATGGGCACCATTTCCTCCTGCAGGAGAGACATGTGACCACAAAACTAACTGCACCTAGCCATGTAACTACTGTGACAGGGTCGGGCCAGATGGCTATAGGAGAGTAATAGAAGGCAGATATATTAGCCCCAGGCTAAGTAGGTCCCTTTTCCCTGGGTAAGGTAACAGGGAAGGTTCCAGAACAATCACAAACCTTCTGGAGACAATTAAGACAGGCTGATTTGAACACCTGCAGCCAATCAAGAAGCTGCTAGAATCAATTAAGGCAGGCTAATCATGGCAACTGGGTTTTAAAAAGGCGCTCACTTCAGTTTGTGCTGTGTGTGTGAGGAGCTGGGAGCAAGAGGCACTAGGAGCTGAGAGTGAGAATGCGGACTGTTGGAGGACTGAGGTGTACAAGCATTATCAGACACCAGGAGGAAGGTCCTATGGTGAGGATAAAGAAGGTGTTGGGAGGAGGCCATGGGGAAGTAGCCCAGGGAGTTGTAGCTGTCGCACAGCTGATCCCGGAGGCACTCTAGACAGCTGCATTTCACAGGGCCCTGGGCTGGAACCCGGAGTAGAGGGCGGGCCCGGGTTCCCCCCAAATCCTCCCAACTCCTGGTCAGACACAGGAGGAGTCGACCTGGACTGTGGGTTCAGAAAAACGGCCAAGCTGAGGGCTGCTGTGAAGCTCCAAGGCGAGCAAATCTGCCGATAAGCGCAAGACCCACCAAGGCAGAGCAGAAACTTTGTCACACTATCCAGCAAGTAGGTGAAGGTGGGAGGACAAATGCAATAACTCAGGTGTCTAAATACAAAATAGGTACAATTTTCAAAAGCCCCTAAATGATTTCGGAGGCCAAGACTCACTGAAAGTTACTAGGACTAGGGATCCTAAGGCGCTAAGTCACTTTTGAAATTGGGGATTTAGGTGATTAAATAACTTAGGTGCTTTTGAAAAACTGATTCATTGTATTAATAATGGTAATTCTGATGTATTAATAATATTAATTTTGTTTGTTACACAAAAATTAACTGTAGATGATACAAAGTTAGAATCTGGATTCACACCCAATCTCCCCAAAGCTCAAGGAGATCTGAGGTTTTGATTCAAGAGCAGCTCCAACCAAAACAGAACGCAGACTTGCATCTGATGAAGTGAGCTGTAGCTCACGAAAGCTTATGCTCTAATAAATTGGTTAGTCTCTAAGGTGCCACAAGTACTCCTTTTCTTTTTGCGAATACAGACTAACACGGCTGTTACTCTGAAACCTGGAATGGGCTTGAGTCTCAATTTCTCTGAATGAACCTAAATCAGGAATAATTCCACGGAAGCTAAATTACACTGGCATTAATACAGTTTTAAGATCAGAACCAAGCCCTGTTTCCTTTTCCAATAACTCCTAAAATCAACCAATCTGTTCTGATTGTGATGTGGATTCAAATGATGTTCTGCAATTATTATACCAGCTAAACAGATCTGTTCCCCACTGGATTGAGTCTATAAATGGAAATCACAGACAGGAACTGAAAGTTATGATTAGCAAATGAGGAATTTCTGTTTGTGGTTAGACCCTTTGGGTGTTATGATCATATGTCACGTTTATCAAATAGTATGTCAAGCCTCTGACATGTAGAAAATGATGTGAAATCACTTGAAATTACATGATTGCTGAATGCCTGAGAGAATAATGAATAGTGAATAACATGCCTCATGTGTGAGCAGCCACTAATGTTAAACAAATGTCATCTCTTTTCCATTCAGAAGATTGTGAAATACTAATTTCACAAGAGAAAGAATTGCAACAAAAACTATGTTTAATAGCAATAACAGTGCAATTTTACTCAACCAAAATAAGGGAATTAAACAGTAAAATGATGATGTTACTGGAGGAGGCTTGGAGCAGGGTCTTATCCTAAGAGTGCATAGGCTTTGCTTAACAGCATGGTCCTGACTGCACACATTTTTTAGATGAAATCTCTGATAACATTTCTGTTAGCAGATTGCTAGAAGATGGCCAGAGGTGGGCAGATTGACTTTGATGGTATATGGAAGTTTACGTCAATATTGGACCAGATTCTCCTGGCCAGCTATGCTATGCTCAGTGCAAGTCCAGAGAAATGAGCAAAGCACTGCTCCCCACTCTCAGAGAGAACGGACACCAGCCCAATCCCAAAATCCAGGTGGAGCAGCCTTTAGCCCACTCTAACATACACCAGGTAGAAGTGGGAGGAGTCACCTGGATTGAAGAATGGGCCAATAATATCCCCTTTTCTCCTGCGCCAGGAGCCAGCAAAGGGCTGGTGGAGTAGCTACCACAATGGCCCTGTACTTCTGGAGCCTTCTCTGAGGCAGGGGAATCCTTCTGGGGCCACTGAAGCTGCAGAACTGGGTCCATTAGCTGTACATTCAGGAGAGGCATGGCATTTTCTCCTCCAAAATGAAAAGTTTGATCACTGAAAATAGGAAAAAGTACCCCTCAAAATGTCAAATACTAGCAGCAAGGTGCCCTCTCTTCCTCTCTCACAGAAGTCTGCGTGCATCTGTGTATACACATTTATGTTTCCTTCTCTCCTATAAATTGCACTGTCCATTAATGCATGATTTACTGATACTAGATTATCTGCAAATCCAAAATATGTCATGGAGTTCAGAACAGCAGAACATTTTCAGAAACACAGTATGGACCAGTAGGTACCTTAAACGCCTTCATTTCTAACTCCCCTAGACAATAACTATGTGAATAAAACATTCCACAATTGATTTATTTACTGCTACTAATGTTCCCATCCACACATGAGTTCAGCATAGTTCAAGGTAGTAAGCACTTACATATTACTGTCCCAGTTTATTCTTCACTGCATATGTTCAGCAGGGGGCAGTGAGTCAGCCAATGAATCATATTTATGGTATTGTGAGCCACACTGGCTCTCCCTGTGTAGCACACATAGAATCTGAGAAAGCAGAAGTTTTATTTGAAGCTTAGAAATTCATAATCTACAGTATGTCTATTAGTAATTGAAGGGAGATTTTTAAATTTGTTAGTCTCTAAGGTGCCACAAGTACTCCTTTTCTTTTTGCGAATACAGACTAACACGGCTGCTATTCTGAAACCTGAAGGGAGATAGTAATTTCCTTCAAAAGGAACAAAACTGAAAATGATATGGAATGTCCTGCTGCGAAACCAAATCCCTGCACTGGTTTGAAAATCTCAACTAGTACCTCTTCCTTTGTCTATTTCAATTAATTATTCCTGTAGACACATATTGGGCCATATTACATCAAAATGAAACTTGTGCCTTAAAAGGAGCTCCATAGTTTTCCCTTTTTAGGCATTTTCACACTTTAATGATATAGTCTTCTCAGCATTTGGGCCACATCCTCCATTGGTGTAAATTGGCACAGCTCTATTAAATGAAGCTACACTGATTTACACCAACAGAGAATCTGAGTCAAACTCTCATACATATTTATGCAGAGTATTTATCAAGCACAGGACCAATTATAGTTAAGCCCTGAGCGTATCGCTACTAAGCAAGAATTTCCAGGTGAGGCTCACACCTTTGACTGATGCAAAGGTAAGACTCAAGGTCAATGTTGAGAGCTAATAGCCTTACATGGGCTGCTGAGCAAGTCACTTTCAGTTACCACATGGGGACAGCCCCTTTGTCTTTTATTTAAAAGACAGGCCATTCAAACACTAAAGAATTTAGAGGTCAAGTCATTAAGATGTGTATTTCTGTAAGAGCTGAAGTGCTGATAACTCAGGCTGAGGCAGCAAACAACATTTGCTCTCTAAGCAAACATCAGACATAAAAGAGACAGGTTGTGACTTGTCTCCTTTGGTGCCCTGACATGGTCTGATGTTGTGCATGCTGTTTAAGCAAGTGGAGCCGGGTCAAGGAAGGTCCATTAGCTGATCATAGAGAGTTGCCCAGCATACCTTCTGAGAGAAGGCAAGAAACCTCCACAAAACAGTCACAACACATCGAATGTGATACATGTTATGCTCATTTTACAAATGCCTCAATGGAGGCACAGGACGTCCTTTGCCTAAGGCTACACAGCAAGTCAGTGGCAGAAATGGGAATAGACCCCTGGAGTCCAACTCCCAGTCACACTGCACCAAGTACTAGACTATCGTTCTCTCTGTAACGTGGCTCCTAGAAGAGCGATCCTGTGTTTGCCAGGGAATTGCGACATGCACTGACCTCTAAGATCCTCCTTCTTTGAAAGAGGAACAAGATATCCTAGAGGACCAACTTCTGAATGATGCTGCTATGACTGCAGAGTGTTATCCCACAGAAATGTATTCAGGTTGTCACCCTATTTGCCTTATCGACCACAAAAACAAGAAAAAGGAAGGCTCCTTATAACCTAAATGAAATAATGTATATACTTGTTACCATGTTTTTGAATATTGACTCAGGGGTTGTGGTTTTAAGGGTGTAACTGAGCCTGGTGGAAGGCCTGAGTTAATGTTTTACAATTTTTAAAAATTAGTATTCATCTTACTGAGCTGTGCTGGTTTTAAAACACATATTTACTGTATTGTGTGCTATGCCTTAAGGCTCAGACACTACATTAATAAATGGTTTCAGAGTAGCAGCTGTGTTAGTCTGTATCCGCAAAAAGAAAAGGAGTACTTGTGGCACCTTAGAGACTAACCAATTTATTTGAGCATAAGCTTTCGTGAGCTACAGCCCACTTCATTGGATGCATGCATGTATCTCACGAAAGCTTATGCTCAAATAAATTGGTTAGTCTCTAAGGTGCCACAAGTACTCCTTGTTCTTTTTACATTAATAAACTATCCTAGAAAAAGGAAAGTCATGAAGAGCTGCATATGAGCAGCATTAGCCAAACACTGCATCCTTTTCTTCTATAACCAGACAAGACTGGAATCTGCTAACTGCTAAGAGAAATGACTAAGGTGAACAGAGAGACACTAGGCTGCAAACACATTACAACCTACAGAGGATGAATCTTCCTTCTCAAAGCACAGATTCTTTATGTTCAAGACAGGCTCTTACCTTTCAACTCTCCTAGATCCAAGGTCTTCCCTAGTTGTTCTAATAAGTCGGCCCTGGCTGCGTTCTTTTTGTGCTTTTTGCCATCATAATGTTGTTGTGCCATCATGGGGTTATTGAACCAGGCTGCACAGAGCTGACAGTACCTGTCTGAGTCTCTTCTTTGGTGAGGTGAAGACACCACAGGAGAACTATCCGCATGCGGCTGCTTTAGTGAACTCAGAGTGGTTTCTGTAAAAGAAAACAATCAGACATGGAGTCTTCCCAGCCCAACCACTATTCATACTACACCAGAACCTTGAATAGACAGTCCCCATGTTTGACACAAAGAAGAATTAGCAGCGGTTAGCACCTTCCATTGCAAAGACTGCTGCTCTACATATTTTGAATGGTATGGCTTAGAAATCTACCATCTCCCTTAAAACAGAAATGTTAGTGTGCTTAGGTAGCATGAAACTATTCCTAAATTATTTGCATTTACACCAGCTCAGGAAGTAAAGCTTCTTTTAGTTATAGTTACATGCTTTATTATTAAACTTTACCTGTTAACATTTTCTTGTTAAAACTGCTACTTATAATATAAACATACTGGTGAAGAATAATCAAAAATAGTAATCAAAGAGCATAACCTTATGTATGACATTACATGTATAAAACCAAACATTTCTCAGAGTAGGAAAACTGTTAGATTTATAATCATCTGAACATTCTTGTTTTCAGTTTGTTTGTTTTTAGAAAAGAATAGGAAAAAAAACAGAAGAATTTTAAAATGCCACAGATAAAGACCGTATTCAGTAGTCAATCCCCTCGCTCAAATATCTTAATACACTATTAATAGGTGCCACCAACATGTAAACCTTCTGGTTTAGCCCCTCAGCCCTCTTCAAAATTGCCAGAAGGCTCTAGCAGTCTACTTTTAAAAAAGTGATCCTGATTCAAAAGGTTTTAAAAGAAAAATGGATCATTAGTCATAATGCAAAACAAGAGCCGCATGTGTTTGCTGTGATCTCTGCTGAATATAGTACAGCTGATAAAAGAAAAATTAATTTATAATAAAAAGGTAAAAATTGTGATGCTATTGGAATACCAGAATACACACTTATTAGTACTTAATTGGCACACCTAGCTCATGTGGTTTTCCATTTTTAGATTTTAAATAAAATGTTTAATATCAAAATAATTACTTAAAACTATGCTTTCAGGAAATATGCTTCTTGGGATAAGAGTAGGAAAATTTGCACTCTAAAAATCAGTTTGAGAGCTCTTCTGATCCAAAGGTTTCACCGCTATTGTAGCTCAGCTCTAATGAAATTGCAGCTGGAGGGACTGACAAAGTGATGAAAGAACTTCATTATTTGATTCTGCAAAGTTCCTCAGTGAGCAAAATAACGATAGATTTAGGCACATAATTATGACCTGAACCCTCTGTGATCTCCCTCATGGTTCAAGAGTGTTAATACAAGTTACAAATCTTCAGCTGACCGGTATATGAAAGGATCTCTATTAGCTTTCATTAAGGAAATTGTATCTTGCCTCTAATGTTACTTACGACCTTATCAATTTTCAGGGTTTTTGTAAGAGTCTATTGGCAATGGATTGGATTTTCATTGGAATATTGGAAAGCTATTGGATTTTCATTGCCTGAATTACAGTTGGTTCTGAAACATAGTTCTCCTACTTCCTAAGCCCTGATCGGGGAACCATTTAGGAAGAGAAAAATATCCTAGACGGATACCTCATATGTGCTGGCAAGATTGATACACTACAGAGTATTAACAAAATGAGCTCCTTTGGGTATTAGTTAACAAAATTATTATATAATTGACTCTTCTGTGGAGACATTTATTCTCCTCTTTGTATTGGCTAATGGACTTTCCACTTACCCTGGTTGAATTTATTTAATTCCACAAAGTGACGGTGTTGTCTATTCACTGTATAGCTATTGGTTTGAGAGTAGCCGCCATGTTAGTCTGTATCCGCAAAAAGAAAAGGAGTACTTGTGGCACCTTAGAGACTAACCCATTTATTTGAGCATAAGCTTTCGTGAGCTACAGCTCACTTCATCAGATGCTTCATCAGAGCTGTAGCTCACGAAAGCTTATGCTCCAATAAATGGGTTAGTCTCTAAGGTGCCACAAGTCCTCCTTTTCTTTTTGTATAGCTGTTGTTTCACTGGTATAGTTAGAAACAAAAAGAAGAGTAGTTCTGCTAAATAAGACTGTCTCCCGTTCGCACATCCATTGCTGCCTTAGACTGTATGCCCTCTGGGGCAAAGTCCGTGTGCTTGAAGACTCCTAGCACAATGGAGCCCTAATCCTGACTGCGGCTTTTAGGTGCTTCTCCAGTACAAAGAATAAATAGGAACCCTAGCTACCCTTACTCTCAAGCTAATGCAGCTCACTGATTTTACTCTGTGTTGTTATTGTTCCTTCCCCACATTTTATCCATTCACACTGCCACTGCGCGAGGGACTGTGTGCTGGGGGCTCAGAGAGGGACTTGGGACTGGCTGGGGTAAATCCACCCCAACCCCACTCCGGGTGGGCTGTGAAGGAGTCTGCAGCCCAGAGCAGCCTCCTAATGGGGAGCTGCCGGCAGGGCCACTTGTTTGGCACAACAGCCCCAAGCAAATTCCCCAATTCTCTGCTGGGGCGGGAGCCCACGTCATTGGGGAGAGCTCTGGGCACTCTAGGGAGAAATCCTGAGGTAAAATCCTGGGGCAAGGCAGCCTCTGCCTCAAGCACCATCTTGGAACAGGCTGTGCCACAACAGGGCGCCTGCCTCACTGCCCTCTTCACTCACCCATGAAAAGGAGCATGGTCTCACTGTAGCAAACGCAAAGCCTTTTATTCACATGATTCGCCACAGTCTGCGGATGCCTCCTGCTAAACACACTTCCTCCCAGAGCCAAACAAGGTTACAGCAGCTCCTCACTCCCACGCCAAGGTCACCATTCCCGGGTCACCCACCCGAGAGCCATTAGCCAGCTCTTTCTGAGCCAGGTCCAGGGCCCCTCTCCAGGCCCCCACCCTGATCGTGCCAAGACCCACTTCTTTCCCACAAGCGTTCTCCAGTAGCCCCAGTCAGGTCTCCTCACCTAGGAGTCCTCCTACCTGTCGCACTGTCTATTCAGGACCACAGGACCATTGCTGAAAGGGGGCACCCTGGCCACCCTGCCTGAGAGTCCTAGCTCTGCTCCTAGGATCCTCCTGCCTCCTCAACTCCCCTTGCTTCCGGGCCCAGCTTACGCTGACCAGGCTGGTCCTTTCCCGGTTTCCTGGGAGCCTCTGCACAAGCCTTCCTCACTCCCCACAACTTGGCAGGATTCCCCAGCTCCAGCCAGCCCTCCCAACACCTTTCCACAGAAAACATCATGAGCAGTTCGGTTACTGAGTACCTTCAGCTTTTGTCCCTTCAGCAGCTCTCTGCTGTCCTCCCTCTCTCGCCCTGTTCTCAGACAACTCTCACCCACCCCTTCCTGCAGCGCTTGGTCTCTCCTTTATATGGCCCAGCTGCCTACTCTGAAGCACATTTGGGAGGCAGCTAATCAGCCACAGATGCACCAGACCCTGCTCCCACTTAAAGGGGCCAGTCACCCTGTGACAGGGACACATCCTCTCCACAGCCACACAGGGAGCTGATGGGCCAGTCTGCCAGCTCCTGTCTCAACAACGCCCCAGAGCAGACAAAGATTCCCTCCCTATTCCTGTGCTGCCCAGACATCTGGTTTGGATGGGAGCCAGCTGAGAGGGACCATGCAGAGAGACCCTCAGAATCCATGTCTCTCCCTTCAAAGTCCTTCACTTTCGAGTGGTTTGGCTAAGACCACATAAGGAAATAGTGTCACACCCACACCTACTCACCCACCCACCACTGGGTTACAATCACAGAGCTTGGCAAACACAGAGAGCTTCATACATGGCTTCGTGTCAGTCACGGAGCAAAGCCTTTGGATACGACAGCCCGAGTGTCCCCCTCCGACCACATCCTGCTCTTTTATTTGCGTCTCTAATAATGGTGTTAGAAGCAGGAAAGCTGTCCGAGACTGATCTCCATTTCCTGGTCCCTGTCATATGGGTTACTAAGATCACACACCCTCCGTCTCACAGCAGGCGTCAGGGCAGCGGCTACTGACTCCAGTAACTACTGTTAGTGTCCTGTCCATCAGCAAACAGAGGGGGTCACATACACAAGTGTAACTGAACTTTATGACTCTCACTCAGAGGTAAAAAGAAAAGGAGTACTCGTGGCACCTTACAGACTAACCAGTTTATAGCTCACTTCATCGGATGCATTCCTTTATATGGCCCAGCTGCCTTCTCTGAAGCACATGGAATGCATCCGATGAAGTGAGCTGTAGCTCACGAAAGCTTATGCTCAAATAAATTGGTTAGTCTCTAAGGTGCCACAAGTACTCCTTTTCTTTTTGCAAATACAGACTAACACAGCTGCTACTCTGAAACCTGTCATTCAGAGGTGAAGTTTTAGTTGCTTCTGGCAGCTCTTCCTAGGCAAGAGCTTTCTGCATGTCACCAGGAGCCTCATCTTGGTCTCCAGTTCAGAGGGTGCAGAATTCTCTGTGCAAAAGCTAATAATTCCCAGCTTTGTAAACACAGTCATGTAGTTAGTTGTTTAATATCCAATATTTATGCCCACCTTCATTTGCATCTAAATTAGCTGAGGGTATGACCTTTCCCAACCCACCCACCCTCATATGCTTTGCATGGACTGGGCACAATATGCCCCCCTAAGCCTTGCTGGAGGCATGCCACACTACACACACTGTACTGTTCTGTACATTTCTTGCTAACTCCGTATATACAGTGCTGAGATGTTTCCAGCTCAGGTCCTAGACACTTTGGTGCTTTCTCCCACAGAAATATAGTATCGAGCTCTGCTCTCTCTTTTGAGCCTCACACAGTTTTTATTATGCAAGTAAAGGACAAAATTACTTCTCCAAAAAAACTCACAAGCAGGAGGCAGCGCTCAGGAGAGGCCAGATGGCATTTTCCTCATAAAATCACTTGTTTCTCAACAAATAAAAGCAATCTGTCTAAAAATTCAGTGCCTTGCATTCCAAAAGGACAAATAAACCTGTATAGGCACTGAACACAATCCAGATAAATGGCAGGAAAACAGTATGTGATCATGTAATTCAAGACTGCATTGTAATGCATACACACAAGAGGGCAGAGTTAAGGCCGCGAAGTGAAGCAATCAAAAATCAGGAAATGGGTTGCCTAATACGCTTAAGATTCTTTTAATGCAGTATTTTTGTTTGGAATTTTAATTAAATGAAGTGTAGCTTTCCTTGTGTATTATTGCCATACTAATAGTTTACCAGCTCACAATCCTCCCCTACTCTTAATAATCAGTGTCAACTACTGTCCAATGCCTTGAACATAGAATCATAGAACTGGAAGGGACCTCGAGAGGTCATCTAGTCCAGTCCCCCGCACTCAAGGCAGGACTAAGTATTATATAGAACATCCCTGACAGGTGTTTGTCCAACCTGCTCTTAAAAATCCCCGATGATGGAGATTCCACCACCTCCCTGGGCAATTTATTCCAGTGCTTAACCACTCTGACAGGAAGTTTTTCCTCATGTCCAACCTAAACCGCCCTTGCTGCAATTTAAGCCCATTGCTTTTTGTCCTGTCCTCAGAGGTTAAGAACAATTCTTCTCTCTCCTCCTTGTAACAACCTTTTATGTACTCTCAGTCTTCTCTTCTCCAGACTAAAGAAACCCAACTTTTTCAATCTTCCCTCATAGGACATGTTTTCTAGGCCTTTAATCATTTTTGTTGCTCTTCTCTGGACTTTTTCCAATTTGTCCACATCTTTCCTGAAATGTGGCACCCAGAGCTGGACACAATACTCCAACTGAGGCCTTATCAGCACGGAGTACAGCAGAAGAATTACTTCCATGTATAGCCTTAATTAAGTGCTAAGTACACGCTGGCCCTGCCTGCAGGGAAGCAGGTGCAGTTTGGAAAACCTTCTGCTCTCCATTCACTGGAACTCCTCCTTACTGCATTGTGCAAAGTTCAGGTAAAAAGTACTCCCTGTACAAATTGCTCTGTCTACTTACTGTACTCACACACTATATGCTCCACTAAAACCCTGATTATTCGTAGTATGTCCCAATCAAGGAGAATGGACTAAATGACACACAAGGCTAACCCAAAAGCAGACGCCCATTCAGTTTTACACTATTTTGATGTTCGATGCTCTCCAGTGCAGAAGGTGGTGTGTGCACGTCTCAAAGATTCCAAGCTGTGTGGCTGTAAATTGCGGTGTCTGGGTGATTATTCCAATTCAGCCAAATCTTGGAGAGGTGTTTCATGCTTTCCCCACTCTAGCCCCATACACAAACTGTATCGGGAGAGTTGTTAGTGACTGACTTTTTTTCTTTTTTTTTTAAAGGGGAGTGCAAGTCTAAAACCTTCACCCATAAAATTATCCTCTATAGACTTATAAGATGAAATCTTTCTATTCTTATCTTTATTTTTGACCACTGGGATTATCCGCAATAACTGTAGAAGCATTTGGGCATCTGGCACTTTATAATAAAGAGTTATTACATGTCGAGATCCAGGAGTTCGAGTTATGAGGTATATTGGACATGCTCCCTGCCTAGGCCCCAGCTATAAAGTTAAATATGTCGGCTCCTTTGGCCAGGTTTGTCCTTGTTTATATGTTAGCTGCTGCCTTGAGGGGACTGGGGTGGCATAAGTTCACATAGCTGGTGGTGTCCTCAGGATTTATGTCTGCTCCACACTCAAGAATTATGACTGGAGCATACTATTCCCTTTGCTGCTGTGTTAGCTAAATGGGAGAGAACTCCAGATTGCATGTCAGAGCCTGTCTCACAAACTCTTCCTTCACTGATTTGCAGCGCATGCCAGTCAAAACATAATTAATGGGGAGTGGGCATTAGTGGGACTCGAATTTAGGCCTTTGTCTTTTCCATGAAGTGATCTTAGTAGTTAGGGATAAAGCAGCAATCACGCTCCCTCAAGCCACCACGTATTCTGTGCTACCAAAGCCCATAATCTCCATGGTATTAAGAGTTTAGTGTGGAATGTTCTACTCATTCCAAGAGCCGTTGGCTGCATCAGATGTGGAAGGAAAAGTTGTGAAGCCCAAAGGATTTCCCTCTGAGCTGCATTTTTAAATAGCGCTTTGTTTCTGTGTGAAGGGAGCATACTGAGCTACCAAACCAGAACTCCTCTAGCTCACTAGTGGTAGTGTTTTACCCTAGTCTGTGCTCACTTTGCATAGGTGTTCATGATTTCACCAGGTACATAGTGGTGAAGCATTAGTCCTCCTCTTAGTGATGCATTTGTAATGCAAAATCTATTTTTGTATTGTTGCATCACTTAGACCTAGTTTACAACTACAGCTAGGCCTGAACTATTGCCATATTTAACCACTAATTAATGAAACACATCCCCTATCTACTGGAACTCAGGATCTTCCTGAACAGAAATAAATGACAGCTGACTTCACTCCAAATGGGAATTTATCTTTTTAACGTACAGTACCTTCTAGCCAGAAACAGGACAAAATGTCATTCCCACAGTAGCAACATGAAAATAATTAACCCTAGCAAAAACTTCCTTCCTTTGACTTTGGTTCTACCGGTGCAACGTGTTATGTAGCTTATAACAGTCTGTCTTGCATTGTTTTTTGGTATTGGAGGGGCGTGAGGCAACATTTACAGTTAAACACTTCAGCACACTGGTGATGGACAACTGTTTCACTTATTTCTTGTGTACAACACTTTCTAATCACAGGACTACCTGCAAAGGCACTGAACTCCTCACCCTATCCAAGAGGAACTCAGGATAACAATACTAAGAAAGTAAGCACTCAGCTGCCCCATTACAAAAGGGAATTGTGGAAATACAGTTTCCCTCAGAAAAGAAGAAATTCCACAGATAAGGTTGACACTGAGAGCCTGTCTTCACTAATCGCTCCGGTGCTGCCGTACCATGCCGACGGAAGAGCTTCTCCCCTTAGCAGGTTTCAGAGTAACAGCCGTGTTAGTCTGTATTCGCAAAAAGAAAAGGAGTACTTGTGGCACCTTAGAGACTAACCAATTTATTTGAGCATGAGCTTTCGTGAGCTACAGCTCACTTCATCGGATCCCCTTAGCGTAGTCAATCCACCTCCCGGAGAGGCGGTCACTATGTCAACAGGAGAAGCTCTCCCATCAACATGGTGCTATCTAAGCGGGGAGGGGGAGAGGGGGGGTAGGTCGGTTATAACTACGTTGCCCAGGGGTGTGGATTTTTCACATCCCTGACCAACGTAGTTATACCGCTATAGGTCTGTAGCGTAGGCTTGGCCTGACTTTATAGTCACAACCAAATTCTGAGAGTTATTTTATTCCATCACTTTTAACAGATCTGAGACTGAAAACCTGAATCAGGCACCAATGGAGTGAAATGCCAAGGAAATTCTGTTCACGGTGGTTCCTGATGGGAGCGGAGTGCAGATCACGGCATCTCTAAAAATATGGGTGCCTTTGACGTTTTGCTGCATAGTATCATTTCTTACCCAGAATGGTGACGCTAGGTCCTCTACTGCACACCAACCATCACCTGCGGAGCCACTGCTCCGGAGACATGGCACTTCCTCAAACTATGATTCATCACCCACTATCCTACTCTGCTGGTGCCGGTGTGCCATTTTCCACCTTCCTGAAATAGCAGGTCCCAGCACTGGAATAAATGAGGGCAGCAGCTATTATTTTACCCACAATTCTCTGTTTTATAATTTGCACTGATGACTGAATGCAAGTTGACAGAAGATGCCAGAAATGACTAGAGAAATTAATCAGTAGTGTTGGTGACATGAAGCCTCTGAGGGCACCAGCATAACACAGCAAAAATGGGAAAGGATCAGGAATAGGAAAGGATCAGAAATATTTCACCACAGTGATAAGACATCACTTTTTCCAGTAATAAAAAAGCTTATTGTCAAATCACTCCTCAATCTTCTAACTGCTCCAACTGGGAAATGATATAAGATCAGCATTTTGTTAACTCTGAGATGATAAAATTCAGAAATATAATATTTCTGAAATACATTGAAAACTGACCCAAATTTTCTGTGATACTGAGTACACAGGAAAACCAGAATATCAAGTAGCAGTTAGCTCTCAAATCCAAGATACAATATGAGTTTGTGCAGAGACGCAGAATACATTGAAATGTATCTGCATTATTCCCATGGTCAGACAGGAAGATTGCTGTGTAATGAGTAATTGTTATTTAAAGCTATCAAGAAAAGCATCTAGATTACCAGATAGGAGTACCAGGATAATCCTTCTTTGCTGATAAAGCTGCTATGGCAAAGAATATTATACATGTAAGTGTGCTCACTGCTTGAACTATATAGGGCATACATTAGTCAAAATTGAGAATTTATGTAACTTCACACTGATCCAGAAGATCCTTACTAATTCAATAGAGAGCTCAAACAAGTCTGGATCTAGCATGAAAATCCATGCAAAAGGACTAAACCTCTCTCAGCTGTATTAAACAGCAGCGAAGAAAACAAGCTGGGCCCTAACACTACCTCGTTCACAAGGAAAAGTACTCACACTCATACGTAAGTCAGATTCATAGGGTCAAGACGGGCAAGTACTTGGATGGGAGGAGTCCAGGAGGGGAGGGGAGGGGAGGGGAGGGAGGGAGGGCAAAAACAAAGACCAGAAGTGGGTGTTAGAATACAGTAGGTGCACTTTGCCCTCGGAGTCAGTGCAGACCCAAAAGGCCAGGTCCGGAGGACCTCTCTTTCAGAAAAGAAGTCAAACAGAGCTTCTGATCATTAAAGCTCCCAAGATAATTTTTGAAAGAGCAGGGATATTACTTTGGTGTTCCAGCCAGTGTTCACAACAGGTGATGAGGAACAGAACTTTGGTAGCAGAGCTGGTAGAAAAAAATTCAGATTTTGGTGAAATGGTACACACTTTCAATTCTATTTTTTTTTTATAAATTGCCGTTGTTTTTCAACCAGCTCTAGAATCATCTCTCTGTAAATTTCCCTGACGTTTCGGCTGTACACATTAGTGTTCATTTTTGCCTCTAAACTTTGTTGTTGTTACTGAATGATTTAAACAGCTGCTACCTTCAATCCAGAGGTGGCTCCACATCTGAAGTGACTTATGTATAGCCAGATGTAGTTTATAAATTCTTTCATCTCTCAAGCATATCAACAATGCTAATTAAATTCTCATTATAGATATTTACATACAATGGTCCTATCAGTAGGACAAAAAGTAAGATTGCTTAATCTTAGCCCAAATGAAAAATTTTGGGGAAGTTTCATAATTTTTGGAGCATTTCTTAATGAGGGGACTATGAACAGTTTACCTATTTGTGGAGATTTTGTATTTTTATTTTTTTGTCCTATAAATTAAAAAAAGACTTTCATGCTAAAAGTTCAGTCTTGCAGTACACCAGACTCCAGCATGGACAAGTGCACACAATACATCTACATGTTAAAACAAAGAATTAGAACATTATGAATAGATTCATAGATTTTAAGGCATTGTGATCATCTAATCTGACCTCCTGTATAACACAGACCAAAGAATTATGTACAGGTACTCCAGTACCGAACCCATTAACCTTTGTTTGAGTACAGCATATCTACCAGGCAGGCATCCAGTCGTGATGTGAAGATACCAAGGGTTGGAGAATCCACCACCTCCCTTGGTATTTTGTTCCTATAGTACATTTAGTAGAGATGGCCCATTTAGCAGCAGATATTATTATGGTGTGCTCCAGGTGACTGCAAATGTTTTCATGTGTACATGCTGCACTGTGCATTGCCATCCCTGTAGTTCCTAACTTTGCAGACCAAAAGATTTCATCAATCTCATGGCTGGAGGGAAGAAGTTTAATGAGACAGTCTCTTTTAACCCCTCCATTTATATGCCTGTAAAGAACTTGCAATTTTTAAACTTGAGAGAGTTCTGTTCAGCACACTTTGATTTTCCATGTTTATATTCATCCCAGGATGAAAAGTCTAGTCACAGTGGGATGAAAGCGAAGGAGAAGCAACTGATGCATATAAACAAGTACGCTTACTGGTCTGAAGAGTGCTAATGTTGATGAATTTTTAAGGCTAAGCAGTTTTGGGCCTGGTTAATAGTTAGACGGGTGCCCAAAGGAGAATACTTGGTGTTTTAGACTTGCAAGAGCAATGGCTGTGCTCACCAATCTGGGGTCAGGGTGGCTGAGTCCCTACAACGCCAGCTGAAAGTCAATGGGGCCTGCAGGTGCTCAACACCTCTAAAATTGTACCTATTATATCTCTTCTTAATAACATTATACTTTGAAAGGGTTTCTATTTGATGTTTCCCCCCAGGAATCAGTGACTGGGCTGTGCAGATATGTGCAGTTGTGGGGGTGGGGGACTTGGGTTTCATTCAATCGTTCTCATCTTCCCTCTTTGGTGGAGAGTCTAGTGCTGTGGCTCTCAACCCTTCCAGGCTACTGTACCCCTTTCAGGAGTCTGATTTCAAGTTCCATCTCACTTAAAATACGAAAGTGTCAGAGCTCGCTATTACTGAAAACTTTCTTTCTTTCTCATTTTTACCATATAATTATAAAATACATCAATTTGAATATAAATATCGTACTTACATTTCAGTGTGATACTTCAGCCTGTTTTTCACTTGTGAGCCTTTTCTGAAGCCCAAGCCCCATGTAACTTTGTGGGGCCTCCTGTGGCATGGGGCCCCGGGCAATTGCCCTGCTTGCCACCCCCAATGACAACCCTGCACTTGCAATTCCCCCTAAACCTGGCCCGTGATCCACCTCGGGGCTGCAACCCCCAGGCTGAGAAACACTCATCTAGATGAGTTGAGTACCCCCGGAAGACCTCTGCATGCCCCCTGCGTAGACCCCTGGCTGAAAACCACTGGTCTAATGGACATATGCTCTGATTCAATCTGCAACCTGAGCTTTTTTGTTTAAAGAACGATCACTGCTTGAATTGTTACAAGCCAATGATTTACTTCTGAGTGGATTAAAATAATCCTACTATTAAATGCTCTTTTGCTTTCTATTTTCTTTCTCTCACAAAACATTTCAACTAAGATTCATCCCAGGATAGAATATATGGAAAAAGCCACTGGATCCTGGAGCATCCTCCAAGGCTGAGAGACACTCCTAAGTATCACTGAATAAAAGGGACCTACTGTCTAGAGAAAGGAGCAGAAAATAGGTGTCTGGAGCCAGTAATTCCACCATCAGAGTCAGAGGTAGCAGTTTCAATAGGAAGGTTGAGATGCGCGTAGGTTAAGTCTTCCTGGAACCACCTAAATCTTCCATAAAAATAGAGAAAAGTCTCTGGGGGAGCTCTTCCTGGAGCTGTTATAGGAAAACTCCAAGGCCAAGTCTCAGTTATGTATTTGTGCCCTAGAACTTGGGGCCACCCACTCCACAGAGCACACAGTTACCAGCAGATTTTTCTGTAAGCCTGCACTGAAATCACATTTGTTAATGCAATGTGAGTAATGCTTGGCAAATAGGCCTTGAGATGCTACTTCACACAACTGCCACACTCACAGCTGTCTATACGTGTCTCCTAGGACTCTTGAAAGCAGAATCTTTGAAGCAGCAGTCTGGAGTATGAGAGAGAGCCTCTGTTACATGGAGCACAAAGGAGCTGATCTCCATTCCAGCAGAGAAATCTCAAAAGAAACTGGTTCTGCAGGGAGCCCACATAAAAGCTGTTTTTAAAGGGGAGTGCTTGAGAACTCCTGGAGAAGGATGGCCACTGCTGATTAATATATTCCTATTGCTTAGATTCATCAGATCAAGTATCAAGAAGACTTAATGAATACTTGAGTTATTCTTTCCTAGTGATTACTACAACTGAAGAGCTCGTTACACAGAGAGATATGCAGCAAGGGGTGTGGGTGTAGTCCAGACTCAGCTCACTTGATTCAGATTAACAAAATTAAATGAAAACACAAAGTGAAATCAGGGCTCTTTACAGTGCTGCTTGAGACAGTGTTGTGGGTAATGTTTTCTCTTTACATAGGAGAGGTGCAGCATGGACAATACCACTGCAAGTTTCCACTACACAACCTCTGACCCCATTCTGGTAAGGTACTGTCAGTCTGGAGAAGTAACATCAGTCTCCATGTCCATTCAGTCCTTGACTAGTTAATTTATGGTGTGGGGGTTTCAGGTTTTTAAATACGAACATATGTTCATTAGGAACTGAAAAGACATCATGATTAGGCAGTTGGTGAGCTGAGACCATCGTCTATCATGCTGACCAATATTGTCACGTTGTTTCCTTCTCCTCATTGGTCTCCAGCTGTTGTTTCTTGTCTTATGCATCAGTTGGAAGTTCTTTGGGGCAAGAGCCATCTTTTTGTTCTGTGTTTGTAGAGCGCCTAGCGCAACGGGGACCTGGTCCATGACAAGGACTCCTAGGTGCTACTGTAATACAAATAATGAACAACAACAACTAATTTCACATTGGCCAGAAAACAGCTTATGGATTTGAACAGTTGACCTACATGTGAAGCACTCACATGGCTCAGAGAACAGATATTCACTCATTTATTTGAGGCTTGAGCCAAAGCTCATTGAGCTCAATGGGCTTTGTATCCAGCCCTTCAGGCTTACATCCTGGAGAACAAACCTGTGGAAGCTTGGAAAGTTCAAATATTTTCCCTACGAAGGCGTTTGATCTTTAAAAAGAAATTCTCACAGTCTAAAATATAAACAAAGGTATTCTTTCCACTGGTGCCTTTCTTAGCGTTACCCATAATTTGAGTCAAACTGCGATGCATGTCCTGAGGACAAAGGCCTGATACTGGCCTTCCAAGCAAGAAAGCAACTTTAAATCGAGTCATTATGCCATCTCATATCAGTTCTCTTAGCATTGGTAAGGGGTTAGAAGTCGTGGCACCCAAAGCTTGGGCAGAAACATAACAAGGTTGCAAATAACTTCCATGCCCAGTCTGAGTTCCCATATTCGGGTCCCAAACTACTCAGCAAAATTTTCAAAAGCACTTAAGTTACTTAGGAGCCTAAGTCCTATTGAAAAGGAATTGGACTTAGTCTCTGGAGCCACTTAGGTGCTTTTGAAATTTTTACCCATAGTGTCTTCTGACAGAAAGCTGCACCAGTTGGTCACCAAATGCCCACTGTATCTATTATATTTCTGTAATTTAATTGATGATGACCTGTAATGACTCCCTTCAGGAAGATATTCTTTAGTTAAAACAATGAGTAAGCCATAGTTTAAAAGTGATTCCCTGCTATTCCCCCAGGTAAAAGGAGTGACCATTCTTAAGCACAACAAGGAAGAGGATAAAAGACAAGTGCTATTTTATACTTCACCATCTACAGTCTGTAAAGCAAGAAAAATCTTATTTAATTATACCTAGGATTTACATCCGACCCATTAGATAGGGATATAAAATGCACAGCTAAATTTAAATTCCTTTCTAAAGGAACTGCTGCTGGTAGTAACAGTGAAATACATGACAGGTTTCAGAGTAGCAGCCGTGTTAGTCTGTATTCGCAAAAAGAAAAGGAGTACTTGTGGCACCTTAGAGACTAACCAATTTATCTGAGCATAAGCTTTCGTGAGCTACAGCTCACTTCACTGAATACATCCGATGAAGTGAGCTGTAGCTCACGAAAGCTTATGCTCAAATAAATTGGTTAGTCTCTAAGGTGCCACTAGTACTCCTTTTCTTTTAGTGAAATACATTGCACCTATCTCTAAGATTACAGCCCAACGTTAATGCCCGTTTAGTATCCAGTATCCTCTATCCGGATTGAATAGCAGTGGAAGTTCAGGTTCAAAGATTGTTAGAAGTTGAAAGGATTTTATGGATAGGAAAACAACAAGATGGCTAAATGATCTGATTCCAACATTTGTCTTTTCTGAATGTAAAAGTGAATGAGCCTGCATTATTGGAATCGCTGCAGAGAATGGCATGAATGCCATGTAGGCAAAAATCAAGAGGCCAGTGATCCAAAATGTTTTAAAGTCTAGATTTTCCTCTACAGTGAGAGCCGATTATATTCTGCTGTGTGCAGTAACTATAAGGGGTTAAACATATTAGCTGAGTTGACAAATAATTTCTGATAATGAAAGTGAATCTTGTCATTGGTTATGCATGCCTGGAGGAGACATTGTCTTCCGACGTGCAGACGATTTGCAGAAACATGGAAGCAGAGATAACACTAATATAAGGGCCAATGGTGTCTGATAAACTACTAATCTACGTGAACCAGACAGGCAATAATGGCATCAGCAGGTTTTTTTAAAAGGTTATTATGACAGCAAGAAAAATGAATAGCTGCTTCTGCTGATCTTTATTCGTTAGCTATCCCTTTACGTTCTCAATCGGCAGAGTCATTCGAGCTGCAGTGCACCCCAATCCTGCTTTGGTGCAGTGAATAGTCATAAAGCTGAATGGACAGCAGGTTCTGCTTTCTAATATCTCCTCATATTCATGGTCTCTGGACCTACCTGTGGCCTTTAGTGCTGGCTGTTCACCTAGCAACAGTTTTAACCTTTTGGCATGGATTTTGCCTTGGTAATGTGACTCGGCCACCACTGCCGAGGTGAAGGACATGTTACAGAGCGTGCAGCATTTGTTCTTGTCCACTGAGTCAGCGTCACTGCCCTGGATGGAGACAAAAGAAACAGAGATGTCAAGTAAAACTGGACAGACCTTTGCAGAGAAAGGGAAGAGCGAAATCCAGTTCTGTGATGTCACTGCAAAGCCACAACCACCCCAGAAATCCAGAGGGACTTTTCCCTTCCTTCGTTATCTGAAACGCACCCCCGTTTGCGGCCCAAGCATTAATTCTGCTTAATGAATTACTCCCCACTTCTGATGCTCCCTACCCCCGAGTGTTCCTGGAATGGATGACAGCACATCGCCTGCTTTAATACGAGTCCCAGTAGGCATGAGGCCTTGGATGCCCAAGGAGACCGTGGTATTACATGGTATATAAAACCATTCAGGCAACCGCTTAGCAGGCTCAAATGGTGGCTCAAAAAGGACGTGGATAGAATCTGTTCATCACCTCAGCCCTATCCAACCGTGGCCTCAAAGAAAGGCGACGCTGACAATTAAGTACATGCTCCGATGCCAGTTGCTTTGGGGCTCTCCCCATTGCTCCTTTGCTGTGGTAAGTCTCACGGGGTGTAACTCACTCCCTGCCAGTTATCAGGTCTCCTTCCCCCGCATACTTTCAAATGATCCCTCAAGAGGTTCCCTTTGTTGCTGGCTCTGTATTTGCTTTCACTGGCTATGGGGGACTGGGAAATAAGACAGATGGGTTGTTATAACAGAAGTTGCTTATTGGTCAAAGGGGCAGTCTCTTTTATAATGATTTTTAAGATGTGCCAAGGAGCAGCTAGAATGGGACAGGCCCCTCTTTAGAGGATGGGGGCAGAAAAATCAATCAGGCTAGGGGTTTCACCAGAGCCAATCCACCACATTCTAATGGGATTCGGGCACTTCACTCCTGCAGGCACCTCTGGAAATCACAGCCTAAATGTTTAGATTATTGCCCCCCTTTCTTTGGTGTGCTAGAGCCTGGGGCTGGGTGTAGGGGCACTAAAGGGGTTCCATTTAGCACCCCTTGCCTTTCTCCTTGCAGGGGGAGAGCTGCTGCAGACAGGAGAAGAATGCCTGCAGGAAGGCTGAGTGCTCTTCCCCCAGGCTCCTTTTGCTGATGGTTCCTTCTTTAGCCTGTGTTTATGAGGACTCTCTCCTGCCAGGTTTCAGAGTAACAGCCATGTTAGTCTGTATTCGCAAAAAGAAAAGGAGTACTTGTGGCACCTTAGAGACTAACCAATTTATTTGAGCATAAGCTTTGCTGTAGCCACAAGTACTCCTTTTCTCTCTCCTGCCAGTGGCTCGGCTTGGTTTCTGCCCAGCCTGCCCAGCAATGAACAGAGCCCCTCGGATCATCTGCTGGAAAATCACTAGAAGGTTCATTGTAATTTTAAATCTCCTCTGTTTTAATGCTGTGGCATACCGTGCCAAGCATTTCAGGCACAGGCCAGAGAGGGGATGGGGAAAAGACGGCTTTATAAATAAAGGTGTCAGAGTAGCAGCCGTGTTAGTCTGTATTCGCAAAAAGAAAAGGAGGACTTGTGGCACCTTAGAGACTAACCAATTTATTTGAGCATAAGTTTTGCTGTAGCTCTCGAAAGCTTATGATCCAATAAACCGGTTCGTCTCTAAGGTGCCACAAGTCCTCCTGTTCTTTTTATAAATAAAATGACTACTGAACAATCAGATGGATGGCCGGCCACGTCTGCAGCAGTGGGTCTGCCAGGCAAAAGCACTGCCAGGCAAAGCAACACCTGGTAACTCTCATTACATTCTGTACGTACCAGAGATCAGACAGGGCCTTCAATTATTAATCAGAGATTAGTAAATTGGTAATTCAGGCTGGACTAAAAGTGAAGTCTTCTGTAGGGCCCCTACTGGACAGGCTAGAGCTAGGACAGTTTCCTTAACTAACCCAATGCTGGGAATAATATCGGAGATGCTCCAGAACAATTTCTCTGCTCTTTCCAGGTGCACAAAGGCAAACTCTTAGTTATCAACAGATGGGGAAATTCAGGAACTAGGATCTAGCTACGCGAGTCCCTCCACCCCCATTCCCAATAGACCATGTAGAGCCTGAGTTAGTGGCCGAACACATTCCGTTCCTGGGGTTTGGCTTATTGGTCACTCAAAAACAACAACACACACACCTCCTTGGCCATTTCCCTTCCAAAATCCCCAGTGCGCCTTAGTGCAAAGAATCATTTGCACCCTCTTCAGATCCTTGCTGAATCTAACTGACTGCACCATTGGCCAGCATTGCACGACACAGCACTAGCTCCCCTGACTCGTCCCGGAGAGCTCTGTTCAGTACATGAGCCATGGGCAACAAGCCCAGCAGGCCCATACAGCACTTATATTTTAAAAGGTGCTTTGGGGAAGTGCCAGGGCCTAGTCAGGGGTTCACAGACTGGCCTCATTTGTCCTCCAGCATCTCAGCTTTTTTAAAGAAATCTCTCATCTTGTGGCTGCAAAGAAACCCACACTAACGTGATCAGAGTGGGACCAATGCAGTGACGCCTGCTCAAGTTCACAGAGAGCCAGAAAAAACAGCTCTGAGTCACAAACTGCCCCATTCATCTCAATGGGGGCTAACTCAGATGCTCAATGATGATACTTTAAATGCCAACACTGATAACTATTTCACTGCTCAAAAGTCTAAGATTGAAGAGGAAGGATCATGTTATGAGGGACAATGGTTCTCCTGGCTTGTGGTGTGCTTGGAAAATATTAAATAATAATGTGGCATGATGAAGAAACATTTATAGTCCACTACTAATTGTGTCTGGGAATTTTGAGCTCCCATTCTGGTTGGCATTTGCAGAGAGAATTCCTGCAAAGAGTGTTGGACCATCCCCAGCATTTCATCTGTTGACAAGTACTGTAGAACCAGACTCGTATCTTCCAGCAATTACCTACTACCAACTGCTAACAAGATAAACCTGAAGGCAAGACCAGCCTAATGGCACCTACTAAAGACTGGAATAACTGCAACAAAGCTTGCCCAGCAGGCCAACTACCAGCCAGGAAAAATCTGCTACTTTCTGCTTCTTCCCTTGTGGAAGGCGAACTTTTGAACTCTGCCTTGTGACTACTCAGATATGAAAAAGGATAACCACAAAGAGATGGGCTTTTTGCATGTGGTATGAAAAACATGCCTAGTAAACTGATGCTGCCAGAGACTCTTCTTCTAATACAGTGGGTTCTCAAACTGTGATCGGCTGCTCTGCCTGGAGGGGCCGGGGTGGTGGTGTCTATGGAACGAAACATATTTCTGCAAGAGTGATGCCTTGTGAGTGCTGTGGCAACAACCACGTGAGTCTGACACCCAGACTAAAAGTCACTTGCTCTTGCATAGGAGGTCCCCGTGCGTGCACAGCATTTCCATTATTTTTTCCAGAGTTGGTAATCTCTGTATTTTCATGAAATTGGGGAACAACAGATTCAGGTAAATGACTGTTTCAGACAAGCAGAAGACTCCATCAGGTTGGGGGATATATTTTCTAACGGATGGAGAGTTATTCTGCTACGCATCCAGAGGACTACTGCAGCCCTCAGGTCCTAAGAGCTGCACAGGACCCTGGGCTGTATGAAATAAGAGCACGTTGGAAGTGCGGTGGATCCTGGCTGCCGATTATCTGGTGTAGAGATCATCTCTGAAGTAATGCTCTACACTGGTGTAACTGGCCAGTGTCACTCAACGTACAGAAGCCATGCTGCCCCTTGGATGGAATGCCAGAGCTGAAAGATGTGTATAACTGCAGCTCCCCGCAATGGGCTCACCTACAAACAATATGAGCACCAATATACTGCTCCACAGGGGTGAATGCTCCATAAGTTACTGCTAATGATCTATAATCACTTCTGATTCAGCTCACTCTGTCCCTCTCAACCTACAGATGCAAGCTGTGTTTCCATGGCCAGCAGCCATGCAAATAACATTTTTGCTAAATTGAGCCCTTTAAAACAGAAATGTGCTTCTGGCCACCTTTTAGAATATAAGTGATAATTTATCCCAGGAATGTGATTTTTTTTCAGTGTGCTCTTTTTAAAAAAAAAAAATAATACCCCCCCCCCCCCCCACACACACATATCACAGTGAAATGCATACATGTGCTGGGCCCCTACTGCTCTGAGCCAGTAAAGGTCTGTAGGACAAGTGCATCCAGAAGGCCTAATTTGTATTTCATGAATAATTAGGAAGCCACATCAAGAAGATTTGAGAGATTATAAACATGCATTGTAAATACAAACTGCTGAAATTCCTGCAGGACACAGAGACAATCTAACCTTGCTGGAGATCCCCGTCCATTCGCTGCATTCAGCGCTCCTCTTTCCTTATATTCCTGTCCCCCGAGAGTTTCCCCCTGCCCCAGCCATGTGCCCCTTACAGCTGCAGCCAGTGCCTCTGGCCGTGATTATGGAAGAGTCCCTACAACAGAATAGCCTAATGGGGGACAACGCCAGGTCCGAAGCAAACATTGAAAAAAACTGCTTTAGTTTCTGTTGCGGGAGCTTTTAGAGTAACAGCCGTGTTAGTCTGTATTCGCAAAAAGAAAAGGAGGACTTGTGGCACCTTAGAGACTAACCAATTTATTAGAGCATAAGCTTTCGTGAGCTACAGCTCACTTCATCGGATGCATTCAGTGGAAAATACAGTGGGAAGATTTATGTACACAGAGAACATGAAACAATGGGTGTTGCCATATACACTGTAACAAGAGTGATCACTTAAGGTGACCTATTACCAGCAGGAGAGCGGGGGAGGAGGGGGTGAGAACCTTTTGTAGTGATAATCAAGGTGGGCCATCATGGCAGTGACCATGAGATGGTCGAGTACAGGATCCTGACACAAGAAAGAAAGGAAAGCAGCAGAATACAGACCCTGGACTTCAGAAAAGCAGACTTTGACTCCCTCCGGGAACTGATGGGCAGGATCCCCTGGGAGAATAACATGAGGGGGAAAAAGAAAAGGAGGACTTGTGGCACCTTAGAGACTAACCAATTTATTAGAGCATAAGCTTTCGTGAGCTACAGCTCACTTCTTCAGATGCGTTGCTCCTTTTACGCTCCCCAAGGTGTCTCATCCCACTGTGCCTGAGGTGAGAGGAATAAGCAGTGTGGTGATGCACACAGCAGCTCTTAGTGCTGGGTGCAGACCATTTAGCAGGGAGCAGACCACTCTGATTGGAGAGGAAAGGTACCAGAGGCAAACGGCTGCTCTGAAGGACAGCAAGCAGCAGGCCCTACAAGAGAGGGATGAGCCAGCCTTGGGTACGCGGGGTGTGGAGTGGCAAACTGATATGCTGGAGGATGAGAGGGACAGGCTTCAGTTCCGGGTGACTGAGAGGAAGGGAGCTCGGGGAAGAGAGAGAGCGAGCAAGCCGTTTTTCTTGGACAGCAGCCTGAGGAATGGAGAGCCAGAGAGGCCGTCAGAAAAGCAGACTGGCAAGGGGTGATGGAAGAAATAAAGGTTCTAAAGGGGCATGAAGTGGGAACCCAGATGATGCCTGCCGGGAGGTGGGCACCCAGACGATGAGCACTGGGCAAACAAGGACAGCGTGGTGGGTAGCTTCATCTCCTTCTCAAGGTGCATGGAAGATGGCCAGCCCTGGGGAGGGGGAGAGAAAAAATAGTACTCCCTCAGCTAGAACTTGCCCTGGAGCGACCAAGGCTTTTTTTGGTGAGAGGAGTGTAACAGGGAGGCTTGCTCCTCGAGAGCTGATTAGTGTTTGCTGAGTTCCAGTTATCGCCAATACTTTTGTGCTGATTATACAGTGTCTCCATTATACTTTCAGAATTCTTCTGTAACACTGTACTTTGAAGGATTGTAGTTTCTTTACTTCAATGTCCGTGTTTCACCGTCATAATTTAACATAGCTCAAATGTAAATTTAAGAGTCAGAATTTAGTCTTCAGTTTTGTGTCCCTTCTAATCAAAAATGTATACTTCCAAAATGTCTCTTTCACGCTCTCTGTTCTGGTTCTGATTTCAGCACCCAATCTTCCATCATGATGCTTCTTAAGTAGCAATAATTTCTCACTTGCTGTACAGCTATGTGGTTCACTGGAATCTTGCATACCACCATAGTTTTGTCTTGTCCACATTCAACATGAGAGGATATATAATCTCCACTAACTTCATCAGGCCTTCTTCTGAATCAGCTGACAACAGTGTCATCTGCATAGTGAATGTTATTCCCCTATTTTCCATTCATCTTAATATAGTCTTCTGTTTCTTCGATTAATCACTCACTATAAATGTTGAATAAAGTGACATTATACAACCTTATCTCACTTCTCTCTTGATCTCTATTAGATTTTCATTTTCATCTCCCATTATAATCACCTTCTGATTGCAGAATAATTGTTTTTTCACTTGGAGTTTGTATCCACCAGTCCCTACAGATCTTAATATATTAAGCAATTTGTAATTGTGGATTCTGGCAAATGCTTTTTGAAGTCAATGAACAGAAATATATTGTTTTCCTCATTTCAATTGATCTTTCTAATATGAGCTTCAAGTTCATAATGGTATTTATTTTGCCCTTTCTTTGTTTGAAGCTATATTGTTTTTCGCTTATTTTCTTATCAGTCTTTCCGGGTAGTCAGTCTTGAACAACTTGCAAAAATATCGGAGAGTCATGCAATACCAGGCTGATTATGAATTGTAAAGACTGCAGAAGTGTTCTTTTTTGGGGGATTGGGATAGCGTGGGGTTGTAAAATATTCTCGCAAATCTCCCGTCTCAAACATATGCTTTTTTTGCCTCTGTTTTCACTAACAAGGTCAGCTCCCAGACTGCTGCGCTGGGCATCACAAAATGCGGAAGAGATGGCCAGCCCTCTGTGGAGATAGAGGCGGTTAGGGACTATTTAGAAAAGCTGGACGTGCACAAGTCCATGGGGCCGGACGAGTTGCATCCGAGAGTGCTGAAGGAATTGGCGGCTGTGATTGCAGAGCCACTGGCCATTATCTTTGAAAACTCGTGGCGAACCGGGGAAGTCCCAGATGACTGGAAAAAGGCTAATGTAGTGCCAATCTTTAAAAAAGGGAAGAAGGAAGATCCTGGGAACTACAGGCCAGTCAGCCTCACCTCAGTCCCTGGAAAAATCATGGAGCAGGTCCTCAAAGAATCAATCCTGAAGCACTTGCATGAGAGGAAAGTGATCAGGAACAGCCAGCATGGATTCACCAAGGGAAGGTCATGCCTGACTAATCTAATCGCCTTTTACGATGAGATTACTGGTTCTGTGGATGAAGGGAAAGCAGTGGATGTATTGTTTCTTGACTTTAGCAAAGCTTTTGACACGGTCTCCCATAGTATTCTTGTCAGCAAGTTAAGGAAGTATGGGCTGGATGAATGCACTATAAGGTGGGTAGAAAGCTGGCTAGATTGTCAGGCTCAACGGGTAGTGATCAATGGCTCCATGTCTAGTTGGCAGCCGGTATCAAGTGGAGTGCCCCAAGGGTCGGTCCTGGGGCCGGTTTTATTCAATATCTTCATAAATGATCTGGAGGATGGTGTGGATTGCACTCTCAGCAAATTTGCGGATGATACTAAACTGGGAGGAGTGGTAGATACGCTGGAGGGGAGGGATAGGATACAGAAGGACCTAGACCAATTGGAAGATTGGGCCAAAAGGAATCTGATGAGGTTCAATAAGGATAAGTGCAGGGTCCTGCACTTAGGACGGAAGAACCCAATGCACAGCTACAGACTAGGGACCGAATGGCTAGGCAGCAGTTCTGCGGAAAAGGACCTAGGGGTGACAGTGGACGAGAAGCTGGATATGAGTCAGCAGTGTGCCCTTGTTGCCAAGAAGGCCAATGGCATTTTGGGATGTATAAGTAGGGGCATAGCGAGCAGATCGAGAGACGTGATCGTTCCCCTCTATTCGACATTGGTGAGGCCTCATCTGGAGTACTGTGTCCAGTTTTGGGCCCCGCACTTCAAGAAGGATGTGGATAAATTGGAGAGAGTCCAGCGAAGGGCAACAAAAATGATTAGGGGACTGGAACACATGAGTTATGAGGAGAGGCTGAGGGAGCTGGGATTGTTTAGCCTGCAGAAGAGAAGAATGAGGGGGGATTTGATAGCTGCTTTCAACTACCTGAAAGGGGGTTCCAAAGAGGATGGCTCTAGACTGTTCTCAATGGTAGCAGATGACAGAACGAGGAGTAATGGTCTCAAGTTGCAGTGGGGGAGGTTTAGATTGGATATTAGGAAAAACTTTTTCACTAAGAGGGTGGTGAAACACTGGAATGCGTTACCTAGGGAGGTGGTAGAATCTCCTTCCTTAGAGGTTTTTAAGGTCAGGCTTGACAAAGCCCTGGCTGGGATGATTTAACTGGGAATTGGTCCTGCTTTGAGCAGGGGGTTGGACTAGATGACCTTCTGGGGTCCCTTCCAACCCTGATATTCTATGATTCTATGATTCTATATTCTTCATTACCTCTAACAGGGCTTTCAAGCCTTCATCCTCTATGCTTTTTAACAATTCAGCCAGTATTCAAACACAATCTAGCACTTTTCTATTCGGAAGTCACTGCTGCCTTGATTTCTTTATCCATTATTGGCAGGTTTACTTGACCGATCTCTAAATTGAGATTTTTCAGGCCTACCACCATATAGTTCCTTGATATATTCTCCCTATCGTTCATTCTTGTCTTTAGGATCCATCAAACATTGCACATTTTTGTCCTTAAGTGTTGTATCGATCACCTTTTTTCTGTAATTAAAAGTTTCTTACCTCACTTGTTCCTTCTCTTTAGTCAATTGTTCAATGTCTTTACATTTCTCATTCAACCATTCGAACTTTGCTAATCTGCATTTTTTCTTTATCATTCTATTTAGTCTTCAATGTTCTTCTCTTTCCATTATTGATCTTTGTGCTTTTACTTTCCTTCTTTTGTCCATCAGAGCAATAATTTCATGTGGTATCCAAGGGGGTTTTCTTAGCTAGTAACTTCTTCCCACACATTTATCTGCAGCTTCTCTGATAGCATCTTTCAGATGTACTCAAGTCACTGGGTCTTTGTTTTCATGAATGATATGCAACACTTCTTCTTGGTAATGACTTTGTATCTCCTGATTCCTCAGAGCTTCAAGGTTCCAACCTAGATAATGTTTAGCTTTCCGTACATTTTTTCAGGTTGATATTCAGTCTCATCAATACCAATCTATAATCTGATCCACAATTTGCACTTGGCATAACCTTAACCTTCCTAACCCCATTTCTATAACTATGGTTGATTGTGATAGATTCTCTTCAAGATGAGTATTGCAAATAATGAGGTCATCTTTCTCACAAAATTCCATTAATCTTTCTCCTCTGTCATTTGTTCCACTAAAACCAAATGTGCCAACTGTCACAGATATCCTACCCCTTCCTACTTTTGTGTTCCAGTCTCCCATAAGAATTACCACTCTGTCTTTTTTTCCCCCATCACTCATTTCCATTGCTTTTTCTATGTTTTCACAGAATTGTTGGCCATCATCATCAGAATCTGCAGTTCTTGCGGCATACACTTCAATATCATCTTTTGGATGTGCTTTTATCATAATCATCATTACTGTTTGATAGATTCACTTATTCAATCCTTCCAGCTACAGTCCTACTTACTATAATTACCATTCCTTTCCTACTTTGCCATCCACCTGCACTAATAACTCTGTATTCTTTGCCACTCGTAATGCTTATGACAAAGTCATCTTGACCTCTCCAGAGCATCTCACTCACTTAGTCCCATTATTCTGATGTCTAGCCTTTGCATTTCTCTACATATATTGGCTAGCTTCCCAGGTTAAGCCAAGCTCTTCGCTTTCCACCTGGAGACCCCTGCAGTCACCAAATTTCACACATCTGGCCATGCAGGGCACCAGCTGGTGCTGAGGGCCAGTCAGATTGCATGGCAATTGAGGAATACTCGCATTCCTCAATGCCATATAGACTTTAGGGTGCTGTGAATGTTTACCATTATAAAACAATTACATAATCATCTGTGCCAAGAATCTTTTGCTTATATACAGTGAGAATTAAGCATTTAACAGTTCCCAAACATCCATCTCTATCCATATGGTTTCTTATTCAGGCACTGACCACCAGGATCTCTCTCAACACCTATTTTTATTTTTTCGTCCTACGGTTCTGAGCAGGCTGCACCTGAAGCCTCCACAGAGAGTGTGTCCTGACTTGTATTATGGCTGCATCACTTTTCAGGTGCAGTACCCGCCTACTCTCATTTTTCGGTCTCTCAATTGATATTTCACACTATTTGTCTTCGGTGTATTTAAAGGAGACAGTAGGTTTAACAGCAGGGAGCAGAGCCAATACCATGCAAGTTGAGGGTAGGGAATAATTGTCCATCACTACTGGTGAATGGGTGGAGAAAAATGTTCCCAAACAACCCAAAGGCTAAACTTCGCTCACACAACCAATTTGGCAGATACTTAAGAACAAACACACACTTTCATAGCTATTGGGTTTGCTGTCAACAATTTACGAACAGGGCTGCATTTGTCGTATTAGTCATAACGAATATTTGAGTCAGCACCATAAGGAAACGTGAGGAGTGCATTTAGAGCTATACACAGTTGGCCAGATTTTCAGAAAAGCTCAGCATGCTGGGTTGGCTGCTTATTTAAATGCCTAAATAGGATCAGAACTCTATTGAAAATCTGGCCCTATTTGGAGCAAGAACTTTCCAACAGCCAGGGAATCTGCCTCTTTCTTTTGTTTATCCCACCTGAAATCAGTGGAAAGCCATTATTTAAACTGCACTTCTCTTCCAGCTACCCTGTGTTCCTGCGAGTATGCATGCACAGCTGTTCACAGTGAAGTCATAACAAAACAGGGTGCCCAGAATCAAGCCATATACAAACCTGGATTCTTTCACCCCATGAATCATTAGGCAATGCTGCCAGTGCAGTAATATGTTAGGAGACGTGTGCCAAGCTCTCCAGACACCTCATGAGCTTAGGTCTCTCTTGCACTAAGTGGCATTTTTATTCCCTGTGATTATACAGAAACTGAACATGAACAGATACTTTGACAAAAACTAATGGTTGCTATCTAGATCACTGAAATGTTGGGCGCCAAGACAAGAGCAGTTCAAACACACGAAGTGGGACAGAGACAGATAAATAAGGCTGCTTGACAATAAAAGATCTGAACGAGGCATGAAATATACTAAAGCCACTTATTAGTATTCCTAAAGAAAACAACGTTGCTTGACTGTGATCTGCATTGACTATAATGTAATCTTTTCATTTATTTAAAATGAAGACTGTCTGATTAGAACTTGGAAGACTTACAGCTTTAGCCTGCTCCTGGAGGCAACTTGACCGATTGCCCCCTAGAATATGCAGTTTTCCAAATGTGTGTATGTGTATTTATTGTCTAGGCTCATTCACTCTGCAAACTGGTCCAGTTTGGCCCCCAACCCACAGTAAATATCCCTCTAGCAGTGAGCCATCTGGAGACAGCATTGTGCACTTCTTTACTCTACTGTTCCTTCAGCAGATGGTACATACTCACCATTGACAAGAGTTTCACTTATGAGCTGCAGTGAAACAGTCTGGATTTTAGCAATTGCTGTCCTGGGGAGTGTGTTGGATGGGTTCATTAAAAAGGAGGAAGGTTTCCGCCACTGTCCTTATCTTCTTTTATTAGAGAACTCCTAATATAGCAGCACAGTCAAGGTGGTGACCAAGGTCCCGCTGCCTGCCCTACTTTCAAACCCACTCCAACATTGCCAAAGAAAAGCCCAACAATAGCATTTAATTTGGATGCACCATCACTCTTCTTGTATGCAAAAATAAGGGACAGCCAGTCCCCACAACTAAACTCTTGGCTTCCTTTATGCTGTGGAGTGTAATCATTATAGAACTACATGGAAGTGTTTATTATCCCCAAATTTTAAACTTACAGTGTGATATTCACACCGGTGCAGAGGGCCAGAGCAAGACCCATATACCATTCTAGTTCCAGTTCAATCTGTGGGTTGAATGAGATTTAACTGGTGTATTAGCCTTGTGCTGATCATTTGCATAGGGGTGATTTTTATCGAAATTGCTCCTTTATATGCAGAAAAAGCCATTTGTGGCTTCAAGTGTTGACTACTCTTGGGAGGGTGGGAAGCGGGGAGAGAGGAGAGGTTTTCAAAGGCTTAAGGGGCAGTTAGAAGCCAACTGAAAATCAGTGGGAGTTGCGTTCCTAATTCGCCTTTGTGACTTTGAAAATCTCCTCCTTGTATACTGTCTAAGGAATACAAAGCCCACATTTGTTAACTGCATCAAGCCACTGCATTAAATAATTGTAATGGAGGGTGAAATTAAGGAAAAGAAAAATTCAGGCTGAATATCTGGAAATATTGGGGGCTGCAGATTAGTCTTCCACGGAAAGTGGCAGAAGTCCAATTGTTTTTGATATTTAATACTATCGGGGACAGCCCTGCAGGAGGATACATTACAGCAACAGCAGCCAAATAAGATTTTTCCATCTCCAATCTAGATGATCTTGTGCTGCTCCAAGGGGCACAGACTGGAATAGCATTAACAGAAGAAAGAGTGACTGCAGCATTCAATAAGAGAGTTATTTTTAAGTTGCTATGTTCCCACTGGGTGTAGTTCTCTTGCCTGGCAGAAATATTTACTGCTGCAAGTACACCACAATGACCCATTAATAGTATTGTTAAAGGCATGAGAATGTGCAGAGTTTATTAATTAACCTAAATAGGGATCCCAGTGCTTTTCAAAAGGGTTTAATGGGAGACCTCTCCATTTCTGTCCCAGCCAGCATGCCCCTCCACACAACACATCTTGCTAGACTAGCTTCTAGCTCACTTCTTGTCAAGCAAAGCGTGACCAAAATATAAATCAGTCATTTTCAAGAGCCATGCAGTTCTGTTCTATCCAGACCTACTGGCATTATGCACTGATTAAATTCAGATGATGAATTCCTCCTTGCAATATCTTTGCCATGCAGTGCTGGTGGTTTTGCTAGAATATTTAAGTTTGTGTTGTAGGGAAACTCGGGATGTTGGACACCTACTGTAAATGACTACGTTTCCATCTACAGCCAGTAAGCCAGCAGCATGTGCATTTTGTCACAACCAGCTACAACAGCAAAAAAGCATGTCCATTTTCAACACTAGAAACGTTCACTGTCCATCCAGACACTTGTGAATCAGGTAAGAGGAACGACAGCAGCAGGGAACAGCAATGTGTTTGTGCAGCTCACACCTAGACCATCTATCAGCTTCCTTTTCATCACAAAGAGCCATTGGGAAAGGGACTATGTCCACACTACAGCCCTTACTGGGGCACAGCTGTACCGCTGCAGCTCCGCGGCTGGAAGGTCTGCTGTGCGGCCGCTCTGTGCCGACAAGAGTGCGCTCTCCTGTCGGCATAATTAAACCACCACCTCTGCGGGGCGGTAGCTATATCAGCAGGCGAGCATCTCCCTCCTGCAGGTTTCGGAGGAGCAGCCATGTTAGTCTGTATCCGCAAAAAGAACAGGAGGACTTGTGGCACCGTAGAGACTAACAAATTTATTTGAGCATAAACTTTCGTGAGCTCCAGCTCACTTCATCACTTCACTTTAATTAATCTAAATCAGTTGTAGCCCCTAGGGGAAATCCCACAGAAGTATATTTTCTACTCTGAGTGCAATTCACACTTCTGTTAAGTGGGATTCAAGATATTTTACATGTATTCGAAGAGGAATTACTTGAAAGTCAAGTGCACAGTGAAAAATGCTCAGAATTCATTGATCATCAGTGGCTGCAATAGATAAAGAACCACCCCTTGAGCTCTTGTCTGACAACCTTATACACTGAGGTGTTTATGAACTTGGGTCTGTGTGCATGTGTGTCTGCCCTATGCTTTAAGTTGTTTGCAGTGTTGTTGTAGGCGTGTTGGTCCCGGCATATTAGAGACAAGGTTGGGGAGGGAATATCTTTTATTGGACCAACTTCTGTTGGTGAAAGAGAAGCTTTTGAGCCACACAGAGCTTCAGGTCTGGAGAAGGTACTCAAAGTGTCACACCTAAATAGGAGGTGGAAAAGATAGTTTAGCACAAGTAGTTAACACATTCTAAAGGACCAAAAGTGGTCCATTAACACCTCTGCAGTCACAGGACCAAAAAAAGGGGGCTTAGTGTGTTACAGATTGTTGTAATAAACCATAAATCCAGTATCTTTATTAAGACCACAATTTTTAGCTTCTAGCGAAGTTATGAATTTAAGTTTCCAGGCTCGTCTTTTCATGGCGTTGTGCCATTTTCCTTTGAGGATGAGGACTGAGAGATAAGATATGGAGTAAATGTTCTGTGAAAAGTGTTTGCCCAGGGGTGATATGGTGTCCAATAAAAGATAGTACCTGGCCGAGCTTGCCTCTGTGCTTCAGTGACATTGTTTCATTTCAACCCGCTTTCACAAATGGCATGGAGTTTAAAAAACCACCTCAAACTGTAGGCATCTAACTTACACTGTATTCACAACGTCAGCGCTTTCTTTTTCATGGATTCTCAGATCACAAACTTTTTTTTTTTTTTTTTTTTTTAAACTGGCCACTAAAGTTTTTGGTTGAGAGTTTCAAAGCCTACTGGGGAATTCAGTCACACAGCTCCCATTAATTTCAAATGGGAGTTGTATAGCTAAATCCCTAGTTGACTTTGAAAGTCTCAACATCCATGCATAATGTAAACACACCTTCCCTGTTAATTTCCTCTATCCATTTTTCTTATGTTTATAATGCTAATAAGCACCAGCAGTAGGGGAAATGTTTTGGCTAAAGCATTATTAATTAAATATACAAGTCTGCAGCATTTTGTCAGTAGCATTGCCTTCTTTATTTCCTCCATAAGGGTAAATTCCCTGCACAAAAAAAGTGTCCAGATGCTCAGAGGCTTGCTCTAACCCTGAGGGATAATTATTCCTTTTGTCACTTTGTCAGGAGATGGTTGTGTGTGTAAACAGATGGGCTAGACGGACCTGATCCAGGTTCCTTTCACCATTGGTTCAGTGACATGAAGATGATATGCTGGAGGGTAGGGATAGGATACAGAGGGACCTAGACAAATTAGAGGATTGGGCCAAAAGAAATCTGATGAGGTTCAACAAGGACAAGTGCAGAGTCCTGCACTTAGGACGGAAGAATCCAATGCACCGCTACAGATAGGGACCGAATGGCTCGGCAGCAGTTCTGCAGAAAAGGACCTAGGGGTGACAGTGGACGAGAAGCTGGATATGAGTCAGCAGTGTGCCCTTGTTGCCAAGAAGGCCAATGGCATTTTGGGATGTATAAGTAGGGGCACAGCGAGCAGATCAAGGGACGTAATCGTCCCCCTCTATTCGACATTGGTGAGGCCTCATCTGGAGTACTGTGTCCAGTTTTGGGCCCCACACTACAAGAAGGATGTGGATAAATTGGAGAGAGTCCAGCGAAGGGCAACAAAAATGATTAGGGGTCTGGAACTCATGACTTACGAGGAGAGGCTGAGGGAACTGGGATTGTTTAGTCTGTGGAAGAGAAGAATGAGGGGGGATTTGATAGCTGCTTTCAACTACCTGAAAGGGCGTTCCAAAGAGGATGGATCTAGACTATTCTCAGTGGTGGCAGATGACAGAACGAGGAGTAATGGTCTCAAGTTGCAGTGAGGGAGGTTTAGGTTGGATATTAGAAAAAACTTTTTCACTAGGAGGGTGGTGACGCACTGGAATGCGTTACCTAGGGATGTGGTGGAATCTCCTTCCTTTGAGGTTTTTAAGGTCAGGCTTGACAAAGCCCTGGCTGGGGTGATTTAGTTGGGGATTGGTCCTGCTTTGAGCATGGGGTTGGACTAGATGACCTCCTGAGGTCCCTTCCAACCCTGATATTCGAGGATTCTATGATAGGATTATGTTTATTCCCCCACCCCCCACTGCTCCTCGGACATTCCTGTTAACTGCTGGAAATTGCCCACCTTGATTATCACTACAAAAGGTTTCTCCCCCAGCCCCCCCACTCCGCTCTCCAGCTGGTAATAGCAAATCTTAAGTGATGACTCTCCTTACAGTGTGTATGATAACACCCATTTTTTCATGTTCTCTGTGTATATAAATCTCCTCACTGTATTTTCCACTGAATGCATCCGATGAAGTGAGCTGTAGCTCACGAAAGCTTATGCTCAAATAAATTGGTTAGTCTCTAAGGTGCCAAAAGTACTCCTTTTCTTTTTGTGGATACAGACTAACACGACTGCTACTCTGAAACCTATGATAGGATTGTGTATCCAACTGGTAAAATAACATTCCTTGTATATCAAGACAACCTGGACAAATGCTATGAATAAGCCAGTCTGGGATTTTGGCAACGTTCCAATGGACTGCCTTGCCAGAGGCTGGGTTTAGGAAGGAATGCAGGCCAGGGGAGTTTAGGTGCTCTGCAGAGGTGACATCCTGCTTCAGGAAAGGCAGCCTGCCCCTTCCAGGATGTACAAAAAGAAAAGGAGTACTTGTGGCACCTTAGAGACTAACCAATTTATTTGAGCATGAGCTTTCGTGAGCTACAGCTCACTTCATCGGATGCATACCGTGGAAACTGCAGCAGACTTTATATACACACAGAGAATATGAAACAATACCTCCTCCCACCCCACTGTCCTGCTGGTAATAGCTTATCTAAAGTGATCATCAAGTTGGGCCATTTCCAGCACAAAGTGAATTTGTGTGTGGGGTGGGTGGAGGGTGAGAAAACCTGGATTTGTGCTGGAAATGGCCCAACTTGATGATCACTTTAGATAAGCTATTACCAGCAGGACAGTGGGGTGGGAGGAGGTATTGTTTCATGGTCTCTGTGTGTATATAAAGTCTGCTGCAGTTTCCACGGTATGCATCCGATGAAGTGAGCTGTAGCTCACGAAAGCTCATGCTCCAATAAATGGGCTAGTTTCTAAGGTGCCACAAGTCCTCCTGTTCTTTTTGTGAATACAGACTAACAGGGCTGCTCCTCTGATTCCAGGATGTACAACTCACATCAGCAAGGGTGAAACACACCCACATCCACACAGACACGTGCACCCCCCACACTGGCTGGTCTGCTCACAGTAAGGCACCGCCACTGTTCCGGAGACCGTCTTCTGAGAATGAAGGCAGAGGAGAGACCAGCACCACTGTTTGGGTATATTGAAACACCCATCTAGTGTCTTGTCTACACAGAGAGTTGCAGTGCTTCAAACTAAGGTGTGAGTTTAAACCAATTCTGCTGAACAGGAACAAACCTTTGTGTGGACACACTGGATTTCACTTTATGTGGCTTATTGCAGTTTAGCATAAGTCAATTGGGGACAAAGTTAAGCTGAACTGCAGTAAACTACTCTTAAACCCAAATGTCGTCTACACAAGGGGTGGAACCAGCTTAACTAAAATCAGTTTATTTAACTGGTACACGTTTTGTGCAAATAAGGCCTTGTATTATTTTTCCTCACTTCTTCCTTTACTCCTCCCATTTCTTTTCACAGCCTCAGTTGATAAATACTGGAATAGGTGGATTTCACAGCCTTGGGAGGAGATACCTATTGGCTCCCTAGCTTTTCCTAACAGGAGGTTGCTGGATTTTGTAATTTTAGAATTTTGTCCCTGCAGCAATTCCACATGCTGCAAGAGTGGGAGTGGAGAAAGAAAGCTCTTTGGGGGCCCTGCCGTTTACCCCTTCATCTGCTGCTCTCAGATGAGTCTCCTTAGTGATACTCTGTGCTAACAGAGACTACTTCCGTCCTCCAGGTTCTCAAGGACTCCATTTCACCATTCTCCACATCACTGGTTTTAGAGATCCCATCACTCCAGCTGCTTGACTCTGGCCTGCAAATTCAACGCTACATCAGCATGCTGTCTACTCCAGTTTCTGCTGCTTAGCCCTTTCCTCAAAGTCAACGACATCTCCCATTATGGGCAGTAGCTTAGAGCCAATACCAGTTCTGAAAGGCGCTGGGCTCTGTTGGAAGCTGTCATGCCAGCCTTGGTAGCAGGAAGGGTCTTCCCTCTAGGCAGCTATCTTGTCTCCTTGACAACCTCTTGAGTTTCTAGGCTGCCATACTTCTTTGTAAAGTGGTTTTAAAAACATGGATTCCTGTGAGGGTCCAGTCATTGGACCCTCTCTGGAAGACGTTGTGTTGTACTATAGCCAACCCGTACTGTTAAAAAATCTCAAGTCAGGCCCCAAAATCTTGAAATTGGCTTAAAGATTGTGAGATTTAGAAACTTGTGGTTCATTTGTCCTTGCTTTCTGGGTTTTGAACCTTTGGGGTACTCAGGGTCACATTTTCCAGCTTTTCTCTACAACCATGAAGACTAGAAGCTTAGTTTACCTGAATCTGAGATTCTCATGTCACAACATTTCCAGGAGCTGGGGCTTCAAGAAAAAAACCTTATATATTGTAAGATTGGTGATAAAATCATGAGAGTTTGCAGCTCTGGGTGGGGCCCAATGGAGGTGGATTCTGTAACTTCTCACTCGAAGCTGAAAGTTCAACCCACCAATGAGTGCCTTTACTTGTATTTTCACTGGCCCTGTCTGAAACACCATCAGTGCTCACGGCTGTCTTCTGGATCCCCACTGAAATAAAAATGCAAAGCAAAAAGCCAGCAATGCAAAATGGGACTGAGCAAGTACCCAGAATAGGAGCCTAATTATTATATACATGTTGCAACACAGACCTGAGCCATCTTAAAAGGAATATTTTCACCCTTTAATTTGAAAAAAATTTCAAGGTGTACACTCCCCCTAAGTGACAGATTTCAGAGTGTACACCCCTCTGCCCGAGTCCTGATGGGTAAGACCTGCAAAGCTCTGACATGATGAGCAGAGTTTAACGTGACCTTCAGCTACTGACCCTGAAAATATCCCCCTTTCCAGAGGGAGCCATACTTTGCTGTTTCACGAAATCCAAATTGGTTTTGCCAGCCCAAAGATTAAATAATCCCACCAGAAAGGAACTCATCACAAAGTGCTTTGTCTCCATGCATGAGCCCTGTCACCCTTGCATAAATTGAGAGCAGAATGTATTTTATTTCTAACCCCGGAAAGATTACTTGAGATTTCATTCTGTTACACTTTCCCCAATGACAAGACCATTCATCTTCCTGTGATTTTGTATTCATGCCTAGCCACAGTGCTAATTCATAAGCCTTCTTTTAATAACATTATAAACTTCAAAATGAATCTTGTACATCCAACAGAATTAATTTTAGTTATTCAGAAGCCTGTTAACAAGTTGCTAAATGGTACAATCCTTACAAGAGACTATGCAGCTGCAGGCCTTTGCCGGACGTCCCTTAAGCAATGTTAGGGAAAAAACAAAGAAGTTTATTCAATCAATGTGAACCTCCTGTCTTCATTTCTGGGTTTCACTAAGAATAAAAGATAATATGACTCCATGAAATATAACAATACAAAACATAGCACCAAAAGCAACGAGAAGTGTCTTAAATAGGCGTTCATTTCTGTGTATCAAGAAAGCGCTGCTGGTAAAAAGCTATTTTCCATAATGCTAAGTGTAAGGGTTGGATCGCCTTCGTTTCAGCCTGTGCTTCGATCATCATCTAAGCAAAATGCAAGTGCTGATTTATGGTGATTTGTATCTGGTGCTGAAAGATGTGTTGCACCTCAGAATCTCTTACAGCCAGCACGTTACTTGGAACAAACAATCTTAAACTAAGGGCCAAAGTCCACAAAATAAAATAATCCAAGTTCCACAGCTCGGACAGTGGCACAGCTCACTCCCAATTCAGGAGGGAAATAATGGATTTGCCCTTAGGCTCAGAGCTTGGAGCCCCACTTTTGGTTTCAGTCAAAGACGTAGCTTCCAGGCTTCCCACAAAGCACTGGAGAATATACTGAAAGGAACGAGTCTTTTCAATGTCTCTGTTTCTTTGTTTCATGGCTTGAAAGGGGAACAGAGATGATGGAGCTTGTGGGAATTATTCCTTGATTCCCCCAGCTAGGAAAGGTGCAGCCGGGAAATCAGCTTTCAAATTGGTAGCCAGCTTTTGGCTCACTCATAGGCTTTTCGCTCTTCATTCCAGACGGCCAGTTTTTTCCACTTTCAGTCCCCTCCCTTGCCTCCAGAATCAAAGTCGCACACCTGAAACAGCTCAGAACCTTCTCCAAGTTTATCGTACCACCTGCTAGAAGGGCCAACACGCCATGCAGGGAGACTGAACTCTGCACTTGCCGATCCTAGAACATCGGTGTGTGAGACCCATGTGGACCCATGACTTTGCTATGGCTGAACCTCTATGTCCAACTTCCAAGCCACAGGTCAGGTCACCGTATTCTCTAGGAGCAAGGGAATGCACAGCAGCAAGAATCTCACACAGAGACCACGCCCCTGGTGCAAAAGGGTCAGTTACCAAATGAGAGTAAACTCAGATCTAGTTAGCACTATTGTAGCACTGGAACTGTAGCAGGGCAGCCTCACCTTGAGTGGATCCCTGTGACAGGCCATGGCACCACCAGTATGCCTGCCTCAGTTTCCCCTTCACAGTCTGTGTCCATTTGAAACCCCACTCTTGGGCATAATTTATTCAGGTACACAGGAAATAATCTGCAGAACCCTCAGGATAAAACCAGTCTTCCACAAACCCTAAAGGACAACAGACTCGCAACAGTTATCCCTACCCCTGGCAGGGACATCATTTCCAGCTCAGCCTCCCAAGAATCTGTCTCCAGCCTGGTGCCACTCTTGGACCCTGTTCCAGGGCCTCGCTCTCTCTGCCATCCACGTGAGCGTTCCCAGATCCACTTCTTTCCCATAGCTCCTCTTCTCCCATGGCCCAGGTCAGGTCCCCTGAACAAGGGCTCCCTGCACTGATCCACCCCATAGGCCTCCTCACCTGAGAGTCCTACTCCTGCTCAGGGAAACCTCCCTCCAGGACCAACCCCTTCTCCTTAGGCTCCGTTTCCCACAACCCTCCACTTAGGCCTGCTGCAAGGGGGCTTCCCACAGCACTCTACATACCCAGGCATCGCTGGCTGTGAATCCAACCCCTGCTGCTGGTAGCCACCCTCCAGCATCAACCCTCTTGTTTTGGACTCAGCTTTCCTTAACTAGGCTGGCTCTTCATGTCCCCAGGAGCCTCTGCATGAGCTCTCCTAGGACTCAGTGGGTTTCCCCAGCCAGGGCCAGTCCTCACCAATAACATGCTTCACCTTTTGTTCTCCCCAGCAGCTCTCTGATCCAGCTCTTCTGTATGGCTCCTGCCTCTCTCCTCTCCTCATCCGGCAGCCCCCCACCCTTCTCTGTCTCCAGCAGCTCTCCCCTGCCGCTTTCCTGTCTCCAAGTCTCTCCTCTCCTCCTTAGGCAGCTCTCCCCTGACATTATCTGTCTCCTTTTCATACAGCCCAGGTGCCTCCTCTTAAACCCAGTTGGGACTGGGAGGCAGCTGATGAATCTCATGTACACCAGACCCTGCTCCCTGTTAAATGGGTAAATCACCCTATGCCAGGAACCAACAGACCTGTCCTACCTTATGGACTAACGAACTGGGACCTAGAATTCTGAGTGTGCCGGTCTCCCTTTCCCAAAGCAGCATCACGGAGGAACATGGTGTCAACTGCAATGTCCATTATCAGAACAGGACACTTGAGCATGTTCTGAGGCTGTGTCCATAGCTGCTTTATTTACAAGCTGATATTGTTCAGGCTAAAACAGAAAGGGCTGCTACAGACAGTCTGGGTAGTTTTCCATGGACAGAGTACAAAACCCAGAGAGTGATGAGGAAGGGGGCATTGGTCACTGCCTTTAATTGGCTTCTCTTCTCCCCCCCCCCAACAAGTTGTGGGTCTCCTGGGTGTAAAGCCTGTTGACTCTCAGGTCAACACTTCTTGGATTTAATAATGTTCCCAGTCCTGGGTTAGTCTTTGTCTGCTCATCTGATGCCATCCACGCTGGCTCCCACCACCAGGAGAGAGACAGAAACTTCCTCTGACAACTGGACCCGGGTTCCAGCCCAGCCTTCTACCCTGACCTCTGAACTCTTCCTGTGAGAGGATGGATCCACAGCTTGAGCCTGAAGCTGACAACTACCAGCACCTACCCACTGTTAAAATAAAAGTTTATTAAGTCATTTTCCCACAGACAAACCAGCAGTTTTGTAAGTCAGCTGAGTATGGTTGGTTGCCACCCAAATAATATTTTCATCATCATTTAAGAAAAGAATTCTAGAAGGAAAGCTGATTTTGTAACATGCAATCCTACCCCATCCCCCCTCATGTGTTCAGGAGAGAGAGAGAGACTTTTTGTCCCTCCCCCCAAAAATGCCTAAGTAATGTAGGGACACAACTGAAAGTCAATACAACTTATTATTATTATTTATATTATTGTAGTGTAAGTGCCCCAGTCATGGCCCAAGACCCCACAGTGCTAGGCACTGTTCAAAGACAGAACAAAAAAACAAAAACAGAACAAAAAGGCAATGCTTAAGTATAAGCTTCATGCTAATATGTCACTTAAGTACTTTTGTAAACCCCATGCAGAAAGTTTATATCACATGTGTGATTATTAAGGAGTCCAACCATGAGAAAGAACCCTGGACCTCTTAGCAATATCCATGAGATGCATCTAATCATCACAGCTAGGACACCAACCAGGCACCAGTTCATTTGGACATTTTATCATTTAACGACACGGGTGTGTGTTTTCAAGAGTATGATGGGATCATGCCTTAGCCATGTCCAAGCACAATTGCAGGTTTCAGGGACTTTCTTGCCTCCAGTTATGGAGGTAGCAGCCCGACAGCTCACAACTGCAGTAGACTAACCTCAAAAATGACAACCCCTATGAGGGATGCATTATGCATGACTACTTTGTGCCATGTGATGAACTAACAAGAGGATTCCGCTCAGACAGGAATGGAGGGGGATACACACAGGGACCTTGCTTTAGAAACCCTGTAGAGTGTGGTAACTCAGGATGGCAACATCTCTGCTCTTCCTGTCTCTATTGCTGCTAAAGAAGAAATTGTAGTCACCCAACACTAATTCCTTTACGCCAAGCAGTTTATAGCTAGATGGAAATTTCAGTTAAAAGCGTTGCACAAGATATGCACATTATTAGAAGTATTTAGGCTTTCAAACAGAGCATTTTTCTTTAATTTCTGTGTAATTATTCCACATGAGTTAAAGCATATATTAAAGCTTTCACCAGGAACTATAAAAAATATGTAGAATACAAAAAAGTGATGTACTGATAAGTTATCTGCTAGTTCACAATCTGAGCTTCAAAAAAAAAAAAAAAAAAAAAGCAGCCTCTATCCTTTATGCTTCTTTCATAGATACCAACCATTTCAGCTCCCTTGTTTCACTGTCTGTAACATTCCTTACAAGGCATATGGTGCTCTTTGCAATATGTTTTGATCTCATTTCTTATGCTTCCTCAGGCAATTCATGTCTTAATAGCATCTCTCCGCCCCTTCAATAAGCGTAGTCGCCGACTAGGGCTGCCTGCCATACTTCTTAACTGTACCTAATAGTACAAACGGGACCAGGAAGAAAGTACGAATGGATTTCTCCCCATCCCAACCTCTGCCCCAAAGCATACAAAAAGATTCCATCGTCTCTGTCAGTCTTAAACGGGGCCCATTCCCTATTTACAGGTGACGGGGAAATCCGGATGAAAACTAAATTTGCCAAGTCAAGTCATGATTGACTTTAAATTTCAGAGCCTGTGACCTTCTCAAATTGTGACCTAGTCCCAGCCTGCGACCTTCTCGAATTACTTTCAGCTGAAATGTGAAGCGCACATTTAAAAGAAAAGGTCAATGACCACTCAGTATGCCAAAGACACCAGGTTTGTTTTACAAAAAAAATTAAAACAAAAGGCTGCCTAATAATTGGGTTGTGTAAATTCAGTGCTTTTTCGGATGAAGGTTTAATGGCTGCTTAAGGAATGGAGCATATTTTCATAAGCATCAGATAATGGCAAATATTATCCTCCACATTATTTAAAGGTCAGCTGGAAAATGATGTTGATCATGTACAGTTGGAAAGGCCTATGTCATCAGAGATGTAAAGCTGAAACAGACGTTGCTTCCTTGAAACCTTTTCCCTTCGTATCATCTGGAAGACCAAGCATTTACTTTCATAATTACAAGAGGTAGGATACACTCCAGGAAGTTTTTGGAAAATGTAGGGGACAATTTCCTGGTGCAAGTGCTGGAGGAACCAACTTGGGGCAGAGCTCTTCTTGACCTGCTGCTCACAAACCAGGAAGAATTAGTAGGGTAAGCCAAAGTGGATGGGAACCTGGGCGGCAGTGACCATGAGATGGTCGAGTTCAGGATCCTGACACAGGGAAGAAAGGAGAGCAGCACAATACGGACCCTGGACTTCAGAAAAGCAGACTTTGACTGCTTCAGGGAACTGATGGGCAGGGTCCCCTAGGAGAATAACATGAGGGGGAAAGGAGTCCAGGAGAGCTGGCTGTATTTTCAAGAATCCTTATTGAGGTTACAGGGACAAACCATCCCGATGTGTAGAAAGAACAGTAAATATGGCAGGCGACCAGCTTGGCTTAACAGTGAAATCCTTGCTGATCTCAAATACAAAAAAGAAGCTTACAAGAAGTGGAAGATTGGACATATGACCAGGGATGAGTATAAAAATATTGCTCGGGCATGCAGGAGTGAAATCAGGAAGGCCAAATCACACCTGGAGTTGCAGCTAGCCAGAGATGTTAAGAGTAACAAGAAGAGTTTCTTCAGGTATGTTAGCAACAAGAAGGAAGTCAAGGAAAGTGTGGACCCCTTATTGAATGAGGGAGGCAACCTAGTGACAGAGGATGTGGAAAAAGCTAATGTACTCAATGCTGTTTTTGACTCTGTCTGTCTTCACGAACAAGGTCAGCTCCCCGACTACTGCACTGGGCAGCACAGCATGGGGAGGAGGTGACCAGCCCTCTGTGGAGAAAGAAGCGGTTCGGGACAATTTAGAAAAGCTGGACGTGCACAAGTCCATGGGGCCGGATGCGCTGCATCCGAGAGTGCAAAAGGAGTTGGTAATGTGATTGCAGAGCCATTGGCCATTATCTTTGAAAACTCATGGCAATCAGGGGAAGTCCCGGACAACTGGAGAAAGGCTAACGTAGTGCCCATCTTTGAAAAAGGGAAGGAGGATGATCCTGGGAACTACAGGCCAGTCAGCCTCACCTCAGGCCCTGGAAAAATCATGGAGCAGGTCCTCAAGGAATCAATTCTGAAGCACTTAGAGGAGAGGAAAGTGATCAGGAACCGTCAGCATGGATTCACCAAGGGCAAGTCATGCCTGACTAATCTAATTGCCTTCTATGACGAGATAACTGGCTCTGTGGATGAGGGGAAAGCGGTGGATGTGTTGTTCCTTGACTTTAGCAAAGCTTTTGACACGGTCTCCCACAGTATTCTTGTCAGCAAGTTAAAGAAGTATGGGCTGGATGAATGGACTTTAAAGTGGATAGAAAGCTGGCTAGATTGTTGGGCTCAACGGGTAGTGATCAATGGCTCCATGTCTAGTTGGCAGTCGGTATTGAGCGGAGTGCCCCAAAGGTCGGTCCTGAGGCCGGTTTTGTTCAATATCTTCATAAATGATCTGGAGGATGGTGTGGATTGCACCCTCAGCAAGTTTGCAGATGACACTAAACTGGGAGGAGTGGTAGATACGCTGGAGGGTAGGGATAGGATACAGAGGGACCTAGACAAATTGGAGGATTGGGCCAAAAGAAATCTAATGAGGTTCAACAAGGACAAGTGCAGAGTCCTGCACTTAGGACGGAAGAATCCAATGCACCGCTACAGACTAGGGACCGAATGGCTCGGCAGCAGTTCTGCAGAAAAGGACCTAGGGGTTACAGTGGGCGAGAAGCTGGATATGAGTCAACAGTGTGCCCTTGTTGCCAAGAAGGCCAATGGCATTTTGGGATGTATAAGTAGGGGCATTGCCAGCAGATCGAGGGACGTGATCGTTCCCCTCTATTTGACATTGGTGAGGCCTCATCTGGAGTACTGTGTCCAGTTTTGGTCCCCACATTACAAGAAGGATGTGGAAAAATTGGAAAGAGTCCAGCGGAGGGCAACAAAAATGATTAGGGGACTGGAACACATGACTTATGAGGAGAGGCTGAGGGAACTGGGATTGTTTAGTCTGCATAAGAGAAGAATGAGGGGGGATTTGATAGCTGCTTTCAACTACCTGAAAGGGGGTCCCAAAAAGGATGGATCTAGACTGTTCAGTGGTAGCAGATGACAGAACAAGGAGTAATGGTCTCAAGTTGCAGTGGGGGAGGTGTAGGTTGAATATTAGGAAAAACTTTTTCACTAGGAGGGTGGTGAAACACTGGAATGCGTTACCTAGGGAGGTGGTGGAATCTCCTTCCTTTGAGGTTTTTAAGGTGAGGCTTGACAAAGCCCTGGCTGGGATGATTTAATAGGGGACTGGTCCTGCTTTTAGCAGGGGGTTGGACTAGATGACCTCCTGAGGTCCCTTCCAACCCTGATATTCTATGATTCTCTAGAGTCACACAAATAGACCATTTTCTCTGCAAGGAGGCCAAGGTACCCTTTTTGGTAACGTATGTTTTTACAGAGAAACATAACTGGGCTCCAGTAATATCATACTCAAATAACTGCATTTTTAATATTCATTAAAGTTGTTATACCAATAAAATAAAAACCAGCAGGATCTTATTAAAGGGAAAAAGGCAAAATACCACATTTATTGTGAATACAGAAAGAATCATAGTAAGCAGTTAGTTATAGCTATAACATTCCATTCAATCTCATATTTATTCACACATTCATTCATACAAACACACACACACAGGTTCTGCAAGGTTGTTATCATAGTTACCAGCCTTAGAGTTGCTCATGCCAAGCCACTGGCCAGGTGGCCTGGACATGAGGAGGGAGCAGGGCCTTGTCAGATGCTCATCTGATGCTCCTGGAAGTTGGTTTGCAGAATCAGACCCCAAAGTTCTCACTTTCTAGAGTCCATTTTTATAGGAATTTCTTCCTATGCCAGTCTATGGGAATTGCTTCATCATGCTGTTGCTGAATCAATCAGCAGATAGCACATTCCTGATGGCTCCGTGCTGCTAGATGTTATCTTGTTCTTTGGTTCTCCCATCGTTGAGGCTGTTGGGTGGATTCCAGTCTGCCCTCGGGGGGGGGGGGGTTTCCTCTGGTTATTTCCACTTGACCCCTTCTTCAGCCGATGGACACTGGATTCTTAGGCTGGCACCTCCCTGATCATTCAGTTATTATCCACACCAAGCATCCATCCACATACATCTCTATCTCTATTTTAATCACAATTGTTAATACAACAAAAGGGCAGGGAGTCTCTGGGTGCTGTTTCTGTTGTTACAGAGTATTGCTTTGAGTCTCTCTCTGTGAATTGCTTGGAGAACAGACTCTGCCTTAGAATGTACTAACACAATTAGCAGCTTGCAAGTTTCACACAGAGAGGGAGAGAAACAGTACCAAAAACCAAGAGACCTCTTAATTAGTAATACCCTGGAATTTAAACTCTGGGGAACCAAACTCATTTGTGATTTTAATACAGAACTTCTTTAATATGATCCAACAAAGTCACTATGCCGTGACATCAGTAACACTACCATCAAGCTGAAATGAGCGGGATACAGCTGTGTCCTCGACACGGTAATGATGTTATCAAGCTGCCTTCAAGAGACGGTCTAAATATCTCAACTCTGTGGTTACACATGGATACAAAGGACTGGATAATATCTGAGCAGGGACAAGCATATTCCTCCTTGGAAGGCCTGGGAGAGGACAATCATAACAGACTGAAACAAGTTCGGTTGTGCAGGAACAACACTCTGAGCTTAGAAGAGCCAAAGGATACATAAGGGAAGCAAAATTATCACATGGCGATCACCTAATGGACAGATGGGGGATATGATGTATTACATAGACACAGAGCATATAGACTTACGGGGTGTGTAGGACAAGGGCAGGCACAGAGCTGTCAGAGCAAAGTCAGGCTGGTTTCTTATGAGCAGGAGAAAACAGGCAGTCAAATGGGCTTCAGAAGCAAAAAGGGTGAGCACCTGGATGCTGAGCAATGTGCAGGGAAGGGTTAGGATGGAATCAGAAAGCAGGTTGGAGGCACCAAGGGATGATGTGAGAGACCCCAGGAGGGTGCTTTCAACAAGACCCAGATCTGAAGAACGGATTGTTTCACAGGAAGAAATATTTTTAGTGTGATGTCCATGGCTTTTGCTGCCCAGCTCCCATGAATATTAAATCTCCCACACCGAACTGTTTGTGCCCAGTGATCTAAACTAGAAAGAGAGAGATAGCAATGAGGGCAAATCAAAATGGACCTAAGTGAAAGGATCTTGAGATGGGCAAAGAGAGAAGCTGTCACAGCCAAGTACGCAGAGAATTGCCAAGAAACTGAAGTTCATCCATTCAAAGGCCATAAGGGAGAGTGGAATAAGGGTTACAGGACACACTAGAATGGAAATTGCTCACTGACGTGTATTTCTTCCTTCCTCGTTTTCATTTGACTAGTTACTCTCCCCCATGAATCTCTCTCTAGCTGCCTCTCTCACACAGTGCTTCCCTCTGCTATCACTTGTTCTCTCCCTGATGTTTTTTCCCCTGGCGTGAGAAAGTTGTACACAAATATCATCTGAATGTATGGAACCCGAAAGGACTTCAATCCAGACGGACGGTGGAACAGTTACAGAACTTTAACCATCACAATTAAAGAGCAGGTTTTACTACCCTAAATTCAAAGGGAACTAGACTGAAAGTGCCATCATCCACGTAGTCATCATCCTTTCAGTCGTTTCCACTGCAGTTCACCAGCCAACAAGCTAAAGGTGTCAGGCAGCGTGATCTGGCTCTGAATGCACACTATAGGTGTGTTGTGAGGTCTCTCTGTTTTAGAAACGACCAAGTAAAAACTAAAAGTTCAATTACTGGCAGGTCATATTTTCTGTATCATTTATGGAAAATTGTTTCAAGTAACTCAGCATTTCAGCTACCCCAACTCTTACCTCTGAAGCTGTTACAGAAGTACATGCCTTTGCACAGGGGCACCAATTCACAAAGCAGCGCAGAATAAGGCTCTGAAACATACTCACGTTTTCTGATCGGAGCTTCTTGGCCGGGCAGCCTCCGTCTATGGGATGTAGCATGTAGTAAAGTCTGACTTTGCTCGCGTGTTTCCGACTCTGTGAAGGAAGAGCAAAACCTGGTGAGGCAACAATCAAAACATTCTTACTGGACAGCAGAGAGAACCAAAACTTGAATGAGATTTATCAGTCCCCTTGATAAACATCAATCATGGGATGCGAGAGGAGGAAACCCTTAGTAAATAACTCATTCAGAGAACATTTCACAGGGCTTTCACCAAGGCTGAGGAACAGAGTTTAATCCTGGAAATATTGTAAAGCCATCAGATACAGAGATAAATGGTACAATTTCATCTTGAATGCTGCATTCAGTCCTGGTTGCCCAGCTCCATGAAGATAGAGCAGAAATGGAAAAGGTTCAGAGAATGGCAACACAAACTATTAAAGGGAAAGAAAGATTTCCATCCCAGGGGAGATTTAATAACAAAGGATTAGACATTTATATGAACAACTGGAACATCCATAATTGCTGTACTTAAGATAGGATAAAAATGTATACGGGATATAAAACCTAATGCTCCAGGAAATAAGTAAACCAATAACTGCTTAGGGTTAGGGCAAAACTTCCTCTATGGGCAAAAAGAAAAGGAGTACTTGTGGCACCTTAGAGACTAACCAATTTATTAGTCTCTAAGGTGCCACAAGTCCTCCTTTTCTTTTTGCGAATACAGACTAACATGGCTGCTACTCTGAAACCTATGGGCAAATTAGCAGATAATTGTGCATTAGAGCTTTTATGCCTTCCTCTGAAGCATCTGGTGCTGTCCACTGCCAGAAACAGCATACTGGACTAGATGGACCTTGGTCTGAGCTAGCATAGGAATTCTGATTCTCCTTCTCTCCTTTTTTTAGTGGTAGTCTCAGATAAACCTTGCCCAATACTCTGAAAATCTGGGAGGTTGACTGTTCCTGGAACTAAGCTCCACTGGCAGGGAAAAGGCCCAAATTAGTTCCATAGGTGTTAAAAAAACAACCCCCCCCCAAACCAATCCAAACATACTGCTTTCAAGTGCAAACGCTCTGTTTTGTTTGATAACAGCCCTCAACCTCTCAGGAAGTGGCAATAAAAGATTTGTGGACTTAAAGAAGAGAGACCCCAGTCACCCACAGGCCCAAGTTCCATGTGAGGCACTAACTGCTCCACAATACAATACGCTTCCCAGGTATGAACTCTTCCCGGGTTAGCAACTTAAGGGCTGTTTCCCCTCCCCCAAGAATATTTAGGACAGTGTTGAAGGGTGAAGGACCTGCTAGGTCCTCAGGTCAGTCAAATGCAAGTGAACAATACAGTACACGTGCCAGTGGCACCAGGAAACCAGCATGCTGACCAGCTATGACACAGACCGGCAGTGACATGGTGCCTAAATACTCTGATAATGGGCACGTGACAAAGGTGAGATGGTTAGAGAGAGAGAGAATAACGATTAGTCACTGTGACAGCATCTCTGCCAACTGTCTTAGGATAGCTTAGGAACAGAGCGAATAGCATCGACATTCTGTAATATATACAACAAACAACAACCTCTGATGGCAAGAATTTAGCAGTATAAATATTCCAGTTTTTAATGGCCGAAAACAAACAACACTTAGAAATAGGCTGAGAGCAGTTAAACTCCAGACCTGGTTATTTTAGTTTCAGTTACAAGAAAAAAGAAAAGGAGGACTTGTGGCACCTTAGAGACTAACCAATTTATTTGAGCATGAGTTTTCATGAGCTACAGCTCACTTCATTGGATGCATACCGTGGAAATACAGACCAACACGACTAACACGGCTGTTACTCTGAAACCAGTTACAAGAAAAGTGCCATTGAGGCAAAAAGAAACCTGAAAACAACAATTACTTTAAATTGCATCGAGGGTCAGTTTCATGGTATTTCTTGCATTAATAATTTTCCATTTTATGCAAAGTCATTACTTTGATTCAAACCGCATTTGTTTCATGCTTCTAGGAGTGGCCAGTACCAACCTCCCTCCTGGTTAATTAAACCCCTTGCCCCTTAGTGCTCCCAATTCTGCTAGAGACAAGACTCCTTCCCACATTTATTTTTATGTCTGACAGAACCCCAAGGCCTTCAAAGAGAAATACTCTACAGCAGGGATGCAGAAGAGTTGTCTAATTTGTGACAGAGAGCACACTTTGTGTAATGCTTTAATAAATCTCCTACATTATCAAGTTCTTCTGGCAAAGTCATACATCCATCAAATATGTGTCTCCTTGAAATCATGTGTTAACCCAGAGCAAGGAACATAGGTCCACCCCAGCAGGATCTGCTGAACAGACACCTAAGCATTCCCAAATTATTCATACTGCAGGAAAGTTTCCAAAGGGCTCGTTTCTGTGCAGAAGGGACAGAAAACGTTTGGAGGGGCCTAGGTGGGATCATTCTTTTTCCAAGCTCATAGGAGGGAGCTCGTAAGTGCTAGTTCCACACTGCGGTCTGGACAGCTGAAAAGGGAAAATGAAATGTGCTCCTCACATTAGTAAAAATCCTGTGATTTTTAATATATCAAAGAGGGATTAAAGCTTCCACAGCAACAGCCCTAAGTTGCTGCAGACAAGTTTTCAGGGCCTCACTTAATCAGAATCCTTGTCTTCCTGTAGATCTAAGGGAAGAAATCTGCAGCTAACAGACACACATACAAAATCCAGACATGCACAGCAGCTGCTATTATGCAAACAAGTTTGCTCTGAGTCTCCATTTTTGAGTGCCCTGCAGAACAACTGCACCACTATATTATAATTTCAGATCACAGATTTGCAATTTTAAAAAATTAAATTACCATTAATGAGTGGCGGAAGAGTTTTTCCATGGTGCGAACGTGGAGCTAAATTTGTATGCGTAAATGTGACTCTGCATTTTAAGCAGGATCATGCAATAAATTAAAATAAACAAATAAAAAGATGGAACAAATCCATGAAGATAGTGGATAAATAAATATAGATAAATAGTGGAATGTATCTTTCCCCACCTTTTCTTCTTATAAGGTTTGAGAATATGGATTTTCCCTGACAGACCTCAAATCTGTCTGTGGGCAGAGCTAAATAGAGGAAAATTCAAATGCCTGCATTATCAAAGATTAAAAGTCAAGACAAGTGATTAAGTAATTTAAAAATGACAGAGTAAATCCACTTGAATTTTAAAGGATTGAGCTGTGCAAGTAAGTCCCATATGTCACTGGTCCCACCGAGTTTCTTCCTCGAACTTGTCGCAATAGCATATGAACTTTTCTTTGTGTTTCACTCACTAGAGATTTGCACGACTGGAAACCTGGGGCCTGATCCAGCACCCAGTAAAGTCAGTGCAAAGGCTCTCATTGATTTCAGTGGGCTTTGGATTGGGCCCGAACTGGGCAGGAAGTATTGACAAGTGACATTGATACTGCGCATTTGGACGCAGTACATAGCACTGAACGGGCCTTGTTCTCAGCTGCACTGTGGGGCATGGGTGCTTTGTACTGCACCAGTTGTGTAAAAGGGGGCTGCCAGTGAGCACAGCCCACTGACAGACCCCTTTGCACTGACAGAATGGTACCAACAAAAGAGAATCAGGCCCAGTGTTGTTATGATGCTCTGAAGATATTGAGTAATGGAAAGCTGAGAGTGCAAAGCATTATCACTAGGACAACGTTGCTTTTCTTTTTTGGTCTGTTTAGTTCTGTGCTTTGTGCAGTCTGGCAGTATGTAGCTATACTCTGCTATCTAGCTGAGTTTATATGCAGTTCAGAAAGATTATTTTTAAAGATTAAAAGACAAGATTTTAGTAATCATTTTAAGTGTTCTTTTCTGGATGAGACAAAGTGCTGTACAATAAGTGATCTCAAAACACCATCATTAAAAGGCAACCAAAGTGCCATCTCTATGTAAAACAGCTCTCGCCTTTATTAGATGTTTAGATTTACATGTGCTGAAAATGGGAGAGTATATGTTCTAGGCATAACTTCAAAATCGAGTTCAATAAGATCCCTCACATAAATGAACTGCGGTTCATATTATCCAACAGAGATTTGCTGCTAGACTAGAGCTCAGGACCTATCCCAAACCTTTGCAGGTATTTAGTAAGCCTCTCATTTACTGTAAGGGGTAGGAGATAGTGGGGCAGATTTGTCAACCCACTTTATCAGTGATACTTCCTGCATTTACATGTGTATTTATCACCTTAATAACTTGTCAAGAGCAAAGTGATTATTTACAACATCCTGCTTGCAAACAGTCCTGCTGGTCCCTCCAAGTTGCAGACTTGAAATCTGCAGCTTGGAGGTGTTGGAAAGGGTAAGTGTTGAGAGGTAGTGATATGACACGGCTGACAGCTTCTCTGCTGCACTGTGCTCTGCAAAGAACTTAAAATGCCACTGAGCAGAACGAAAAGGAGTACTTGTGGCACCTTAGAGACTAACCAATTTATTTGAGCATGAGCTTTCGTGAGCTACAGCTCACTTCATCTCACGAAAGCTTATGCTCAAATAAATTGGTTAGTCTCTAAGGTGCCACAAGTACTCCTTTTCTTTTTGCGAATACAGACTAACACGGCTGTTACTCTGAAACCTGTCACTGAGCAGAACAAATTTCTTCAGGAGAGAAAAGTGTTTTGAATCGAACTTGGGGGCCCAGTTGAACAGTTTCTATCCCTTCGCCATGTTTCAGAGAACAGAGGGGCATGAAGACATTTAGATACTACAGCAGTGAGTATTGTTGATGCTAATACATACATACAAAGTGCCCCATTTCCTCCTCGTTACATGCTTTGAGTCAGTTCTGTGTACAAAGATGCCATAGGAGATTCCTCCAAACTAAATGAGAGCCATGGTAGGTTGGTATAACTCTCCATCTACTGACAGTTTGCAACCATATTCTTGTAGATGTCAGGGGAAAAAAGCCTACACCAGAACCATTTACCTGAATTCGGAGGTATTTGGATAAAATGGGACCTAGGCCTGGACCCCTGATTTTCCCCATCTCTTTATCTGAAATAGTTCCTGAAAAATAAAAAGACCTGATTTACAGTTTAAAGACAAAAACAGGCACATCTATAAGACTGCCAGCTCTGGAACAAGAATCCTCGTCCAGAAGAAACCTACTGATTCATCTGCTGTAGCCCCAAAAGTTGTCCTCAGAGTGTGCTGTGTTTCTCTGAGTCTGAGTACTTCTTTAGTGGCTGAATCAAGTGCTATGCACTTGACATTTTTACTTCTAGTCTCTGTACTAAAGGAACTATCTTCAAATGGGAAAAAATTCCGCTTAATGTAATGCAGTTTAAAGACAACTTTCTCCAATGAAAAGAGCAAGGAAAGGGGCTGTTTTCCTTCTGCAACAACAGAGATCTGCGATGTCAGAGTTTAGGTACTATGGCAATAAGAGCCATAGAACCAAATAGATTAGATAAAATAACTACCTGTCCAGACAGATAGATAGATAGATAGGTAATCTATCTACTTACCTACTTTGAATTTCTTTAATACAGCAAAGGTGATATAGAAGCAAAACAGCAGTGATTTAATGTAGGACAAACAGGAGTCAAACTTGCAGCATAAAGCCAGATTCATCCTCTTGAGGCTGGCGTTATAAATCACAGTTCTGCAACAGGCTTTTATTTAGAGAGAGAGTGCAGCACTGTAGGTGAGATTATACAATTACATTCTCTGCTGGATAATAGCAGCAAGCAGGTCCCAGGAAATTAAAGACAATGGTAGTTTCAGGCAGAGTAGCTCTGCTTATTCAGATAGGAAACATTTGGTCTCTGGCACTGGGAGGGACCAGGGACAGGAGCTATTTTGCTTTTTATTAACAAAAGCTCTATCGATTGATCTTTCTTAGCGTTTTATCCTGCCGCCCTTCATCATAGTATCTGGGTACCTTCTGTGCAAAATCAGTAGCAACAGCCATGCCCTTACTGGATTTCATTGAGCCTCTCGCATGTCAGACCTCTGTTTGGGATACTGGTTTGTTTGGTTTATATGTGGGGAGCGGGGACTGATGGGAGCGATGTTCTTGTACATTTAAAAAAATCCCCTTTCTCTAGTCTAATTGGTTGCAGCACACAAGCAGCTTTCTTCCAGCCAATCGGCACGCCAAAGGCCAGGAACAGGAATGTGTCCATTGCTACTTTATTCCACTAATTTAAGATGACCTGGCAATATGAAATATCTCCCAATCCTGCAAGGGATTTCTTGAACACCCGAATGGGACACAGGGTTCCAGAAGTGGCCACATCAAGTGCCAAATACAGAGGTAAAATGATGTCCTTACTCCTACTTGAGACTCCCCTGTAAATACATCCAAGGATCACATCACCCCTTTAGGCAACAGCATCAAAGATCTATTTTCCATAAACCCATGTTGACTGGCATAAATTATATTACCCTCCTTCAATTCTTTACTAAATCGAGTCCCATATCAGCCATTCCATTAAGTTATCTGGGATCTGTGTCCGCCTAGTATCCGTATAATTACCTGGGTTGTCCAGTTTAGCCATATTAAATACTGGCACAACATTAGTTTCTCCAAGACCTCTGGACCTTCCCCAGTGTTTCAAGACTTTTATTGAACATCAATATTAATAATCCACAAGGCACCTGAGTCAGTCAGCTCCTTTAAAATTCTTGGATGCAAGTTATCCAGACCTGATTATTTAAAAAATGTCTAACTTGAGAAGATGCTGTGTAACATCATACTGAATTACTGTTGGAATGGAAAGTATTTCATCAGCATCATATGACGAATATATCATCTGGCTTTTTCTCAAATGCAGAACAGAAATATGTATTGAACAGTCCTGCCTTTTCAGCATTGTTATTGACAATTCTACCATTCCCATCTAGGAACAGACTCATACCATTATTAGGGTTCCTTTTGTTCCTACTACACTTAAAGAATTAATAGATTTATACATTCATGGATTCCAAAGACAGAAGGGACCACTGTGACTATCTAGTATATACAAAGCAGGACACAGAACTTCCCCAAAATAATTCCTAGAGCATATATCTTTTAGAAAAACATTCAATTTTAATTTAAAATTTATCAGTGATGGAGAATCCACCATGATCCTTGGTAAATGGAAATTGTTTCTTATTGTCCTTAACAATACGAGCTATAGATTTCTCCTGGTATCCTTTTGGCATCAGTTCCTAGATTCTAGTTTATATTCACTGCTATCAACTTTTTTCCCCACATTTTACTTGTATATCTATACATTTTATAGCTGCTTTCATTTCCTCGCTAAGCCAGGTGGCTATTTTAACCACCATAGCCTTTTCTCAATTGTGGCTTTTTGAGCAGGTAGGGAAATATTCTTAAACAATTCCCAATTTTCTTTCACTTTCAATTCCTTCTCCCAGCTCATTTTGCTTGTAATGGTTTTCAGCATGGTGAAATTGGTTCTTTCAAAGCACCAAGTGTATTTTAACAAATGTAAAGTCCAGACCAGTAATGTGCAAACAGAATAGTTCAGTCATGAACACTTGCATGTACACAATCACTAATTTTTAGTTCTACGACCAATCCCTCCTTATCTGTCACGACAGGGTCCAATACAGGGTTCCCTGTGGTGGATGCAACACTTCTGGAGTTAGGAAATGATCCTCTACAGTTTTTAGAAATTTCAAGGATGTTTTAATTCTGGCAGCATGAGACCTTCAGCATGTTGCTCAGAACGAAGTCCCCCAGGACACAGTGGCTTTTCCCCCTACACACAATATATAAGGATGACACTGCACAGAGACTGAGGCACTTCCTACCCTGGCAGAGTTCATTCTGTGCCTCCAGCTAAGAAGCGGCATCTGGTGGACCCCACGTGCAACCCAGGAATAACGGAGTTCTGCTCCTAACTGTGTCAACTTGGGCCAGTCATAGAATCATAGAATCATAGAATATCAGGGTTGGAAGGGACCCCAGAAGGTCATCTAGTCCAACCCCCTGCTCAAAGCAGGACCAATTCCCAGTTAAATCATCCCAGCCAGGGCTTTGTCAAGCCTGACCTTAAAAACCTCTAAGGAAGGAGATTCTACCACCTCCCTAGGTAACGCATTCCAGTGTTTCACCACCCTCTTAGTGAAAAAGTTTTTCCTAATATCCAATCTAAACCTCCCCCACTGCAACTTGAGACCATTACTCCTCGTTCTGTCATCTGCTACCATTGAGAACAGTCTAGAGCCATCCTCTTTGGAACCCCCTTTCAGGTAGTTGAAAGCAGCTATCAAATCCCCCCTCATTCTTCTCTTCTGCAGGCTAAACAATCCCAGCTCCCTCAGCCTCTCCTCATAACTCATGTGTTCCAGTCCCCTAATCATTTTTGTTGCCCTTCGCTGGACTCTCTCCAATTTATCCACATCCTTCTTGAAGTGTGGGGCCCAAAACTGGACACAGTACTCCAGATGAGGCCTCACCAATGTCGAATAGAGGGGAACGATCACGTCCCTCGATCTGCTCGCTATGCCCCTACTTATACATCCCAAAATGCCATTGGCCTTCTTGGCAACAAGGGCACACTGCTGACTCATATCCAGCTTCTCGTCCACTGTCACCCCTAGGTCCTTTTCCGCAGAACTGCTGCCTAGCCATTCGGTCCCTAGTCTGTAGCTGTGCATTGGGTTCTTCCGTCCTAAGTGCAGGACTCTGCACTTATCCTTATTGAACCTCATCAGATTCCTTTTGGCCCAATCTTCCAATTGGTCTAGGTCCTTCTGTATCCTATCCCTCCCCTCCAGCGTATCTACCACTCCTCCCAGTTTAGTATCATCCGCAAATTTGCTGAGAGTGCAATCCACACCATCCTCCAGATCATTTATGAAGATATTGAATAAAACCGGCCCCAGGACCGACCCTTGGGGCACTCCACTTGATACCGGCTGCCAACTAGACATGGAGCCATTGATCACTACCCGTTGAGCCCGACAATCTAGCCAGCTTTCTACCCACCTTATAGTGCATTCATCCAGCCCATACTTCCTTAACTTGGTGACAAGAATACTATGGGAGACCGTGTCAAAAGCTTTGCTAAAGTCAAGAAACAATACATCCACTGCTTTCCCTTCATCCACAGAACCAGTAATCTCATCATAAAAGGTGATTAGATTAGTCAGGCATGACCTTCCCTTGGTGAATCCATGCTGGCTGTTCCTGATCACTTTCCTCTCATGCAAGTGCTTCAGGATTGATTCTTTGAGGACCTGCTCCATGATTTTTCCAGGAACTGAGGTGAGGCTGACTGGCCTGTAGTTCCCAGGATCTTCCTTCTTCCCTTTTTTAAAGATTGGCACTACATTAGCCTTTTTCCAGTCATCCGGGACTTCCCCGGTTCGCCACGAGTTTTCAAAGATAATGGCCAGTGGCTCTGCAATCACAGCCGCCAATTCCTTCAGCACTCTCGGATGCAACTCGTCCGGCCCCATGGACTTGTGCATGTCCAGCTTTTCTAAATAGTCCCTAACCGCCTCTATCTCCACAGAGGGCTGGCCATCTCTTCCGCATTTTGTGATGCCCAGCGCAGCAGTCTGAGAGCTGACCTTGTTAGTGAAAACAGAGGCAAAAAAAGCATTGAGTACATTAGCTTTTTCCACATCCTCTGTCACTAGGTTGCCTCCCTCATTCAGTAAGGGGCCCACACATTCCTTGGCTTTCTTCTTGTTGCCAACATACCTGAAGAAACCCTTCTTGTTACTCTTGACATCTCTGGCTAGCTGCAGCTCCAGGTGCGATTTGGCCCTCCTGATAACATTCCTACATGCCCGAGCAATATTTTTATACTCTTCCCTGGTCATATGTCCAACCTTCCACTTCTTGTAAGCTTCTTTTTTATGTTTAAGATCCGCTAGGATTTCACCATTAAGCCAAGTTGGTCGCCTGCCATATTTACTATTCTTTCGACTCATCGGGATGGTTTGTCCCTGTAACCTCAACAGGGATTCCTTGAAATACAGCCAGCTCTCCTGGACTCCTTTCCCCTTCAAGTTAGTCCCCCAGGGGATCCTGGCCATCCGTTCCCTGAGGGAGTCGGTCTGCTTTCCTGAAGTCCAGGGTCCGTATCCTGCTGCTTACCTTTGTTCCCTGCGTCAGGATCCTGAACTCAACCAACTCATGGTCACTGCCTCCCAGATTCCCATCCACTTTTGCTTCCCCCACTAATTCTACCCGGTTTGTGAGCAGCAGGTCAAGAAAAGCACCCCCCCTAGTTGGCTCCTCTAGCACTTGCGCCAGGAAATTGTCCCCTACGCTTTCCAAAAACTTCCTGGATTGTCTATGCACCGCTGTATTGCTCTCCCAGCAGATATCAGGAAAATTAAAGTCACCCATGAGAATCAGGGCATGCGATCTAGTAGCTTCCGTGAGCTGCCGGAAGAAAGCCTCATCCACCTCATCCCCCTGGTCCGGTGGTCTATAGCAGACTCCCACCACTACATCACTCTTGTTGCACACACTTCTAAACTTAATCCAGAGACACTCAGGTTTTTCTGCAGTTTCGTACCGGAGCTCTGAGCAGTCATACTGCTCCCTTACATACAGTGCTACTCCCCCACCTTTTCTGCCCTGCCTGTCCTTCCTGAACAGTTTATAACCATCCATGACAGTACTCCAGTCATACGAGTTATCCCACCAAGTCTCTGTTATTCCGATCACGTCATAGTTCCTTGACATCACCAGGACCTCCAGTTCTCCCTGCTTGTTTCCAAGGCTTTGTGCATTTGTATATAAGCACTTGACATAACCTGTTGATCGCCCCTCATTGCCAGTATGAGGCAGGAGCCCTCCCCTCACAGACATTGCTGCCTGTGCTTCCTCCCGGTATCCCGCTTTCCCAGGCTTTTTTTTTTTCCCAGTCACCTAACCACTTTGTGCTTCTGTTTCCCTGTCGGTACAAAGTGATACTCATTTGTACCATTGTGTGAGGATTCATGGTCTTTATAGTATTTTGACTACTGTCCATCAATTCTAGTGTCAGCATTCTTGTGGTCAGTCCCCACTATGCCCTTTTGACATCCCTCTGCCTGGATAGTAGCTATGTATGCAAGAAGACACACGCACACACAGACACCCCCTTCTCCTCATGCCAATGAAAGTTATGAACAAGTTCAGGCAAGACCGGATCGCCTAACCTTTGCAGGAGCGGTCTGGTTACGTGGTTCTGGCTGGGAACATTTTGCAAACCCTAGCAGCTTTTCCTCTTTCTTGAATGCTGCAATTTAAAAAAGGAAGGAGAAAACTAAGCTTGAGAAACATTTCTAAGTAAAACAAATGGCTGAGGAAAAGCCATGACTGCTGCACGCAGAGCTGCTGGCTTGTGAGTAATGAAAGGAGCTGTTTCATCTAGGTCTCCTTCTCAGCCCAGGAATCACCTGAGGTCAGCGCAGCCAAAGCCTGACAACTTTAATTAAAAACAACACTGCTGTTCTTCGAGTCACCTTCATAAGAGAAATCTAAACACTGGAACCAACTCTCCAGTTCTGGACACCAAGGAATTCCTGGAGCAGGGGAATGAGTTTTAAATGCCAGGATCCCATTCCCTCCAAACACCTCATTCACTAGAAAGAATAGAAGCTTCACTCCCTAGATCTCCTTCTGCTGCGCTCTGGAAAATTAAACCTTCAAGATAACGGAAGCGAAGCCAATGCAGAATAAACTCTCAAAACTGACCTGATGCAGGTACAGTCTCGTCACAGGAAGAGTTTCAAATTGTGCTTCTGCCATGACAGGAAAAATGCCACTTCAGGGTGCTGGCTCTCCCCTTCGTGCAGGAGCACAGCTCCCCATCGCCAGTGAGAAACATGACACATCCCCATCAGTGGGGAGGATTAAGAACTGGTACAGAGAGCTGCACTGCAGAAGCTATTTGCAGGGCACAAGTTCCCTTGGCTCGACAGCACCTAGGAACTATGCTACGTATTCTTGAGCACTATCCCCTGGCACCTGTTCTGTGAACTCAACTATTTACGTAGCTACACAGACAGCACAGTCTTGTAACGGGGAATAGAGCCCTGGGTGCTACGATGGGCTGTGCTTTTCCAACCAAGGGGCAAACTGGAGACCTCTCAGAAACTAACAGAGTTTGAAATTGGGTAAATTATGAATTAGGAAATAGTTTAAAGTTAGCGTATAAACAAAAGGGTTTTCACTCCTTATATATGTGGCAGTGATCGGCCGGGCTATCTCTGGGTTATCTGTGCAACAACAATGCCTATTTTTAAAATTCTTCTGGAGCTGTGGGGGGGGGGCAGTAGGGGGGTGTTTGGATTCTGTGTCTCCTTTTTCCTTCTTTTCTCCTTAAAGTTTCCAAATTCTGAGCCTAATTCTGCTTTCACTTCACTAGTGTAAATCAGAATTAGGGGCAAAGAAGGCCAGCGTGTCCAGTGGTGGGAGAGGGGAATGAGGCTCTCAGGAATCCATGCTGTTCTTGTTTCTCTATAGGATTTCTTCCATATTTAGAATATCTACACTATGGTCCAAATCCTGGTCCCAGTGAAGCCAAAAGCAGAACACCCATTGGAGTTAAAAGGGAGCAGCTTTGGCCCAATGTGCGCTGGGTACTGATTTACAGGTTGGAAAATTTGGAACCCCAAGGTATGAACTGTCTGTCTTCGGAGTCACACATTCTAAGATCAGTTTCAGAGGAGCAGCCGTGTTAGTCTGTATCCGCAAAAAGAAAAGGAGGACTTGGGGCACCTTAGAGACTAACACATTTATTTGAGCATAAGCTCACGAAAGCTTATTGTTAGTCTCTAAGGTGCCACAAGTCCTCCTTTTCTTTTTACATTCTAAGATGAAATCTTTAACCTTAGCGTTACCTGCAGTCCAAGTATCTCCTATCTAACACCACAAACTGAACATATCCTGCAAGGAGGGAAATGTTTTACTCTACACTCCATAATGCTTGAACATAGTTATATTACCAGAGAGACCAAGCACTGTGACTGGTTCTAAATGTTAGTTCAAACAGAGGAAAATGAGAAAACAGATATTTCAGACTCTGTTCCCAGCTACATTTATTGATGGGAGTCTGGGTGCAGACCAGAGGATTTTTTGGCTATAAGACTGAGCACATTTAAAGACCTCTTTCCCCTTCAGACCTTCTTTGGTCTCTTGCTCCAGGCAAATCTTGCACATGGGTTGATATTAAAAATGGGAAGTTTGCTCTTCAATCTGTATTTCAGGATGATTTGCTGTGCAGTTCCAAGCACAGGGAGAAAATCACTTAGAGCAGGGAAGAGTCCCTGTGGAATATCTGCTTCTCACAGCAACTTTTATAGTTGTTGTCAGCCACAAACTTTTTGATTGCACACAAACACTTTATCAACGTTGCAGTGGCATATTAAATTCTTTAAGCCTGCAGACCTACAGTTCTGCTATTTATTATTTTTTGAATTAGAAGTTTTAGCCTCACGGCAGCTGCTACTATCATCACTCAAGAGAGGAGCAATCCTGCACTGCTTCTGTGCATATCATATTCTGTGTACCATGCCCTTTTAAATATTTCTTCCCTTAAAAAGCCAATGTAGCTTTCTTTCACCATTCTACTCATTTGATCTCTCTGCTCTGTAGTGCTCATCAAAGGTGCCACATTGACAGCCCCACCCTACATACTGAAGGCTTCTGTCTATCCACAACAGGTCGGCATTGCACAAGCTTCCCTATGCCACCTGCTAGCAACATACCTCATTAGAGCATGCAGGGAGTGCTCCTAGGAGGGAAAGGAGAGCTTCTCCCTGTGGGCCATTCTACGCTGCCTGCAAATTTCAGCAAGGTGTGCCACAGGGAAAGTGCATTAACAAACATATACTATTTGTTCCTTGTCAGACACAATGCTACATCAGGTTTCAGAGGAGCAGCCGTGTTAGTCTATATCCGCAAAAAGAACAGGAGGACTTGTGGCACCATCTAGACTAACCCATTTATGTGAGCATGAGCTTCCGTGAGCTGCAGCTCACTCCATCGGATGCATGCCTGTAGCTCACAAAAGCTTATGCTCACATAAATTTGTTAGTCTAGATGATGCCACAAGTCCTCCTTTTTTTAATACTTCATCACTAGCTCTACCCACGAGCCCTGTGGGCAATGGCAGCCAACCCAGGGAGCATGACGACAATCCTTCATCTCACGAATACCTGAAATCTAAATCAAAAGTGAAAATTGCAAGGTTAAAATAAAACCTTCCTGAAAAGCAACAATGAAGACTTCGAAAGAAACGAATGTCCCCTCACGCCTCACTGGATCTGTCCGGACTAACTGATTTATTATCTTAATTATGCTCACTGTTATTTCAAGAGCAAGATACACGTATTGCTGTTAACAATGCCAGCGTCCCCACGGACTTTCAATCACTGTTAATGTCAGGGGACCATGAACTTCAGGGTCTCACCCTTGGTGTATTTCTCTGGTTTTCTGAAAGAAGCCTCTATAGTTTAAACTATTTTCGTCCAGAAATGTGATGTTGTTTGAAGGGAGCCCTGGCATGAAGTCAAATTAGATCAGGCTCTATCTAGTCTGCTGTTGCTGCTACTTCTCCTCAACAGTAGATTTTAGCACTGGGAGTGCATTAGAAATTATGTTTGGCCATTAATGTTGACAACAATGTGCTAATAAGTAGCCTCGTAAAGAACCAGTTTAATCTAAATTGGTTTTTATAAAGAGCAACGTGATCTAGTGGTTAATGCTATCCTGGGGACTCCGCTTACTGTATGCAGAAAATGGGGAAAAGGTAGGTAGTAACCATCTCATCATAAAATATTTGTCAGTGTGTTTCTTTAGTACAACAGACAAGGCCATATCTACCTAGACCAATTTTACCTCCTGCTGTTAAATTGTACTTTAGGAAGTGGCTGTTTTGTTGTGGTATCTGAGCACAATACACACAGACACATACACAAAGGCTGATGCAGGACCACTCATGCATTCTCATGCGCATCAGTTTATTTTTCTTTACTGCTCCTTGTAACATTAACACAAAAAAATATTCAAAATATTCAGAAGTGTTGAATTTTCCCTCCCACGCTCAGTCCCGGCTGCAGGGATCTGCACCCGTGGGATATAGCAGTAGTAAGGTCAATGCATTAGGTATGGCTCTGCCGCTGAAAATGACTTGTAGTTAGTACAGCACAACTGCTCAGGGGCCTTCAGTCTGTTGAGATGAGGTGGTGGTTTGGGACTATACAGTCTCTGGGTCTGTATGACACAGTCATTTCAGATTATTCTGCAGTCAATATTTCCTGCTCAACTGTGCCCACTCTACTCCACAGTTTGATCAGTAATTTGTCCCTCATATTGTGCAATCTTTCAAGAGGACTCTTTTATTGCCATAAAATTTTCCAAATCTCTGCTGTGTTGCCACATATTCGCTCCCTAGGAATGGAAGCTAAAGACCCATTTGGAGCCTTTAGCAAGAAGCATGCCTAGCGTAGCAAAAACTTCATCCGCCCGTGAAAGACTGCTTTGGGGACAAAAAGAAAAGGAGTACTTGTGGCACCTTAGAGACTAACCAATTTATTTGAGCATAAGCTTTCGTGAGCTACAGCTGAATGAAGTGAGCTGAAGCTCACGAAAGCTTATGCTCAAATAAATTGGTTAGTCTCTAAGGTGCCACGAGTCCTCCTTTTCTTTTTGCGAATACAGACTAACACAGCTGTTACTCTGAAACCTTTGGGGACAGATGCTCGATGATATGTCAACGGAAAATTATCCCATGGAGAAAATCAGAAGCACAGGGCATTTCATGGATGACTTCCCTGCTATGGATTGGAAGTCAAGGAACAGGCAGCAGGAGGGAGAAAAAAAGATTTTGCAGGTATACATTCTAGCCTGTAGCAACACATATAGGAGCTCTCTTCTGATGCTCAAAGACTATCCTAGCACCTTTGGCTCCAGCATTTATTGAATGGCATGTGTGCTCTTCCTCCACATTAATATTTCAGATACTGGATTGCTTTTCTGGGCAAACACATTGTGATCTTTTACTGTACTGACAGTAAACAATGCCTATTATTCCTTCAGACAGGCGACATTTGGCACAAAATTCCCTACACCTGGACAGCCTGAGCGATAGCAGATAACATCAGAAGCATCCAATCTATCCACGGAAAAAGAATATGGATGAGGCTGTCAATACTGTTCACGAGAATCACTTGTCTCTGACAAGGCAAGAGATTCCAAAGAGCCCTCCGTTCCTAGAGACCAAGCCAAAGGACATGGTACTTCCTTTCTTTCCCTTAGTTTTCTCAACATCAGAATTTTAATCCACTTGTCTCTGCTATTCCCCACATTTCAGTTATTCATTGCCTTGTTTATGAGGGGAGCCAACACCACCACATTCCAACTGCACCTTCCTGAGCTTCTCTTAAAAACCCAACATCTCTCTTTATTCTAGATCAAAACAATAAACTATTCTTCAAGCACCTGAAGTCTACACTGAAGAAAAGCGTTCTAGCCGCTTCCGAAGCACATGCGGTAATGAATATGCAGCTCAAGGCAAAACCTGGATAATAATAATTTTAATTTTACTGCAGGATTTTCAAGGAGAAACTTAGAAAGACATTCGCATTTATTTTCAATGGCTGCAAGTGCTTCACTCACTAGGACTTCCTGAGAAAGCCGATATTTAATTTACAGTGTAAATCCCCCAAAGGAACTGCTGCAGCTCTCTGCATGGAGACAGCTGTAAGGAAGAGCTGCATTACAGATGGGAGCTGTGAGAGCTAGCAGCTATCGAAGAGCAAATGGGCTCATTACTCAGAGGGAAGGTGAGACATAGAACCAGAGAGAGAGCACCTGCTCTAAATACGGATTTAAATGACATTGGAGCCATTTACAACACACACTTTGCTTCTCTACAAAAGAAAAAGGACACTAAACTTTCTAAACTACTACATGCCACAAGGGGCCACAGCAATGGTTCCCTCAACCCACCCAGCAATATTGTTAACCTATCCAACTATACTCTCAGCCCAGCAGACGCAGCTGTCCTATCTTGGGGCCTCTCCTTCTGCCCCTCCACCCCCACGAACATGATACAGTTCTGTGGTGATTTAGAATCCTATTTTTGACATCTCCGACTCAAGGAATATTTCCAACACACCTCTGAACAACATACTAATCCACAGAGACCTCCCTACCAATACTACAAAAAGAAGGATTCTAGGTGGACTCCTCCTGAAGGTCGAGACAGCAGACTGGACTTCTACATAGAGTGCTTCCGCCAACGTGCACGGGCTGAAACTGTGGAAAAGCAGCATCACTTGCCCCACAACCTCAGCCGTGCAGAACACAATGCCATCCACAGCCTCAGAAACAACTCTGACATCATAATCAAAAAGGCTGACAAAGGAGGTGCTGTTGTCATCATGAATAGGTCGGAATGTGAACAAGAGGCTGCTTGGCAACTCTCCAACTCTACAAGCCATTACCCTCTGATCCCACTAAGAGTTACCGAAAGAAACTACAGCATTTACTCAAGAAACTCCCTGAAAAAGCACAAGATCAAATCCGCACAGACACACCCCTGGAACCCCGACCTGGGATATTCTATCTACTACCCAAGATCCATAAACCTGGAAATCCTGGATGCCCCATCATCTCAGGCATTGGCACCCTGACAGCAGGATTGTCTGGCTATGTAGACTCCCTCCTCAGGCCCTACGCTACCAGCACTCCCAGCTACCTTCGAGACACCACTGACTTCCTGAGGAAACGACAATCCATCGGTGAACTTCCTGATAGCACCATCCTGGCCACTATGGATGTAGAAGCCCTCTACACCAACATTCCACACAAAGATGGACTACAACATCAAGAACACTATCCCCGATTATGTCACGGCTAACCCGGTGCCTGGACTTTGTCCTTACCCATAACTATTTTACATTTGGGGACAATGTATACCTTCAGATCAGCGGCACTGCTATGGGTACCCGCATGGCCCCACAGCATGCCAACATTTTTATGGCTGACTTAGAACAACGCTTCCTCAGCTCTTATCCCCTAATGCCCCTACTCTACTTGCGCTATATTGATGACATCTTCATCATCTGGACCCATGGAAAAGAAGCCCTTGAGGAATTCCACCATGATTTCAACAATTTCCATCCCACCATCAAACTCAGCCTGGTCCAGTCCACACAAGAGATCCACTTCCTGGACACTACAGTGCTAATAAACAATGGTCACATAAACACCACCCTATACCGGAAACCTACTGACCGCTATTCCTACCTGCATGCCTCCAGCTTTCACCCTGACCACACCACACAATCCATTGTCTACAGCCAAGCTCTGCGATACAACCGCATTTGCTCCAACCCCTCAGACAGAGACAAACACCTACAAGATCTCTATCAAGCATTCTTACAACTACAATACCCACCTGCGGAAGTGAAGAAACAGATTGATAGAGCCAGAAGAGTTCCCAGAAGTCTTCTACTACAGGACAGGCCTAACAAAGGAAATAACAGAACGCCACTAACCGTAACCTTCAGCCCCCAACTAAAACCCCTCCAACGCATTATTAAGGATCTACAACCTATCCTGAAGGATGACCCAACACTCTCACAAATCCTGGAAGACAGGCCAGTCCTTGCCAAAAGACAGCCCCCCAACCTGAAGCAAATACTCACCAGCAACCACATACCACACAACAGAACCACTAACCCAGGAACCTATCCTTGCAACAAAGCCCGTTGCCAACTGTGCCCACATATCTATTCAGGGGACACCATCACAGGGCCTAATCACATCAGCCACACTATCAGAGGCTCGTTCACCTGCACATCCACCAATGTGATATATGCATCATGTGCCAGCAATGCCCCTCTGCCATGTACATTGGTCAAACTGGACAGTCTCTACGTAAAAGAATAAATGGACACAAATCAGATGTCAAGAATTATAACATTCATAAACCAGTCGGAGAACACTTCAATCTCTCTGGTCACGCAATCACAGACATGAAAGTTGCTATATTACAACAAAAAAACTTCAAATCCAGACTCCAGCGAGAAACTGTTGAATTGGAATTCATTTGCAAATTGGATACAATTAACTGAGGCTTAAATAGAGACTGGGAGTGGCTAAGTCATTATGCAAGGTAACCTATTTCCCCTTGTTTTTTCCTAACCCACCTCCCCCCCCGCCCCGATGTTCTTGTTAAACCCTGGATTTGTGCTGGAAATGGCCCACCTTGATTATCATACACATTGTAAGGAGAGTGATCACTTTAGATAAGCTATTGCCAGCAGGAGAGTGGGGTGGGGGGGGAGGTATTTTTTCATGCTTTGTGTGTATAAAAGATCTTCTACACTTTCCACAGTATGCATCCGATGAAGTGAGCTGTAGCTCACGAAAGCTTATGCTCAAATAAATTGGTTAGTCTCTAAGGTGCCACAAGTCCTCCTTTTCTTTTTGCGAATACAGACTAACACGGCTGTTACTCTGAAACTGTCATTGGAGGAGAAGACTCCAAGAGATTCATTCAGGTAAGCCAGTGTTCATCTGCATTTATCCCAAACTCTTTGGTCTGGAAATCACATGAGAAGAGTTTCTCTGAGATTTCCAGTTCCTCTAGCTTTGAGATGGGTCTGACTCAGGAGCACACAAGGAGACTTCATCCAGGATTATTACTACTGTTTGTCTTGCTGTAGCACCTAGAGGCCAGGGCCCTGTGATGTCATGTCCTCTACAAACATACAACAGGGATGCTGCTTGTCAAGTTTGTCATGTAAGTAGCACAGCTGAGCAGCAGAAGCACACAAAGGCGGCGGGGTGGGGGTGGGGGGGACACACACAAACAAACAGCTTTTCTGACCCTTGCATCAGCTTTGAGTCACTTCTTGCTTCCTCCAAGCCCTGGTAGCCATGTTCCGCTGAACAATGCATAAATCTAGGTACTTACATGCCCCTCATCCCCACAGTATCTCTCCATGGGTGGGCCATGACTACTCTGCATGCAGAGGTTTCACCTGGATCCCGGTGCCACATTTGTTCAGGGAGCTCAGCTAAAAACACCCATCTCCAACTGCTATCCCCACATCCTTCCAGCATCATTCTCCAGGCTCATGGTAAAAACCTCTCCCCTCCCCTCGGCCTCCCTTCCAGGGTGGTGTATGTTTTGTATTCACCCCTCACTAGATACATTGCAGTGACCTCTGTGTGCATTAACCAGAGAATCAAGTGACCCCATAACTGCAATGGACTTCATTTACAGGCGAGTTTCACAAGGATTTCCCTGCAAAGCGCTTTCTGGCACAGAGGAAAAAGCAATTGCACCTTTGAAGGGAGAAAGGCATTTTAATAGCGAAGCTTTGTTGACAAAAGCCTAGGGAATACAATTTAGCACATTGTTCACGTAGCACATTTCTTCTAATCTGAATCCCCAGGCTCTCCGCGGGGCAGAGCCAGGTCTTGCAAAGGGCACTGTGCTCAGGGTTACCTACTCAGGCCACCGACTTATGCATTTTCCCCCCCACCCACAGATTTTATATTTATATAAAAATAAATCAGTCCCACCATTTCAAATTGTGTTTGAAGGACACTGAGCATTCAATGCAGTGAGAGCTGGATGAAAAGGTCACTTGCCTTTAGAAGTCACTTGGCTTTACGTCCAGCCGAGAAACATGCCCAGTGAAAAAAGGTGCCCTTAGAACATGCCGTTGAAAACCCACTGCGTCTTAAAAGACTTTCCAAATCTCTCTGACATTCCATTACCTAAATGCCATACAGAGTAGGAGCTCTGCACTGGGTGGGTGCTCAGCACTTGCACTTCACATCAGAGTTAGGAACACAGGAGCAGATCCATGGCCCCTCTAGCCCAGTGTCCTATCTCCAATATTGTCCAGCACCCAATGCTTCAGAGGAAGGTGCAAGAAAATCCTAATCCCTAGAATTAGTTAGAAGGATGACAGGTTTCAGAGTGGTAGTCATGTTAGTCTGTATCAGCAAAAACAACGAGGAGTCCTTGTGGCACCTTAGAGACTAACAAACAAAATTTAGAATCATAGAATCATAGAATATCAGGGTTGGAAGGGACCCCAGAAGGTCATCTAGTCCAACCCCCTGCTCAAAGCAGGACCAATTCCCAGTTAAATCATCCCAGCCAGGGCTTTGTCAAGCCTGACCTTAAAAACCTCTAAGGAAGGAGATTCTACCACCTCCCTAGGTAACGCATTCCAGTGTTTCACCACCCTCTTAGTGAAAAAGTTTTTCCTAATATCCAATCTAAACCTCCCCCACTGCAACTTGAGACCATTACTCCTCGTTCTGTCATCTGCTACCATTGAGAACAGTCTAGGGCATAAGCTTTTATTTATTTGGGCATAAGCTTTCATGGGCTAAAACCCACTTCATCAGATGCATGGAGTGGAAAATACAGTAGGCAGAGGTGTGTGTGTGTGTGTGTTATATATAAAAAAAATATAATACACACACACACACACACACACACTACATGAAAAGATGGGAGTTGCCTTACCAAGTGAGGGGGTCAGTGCTAATGAGACAATTCAGTTAAAGTGGAAGATGGCTATTCTCAATAGTAGAATACCAAGGGAGGAAAAATCACTTTTGTAGTGGTAATGAGGCCAATGTCATCAGGGTGGCCCATTTCAAACAATTGACAAGAAGGTGTGAATATCAGCAGGAGGAAATTAGTTTTTGTAGTGACCCATCCATTCCCAGTCTTTGTTCAGGCTTAATTTGAGGGTGTCCAGTTTGCAAATTAATTCTAGTTCTGCAGTTTTTCATTTGAGTCTCTTTTTGTAGTTTTTTTGTTGAAGAATTGCCACTTGTCTGTTACTGAGTGTCCAGGGAGATTGAGGTGTTCTCCGACTGGTTTTCGAAAGTTATAATTCTTGATGTCTGATTTGTGTCCATTTATTCTTTTGCGTAGAGACTGTCCAGTTTAGCCAATGTACATGGCAGAGCGGCATCCTGTAGGTGTTTGTCTCTGTCTGAGGGATTGGAGCAAATGTGGTTATATCGTAGAGCTTGGCTGTAGACAATGGATCGTGTGATGGGTTCTGGATGAAAGCTGGAGGCATGTAAGTAAGTATAGCAGTCAGCAGGTTTCCGGCATAGGGTGATGTTTATGTGACCATCGCTTATTTGCACTGTAGTGTCCAGGAAGTGGACCTCTTGTGTGGACTGGTCCAGGCTCAGTTGATGGTGCGGTGGAACTTGTTGAAATCCTGGTGGAATTCCTCTAGGGCCTCCTTCCCTGGGTCCAGATGAAGAAGAGTCTCAATGTAGCACAAGTAGAGTAGGGGCGTTAGGGGACGAGAGCTGAGGTGGTGTTGTTCTAAGTCAGCCATAAAAATGTTGGCATACTGTGGGGCCATGTGGGTACCCATAGCAGTCCCACTGACTTGAAGGTATAAATTGTCCCCAAATCTGAAATAGTTGTGAATGAGGACAAAGTCACAAAGTTCAGCCACCAGGTTTGCCGTGACATTATCGGGAATACTGTTCCTGACGGATATATTCAATATATATCCAACATGATATATGCCATCATGTACCAGCAATGCCCCTCTGCCATATACATTGGCCAAACCAGACAGTCTCTACGCAAAAGAATAAATGGACACAAATCAGACATCAAGAATCATAACATTCAAAAACCAGTCAGAGAACACTTCAATCTCCCTGGACACTCAATAACAGACTTAAAAGTGGCAATTCTTCAACAACAACAAAAAACTTCAAAAACAGACTCCAGCGAGAAACTGCAGAATTGGAATTAATTTGCAAACTGGACACCCTCAAATTAGGCCTGAATAAAGACTGGGGGTGGATGGGTCACTACAAAAACTAATTTCCCCCTACTGATATTCACACCTTCTTGTCAACTGTTTGAAATGGGCCACCCTGATGACATTGGCCTCATTACTACTACAAAAGTGATTTTTCCTCCCTTGGTATTCTACTGTTGAGAATAGCCCGCTTCCACTTTAACTGAATTGTCTCATTAGCACTGACCACACACTTGGTAAGGCAACTCCCATCTTTTCATGTACTCTCTCTCTCTCGCTCTGTGTGTGTGTGTGTATGTGTACTCACTCTCTCACACACACACACACACACCTGCCTGCCTACTGTATTTTCCACTCCATGCGTCTGAAGAAGTGGGTTTTAGCCCACAAAAGCTTATGCCCAAATAAATTTGTTAGTCTTTAAGGTGCCACAAGGACTCCTCATTGTTTTAGGAGGAGGAGGGCTGAACCCCATGCATGTCTGTGAGCCGGACTGGTTTTATCCAAAACCAACCCAGAATACACCCCACGTGCATAATGATTTTAGTGAACATGAGGTTTATATCCTTTTTACTCGCATCCCCTTTCTCCAGGAATTTTGCTTTCTATTTTCCCCATGTGCATGGGCTCCTTTGTCACCACATGCTGCAGACAGCCTGAAACATCTGACGTGCACTGGACTACTTTGTCCTATTCAGTGTTTCTTCATCTGCTCATTCAGTTTCTTCCTTTATTCTCCCACAGGGAGAAAAAACAGGTGAGCCAGCCACAACACAGAATGTCAAATCAAAGTAGTGCAACATGTTGTTACCTAGCAGTGAATTTATCAGGCATCCAGATTTGGATACTTCATTGCAGTGGTATAAACGGTAACAATAACAGAAAATAGAAGAGAACAGATTTCTCTGATTAAGTATTGTAATGGAAACAGTTCATACAAGTGCCCCTAAAACTCTCATCTTGGGGTTACAATTCTAGTTGTGTTTCAAATGCTTGGTCTTCCTCAGTTTTGTAAGTGGTATTCAAATCACACATCACATAAAGAAAAGGAGGACTTGTGGCACCTTAGAGACTAACCAATTTATTTGAGCATAAGCTTTCGTGAGCTACAGCTCACTTCATCGGATGCATGCCGTGGAAACTGCAGCAGACTTTATTTATACACAGAGAATATGAAAAAATACCTCCTCCCACCCCACTGTCCTGCTGGTAATAGCTTATCTAAAGTGATCATCAGGTGGGCCATTTCCAGCACAAATCCAGGTTTTCTCACCCTCCACCCCCACACACAAATTCACTCTCCTGCTGGTGATAGCCCATCCAAAGTGACAACTCTTTACACAATGTGCATGATAATAAAGTTGGGCCATTTCCTGCACAAATCCAGGTTCTGTCACCCCCTCACCCCCCTCCCAAAAACCACACACACAAACTCACTATCCTGCTGGTAATAGCTCATCCAAAGTGACCATTCTCCCTACAATGTGCATAATTAAGGTGGGCCAGCTAAGGCTGTAGCTCACGAAAGCTCATGCTCAAATAAATTGGTTAGTCTCTAAGGTGCCACAAGTACTCCTTTTCTTTTTGCGAATACAGACTAACATGGCTGTTACTCTGAAACACATCACATACTTATCAATCATAGAATATCAGGGTTCAAAGGGACCTCAGGAGGTCATCTAGTCCAACCCCCTGCTCAAAGCAGGAACAATCCCCAATAAAATCATCCCAGCCAGGGCTTTGTCAATCCTGACTTTAAAAACTTCTAAGGAAGGAGATTCTACCACCTCCCTAGGTAACGCATTCCAGTGTTTCACCACCCTCCTAGTGAAAAAGTTTTTCCTAATATCCAACCTAAACCTCCCCCACTGCAACTTAAGACCATTACTCCTTGTCCTGTCATCTTCTAACACTGAGAATAGTCTAGAACCATCCTCTCTGGAACCACCTCTCAGGTAGTTGAAAGCAGCTATCAAATCCCCCCTCATTCTTCTCTTCTGCAGACTAAACAATCCCAGTTCCCTCAGCCTCTCCTCGTAAGTCATGTGTTCCAGACCCCTAAACATTTTTGTTGCCCTTCGCTGGACTCTCTCCAATTTTTCCACATCCTTCTTGTAGTGTGGGGCCCAAAACTGGACACAGTACTCCAGATGAGGCCTCACCAATGTCGAATAGAGGGGAATGATTACGTCCCTCAATCTGCTGGCTATGCCCCCACTTATACATCCCAAAATGCCATTGGCCTTCTTGGCAACAAGGGCACACTGCTGACTCATATCCAGCTTCTCGTCCACTGTCACCCCTAGGTCCTTCTCTGCAGAACTGCTGCCTAGCCATTCAGTCCCTAGTCTGTAGCGGTGCATTGGATTCTTCCGTCCTAAGTGCAGGACCCTGCACTTATCCTTGTTGAACCTCATCAGATTTCTTTTGGCCCAATCCTCTAATTTGTCTAGGTCCCTCTGTATCCTATCCCTACCTGCCACCATATCTACCACTCCTCCTAGTGTAGTATCATCCGCAAATTTGCTGAGAGTGCAATCCACACCATCCTCCAGATCATTTATGAAGATATTGAACAAAACCGGCCCCAGGACCGACCCTTGGGACACTCCACTTGATACCGGCTGCCATCTAGACATGGAGCCATTGATCACTACCCGTTGAGCCCGACAATCTAGCCAACTTTCTACCCACCTTATAGTGCATTCATCCAGCCCATACTTCCTTAACTTGCTGACAAGAATACTGTGGGAGACCGTGTCAAAAGCTTTGCTAAAGTCAAGAAACAATACATCCACTGCTTTCCCCTCATCCACAGAACCAGTAATCTCATCATAGAAGGCGATTAGATTAGTCAGGCATGACCTTCCCTTGGTGAATCCATGCTGACTGTTCCTGATCACTTTCCTCTCATGCAAGTGCTCCTCTTCAAGAACTTCAAGAACAGGAGTACTAGTGGCACCTTAGAGACTAACCAATTTATTTGAGCATAAGCTTTCATGAGCTACAGCTCACTTCATCGGATGCATTCAAGAAGCGAGCTGCAGCTCATGAAAGCTTATGCTCAAATAAACTGGTTAGTCTCTAAGGTGCCACAAGTCCTCCTGTTCTTTTTGTGGATACAGACTAACACGGTTGCTCCTCTGAAACCTGTCTCCACTTGTAAGCTAACTGACACCTCTAAAGCAACATCCTGTGCAGCTCAATGCCACAATGTGAATGGACCTTGCTAGTGTATTTTCTGCATTTGGATAGATGCAGCTTCATTGCAAGCAAATACCCCAAGTCCAGCTACACACATCAGTGCACTCATGAGCTGCATCCTGGACTAAAAGCAGTGTTGGAGAAAGGGCACAGTACAGGGGGAAGTATTTGTGGATTTTAATGCAGATGAGAGCTGAGGTACAGTAGCTGTATATAGGAGAGACAGAGCAGAGGAGGGGAATGGAGAGAGTTGTTACAAAGACAAAATGAGCGCAGTGTTTGCTGCATGTCTAGTTGCAAGTGAAGATACGCTGCAAACATTCAGATTCTTTTGTCATTTTTCCTGCTACTCTTGCCCTTGGGAATAAGATTGCTTAGTATCTGCAGAACCATCAACGAATTGTGTGGTTTTTTTTTTATTCCCTGGCAAAATAGTGCGAAGGAAAGCAAGAAATAAAGGGGTTATTACTGATGGCTCAGAGATGGAGAAGAGAAACTAAGTGAAACTGACTATTCCTGTTTGGCAAGATTAAAACCTCCTCATTTTATATGCCTTTCCTCTCTCCCCCACTTTCTCACACAGAAATGTCTAATTTTATATGCAGAGTGGAGCTGAGATTTCACTCCATGGCCTAGAGGTGCAGACTATTCCCACTGCACTAAAATCAGTGCTCAAGGAGAGATCATACAGTAGTAGTTTCAAGGTTTCTCTCTCTCTCCCCACATATAATCTATATCTTTGCATGGAAGAGGCCACTCAGAATAAATTGTAATGTGTTTGTGGCTATAAGCCAAACCATCAGATGTGTGGATATATCTTGGGGGTGTGATATATGCAGAATTACATGCCCAGAACCTGATCTTGCACTATTGAAGACAATGGCTGTCATCCCATTGATTTAAATTGGAGAAGGATCAAGCCCCCAAATATCAGGAGCTGTGAAGTCATCCTGCCATGCTTCCAAGTGGTGAGTGTGTGGTTGTGATTATTAAGGCACAGACAGCTTGTGAAATGAACAATTGGATTATTTTTATTTGAACATTACATAACAACAATGGAAGCCAGCTGTAAAATGCAGCCTGCCCCAGTCTGTTCTACCTTCCCCTGCAATCACCCGGTCTTCCAAAACAAACCACCACCTTTGGCCGCTGCAGCCACACCCACACTGCATTGCAACGGCAGCTGATCCACACGGCCTCAAAACAAAAGGACAGAGCAGCACGAGACCACTCTATGTGCCAGTGCTTCAGGACAGCCCAAGGCCCTTCAGGGTCCCTAATCCTATTACAGAGCTAGAGGAGACTGCAGGATGCCACTAGCCCTACATAAAGAACAGGAGGACTTGTGGCACCTTAGAGACTAACCAATTTATTTGAGCATAAGCTTTTGTGAGCTACAGCTCACTTCATCGGATGATGCATCATGCATCCGATGAAGTGAGCTGTAGCTCACGAAAGCTTATGCTCAAATAAATTGGTTAGTCTCTAAGGTGCCACAAGTCCTCCTGTTCTTTTTGCGAATATAGCCCTGCATAGCTCTCCAAGGAGCCAGATGTAGCTTTGGTCCAAATCTCTTTTCTGCATGTTGGCATCCAGGCCTAGACATTATCATCCCCTGCAGAGAAGTACATATGGTTATAAACAACCTTGTCTCATGATTGTGCAGGGACCCTGTTCCTATAAGTCCTGACACAAAGACAGACAAATGAAATTTAGTTTGGGCACAGAAAATTCAGTGCTGTGTCCATTTAAGGCCCTTCCTGGGTATTTCCACTGAGAAACTGAGCTTGGTGCACGCCTCGGAAAATCCTGCAAATATTCCCTCCGTTGACCATTTGAGTGCGCAATGGCGGCGTTCAGACCCCTGCTGTTTCTGTTAATTTCTGCTGCAGTCAGACCCAAAAGAGCCCAGTGAGAATCAGGGCTAGGGGAAGATTTGATCCCCTACCCAAATTGATTATAATCTAAGAAACCCCCGTGTGTGTTTTCTCTGAACATTTTAGTGAACAAATTTATTTCTAGAACTGGTTAGAAAAATAGGATTTTTTTCCCCCCTGGGAGAAGTTTTTTGGGGGGATGGAAGGGAGATCATCATAGAAATTGAAATCAGCTGGAAAAAAACAAACTCATTTTTTCTTCAGGAAGTTTCAGATCAAATTTGAAATGAACATTTGTTTCAAATGGACAATTCAAAATGAAACTATCATCATTTCCATTTCATTTTGAATAATGCTTTAGAAAGACATCATATCAAAATGTCATTTTATTTCTGATTTTTAAAAATCAAAAACAAAGCATCATTTGAAGTTGAAATGAAACAAATTTTAGTTTCAACGTTTCCTGTAGGAATTTTTTTTGGTCTGAATTGACATTTTTCTGTGAAAAGTTTCAGTTTTGACCAAACAATATTTGACCAGCTTTATTTATTGGTTGTAGGAGACCGTGAACTTTACATGTAATTATCATTTATTTTGCAGCAGCATCTAGAGGGTTCAGCAAGGATAGGGCTCCATTGTGTTAGCTGCTGAACATACATATTAGAGAATATTTATGGAAAGCAAATTTTGAACTTGTAAAGGGCAAAGATTCTCACTGGAAACCGGATTTGTTCATCTAGCCAGAGAACAAACACCTTGTGACTCCAGTGTCCAGTTAAAACTAACCATCCCAGCTCAACTATCAGAAACTCAGAATTATTCACAGAAATGATGTGTTCAATCATTCTGAATTACTAATCTATCTGGGTAAGTCACACATGGCTCACTCCATCTCAGAACAGAAAAAAGAAGCTAAATTCATCCAATAAATTATTCACTACAAATTATTTGCTCAGGTTTCATTCAACCACATCCATTGTATATTGGGAAAGAGATGTATGAAGGTGTCCTATTGATGTCTGGGATAGAGGCAGTTCTCAGTTGCATCTGTTTTCCAAAGAATCAAACTCCACAGAAAGCAAGTTAACTCTGCGAAGATCAGTGCTACATTGACACATAGGCAAGTTCAAGAGTTGCAAAAAAAGTCTACAATACAGAGAGAAAAATATTCAGCTAGAGCGAGAGCAAACTATCCAATCTCCAAAGCCCAGAAACACGTGCAAGTTCTACCCTGGACTCTCTGCAGTACAAGACAGCCAGATTTTCAGAAGTGCTCAGCCTCCACAATTGGGGCTTGATTTACAAATGGGCTCAGCTCCCATTATTGGAGCTGCTGGGTGTTGAGCACTTACAAAAATCTGGCTCACTAGTGTCACATATGGTACCTTAAAGGGGACAGGGATGAGCCCTGGAAAGCTCATAACCCGTTTTTGCACAATTAATCCTTTCTTATGGGGCTGAAATATGAGACTTTAGTGACAAACGGCCGGCTATTTCCACAGGAAAAGAGGGGTTTTCTTTACAAATACCAGCTCTGTAGGGAGTATGCTCGTGGAGCAAAGGCTGTTTTTGGAGTTTCTTCTAAATTGGGACATAAATGGTGTTTGTTCAACAGCTACAAATGTAGGAGAAAAAGTAAAATCTGTCCCAGAAAATTCTTTCCAAAATTTTGCATCAAAGAATCAGAGACCACAGCAGGGGTACATGCGCCGCACTTCACAGCGTACAGAATCCAAGAACTGGAGATTGATTTGTAAGTGGGTTGGGGTTTTTTTTGTTTTTAAACAAAAGACAAATGCAAGATACAAACAGAAGGTAAAAGTCAAATAAAATGAATCAATTGCACAGCTATGCCCCTTCCCCCTGCTGCTTCCGTTCCCTGTAGCAACATTCCTGGAAGAGCCATCTGTGCAAGCATTGCTTCTTCTAAAATATCGTGTCTCAAGCCTGGAGGTATCACCAAGAGCTGCACTACAGGGCTTATGTCCTCCCCTCTGCATTCAGCAGTAGGTTAATCCAGGGAATAGAACTGTCTGTGGACCAGTCATGGTTGCTCCCATATTCAAAAGCACCCAAATACCTGGGAGGCATTGGGTTTTATAGGGGCTTTGTCAGAAGGAAACATTCTACTCTGGAGCACAAAGAAACCAAGACAGTAGGGGCCTGGCCTGGCCTGCCAGGAGAACAAACACTGCTGCAGCTGCTGGAAGAGCCACTCAGAGCCAGCTGAAGAGGAACAAATACCGAGATGGATGGAGGGGAACGTGCCGGCTCCGATACACTGCTGCTGGCACCATCAGCGCAGCAGCTCAACATCTTCGCTGTATCGGAAGGAAAGCTCCGGGCTGGGTCTTTGCCACTCCAATTCCTTGAGGTGGGTGGGCATGTTTGGCTTGTCCCTTCAGATTTCCAGCTCCCTGCGCTCATTGCGTCGCAGAGCCTGGTAGGCCCGGTTACATAATGGAGCTGCTGCACCTGATGTCAGCAGTGTCTGCTGGGATTGCACAGGTATGACAAACTAGCCTGACACATCGCTCCAGATAAACACAACACAAAACCAGGTTGGTTTCCCCATTTCCAAAACATTAACAACTCAGCTGGCACCAGCAATTACACGGGCAGACGAAACCAGGCTGCTAGCGTACCCCATTGCTCACAGGTAGCAGTTCCTATTTTCTGCACTCGTGCCTCCGTCTCCTGGGCGCTGAATATTGGCTTCCTCTTGCAGCATTATCAAGAGCTGGAAGGTTGCTGCCTTAGAGTTGGCAGTAGCTGCTGGGGATGTCCGTTTCAGTCTCTAGGGAAGCCAGGGCAGGATATACAGGGCAAGGCTGTTGTGACAAGTTCCTTATTTATTAAGGACAACATGTCCTCCTCTACAATGCACCAGTCAAGGCTGTTGTCAGTTTCCACTGCCAACGGTGGGACAAATTCTCCCGCAAACGTACACCCAGGGCAAAACATTCACGTAAACCGGAGCTGAGGTTTGAGCAAACCAATCTGTGCCGAGGAACCCTGAGAACAGAATTGTCATTTGGTTGACAACAATGCAAACCTTGGTGGCATCAGCAGAGTTTTGCATTGAGTTTCATGTTCACCAAGTCATAAAACCCATGCACAAAAGAGGCCCCACCCTCAAGCTGCCCGTAAAAACTCCCTTCCCCTAGAGCTTGCCAGTGTTCTAGGTTGGGAAAGACAGGTCCCATTTCAGACTCACCCCTGTCACTGATTACTAAAAGCACAGCCAGGGTGGATATGAGAGTGACTGAAGTCCCATTGTGATTAATATTCCACAGCCTGTCCACTTGTGCTAATGCGTTCACCTTCCATTTATCCCAACACAGCCCCACACAGTGGCCAAATCCGCAATCTGAGTGCAGTATTCATTTCTGACTGACACAAAGCCAGCATCACATTTACAACCATTTACACCTTTCCTCCCGAACTCCATGCAGCGTGTTCCCTACAGCTCAAAGAGTGTACGCTCCGGTATCCCATGTCAAGGCGGGGTATGTACTGTATTATTTTCCTCTTACTAGCATTATACAATGGGATATCCTTCTGCGATTGCCTCCCTGTTTAATGGGAATTTATTTAATTTTGTTTTGATGATGTGCAGTGCTGTTAATTGCTGTTCTAACACATCTCTAATGATATATCCTTTCTAATTGTTTATAGCTTGCCTACCTCTTAAGTGCTTAAATACATTCAAATACTAATCTATTCTCTGCAAAATTAGAAATTTCTTCTCAGCAATGGATAGCACAGCACATTTAATATGAAAACTTGAGTTCAAATTGCTGAACTCTTACCGGATCTCACTAACTACTTGCTTTTTGAAACCTAGTTTTTCAATACAGTCTTCAAATTGCAGAACTGACTTTGCAAGTTTAGGCAGCAGCAAGAAGAGATGCAGCAGGGAATGTTACAATGGCATTATTTAAACAATTAGAGAACAATATAACCAGCAATAAAATTACTTTTAATTTAAACAGCGTCGTTCTGCATTTACGTTTTTGATTGCATTGTCCTGTTTAAAATACTACTAGGCCAGTTACGAAATCAGCTGCAAAGATATCTTCTTTTCATGCATTTCCTTTCTATAATGGATAGGTTCAATGATCTTATAAAGGAGAAGTTTTATCCACAAGGTATTAACAGAATGAGACCAAGCAGAACAACAAGTATTCCATACATTGGGGTAGCATTGCCAGACATTCCTAAGTGCCAAAGAAAAACTTAGAAAATCAAGTCCAGGCCATATATTGAGTGGATGTAGCTCAGGGACTTGTTTTACTGTTCTCTAAGCATGGGAATTTTAAAGAATAGTCTCTACATTTCTGCATCAAGATTCAATGATGGCCCAAAAAGCGATTCCACCAAAGCAGAAGAACTCTGCAGTTTCCAGCAATGGATTATAGCCATTGCAAAACGTCATTCTAACAAATTTAAGCTCTGAGTAACAAAAGCTCTTACCTCATAATGTGCCACCCGCTGAGATTCTGAGATTAGCTGAGCACTGCACACTTTGCAATAGCTTTCCGTGAATAGTTCCTGGTCAATATCAGACGACTTCATCTGCGTACAGTGATACAGACAGACAACAGAACAGAAGGAATGATTATTTTCAGTGCTAGCACATACCACGGACAATAGAGAACAGTCACATTTCACAATGATCCACGAAGAGCGGAGCAAACCAACGTTCTGAAGAAGTTGGATGCTCTCCAAAATTTCATTACAAGTGAACGAAGCTGTAGCATCTTAAATTCCGTAAGCGCACAGGTAAGTATGGAGAATATTGGCAACCCCAGCTAGATAGCGTTGTATGCAATTCTCACATAAATGGTGAGTTGTGCATCCAGTAGGGACAGCTGATGATCTATTGATCTCTGTTCTTGAATGATTTGGAACCATCAAGTTATGCACACAACTAGCCTATGTAAATGTGCTTTCTTATTGCTGATACCCGCCCTTCTCTGCCTTCTTACTGTCTGTTACATTTACTTGCTGTGTCTTTCTTAAATTGGATCATAAATAAACTTTAGGACAAGAACCAGGATACCCTGTAATACAATGGGGTCCCAATATGGGCTTGGCCTTCTGGTTTCCATTACAATATAATAAATAAAATAATAATAAGGGACTCAAAGGAAACAGAAGAGAGCAAATGAAATGTTCTCAGCCTGCAAAAGAAAATCCAGACCTAAAAACATTTACCTTTTTAATAAACATAAGTCATTAGTGCTGGTATGATTTCCAGATTTCCACAATGAAAAGCCAGACCCAGAATTAGTTATGAAACACCCACCCCCCAAACACACACCCCTTGCTCTGCCGTGACACTGTTCGCTGCAGTGTATGGCGACATGTCTCAGTCCGAGGACCAGAAGTGCTGTGAAAACATTTCTAAGAAACACCTAGAGAACACACTCCTCCTGTATTGTTGTGTCAAGACCTATGGATCACTACTCAGGACTGATGGATCATTTAAGTGATCCAAAGTCCTTTTGACTTGGGGCAGGAGCAGGACTTGAACATGTGTCTGCAAAGTCAGGATAAGACATGGTATTGACCCACTGCACCTCCCATTTTTACATATATGAATTTTTACCATGTGTCATCATGCCTCTCAAATCCAGACTGCCTCCTAGTGGCCAGGTACAAAATTACAGGGATTTTCTCAGCACAGCACAGCACCGCCTCCAATTATCCTAGTGCCACAAAAGTCCACTGAGGGGTGCGGCCTCTCCCTCCAGCCAGCTCACCACTCCGTCCATTCCCCTTCTGGGGTTAACTCAATCTAGTTTATTTCAAGCCCATCTCCCAGCCTCTATCTGGCCCTTTCTGTTCTTCACGGTCTTTCTCCTTTTGGCCTGGGGCAGGGCTGCTCCTACCCCATTGGGAGCCCTATGCAAGAATATTTCCCCCCCCCATGACACTGCACCCCATATTCTCCATAGCGATATTATATGATAATGGCATAATTATGATGCATTTTATGCAAGATGGGTCATGTAAGATGTCATTGGAAAAGCTTTGATTTGCTGAATACGATTATCCTATTCGTGTGCACGGATCATTTGTGTGTCTGAAGTTATGACTATTGACTCTGTATTTCACATGTAGTTACACCTGGGTGTTGCTTACTAGGCAAGATGCTTCCAGTCTAGATTGTGAGTGGGGAAGGGCCTATTTGAGGTAATGAGGCCCTCAGGGGGAACAACAGGCCTAAGGAGAAGTTTATCCCCCACCTGGTGAGCCGTCCTGCGAACGCTCCAGACAGCTCATAAGTAATGGCTGCTTTGACTCAGCAAGGTGTGCAAGGGCCGGTGACCAGATCATCAGACTCTGGACTCCATCTTGGGACGTCAGCGTTTTTCCACAAACGGAGGGTTTGAGACAAAGGGTCAGGACCGCCTGAGCCACCTGTAGGGCTTCGGGCATCAATGGCACCTGAAGCTGGCAGAGGCCTGCACCGCTATCCAAAGTTACAGGCAAGGTATGGGATGGGCTGCTCTGCACCGCTCAAACTTGAGCTGGGGCCTGACTTCCCAAAGGGGGCGTTGAGCTGCCCGGCGTGGATCTTGGCTCAGCCCCAGCCCTCTCCTTTCCCTTGCAGGAGGTAGGGGATCTTCCCCTCGCTGTCTTCTTCGGCTCCCGGCTGGAGCCGTGGAGGGGGATCGGTGCTGAGTGGGGGCCGGCACTGGTGGAGCACTGCGCAGCGATGCCGCCGTGCTCCGTGCAGAGTTGGACCCTCGCCCGGTGCTGGAGCGAGCGCCGACTCCACCAGAAGTGCGTTCAGGCGGTTGCCACGCTCCTTTTCCATCCTGAGTTTGAAGCACTTATAAAATACGACACTTGTCACTTACGTGCCCTTCGCCCAAGTGCATCGGGCAGCTACTACGTGGATCGCTGATGGGCATAGGCCATTTGCGAGGATCATAGGGCTTAAATCCTGGGGACCAGGCCATGCCTGGCGGAGTCCCGTTCAGGACTAATGAAGATTTTAAGAACTAATTCAACTACTAACTATATACAACTGTATTACAGGTTTTATAATGTTCGCAAGAATGGAGAACAAAACCAATGTAAGCCAGAGCAGCAAACGGTCCAGCACTGGCGGTAAGAAGGAGCTGAGGGAGGGGGGAGCTGGCAGTGCCCCATATACCGCGGCATGCGCGCACCACTCCAAAGGGCCCCAGCACCGGGCCCCTACCGATGCCCCGGAGGGGGAAAACTTCCGGCACCGGCGCCTGTGGTGAGCGCACACCCACGCACACCCCCTAATACGGAGTGGACATGAGCAAGCACTTGAAGAACTGCTAATTCATAGGCAAACTAGTGTGAAGCCTAGTTTGTGTTTTTGTTTATTTGCTGGGTAATCTGCTTTGATCTGTTTGCTACCCCTTAAAATCTCTCTTTTGTAGTTAATAAACTTGTTTTTGCTTTATCTAAACCAGTGGATTTGACTGAAATGCCTGGGAAATCGTAGCTCCAGGGGAAAAGGCTGTGGCATATTCCTCCCTACATTGGGGTGGGGGGGGCAACTCTGTGAGCTTACACTGTACAAATCCCTGTGCAGTGCAAGACAGTATAATTTTGGGTTTATGATCCAGAGGGAATGCAACCTGGGGAGCCGCGTTACCTCGGCTGCAGCCTTTCTACTGTTGGTTCATGCAGTGGCTGGTCAGAGAGCCTGCATGTTACTACAACCGGGTGTGTCCCTACCTGCGAGAGTGCTGGAGGAAGTGTAGGACTGGGAGCGGAAGTGCAGCTTGTCACAGCAGCACTGTGAGAGACAGCCCAGGCTGGTGGGTGAGAGGGCTCAGTGGTACCCCAGTTCCAGGTGGCAAACGGTCCAGGGGAACTCGTCACCCCCTGACAAACACACACTAATAATTAATGGGGGACCCCCTTGAACTGCTTGGGGCCCTAAGCAAACGCTTAGGGCCCGTCTTCACTAGCAATGCTAAAGCGCTGCTGTGGCAGCCCTTTACCGTGGTGTGTGTGTCTCCCAGCACCCTAAAAGCCCCACCTCCAGGAGGGGGGTGGCTCCCAGCGCTGGGGCACGGTCTACCCGGGCACATTACAGTGCTGAAGCGTGCAGCGCCCGGGGGTGGTGTTTTACACCCGAGTGAGAAAGTTGCAGCGCTGTAACGTGCCCGCATAGACAAGCCCTAAGTCTGCTTATGCCTGGCACAGCTCTGCCGGGGGGGGGGGGGGGGTGGTAGAGGGGCCCACGCCCAGCATTCTGTCCCCTGGGTTCCAGCCCAGGGACCCTGTTTAGGCAGCTCAGGACATTCCTTCCATCCTTCCCCAGTTTTCTCTGGGCTGCCCCTACCTGTACCTCAGTCACCAGCATCTTCACAAGATCTGCAGATTCTGCAGCCCCTACCTTGAACTGGTGGTTCCTCAGCTTCTCCTAGGACCAACTACAGAAGCGTTTCCTAAAAACCAGTCTCAGCTCTTCCCTGTGGCAGCTGGATTGTACTGCAAGTCAGTAGCTCTCTCCTTTAAACAGGTGTTCCCCCTCAGCGCTCTCTCTGGGACTGGGTTTGTATCCTGTTACTTTGCCTTGGCTTAATCAGTTGCAAGGCTTTAGCCTGCTCTCTTCAGCTGAGCACCCTCCCCAGTTAGCCTTCCAATCTGAAGGGGTCAGCAGCCCAGCCTTCTCCTCTCACTCCGTCTGCTGGTGGGAGGAGACAGCACCCGTTTTTATGCTGCTCCGCTTCTACTAACATTTTTCCAATGGGTTGGGAGACGGAGGAGCCCGGCCCTGCCTTCTCTGCAAGGTTTTATGCCCTTAAAGTTCCAGTCTCAGATTCCTTCCCCAATCACCATTCGGTCTCCAAATGTACTTATGGGACCTTCCAAACCCTTAAAAGTCAAAGCCAGGCACCAGGGCGGGCTGCCCATTAGGCACTACTGCCCTCAGTGGCAGACTACCTCCTCACAGCACTGTTTTACTATTTTAAGTGTATGAATTAAGATTGCGAACTGCTTTCCATCTTATTTATCCTCCAGATATATAAATACTGATGTGCATAACCATTTATAACATGTATTATCTCGACCTGAAACATGCTTGTAACACCTGCTAGTTTATAAAGAGTTAATAAAGGATTATCTAAACATGTAACTTTATTATAAAATGTGATGGACACGTCAAACTGCATGACAGCGTTTTGCAACTGTATTCCAGACCCCAAGGGAAACAGCCCTGGAGATTTACTAGGTTTTGCTGTTCTCAGTGAGCTATTTAAATATTTTTGTCTTCCCTGCAATTTCCTATAAGGAAATTCACAAAAATACATTAAATGAGCGACCTGGCTAATAGGAATCTCTAAATCCACTGCACACTCCTTCGTCATTATGCAAGTGACTGCAGAAATCAAACATTATGAAAAGATTTCCAAGGTACAAGTCAGGAAGAGCAAGGCTGGTAGGAACACGAACCCTAGCAAAGCAACTGAGCAGCAGAAATCGCTTTAGAAGCAGCATATAAAAATCTGTGTCCTGATCAAGATCCATTTTCTATTTGTACATCAGTCACAACAACCCCATGTGCAGTCTAAGGTGGTAAACAATACAGCTTCTTTAGCACTGATCTGAGTCAACTGATTGTGATGGAAAATAAGTAATGTGGAAAATAAAAGGCTACAGAACAGTGTAGGCAGAAAAATTACCATGTGCAGAAAGCACTGTTTCTGATAGCTAATTACTGGCTTTGAAGATATGCTCACTCACTTTTGCTACTTGCTCTAGGTTTAGCCTCCATTTGTATTCTCTGGCAAATGATGTATGGGGAAACTATTCCCCAATATTCCAGCGGGTATTTCAGGCACCCAGAAATTTCATTGTGAAATCCTGTCAAGCACAGACTGAAAATGCAGGAAAATAGTCTCACTTAAATCTAACAGAAAAGGAGTACTTGTGGCACCTTAGAGACTAACCAATTTATTTGAGCATGAGCTTTCGTGAGCTACAGCTCACTTCATCGGATGCATGCTGTGGAAACTGTAGCAGACTTTATATATACACAGAGAATATGAAAAAATACCTCCTCCCACCCCACTGTCCAGCTGGTAATAGCTTATCTAAAGTGATCATCAGGTGGGCATTTCCAGCACAAATCCAGGTTTTCTCACCCTCCACCCCCCCACACAAATTCACTCTCCTGCTGGTGATAGCCCATCCAAAGTGACAACTCTTTACACAATGTGCATGATAATAAAGTTGGGCCATTTCCTGCACAAATCCAGGTTCTCTCACCCCCCTCCCAAAAACCACACACACAAACTCACTATCCTGCTGGTAATAGCTCATCCAAAGTGACCATTCTCCCTACAATGTGCATAATTAAGGTGGGCCATTTCCAGCACAAATCCAGGTTTTCTCACATCCCCCCCACCCCCATACACACACATATTTTTTCATATTCTCTGTGTATATATAAAGTCTGCTACAGTTTCCACAGTATGCATCCGATGAAGTGAGCTGTAGCTCACGAAAGCTCATGCTCAAATAAATTGGTTAGTCTCTAAGGTGCCACAAGTACTCCTTTTCTTTTTGCGAATACAGACTAACACGGCTGTTACTCTGAAACCTGTCATTAAATCTAACAGATTAGCTTTGCATCAAATTTACGGATCTCAAGCCAGAAATCAAGTAGCTAAGGGTGTTAATTCTACTTTGCTTGCCAATGGTACGTACTCTAACATCATAGGAACCCTGCAACAGCTAACCACTGTAGGGCACATGAGGTGGAGCCGCAGCATTAGCTCATCCCTTTACATTATGAAAAACAGATCCTGAGCCTATTCTCCCTCTGTTGCGTGTGCACCACCCCAGTCCTTTATGGATAAACCTGTAGGATTCCCATTAAAGGAAGAGAACCTGATGTTTTCCATATCTGCAGAGGCTCTCTGGGTATGGACTCCGCGGGCCTGAGACCCAAAGAGGTGGGAGTAAGATTGTTACAGGTCAATTGTTACCATCCGCTAGCTACATTTCACGTGCTACGGTTACCGCACATTGATGGAATACATCTCACTGGGGGGACCCAGTTCTTATGCTGTCAATTCCTAAGCAGAATGTTACATATTACGAGTATCATGGAAAGATTCATGTGTGGTCCTGTTCAAATTAACTAATAGGGCCACTTCTCATCACGTGGGACATAGCTACAGACATGCACAACCAAAGCATTTCCAACGTGTTGTGAGCCTTTGTAACACCATCGGGATCTGCTGGCACCGAAGTGCGCATGCAAACTAACTGAAAATGTGCATTTTCTATACAGGGACCACTTCACCAGCCATGAATGTGCAGCCGCTCCTGGAGTGAAATACGGCAATTGTTTAACATCACACAGGGATGCTATGTTAACAGGTTAGCGCAGGAAAGGCCCAGTCCTGCGACACCCCAAGGACCACTGGTCCCAAAACAAACAACTTCTCCAATTGAAATGCCACAGGGATTTCAGTCATCATATTTTGCCTCCCTACATCAGGCCATGCGAGCTAACACCCCTGCTCTGGTCAGGTGTGCCATGGGATCCTTATTGACCTTGGGTGTACAAAGGCCAGGACCTTGAGCAACGCTGCATTGCGGAGCACTCCCGCCTGGGCGCTGACTCAGGGGCACGAGTGCCCCCACTGCAGCACGCAGCACACCTGCAAGACCCTGGATTTCCCCGAGAGAACTCCCCTCCGCACACTGACTCAGCCCAGCCTCACTCAGCGTGGGAGAGCTCCTCACTGCCAGCTGGATGTGGCTGAGCTGAAGACATTAAATCTGTGGGGACTATTAGAAGAGGCTTCATATCTCTTTTACTGATTAGCCCCAATTCATTAATGAAAAACTGAACACCTGTCGCTTACTGATACCACTTCTCTCATGGAGGGTGACCAGACAGCCACTGTGAAAAGCAGGGCGGGGTGGGAGGTGATGGGCACCTATACAAGATGAAGCCCCGAATATTGGGACTGTCCCAATAAAAGCAGGACATGTGGTCACCCTATTCACTTGCAGAGCAAGCCCCTGGGAGGCACAGTTGCATTCGGTACATTTTCCTGCTCCAATTGCTCACAGGACCAGCCTCCCCACACACTCCTGGGGAACATTTAATCCAAATAATTCTTGTCCTGGCTTCCCCTCCTGCAGAAATCGCAATGCACTCTGCCCAAGCCTGCACACTTCCAGCCTCCCAGCCCGTAGCTTCTAAGGACTTGCCCACTCTTCGCTTCCAACAGCGGAGCAGAGGGACACCAAATTGCTCTGACCTCTTTCAGTAGCATGGATGGGGCCTGCCATTGTCCCTCTAATTAGCATTGTTCTCCCTACGTTACCATTAGAGGTGTGGGGCTATTCGCCTCTCCCCAGGTGCAATTCAGGGCTCTACCCTGGTTCAGTCCTGGATGTGCAGTTGCGTCTCTCTAACGGTGGGAAGCGGGTGGCTGTAGATGCAGTCACATGAAAACACTATCCACAGCGAAGGCTCCCACCTGGGAGGCGAGTCCACAGCTATTCTGCGCGCTGACAGGCAAAGCCGGGTGCAGGCTCTCAAGGCTGGTTGCTGAGTTTACACAATGACAGGAGCAGAGAGAACCCAGTGCCCTAATCACACGAAGAATGCTGCCCCGAGGGCTCGCTGACTGCCTTTGCATTTTAAAGGGTTTTATTGCTTTTTAATAGAGACACAGCGACAAAGAGGAAGAAGAGTGAGGGACAGAGAGATTAGAGGGTAAAGGAGAAAAAATGGAACCAAAGCCTCCTTTATGCCATCTCTTGAAGTCTTTGTATTAGACTAAAGCATGCAGAGGTCTCAGTCATACATAAAGCCTGTGCAGTTAAAAAAAATTCAGAAGCTTTTGGCAACAATAACTGTTTAGGGTGCAATTTATTACCAAGTGTCTGAGAAAAAAACAAACAAACAGTCATCTCAGCAAAGGGGTGTTCTGTATTAGAATGTGAGCTACCTCCATTAAAGGAAGATTTCCATATAAAACCTGTACCCGTTTATATAAATCATCCTCACAACAACACCACTATGAAGCCAGACAGATTGAGGACAGATTTAAATTCAAGTATCAAGCACTGACAAGGAGAAAACAGAGTTTTTTACCAATCCCACATAGTTCTTGCAAAAAATGGTCAATAGCTAAAAGGTACCTAGAGCAACAGCTGCAGACAAAGTATCACTTTATTTCTGTTGTACTTTGCCGAATGACAGCCGAAATAAACATTCATTTCAACGGGCTTTCTCCTCAGCAACAAACTACGGCATAAATGCAAATTTCACTTGGTGCTAAGGCAGTATTTTGATTGAGCTTTCTTTTGTATATTACAATACACTAGACACCCACCACTCACCTGTTCAGCAACAGCATACAGACCCAAGCAGAGAGTACTAGAAATACAGGTTGTCAGAATAGGCAAGGGAGAATACGAGGAAGGGGAGAGGGAAGATAATTAGATTGTCCAGGATGTCTCTCTCCTCGACAAGAGACTCTATTGCTCCTGAAACATCGGTAAGTATTTCCCCAAGCCTGGGTGAATACTCTCCCTTTCTGGGCTCTGAATCATGCAAGACAAACTCCTTCACAGGGCCACATCCTTGCTCTGAATGGGCTGAGAACACCTCCCAAGCTGTCTCTCCAGCAGCAGGTCAGATATTTCGGTTTCTGGCTGACACAAGGGTGGCAGAGGTAACTCAGTAGTCAAAGAATTAAAACACACTTTTTAGGGGACCGCAACAAACATCTGGGGTGCGTCTAACTTGAGAGACTAGTGTGACGGTGGCTTCTATTTCCACCAGAACCAGTCCGCACACCCATCCCCAAGCAAGAATGTGGCTCCTGTCCAGCATCAAAGCATCATTCTACCTGTCCTAGAGATTTCCCTTTACAAACCCATAACAGACCGGTCCCTGTGCTTCCCAAGCAGACAGGCAAGATCCTACAGCCAGTGCATGCTGCATTTTGGAGTATAAGGGACTGGACTCGGGTCCAGAATGGTCCTATTGGCAGGTGCTGTGCTGGGCATGCATATAGGATCATAGGATTAGATGGTAAATGGATGTGTACTCAGTAAGATCTGCCATCACTCCTACTCCAAGCTGGATTCACTTTCACATCCCCTCCTAAACAAACACACACATTACATAAAAGGCCTGATTCTCCTTTCACTTACACCTATGTAAATCAGGAGTAACTTCACTTAAGTCAATAGATTGATATAAAACAGGTGTGAGACCATAATCACACTCAGGGCATTTATTTCAGCTCAAATCAATCAGGATTTAGTATTCCACAGGGTGATAAGAAAAGTAATAGAATGAATGACACACCAGCCAACGCTGGGTGCTCCCTGTGGAGGGCCACCCATGACTCCGGAAACACTTCTGCCATCTGACAACTTCTCATTCTGAATCATTGGTCTGGGTGCAAAAGCTAAACAGAGGAATACTGAAGCTTTGCTACTAAACAGAACTTTGATCTTCAAGGAAAACTAGATTCAAGTTCTCCTTTTTATGACTGGCTATATGTACAATGAAAAAAAATAATATTTTCTTTTCTGTTAGATTAAAGCTAAAGCCAGACTGGTGATGGGAACTGGAGGCAACAATTGCAAAGAGCTGGGGACGCTGATCCAGTCATTCCAGGTTACTGTGTTTTCAACTCCTATATGAGAACATTGGGTCCTATGGCAATAGGACCCCAGATCATGGAGATGTAAGAGTCAGCATAAACAGTAACATTTAAAAGTTCTTGCCTTCCACCTAATGCGTCCTGGAAGTAATAATACTGACAGACAGCACTGGCCACTCCTTAATACAACTTAAGATAATAGGATGATCACAAGGTTTGATGGGCTATGAATTGTTTACTGGGAACCTCTCTGGCTGCCCATGCACCGCAGGGATCTGGCGGCTGCTTCCAGGACCCGTATGGAGCCTGCCTTAGCCCTGGATCCCCACGGCACCGCCAACCAGACTTTTAAAAGGGTCCCTTTTTGACCGGGCACCTGACAACCCTATCTGGAGGGGACGGGCCACAGGGAATACATGGGGTGGGGCCGAGGGGATATCTAGACAAGGCAACAATTCAGAGCCTCCCTCTCAGGTGCTTCTGCTGGCAGAACTCCTGCTGAGTTTCAAAGCACTGTGTGTGCTCTGGACCGGTTCCCTCCTGCTTACTGCCGGGCTCAGCTGCCTCACGGGGGTATAATATACCCTTTAGATCTATCGTTTGACCCTGTGTTTCCCTAGGCAATGAAGGCAGAGACTCGCCTTGGCTGCAGTTATGCACCGGGACTCCCAGGGAGCAGGGTAGGGGCAGGGACATGGGGTTTGGTTTGTTTTTTAAATGAGCACTGACTTTTGAGAAGTCTCCATGCTGCTAAAATGAATCTGCCTCCAAATTTTGCACCCTGAAGTTCCCAGTGCGGCTCCCTAAACCCAGCAATGATTATTTTTGTGCTCGTGTCGTGACCACAGGCCCCAACTGGGCTGGGTCCTAGACACACACTATAGGGCAGTCAGTCTATCACCCTCAGGTATTTGGAAAGCTTTTAGGCTCTGCCATGATGCATAGAACCAAGAGGGGAAGCTTCCTGCAGCCTTCTAGAAGGGAGGATCACTAAGCAGTTGTATCATTGCAGATATCCCCATCACAGCATCTGTAGATAATTTACAAGGTCTTTAATCTTTAACAAAGGGGATCTTCTAGGTACAAATCCCAAGAACAGAGCAAGTAACTTCATTGTTTAAGCAATAAGAAGAGGTTCTTTAAATACAATAGGAGCAAAAGAAAGGCGAAGGACAGTATAGGTTCTCTTCTTAGCAGGGAAGGAGAGCTAATAACTGATGACAACAAAAAGGCGAGGTGTTCTTTGCCTATTTTGCTTCAGTCTTCACTAAAAAGGTGAAGGTGACCAGATACTCAAGACATATAAGATTAACAAGGGGGAAGGAATGCAAGCCAAAATAGGGAAAGAAGAGGTTAAAGGATATTTAGATAAGTTATATATATTCCATTCAGCATGGCCTAACGAAATTCATCCTAGAGTGCTTAAGGAACTAGATGAGGAAATCTCAGAACCATTAGCAATTATCTTAGAGAACTCCTGGAGGACTGGTGAGGTTCCAGAAGACTGGAGAAGAGGAACAAAGAGGACCTGAGGAATTATAGACCAGTCAGCCTAACTTCAATACCTGGAAAGATACTAGAACAAATTATTAAACAATTAATTTGTAAGCACCTGGAGGATAATAGCGTTATAAGGAATAGCCAGCAGGGATTTGTCAAGAACAAATCATGTCAAACCAACCTCATTTCCTTCTTTGACAGGGTCACTGGCCTAGTGGATGGGGGGAAGCTGTAGATGTGATATATCTTGATTTTAGTAAGGTTTTCAACATAGTCCCACATGACCATCTCATAAGCAAACTAGGGTAATGCAGTCTATGTGTTTTGAGAAAAGGTGGCTGTGGGGGGACTTGATAACAGCCCTTTCCGCCTCCCAACAGCTGTTTGGCAGCGCTTAGGACTTTCCGGGAGGGAGGGAGAGGAGCAGGGATGCGGCGCGCACTGGGGAGGAGGCGGAGAAGAGGCAGGGCAGGGATGGAGACTTGGAGGAAGGGAGTGGAATGCGGGTGGGAAGGGGGCAGGGACTTTGGGGAAGGGGTGGAATCGGGGTGGGGCAAGGACAGTGCAGGGGTGAGAAGAGGCAGGGCAGGGGTGGGGCTGAGGCAAGACAGGGCCGTGGGGTCGGTCACCCACTAGGCAGGGGGGAAGTCAGCGCCTATGGTCCTGGCTCAGCGCCAGGGGCTGGACTTGATCACTTCTTCCTTTCAGCCCTAGAGTTCTACGATTCTATTCAACCCTAATCCAAACTCCTTTTCTGAATTCCACTTTAACTCTCTCTGTCTGGAAAAATCTACGGATATGCCTGCACCAGGAAAAAAAAAACAAATTCATGGCTGGCCTGGGTCAGCTGACTTGGGCTTGGGTTCAGGGGCTGAAAAAAAATCACTGTGTAGACATTTGGGCTCAGGCATCAATCCGAGCACTGGGTGGGTGGAGGGTCCCAGAACTCAGGCTTCAGTCCAAGTCCAAATGTCTACACCGGGATTTTTAGCCCCGCAACCCGAGGTCAGCTGACCCAAGCCAGCCACTGCCATGCCACAGGTCTGCTATCCTTGTGTAGATGTACCCTAGTAATTATTGAGCCTACAGTTGGTTAGTCCTTGGCTCATCTTCAGTAGCTAACCTGAATTTTTTAAAAAAATACCTTCCTAAAGCAATTCTGCAGCCATGTATCTCAGAGCCTACTGTCAAGAACCATGCAAAAAGTAAGCTGGACATTCCCTCTTACACCACTGCCAGCAAACAGTCAGCCTCCTTGATAATATTGTTGCAAAACAACATTTGTACTTTAGGTGGTTGATAAGAAATGCAGAAGCGGAGACACAAAGGGATTCAATTTCTGCACCTACTTACAGGGCTTTCTTCTAGGGAGCTGAAGAATTAATGCACAGCCACAGTCTCTGCCAGTTGGACTCAAACCATTCAGCTGAGCGCAAGAGTGCACTTAGAGTGCGCTGCAAGTTCTAAATATTTCAAACTCTTCGTTCTCTTTCCCCATCTCCACTGCAAACAATGGTCATTGTCTGCTGCTGTTTCACAGAGGTTTATTATTTATTGAAGATTTCCTTTTTTCAGTGCTAAACCTCCCCTTTCCGGATCAGTATCCTCTCTGCATGTCAGTTCAGCATCCTCAGCAATAGTAAATTGTGTCATGAGAGACTATTTTAAATATCTTGTGCCATATGGCGACCAGTCTTCCCACCAGCTTCGGCAAGTATACACCTCCAGAAACGGTTTTCATACACATTCTCTCTTTTATTTTACAGTTCACATTTTGGGTTTCACAATTTGTTGTTTCTACGTTTTGGCAGACAACAATCAGCAGAAAACAATTAACGTGATAGGAATTTTAAAAATACTTACCAACTTTAGTACAAAGATCTGCCTGCTTTCAGAGACAGTTTGTGGCCTTGCTATTTCAGAAAGCTACTTTTACACTCTGTCTGATAATGCCCACAAAACGTACATCCAAATGCACTTAGAACACTGCCCGAGGGTGCGGGGGGGGGGGGGGAGAGTAGTAGGTGGAAACTGAAAATGAAAGATACACATTTTTGAGATCAAAGCTGAGTCCCTTAGCAACTGTCATCCAAATCCTAGAACACACTGCACAGGTACAAGTATAAAAGCTACAGCGAACACCACAAAAGAGAGAATACACCTGTGATGTGTGACTGCAGACCAGCTAACTGTACATGCAAAACTGTTTCATCATCCAGATAAAGAGATGAAAAATCACAGATCAGTGGGACAGCAGGGATCGGTTTGATTGGCTAGCCCCAGCCCCAGACCTCATGCCTGTGGACATCAGCTCTGGAAGGCTAAGTAGTTCTGAGCTACATGTTTATTCTCTCCACTCAAAGTGAACAATGCTTTTCTAATCGCAATTGTCTAAGCCTGGAAGGACGGGCAGCAGTTCAGACTTGGCACACACTTTGGGACCTGTTTTTTCTCAAAACCAGCACACATCATGCTGCTCATAGTTACTTACAGGTGGCACTGGCCACGGCTGCATTCAGCTGGAATTCAGAAAGCCATATATTGCTAGCACATTTCCAGGCCTCATAATTAGAGTCACCTGCTTGATCACCTGCTCGAGGCCATGTACTTAGAACTGCTGCACTGACGGATTTTTTCATCTCCTCTGATCAATGACAAAGAGCATTAACAAGATAAAGCACAAAGTTGTACCTTCTTGTGTTTGCTCCAGTTGGGGGATGGGGGGAGGGAGGAATCCTCACTTTTCAGTCCCTGATCCAATTTATTCTCAGACACCTTACCCACCTTTTCCAGAATTAAAGGCCCGAGATATTCAATGGTTAAATTCAAAAGATAGGTGACAAGTGAGCATTGGGGTGAATGCCAAATGGGAGCAAGAATCCAGAAATTAAGGTCCAGGATTCTGATCAGTGTTAAGAATTATCTGTGTTCTTTTGTGACTCGGGATCGTGAGTAACACTGCCAGCTTTCTCAAGTTGTTTAATTCATTTTGCAATCAAGAGTAAAAAATTCCTTTATTAATAATTAATGTGCTTTCAGCAATTGTCTGCATATGCTACAGTTACAACAAGGCATTTGAAGAAATGCAAACAATTGCCTTTTGAAGTGGCTCCTTTCACAGACTAGTCAGCGTGATGGATGGCTGGGCCCATTTCATGAGTTAACGTTTTTTGTATGTTTTTATTGCCATGGGGTAGGTGGTGCTTCAGCCGTGCACGGGGAACAACGGGTGTTCGTGCGTGTGGAGATCACATGGAGCAGAGAGGTCACTAGCATAAAAAAGGGGGGGGGGAAGGACCAAATAAGCAGAAGGAAACGGAGAGCAGAGAAACGTCCGACCTTACGTTGCTAATGAGAGCGCCAGCACCCCCTGCTGGCAGTAGGACAATACTAATAGAGTTAGCAGGCTTGCAGTACAGACTGCAGCAGGCTCTCAGAACTCCAGGCTGATGCATGCTGCAGAGGAGAAGGGGTTTGTTGGGTGGAGCCCTGGGCAGTGGATTGCCACTCCCCAACAAACTGTAGGAAACCAACATTACAAGGAATAAAGCAAAACTAGGATCCTACTGATAAGAGGAGTTCAGGGGAAAGGGTGCAAAAAGCAGAGGGGTGGTTGCTGAAGTGAGGCCTTCTTGCCTGACACAGAGAGCAAGACTGCAGCTGGGACTCAATTTCTCCTATGAACTGCATGGCCTGACCCCCAAGATGGGCAGTGCTGGTGTAAATCCAGCTCAGGGTCACCATCTCCAAGAGGGGCTGGTTTGACCCCAATCTATGGAAAATTGGATGGCAGTGGTTCCAAACCTGCAGGGCTTTGCCATTACAGAAACCCCCTGATCATAGGGTGTTGACTTTCCAGAAACTAAATCGGGAATATGTTCACTTGTTCCCTTTTCCTAAGGGACTCTGAGCAGAGAGTCTGGGCTCAGAGCTGCCTAGAACTGCACTGCCTAGAGTGCCACCTAGCCATTGTCTGGAAGGCTAATGCTTCCAGTGAACGCTGGCCATGGTAAGGAGAGTGGTAAAACCATTCTTATGGCCAGCGTTGGAAATCGTATATTCCTACAACAGCAGTACCCCCTGGCACACTGACAGGGCAGGGCCTGCAACCGTCACTACTGCACAAAGGAAACCGGCCAAGAGCCATAATTGCAGTATTTTATTTTTTATGGTTCAGATTCAGCTGTCACACAACGCAGCCCACCCTGGGTCAAGACATCAGCTAAGGCTGGTAGGGGAGCCCTTGTGGCTGGGGCAGACACAGCTTGATGGGCAGAGAGCTTCCTGCTGTTTGAGGATCTACATGCTGTAAGCCAGAGGATTTGAGGCAATCACGCCAGCTGGCCACCCTGCAGAATCTCTTTGCTGCTGCTGAGCTGTGACGGGAGTAATGGCTCTTTTTGCATGTACAGTGCCCAAAAGCATGCTAGGCACCTGACAGCGCCAAGAAGGTGGCCCAGTCCCTGCCTTGGAGCTTTCAGCCTAGCAGCACAGCAAAGCAGCTGGGCAGAGGGGTCAGGAGCGACGTGGTGAGCTTGCAGTAACAGATCAGTCACTTGCTATCTAGGGTGCTACATGGTTGAGTGACTCTTTGCATCAGTTTTGATAAAAGCATTTAAATGAAATCTTTAAAAAGTCTTCCGCAAATAGACAGGTCTGGGCTGCTTGTAGCCCTCAAGGAGAAGCTGGCCTCGAGGAGAGGAGGCACCCACAAATCTGGTGGAGAAGGCATTCCTGAAAACCCTTCGCTTAACAGGCAAGTAAAGGCTCAGCCAGTCTCAGGCCAGGCAGGACTCGCCTCAGTACATCTCAGCAGTGCACAGCCAGCCAGGTGAATTTCCTCTGAAGCACCAGCCACCAGCCGCAGCCAGGACCCTAGCCTCTCTGGACCAGCGATGTGATTCACTATGGCTAAGCCCACACCACCCTGCTCATTCCTGAAGTGCTGCATTGCAGACGCCTCCTCCTAGGCGAGGAGCTCCTAGTCAGACTCGCTCTCAGAGCCAGTAAATGCTGCTGGGAGCAGGGAGGACTTCCTCAGGCTCTGAAGCTGGCCCCCTCCTCCACTCCAGGGCAGGGTGGTCTCCCTCTGCCAGCCTTTGCCTCTCATTTCCTTGGTTGCTCTGCCATCCAGACTGGGGTTTGTCCCCCTGTCCATGAACCATCACAGTCTCTTCAGACTCAGTTGGCTTCACTCCTGTTTTCAGCTTTTTGACAAATATTCACAGACTTCTGAGCTGAGCGTGTGGCACAAGCCAGGGAGCAGGAGGGATTCTGCATGCGGCTTCCGCACAGCTGAGCTGCATGTGTCAAAACATCTCAAAAGCTGAGACGGGAATGCAGCAGAGTGGGAGCGGATGAAGTTCAATATTTACAATGGGCTTGTACTGAACTTCCAAAAATATTGAATCCTGGACAAACTGTCTAACACAAGCCACCAAACTACTCCTTTGCACCAAGTCACTGCTGCATGCTTATCAACATTCAGCAAGGGACTGGATAGTTACATAGATATCCAGTCATAATTAACAATGACAAAAAATTTTAAGGAATATTGAACTTCCTGCTTTGGGGTTTAAACCAATCTATAAATATTAGAGACAAGGACTGGCGTGTGGGAAGGAAAGAAGAATTATCCCATAGCTGCGACTGTCGGGTTCTCACACCCTTCCTCTGAAGCATCTGTCATGGGTCACTGTCACAGACAGGATACCCAGCAACATGGGCCACAGATCTGATCCAATCTGGCAATTCCTGTGTTCCTCTTCTTTGTGGGGGAGCAGAGACCAAGTGTCCCCTCTTGTAACTTCTCCACCTTTGATGGAGTCACACATGGGATGGGTCTGGCTCATTGTGCATGAAGAGTTGCTAGGAGAACATCTCACTGAGTGCAGGATGAGGAATGCCATGTCAGACAGTGAGGGGGCACAATTATTATGCAAGATCCCCAGAGAAAGTGACTGGTTTAACATGGTACTGTACTGAGAGTGGGGGTTGGCCAAGCAGGCGATTTGTCAGCCTCCCACTAAATTGCAGTGATGCTAATAAATGAGGATTTAGGATAATGGCCAAATGCACCTTCCTACCTTTCACCTGCTTCTACAAAGAGCAAGAACCAAGGAAGCAACAATTTGTGTATGTAAAAAAAGATGCACAGTGCCTGAGCCAAAAAGGAGCAGGAGTCGCTCTCTGTAGATTATGCCTTTCAGGCAGAATAGGAGTGAAACCAACAGCTCAGAGAGAGACAGAGAGAGTGTCCCCTAAATAGCAATGTGTGATGCAGCATGGCCAAAGGTTGACATAGTGAGTGCATGACTGAGACACACACGGTTACGAAGGGTAGTAAAAACTGAGTAGTGCCTCCTTTACTCACTGCCCCATAGAATACAGGAACAAAGGGTCAATTGATAAAATTAGAGGCAGGTAAATTTAGAACACACTGGATAAAGGAAAGAACTGTTCACACAGAGCAGATTGCCAGGCTGTGACATTCATTTCCATGCAAGGTCATAGAGGTCAAATACTATAGCTGACTTAAACTTCCAGGGAATCCAGTTCCTTTTAAAGTGGCACAATCTCATTTTATTTATAAATACGTGTGTGTGTGCACGTGCGTCACACATACACAAGATAGCACCAAAGTGTGTCCAATTAACGGACATTTAAATAATCTATACAGCGCATGTCAAATCTTAATTGCAAACTTTTGCTATCTTGAATAAAAATATATTTTGAATAGTGGCCTAATAATTTTATGGCTATTGTACTGAAGTTTGGGTTATGGAATGAAGGATAATCAGACTCCATGTCTCAGGAAATAAACTAATCCCTGTAGGGGACAGGAAGGAATCCCAGGCACCTGCCCCAGAGCAGAATTGTGCACCTGGCCAAGTGGGAAGATCTGTCTTCCTTGCAAGCAGTGGATATTGCCCAGAGCCAAAAGCAAGATACCAGATTTGATGAACCAATGGTCTGTTTGGGTTTGGCAAGTCACTCCACTGAATTTAATAGCATATTGTTGCTCCACAGTCGGAGCTTAACCTAAAGTTACCACAGTTCTTTCCCTCTCAATGTGACTATTCAGGATTTCCACTAGGAAGGCAAACATTTGGCTCCCTGTGGTATCTCATGCATGGTTCCATTGCACTCAAAAAGATTGAGCTTCCCACAACCACAATGCCCTGTGAAGTGCGCCAAACATCTGTCAGCTCTGCAGCTAACCAAATCGCAGCCATTGCCATTGGTACAGCAGTGGTGGGTCAGCAAACACGCATAGCTCATAGCCCGGCCACTAACTAACAGCATGTTCAGCAACACCCAGCCGCTCCCACTGGGGTACCTGTGACCACAAACTGACCCATTCCAAGCGATTTCTGACCACTGCCCATTTGCAGTTCAACTCTCTCACTGGGCGTTTGTTTTACTTGTGTCAGTGGTACCAGGAGGGATGGGGCCCATGCACTACAGCTGCCTACCCCTCTTCCTGACTCTAAATGCATCTCGCCAGGCAGTGGGAGGAGCTTGTCTCAGAGGAATCTCTGCCACCAGGGCGCTGGGACACAAACTCCAAAAGAATGCAACTGTAACACTGGCAAAAACATGTGACCGAGGCATGTATTTTACTTTGCTTCCCACCACTGTGGCTAATATTATTGTTGGTTTTGTTGTAAACAACAAGGATGGATGTTGGGAGGCAACCAACAATTCCCTAGATCTAGAAGAAACCCCACCATGGAAATGCCAGTATTAAGAGTAAAAGAAAAAAAGAGGGATGGTCAATTGCACCTCCATGCAGAGAGAAAGTACAAGTTCTGTGCACTACTTAAAAAAGTCACACTTGAGTCCTCAAACTAGGGCTGATGCCTCAGCCTCATGTTGGCTGTCTGCACAGGAATGGATTTTCCCAGCAGGTTCATCAGACATGTGAATTAAAAATCTGTGGCTATCCATGTTAAATCCTCAGGAAAATTATCACTGATCTCTCCCCCCTCCCCCCGCATTTACCAGGGTGTATTTGCAATACAAGAGCCCCTCTGCACTCCAAGGCGGGTGTTTTGTGATATATGAACCTAGCTAATAGAGTCCAATCTGCACATGCAGCTAACCAGACATGATATAATAATAAAGCAGTCCTTGGCTACGAGAGATTTACAAGCTCACTGGGAGCAACGTCAGTGCATAAAACACACTCCCAGACTCATGCTGAAATCCCCACTGATGCCTCATGCATGTATTGTCCAAGCAGGAAAGAATGGAGATGCTTTTGACTAAGAGGAGCAAACATCAAACAGCCCAAGGCTGAGAGAGACGACGCGCTCTGGTTAGGATTTGGCTTGATGTAGTTAAATGGCAGAGGAAAGGAACACAGACACACAGGTACATTTAAAGTGCTGGGAAAGGAGGACTGATTAGTAGAAGGAAAGGATATTGCGGTTCGTGAATTCCAGCGCAGCTCATGGCTCTGTCCGTGCAGTAATGCATTCTGCTTGTACTGAAACCTGGCAAGTCACCCACCCCTTGGGAAGACAAGCTGATCTGACACCCTAGTAATGAAACCATGATAGAAAGTCCTTGCCCTTTATTTCCCCCCACTCCTCCCTTTCTCGCCTTTTCACTTGCATCCTCTTTCATACCACCCTCTTCATTAAGGGCAGCCTCCCGCTGCCTCTGCCCCAAAGGCCAGATTTCCCAGCAGTTCCCACTGTGACCCTTGTGGACAGATTTTTCAAGACAGCTCAGCACCCACCATGCACCAATGTGCTGAGCTCTACTGAAAATCCGGCCACGTGCCTCCACCTTTCTCTGCTGCCAGTCTCTCCCCAATGACGCCGTGGAGGCCAGCGTGAAGCCCTGGCACCCACTGGGAAAGGGACACCACGGTTCTGAAGGAACCGAACCAAAGTTCTCCACTTGCGGGGAACGTGCTCTTACAGCGTGAAGGGGCTTTGTAGTTTAGCTACAGCCAAACTACGCTTGTCATGTGACGTATCCATTACTATGGTAACAGTGGTTTCTCATGAATAGAGGCATAAATAGTCTTGTGAAAGCCTCCCTGGAATTTGAGTTCCTTGCTGCCAGGCTGCAGTAACCAGAACACCTTCCTCTTCATGCTGTCTGGCCCTCGCCCTTTGTGGCTGCCCCACGCCCTAGAATCTCACCTGTCCCAGGTAGGGCATACAGGACAGGTTCTCCCTGCTGCAAAGAACATACGTTAAAAGGAAATGTCTGTAAATATTTAATGTGTGTCAATTTCAGTGCCATTACCCTCAGGATGCAAGGTTTATTTCTGGAGAAACAGGACCTACTTTTTCCTGTGGATCCCTAATAATGTATAAAACAGTAGGAAGTGACTCAAGCTGAATTCTGTGCCTACCATTAAAACACAACTCAGCCTCTGGTAGTTTGCATAATCAGAGCTTGTCATCCCCGATCAGCATCAGTTCAGAAACCCAAGAGGCAAAGCCATGTTAGGTGGCAATGAGCTCAGATGAAGAATCCTCTGGAGAACGAACGTGACTATCAGTGTTTGGGAGATTATTTTAATACTGGATTCCTGGATAAAAATCTCCCATGTAGGCCTAGCTGGATAAACCAAAAGCATTTCTTTAGGAAAACACCCTCAGCACCTGGTCACTTGGGCAGATGTACAATTGAGAGATGAGCCCTGTTTATTTAAATATTTTAGCTGGTTTATTGTGTCAGCAAAAACTCCATCGCCAGGGGAGTTCACAAGACCAGCAAAGGGACTGTTGAAGGGCTCTAGCTACAGCAAGAATTGAATGGTGCTCAAAGAGTGGCCAACTTTTCCCTCCCCTCACTGGAGCGAATGGCCCTGCTTATTTCAGTGAGACTTCTGCTGATCATTCATTTAGAAGATGCTCTCCATGTCCCGCTGCTTGCAGCTGGTAGGAGAGATGAGGGCTCACAGATGCATGGATGGTAGGTACAAGTACACAACACACTCAGAAATTATCTGTGGATCCACAGACACCAGACTAATAGTCCATTTTACATTATACTGTTCACCAGCTGCAACCACAAGGGTTACTACCAAAACTTTGGATTTGCCCATTGTTTAGATGCCGTCCAGGGAAGAGAAAGCCTGTATCCATGATGTTTTATTTTAGAAGGGGTCTTGTGTCTGATTTCCTTCTCTTCCTGCTTTAAGCAAATTGCAGAGAGAATTCCCTTCTATTCTGTGTTTGGTAATGAAAACTGGGTTTGCTTACGGGTTATTTCCATTATTATATCTCCTCTGCCATGATCTGTTTTACTTCATTCCTATTACAGTAAATCCCGAGGAGTCAGCTGCTTAGTTAGCGATACAGATCAAAGAGAAAGCTCAGTTTATGTCGGCTTCTTTTTTCTTTGCCTGTAACGAGTCACAGTCTATTACAAACCCTGCAGGTAAGGGCCAACTCAGTCCTTGTGCGGAGAAGAGCTATGTGCCACCCCAACCCACAGACAGGTAAGTTCTCCATATGCACATAGCTCGTCCCCCTTCCTTATTTAACATTTGTATTCCCGTCAAACCCAGAGGCCTCAACCAGGTTGGGGGCCCCTGTGCTAGGTGCTGTACAAACTTACAGTAAATGGAAATCCCTGTCCCAAAGACCTTACATTCTAAAAACAAGACCAAGCAGGATGAGACACCAGCAGGCTAGGGGGTGCTGGGAGGAGGGAGAACAGTGTAACAAAGACAGCAGGCTGTTTCTGCCTAGACTAGCTGCATGTGTAATTCAGAGCCCGTCAGCAGCAACCATCACAGTGATCTTCTTCCCCCAAACGCGCTACCCTGCGCAGCTGAGGTGCTCTAGCCACCAACTGGCCGACAGCCAGACATGGGGGACAGTTGGGTCCGGGGCACTGGAATAATGGGGTGCTGAGAGCCATTGAACCCAACTGCAAATCCAGCATATGATGGAAGCCGCTTCTGCTGCCATACCCCCAGCACCCCTAGTTCCAGCAGCTATGTTTGGTTGACCACCCCATAACCATAAATGGCATCAGAGCACATAGCATTCACCAGTGCTACGAGTAAAGCCTGCATTGGCCATCATCCAGTGACCCCTTGTAACAGACCAATCCAATTTTGTACCACACAAAATTAAAAGGGTGAACACCTGATTTACAGTAATATTTAAAAAAAAAATCCCTAGATACCCTGGCCACCCCATACAGAAATACAGTGAAGTTTCTTTCATCATTCCATACATGGAGGACTAGCTCAGCCGCTACCATAAACCGGCCCCGCTCCATTCCAGTTAATGGCACCAGGATTATTTATGCCACCTGAAGATCTGCACTCCCACCCCCCAGCGTTTCGTGGAGGGTGTCGAGTTTTCTCTCCTCCTCACAAAAGGCTGGATGGAGTCGCACATCACAGCCCTCTCTGATGGACTGTGCTGGCTACAGAGCAGTGTCGGCCAGGGGGATCCAAAATACAGAGTCACATCACGACCCCCCCATACGTTATGAGAATGGGACAAGTTAACAAGTTAATCTCTGCACTTTATGACTCACCAAAAACACATATTTATACATGAGAAGAGAGATTTAACCCCATTCCATCTAGGATTATGAAGGAGCACGACCAGGAAACGCTCAGAATGAAAAGCTCCCTCGAGCCTTTATTCCTTAAATATGAATGCATTAGCCATGACGTGCACGGCCCTGCTAGGCTGTCAGGTGAGTGCCAAATAGCCCATGAGTGTTGCAGAGGCCTTGTGCGGTCACTCTGCCCGGGCGAATTCCACTCACAGATGGCACCAGACGCATGGGGCTGCTCGGGAAGGCGAGGGGGCTGCTCTCTCTCCTGTATAGTTCCAAGTTACCCTGGTCCCTGCTCCAGAAGAGCGACGGGGATGGTCTTTGTGGCTGAGGCACTGGACAGACCTGGGATCGGTTGCTGGCTCCTCCATACGTCTTCTGTGACCTTGGTGAGTCACTTAACCTTTCAGGGCCCCAGTTCCTCTTTGTAAGCTAGGGAGCATCATTCTCCTTTTCTCCCCTCCTCTGTCTTGGCTGTTTAGACTGGAAGTGCCACGTTTGTGCAGCACCCAACACAACGGGGCCCTGATCTCCGTGGGGAGAGGGGGTCCCTCGTGCAACTGTAACACCAACAGGGATAGCAAGGCCTTGCTGTAGAATTGTACAGCAATCAAATTCTTTCGTCCTCAAATAGAGAGAAAAGGTCAAATCCTGCTTGCTCTGTTCAGGCAATCAACGGTACTGGAATCAGGTTGGGTACATTAGGAAGGAGGATCTGGCCCACAGTGTGAACCATATCAGTGAGAGCCCGCTGGGAATTTTCTCTCTTCCCACCCTGCAGAGCAGATCATTGCAGATCACAGTCACCCTTCTCAGTACATCGTGATTCCCTCTTGTCCCTTTTCACGAGGATCAGAACAATTCAGCTCCCACTTCTCTACTGGGAGGCAGTTTGAGATGCTGACAGTGTGTGTGTGGGGGGGGGGGGGTGCTCTGGCCCCATACAGCAGTATAGGACAGGTAACTTTCCCAGCCTTCACTACACAGCAGAACCTTAAAGGTTATAGCTGAGATTTTCAGAGCTGTCCAAAGGATTTAGAGAAAGAACCCCCATTACCACTACTGCTGTGTGCCTAAATCTCTTAGTCAGCTTTGAGCATCTCAGTCTTTGTGCTTTTAATATAATTCCATGTGCTGACTCCACGTGGTCTAAAAGGGGTCAGCAGATTTCATTAAACCTCTCTATGTTATCATGTAATCTGTATATTCGTCTCATCAGCAACAGCAGGCAACAAGATGCTTTCCCAGAAACAAAACATAAGGCGCTTACATCCCAGCAGCCCCTTCTTTCCAAACATTGTCCTTTGATTATTGCTCTTTTTAAAAATCATTCATTTTTATTTCCTGCATCGGTGGGTCAGAGAGGCAGCAGTTGTCTTCTGTGCTTAGATACGAGGCTACTGGGTTCTATTCCACCCCTGCCATGATTGATGGTTGCACATGGCCTTTCCATGCTTGTTTCCCTAGGATAACACTACCATCCTGTCCCACTACCAGTGGACGGGTCAGGAGTCTCGTTCATTAATTCTTATGATGTTATTTGAGTTCCTCGGGTGAAAGGTGCTACCAAGGTGCAAAGTATTAGACTTCCCTCGATAAGTTGTAAAATGCCCAGCACCATGCCCACACCATGCTGAGTACCAAGCGTGCCCCTGAGAGGTCACCTCTGTGACACTAGAATTTCTTTACACAGCCTGATTCAGTTTATCGCCATTACACTGTTTGAGACATCCCTGCCCAAGTGCTTGAGGATGGTGGGAAGGGAATTAAAAACTAAAGCTACAGCAAGATACAACATCTGTTTTCAACAGGTCATAGAGGGTTGTACTCACTCAGATGAGAGCAGGGGATCTTGGTGCTGTGGTAAAAAAAAAAGCCGAGAAGCCCTGAGATCTAGAATACCCCCCACACAAGTTCTAATAAAAACCCAAACTAAGGAATTTCTCAAGCACCATCGCATCTGCAGAACAAAGGCGCCTTTAATGTTTTAAGACCAAAATGGAATGACAAGGACAAGCGGCAAGGAGTAGCGGATGGTGACCCTCTTGAGTTGGCAGCCATTGGGCAAACAGCCAGAGAAAGAAGGGGCTCAATTTAAAGCAACACCAAATGGAAGACTAGTAAAGCAGCCTTGTAAATTTCAAAGGCTATATCCTTAATTGACATTACTTGGTTTCCATTACAGGAAGAGAGATGTTACAAGAGCACCTGAGGTGTCTCGTATATAGGAAAATAGTTAAGTTGCCAGCAGATGCTGCTCGAGAATACATAGCATAGTTACTGCCCAGGTTTTGCGTTGTAAGACCAATAAAATTTGTCAGCATTGTGCACTGTTTGCATGCCGCTCTCGTCACAGAGCTCCCAACAGCCTTATCCATATTCTGGAGCCCCATTGCAAGTGCATGCTTTACTGGCAATGTAAGGCAGCCAATGGTACCATGCAACAGGGGTTGGAGAATGAGTGGGAGGTCCAGTGAGGCGAGTAAATCAGCCGCAAGTGGGGCCTTCAGAGGGCAGTTTCCTAGACTGTTAAAGGCTTTAAAATGTCAGCAAAGTGGTTAGAATTGCAACAAAGATACCCAAAAATTAAAAAGAAAAAAACAAAAACAAATAAACAGCCAAGAGAAACAACAGTTCCATCGTCAACGCAACTTAAAGCTCTTCAGATTTGAGCTACAGCTGCCGGCACATTTGAGAATTAGAATGATTAACTGTTATTATAATTAGCAGTATCTTGCAGCATCTCTAGTGGCCGGAAATAATGTCATAAAATTGTCTTAATTGCTTGATATTTTCCAATAGTCAGATCTACAATAACTAACTTTATGCCTTTGTAGGCCTATTTTTGAAACAGCTGCCATTTCTTCATTCTCCATGGTGAGCAGGTGAAGGGTTAGGAGAGTTCACAACCATATGTCAGTTTTAGACCAGGGGATTGTTTGGGTTAAGTGAAGTTTGTTATCCAGGACACTTCAAGTTCCCAGCTGTGTTACTTCCTCAGAAAATCCCTGAGCGAGTGGGAAATGCTTTTCAGCATCCACAACTGGATCAAAATCTTCTCCTAAGGTGTAAACTAAATGCAAGCCTGAGAAAAAATGTGTTTGGGAGAAGTTACAAGAGGAGGCTTACAGACGCCACGGACTTGGACTGGCTGAACATTGTCCATGACAATGTTTTTTGACAGAAAATTAAGTAAAACTGGACACCTTATTGAAGGCCTCTGCTCAATGTGCAGTGAGGTTATATTTACAAAAAGCAAACAAGATGTTAGGATGCGTAAGGAATAAGATGGAGGGTAAGAGAGAATCTTATAATGCCATTATATAAGTCAACTGGGCGGCCTTTCGGAAATACTGTGTGCTGTATTGTTCACCCTGCCTCAGAAAATATATTGCAGTAATGGGGAGCAGGGGGGCCAGTGGAAGGCAGCAAGAATTATTAGGACATGGACAAACTCACATGGAGAGATTGAAAAGACTGGGATTGTTTACCTCAGAAATTTGATAAATAAGTGGAGACATGAATGATAAAAGAATGAATGGGATAGAAAAGGGAGATTGGGGGCTTCTTTTCTCCGTGTCTCATAACACAAGAAGAAGGGGCAATTCAGTAAAATTATCAGTTTTGAATTTGTTGCCTCTTAAAAGAAAATTCTTTTTTACCCAAAGTGTAATTAAATGTTGGAACTCGCTGCCACATGATGTTTGTTGAGGCCAAGAGCCAGCCAGATTTAAAGAGGGACTGAATATTTATATGGGAAACACAAATATGCAGAGTTAGAAGAGTTGATGCTAACATAAAATTTACAAAGGAGATAAAACCAGGTATTTCAGACTCAAGCTAGACTAACCATTGGGGATAAGACTTTGATGCAGAGCCGGTTAATGCATGTCTGCGCACTGCCATCTTCCTCTGACATTGCTGGGGCTGGTCAGAGAGGACACTGGAATAGATGAATGGATCTGGGTTTTGACACTATATGGCAATTCCCATAGTCCACAACTCGACAGTGGAGCTCTTTCCACCATAAAATATTTCAAAGTACACACACACACCCCCAGAGAGTTCCTCCTATTTTAGAGGATCCTCTGACATTCTGTCTCCCTTTTGTTTTCACACAGCTCAGAGATACGCAGAACCCCTTAGAGCAGCCGGTCCTCAGAAAAGATTGCAAGGTAACATTAAACCCGATGCTGCCTGTGCCCGCTACAATCTCCCTCCCCTCAGTTCTTCTTCACAGCATCACACAGCCCAGGCTGGCTGGTCGGGCTGTGCCAGGCTGAACATACTGCTCATCATACCAAGCTCCTTCCAAAAATCCTGTCAGTTGGTGTTTTGTTTACTAGTGCGCAGTCTGTTCACATGTGCTTGGTGTATTTCAAATGATGGAGGGTTTGAAGCAGCCTATACAGCAGGATTTTAATTGGTTGATTAATTTACTGCTTTAAAAGTGGTGGGTGTTAGTTTCCGTTCTATTTCTGGGGTTTCTGACAAGCTGCTCTGGGTGTAGAATATGCACTATTCAGAGCTTTTCCATTTCCTTTCATTTTAACATTGCAGAGCTGGGAGCCAGGAGACAATTGCTGGTTTTTGGATCTGTTGTTGCATTTTTCAGGGTGTTTTTAAACATCCCTGTGTTGGCCTTTCCCATCAACTCCAAAGCGTCCAGTGTTCTTTGGGGCCAAATCAGACTTTTGCAATACCTGGGAGCAGCAGCTTCTGCCAGTTGCTGCCAGCAGAGCTCCCAATTCACTAGGAATTTGCAGCCCTGAACCCATAGCTGCCCTTCAATAACAGAAAGGCCTGTAAAAGCAAACATCAGAGAGAGGGGAGATGACACCTCCACAGCTTCAAGTGAAGCTACTGATATAAACCAGAATGGCTCATTCACTCTCCTCTGCATCCAGGAATCATTCCACCAATAAATGCTTATTGGCAAAGAGCAGGGCCTGGCTTAACCACATTTAATGCCCCATTTCCCTATTAAGAAGTCAGACTAATCTATCTTTGTTTTGGAAAAAAAAATTTTTTTAAAACAACCTAATATTTCTCTCTCTGCGCTTTAAGGGTCTTTAAAATCCTTTTTGAAGCCTCTTGTGTGAATTTCCAGACCTGCTCTCCATCAGTTTACGGGTGAAATGGATTAAAACAAGTCCTTTGAAGTGTCAGCATTTGCGAACTGTTTGGAGACTGGCTCAGCTCTGCACTTTGTCAAGTACTGGAGGGAGGATAAATGCCATTTCCCTCTTGATTTCCCGGTCATCTATTCTTCTCCCTGCAGACGTAAAAGCCATAATAAAAGCTGGAGTCATAGAGTACATCCCCTGGTTTGAAATACAGGCCTCTCTCAACTTCCACATGACATGACTGCCTTATATCTTTGCTGGGAGGGCTGCCTCAGGGCTTCCATGTATCCTGTAGATGTATACATACCCTGCAGCCATCATATCCTGTACATGGATCCTGCACCATTTTATCACTTTAGTAGAAAGGCCTGGCTTGCCAGCTCCTTTAAAATTAGCACAAGGGCTATGCTGGGCAAAGGATGCACTAACAGAAGAGCTGGGGCTCCTGGATTGGATCATGTGCCTTTGCTTATGCCACAAAGCTCAAGGTTATCAGGCAGCATCCTCATAATATAAGGTATATCCTCAGCCCACATGGAGTACCAGTGATGTCTCATCTTTTTGAGGGAGCTATCAAGCATATGGAAAAAAGAGTGATCCAGCGGATACAGTGTACTTGGACTTTGGGAAATCCTTTGACAGGGTCCCTCACCAAAGGCTCTTAAGCAAAGCAAGCCATCATAGGATAAGAGGGAAGGTCTTCTCATGGATCAGGAATTGGTTAAAAGATGGTGTCACTTAATCATGAAAATGAAGGACCAATGACATTGAATAGGACCAAGCACAGAATGACAATAGGCTTCCCACACTCAGTTTTGCCCACTCACTTGAGTCTGGACATGCAGTATTTCTGGATCTCTTGAGCAGGACAGTCAGCTCCTTAGAGTGCAGGGATTATCTTTACGTTGTGTGCTTAGACAGTGCCTGACACAATGGGGCTGCTACAATAAAATCATAACATGTGCAACATTTTTAAAAGTGCCAGGCTCCTAAATGACTTCAGTGCTTTTGAAAATGTTCCCCAATGTTTAGCTGCGTGGCAGGCTTAGTGATATGTAACCACTAGGAACCAGCCTTCGAGCAACAGACATGGAAGGTAAATTGTGGGATTTGCACCCAGGTCTCGCAAACAGTTTGGACAGTTCTGAAACCCCCCGTGACACTCTATACCTCGGGGGAGCATCCTGTAAACCCAATATTCCTCATCTATATATAATTGTGATACTGCATCTAAAGCATGCCATGTGAGGTACCAGGGGAGAGGTTATGCCTCTGTTCCATATGAATGGGTGTATCATTAGTGCACAGGAAGTTATGAGAATTGTGTTGTATGATGGTCACTAAAATATGCTGTGAGTTGGGGAATCTCCCAGATATGAGATCCCCAGAGACAAGGACAAGGGAGGTGACCAGCCCCAGGCAGGTGTCAAACCACCATCAACAGCCGTTGTCCAGCCAGGGAGCTAGGATGCAAGGACTCACTTGCACAAGGTCACAATTCCCCAGGGAATTGCTCAACCTTGCCTGAGGACTCAGCAATGCCCACCAGACATGTCTGGATTGTGTTCTCCAAGCACAGGGTACTAAGGGTATAAAACAGAACACAGGGGCCCCATGCTTGGCCTTTCTCTTCCCTCCACCTGTGCAGCAAGCAATAAGGGTGCTAAGAAGACTGGTGATTTCATCAGAGGAGAGTGGCCCAGGTTTAAGGGAGAACCCTGTATCTTAAGGACTGTAAGATCCAATGCGGTGAGAACATTCCTTGATCTAAATACTGTCTAGTGTGATAAGGGTTACAGTTTAGACTGCAAACTTATATTTTATTTTGGTAACCACTCTGACTTTGCCTGTCACTTATAATCACTTATACAGTAAAACAAGTATCTTTACCAGTGAGTTTGCCTGAAGTGTCTGGTAAATCTGCTGAGGTTTACAAAGGTCAGTGTAGATCCACTTTCCATTGATGCAGTGGTAAACCAATTAATAAACTTGCATTGCTCAAGAAAGGGTCTTGAGCAGTGCAAGACAGTATATATATACAAAGCTGGGAGCTGGGGGGGATTTGGCTGGTGCCTTTCTCTGAGATTCATGAGTAGCTCTGGGAGCTCCACATGAGGTTGTACTGAGTGGCAACAGCACCTGAGGTTTTGCCGATTGCCACTAGTAAAAAAACCCAGATAGGGCGAGAGAAAACCCAGAATAGGGAGTAAAGAGGGCACAGTGGTCCCACAGTCCCAGGTTGCACCCAGGGGTCCTGTGACACACCCCTCATTAAGGTCTGACATACAGGAGTGCTGGCCAGGAGTCGATGGCTGGATCCTGAGCTGGTAGGAAACCAATTGCATTTCAATGGAGCTAGGCTGATTTACAGCAGGAAAGGATCTGGCTTTGACACTTTGTGTTTCCTGGCTCCAGTCATATGATGTGGCTTAAGGCAAAGGTGGCTGTACTAAGACAGCAATCAGCACCTGTCGTCTCTCGTGGCTGCTGTTACCGAGCTCTCTGTGCCACTCAGTCCCTAGATCTTTGTACCACGCTGTTAGTTCTGTACTTAGCTCCCTGGGCCCTCTGTGTCACGCAGCCACCGCTGGAAATACAGACTTTCTACGGCACTGATCCTGCAGCGCACTGTGGGAGCAGCCCCTGAGCCCCTGCAAAGGTCAGGGCGAAATGCTGGCACTGGCTACCGCGTAGGGGGAGCGCTGCACCACACACACGAATTTGCAGGCACTCCACATGGAGAGCACAAGAGCCAGACCAGGCTGAGCCTGCTTCTTCTCCTGCCCGCACATTAAGCATCTTCAAGATGTTAATATTACACAACAGGAAAGTGTTAATATCAAGAATATTCATTTCCAACCATCTCTAGTTAATGAAACAAAACAAACTATCTGGAAAAATGAGAACATTACAGTAACAACAACAAATTAAACACCAATACAATTAGGGAGAGATTAGGCATCGCTCCTCTGGGAGCATTTCAGAGCCCAAGGTCTTTCTCAAAATTTGATCATTCCCAGCAACTTTATTTCCTTCTAATTAATAAATGGGTAAGTAAACGGCGTGGTTTCTAGAAGGGAGATGGCTCCCCCGGTCCTCTCTGAACAAGAGCTTTCCATCTGTGTTCAATAACACAGAAGGGCAGAGCTGGTGGCAGGTAGAAGCGCGCACACCTTCAGCTCAGAGAGAAATCCCACTGTCAGCAGAATGAACGGCAAAGGCTGCGAAAACAGAAGTTCCTGCATGAGTGTCTGTTACAAGGTGACTGAAGGGGGAAGGCGTCTCGTGCTAACATGCAAGAACTTAACAAAGAGAAGGTCAAGGGGTGATGTGATCACAGTCTAAGTCCCTAAGTGGGGAACAAATATTCAACAACGGGCTCTTCAGAGACTGGTGTGACACGATCCAAGGGCTGGAAGCTGAAGCTATACAAGTTCAGCGTAAGTTTTTAACAGGGAGAGTAATTAACCGTGGGAACAATTTACCAAGGGCAGCAGTGGATTCTTCATCACTGGACATTTTTAACTTAAGACTGGCAGTTTTTCTGACCAATCTGCTCTAGCAATTGTTGTGGGGAAGCTCAGTGGCCCATGCGGACAGACCGGGTGCAATGTCTGCTCTTTCTAACCCGCCTTTCCTTGAGCAGGTGAAATACTTTGATCAGAGACTGGCTGTCCCGGACCAGCAGCTACGTACAAGTGAGGAGACAGCGGCTTCAGTGGCCAAGTTAATTAAGCAAGGCTCATTTGGGGCTAACCCCACTGGCCAGGGCTTGACAATCCACCCAGGGAAGCTCTACCTGGGAGAAGAGGGAGCAGGAGACCCTGAATTCAGTGAGGCTTGACTGGCCTGACAAGCTAGACAAGTGTTGCCAAAAAGGCAGAGTCTGTCGGTGGGTCAGAGCTGCCCCGACAGTGGGGACCCACCATGAGCTGGAGGAGTGACCCCTGTGACTGTTTGTCATTACTGACCATTGTGCATCCAGAAGCAGGTTCCCACATAGCATGATGCTGTTTCTGCTCACCTCCCCTCTTAGGGCCCTTGCAGTATTCGTGTTCACCAGCACTACCCGGAAGGCAGAGTGCTGACATCACCAGCTGGGCCTGAGGCTGCCTGGCCTCCACTCCTGAGTGACCACATGCAAGACACACATTGATTATGGAGTCAGAGTCCTGGGTTCAACATTACCCTTGGAAAACCAGCTCTACTCCAGTCTTAAAAATGCTGAAACAAACTTGCTCCTACCAAGTGGCACAGACTAGAAGCAACAAGTCCCCTTCCAGGTGGATGCAGTCTGAACTCATGTTACGGCTCAGGAAAGTAACGACAGTGTGGTACCCAGCTGTGTGCTCTGAAGATGTCCCTTCACCACCGCTTGTGACAGCCAGGCAATGCTCAATGCTTTGGTACAATCACACGTCGTAACCTCAGGAAACTCACTTCCCTCTTATTTGCTTCTATACATATGCTTAAAGTTAAGCACCTCCTGAACTGCTCTCCTGGTTTGTGACCATTATGCAGAAACCCGTTATAGAAAGACATCTAAGCAGGGGAAGGGTTGGCAGGTCCAGTAGGTCTTTGGGAACAAGTGCTTGCTCCCATTTTATACCAGTATCCCTAGTACTCAACCAGTGCTAGACAGGTGCAGGATGTTTCCAGGTGTATTCAGCTCCCAGAGGTACATTTCAGGAGCGCTGCCTGACACAGCTGCCCTTGGTCACTGGAGCTGTCTCCATGTTGAGAATAACTGCAGACAAAAATCACTTTGTGCGATCGATGATGAGAACGAGTCCTCTCCTGATCTCAGGGTCGTTTCTCTGACATGTGACTTGCATGGCCAGTGCATTTTGTTACTGCACGATGCCTGGAAATCCCTGGATCAAGGCCTCCTAAAGTCCTCTCTCTCCACAAACTAGCCGCATCCCTCCATTACAGCAGCATGAAGCCCTTTGAATAGGGAGAATCTGGTTTAGAGCCTCCAAAAGCCATCTGAATCCTACTGAGTTTCCTGGGGAACCAAGGAGATGCCCTGAAAAGCCCTCAAGAAAACTTAAATGAAGGGGACAAAGATACTAAGTTACATGGAGCCAAAGCATCTCCTGAGCTGCAACCACGCTCTGCCCAAAAGTCCTGGCATAAGGCTGGGTCCTCTTCAACTTCCCTTAGTCGATGATAAAGGATAAAAAGGAATAAAATAAATACTCAGGTGAGAGAAAAAGATTCTCTACCCCGGGTGAGAAAACGTCAGCCTTCTGTTTGTTAGGCTGCGGCCCTACCTTTCAGTAATCTGCATGCCTGTTAATCAATGTGCACAGCCATTGCACCTGTCAGCAAAGGGGGTCTTCACACTTTGCAAATGTTAATTAAGCCTCCATCCCCTACCCCCTCCCCCGCCCCCGGTTAGATAGCACCATGTGTAGAACTCAACCCATTACACAGAAGGGGAAATTGAGACACTGCAAGGTTAGGACCAAAAAGTCTTCAAACTTGGCTACTTCTAGTCAGGCCTTTAAATCCTTAATTAGGCACACAGTAAGTGGGCTGATTTGCACAGGTGCTGAGCACTCATGACACAGCTGGATCTCAGGCCTCACTTTTATTTAGACGAGCCTGCAATGGGGTTTCCACTCATCACCAGGGCACCTCCTTGGGTCTAGGTTTGGGAAAGTAGCTCTCACGACACCAGGTGCCCCCTTCTGCTGTCTGCTCCCTCTGTGACCATCTCTCTTCTGGAAACTTGGCTTTATAGTGCTGGCCCAGCCCCTCCCCAACTGGGCTTCACTCTCAGTTAACCCTGGCCTTCCTCTCAGGTGACTCAAGATGCCCACTTGGCCTCGTTAATCCTGTCAGGGCTCTGTGGGGTGCACATCCCATCCCAGAGTTTAACTATCAGAGTTTTGGTACCAAATGTTGGACACCTAAGTGTGACAGTCTGGGACATGGTGGCCACAGGCAAAAATAGAACCCAGGAGTCCCAATACCCTAACCCCTGGACCATACACACTGTCCTCAGAAGAACTCCTGGACAGTTTAAATTAAATACCCTGCCTTCCTGGAGTCCTCCTGACCCTGAAAGTATTTCATAATGGAAACAAAACCCAATTAGAAATTAATGGACTACAAAAGCTCCAGTTTGCTTGTTACACTAGGACAAACCTTTAAAAAAATTATGTTTATTATCTACATTTGACCATTGTACTTTGGTTGGGGGGTTTGGGGGGGTAAATTTAAATCAACCAGAGTCCTGCAGGAAGGGATGACAAGTTCACAGCGGGTTCACAGAGAGATTGGTAGTGGGTACAGAGGAATGAGGGGCCATTAATCTTTCCAGGTGAATCTCTGGGGACAGCAGGCAGGATGGAAGGCATTTAGCATAACACAGTGCTGTAAAACCATCCTGAGAGAACACTGGTGGTGGTGATGGTAGGATGCTAAGTTAGCAGGGTCCATCTGGCTGGGCCAATTCCGTTACTAGCTGGAAGCAGCAAATTACACCTGATCCCAGTAAGTATTAACAACACTCCTGTTTGTAGACAACTCAGCTCCCTTTTCAGGTGGGCTAATCAACAGAGCACAATCAGCTACAAATAAACAGGATCAGGAGAAATTATCAGGACTAGTTCTCTTCTCCCATGGGGCAGACAAGTGCTGGGGGGGGGGGAGCACGCTGCGTTCAGTACACTCATGAGACCGTACCCGCAATACGGTGTCATATCCGGCCACTGTGTTGTTCCGGAGTCCAGGGAAGGCCAGAAATGACCAAGGGGTGGGACGGTTTGAGTTGAGGAAATATTAGACATAATATATCTATAGCTAAGCCAAGTGACCGCTGAGTTGGAGGAAGGTGTGTGCAGTGGTGCGGTGCAAATATCTGAGCAGGAGGGATTGAAAGGCGACTAGGACTGATCACATGAGACTAAGAGGAGGGAAATACAAGTCTGATTACCAGGACCAGCTCCCTGATGGTGAAAGAGCTCAGACCGCAGGGATGTCTCCCAAGGGAAGCGGTGGAAGCCCTGCTGCCCAGGACACCGAACACAGACCTGGAGAGAGCCCTAGAACATGCACTGCAGGGACTGCTGCAGGGGATAGCTTTCCAGCTCAGCTTTCTATGACCCTGCCCTGCTATTTACTATTTTTAAACAATGATTTATTGTTTTTACTATTTCCAATAAAATGAGGGAGAGATCCATTTTTCACTTTCAGAGGCTCCTCATTTCCCCCTCCCCCATCCCCTTGCTCTAGAGAATGAGTCATTGTCTGCGAACCTTTTTCAAAACAGCTCTTCTAAAATTCTGTATCAAATCACAAGCATCTCTAGTCCACGAGCCAGCACAGGGAGCAGAAGCCCTCGGATGCTGTTGATCTGCTGCATGAAAACAAAGAGCCGTAAAGCAGGAATCCTTCTGCTTGGCACAAATCTTTTGCCCCACTGTACCTTGTCTAGCAACTCATTTAGTGCCCATCAGGTGGGGACACAGGGGGCCTGTGAGCTCACTGTGTGCTTTGAAGCCCGGTCTGTGTCTGGAATTGTGTTTCAGGGCTGGCTGTTTTGTTTTGCGGACAGATAACACGTGTTCATGGGAGAGTCAGCTGCACAGTCACACACGGAAAGGGCAAACAGCAGATTTTTATCTGCCACAGCACAGCTTTACGAAACACTCTCCTACCGGACACCACGCGCACGGTCACTCCAGCATCGGAGAAGGGGGCAACGGCCTGTGAGTAAGGGTGAGAACACATTTACACGCAGGGGCTGACTGGCCATGGGTCAGGCCGGGTATTTTCATTCCGTGGAGACAGATCAACAATTCCAGTGGCTCATCGGAATCAATTATTTTGCTCAGCCTGAACCAATGATATCCCAGCTTGTACTACCCAAGGAGCTGGCTTTTGTTTCATACTCTCACATACAGATTAATACAATGAAAGGCGTGTGGTCAGCCCCAATGAACCATTCATTCAGCTAGCATGACAACCTGTCAAGACCTGGAGTTGCTTTCACAACACTGGTCTTTGCAACCAGAGCTGCTGTGATGAGTTTGGTGAGAGCTACCTCATAGAAAGGTGACTCCAATCTATACAGGAACAACAGGATTTCCAGAAATCTGCCTTCACTTTATCGCACCAGCTCCAGGTTGGAAAGTTTTCCAGACTTGCCTGCGGTGGGGAGAACTAAGTTATTTTTCTACAGGTACCAGCATTGGCTCTCAAGACTCACGGCCCTCCGAACGTAACTTCCCGTGGTGTTTGGGTCAACCTAGAGGCGTTAATCTGGTGAAAGCCTCTGCAGCCGGTAGGCTGGTCTGACTCTGAGGCCTTTGAAGACTTTGGCCCCCGATTAACCAACAAAATGAGATGCTTAACAACAATACCGGAGGAAGTATTTTAAAGGCTGACATGGAGAAGTGAGGTGGGTAATACTGATAATGTATTCTGGTCCCCTGCCATCCCCTCCTGCTGGTGTGATGGCGTATGTATTACCTACACACACCTGGCACAGAATCCTCAGCAGTCCAACGGCTGGTTCAAGAATCCTTGCCCCATTTTTATATATACACACACACCCTGCAGCTCTCCATGCAATGGATACTGTGGCACTGGTACACACAAGGTCCCTGAAATAACAGCAACATAAACAAACCTGATTCCTGAGCTGAGAAGTTTATGAAACCATCTTCCTCCCTTCACACAAACAAACATTCTGCTATTTAATAGCTCTGATTTCCCTATAAACTTTTCTAACGACAAGCTAGACAGATTCAAACAACAAGCAAAACAAGGAGGGATGCGGGCAGTACCTTTCTGTTGCTGGCTGGGCTGGCGCTAGAGGATAACAGAGCTGTCCCAGTGATGCTGCTGAGACAGAAGCACTCTGGAGTTACGATTACAGCTTTCCCCGCTCCGCGACCAGATCTCTCAGCAGCCCAGACCCACTGTGCTGGAAATGCACTTAGTAATTATCTGCAAGAGACCAGGCTCCGCCCCCAACAGCTCTGATTGGTCCTCTGGCCCTGTGCAAGTCTGCATTGGTTTCAGTCAGTCAATCTACTATTTTCCAGAGCCTCAAAACAACTGAATTCTGTGTCCCATGGATAAGGGGTATTGGGGTGAGCGTGACGGGGCAGGGTGGGGGGTGTGAACAGACTGACTCGCACAGAGCAGAGACTAAGTCAAAAACACCTTGAAATTATATTTCTTATGGTGTTAGTAAAAGGATGTATGAGTCTGATTTAAAGGATACAGACTGGGATGGGTATCATAGAATCATAGACGTGTAGGACTGGAAGGGACCTGGAGAAGTCATCTAGTCCCATCCCCTGCACTCATAGCAGGACTAAGTATTATCTAGACCATCCCTAACCTGCTCTTAACCACCCTGACAGTTTAGGGTGGTTATCAAAGGCTCGGAAAGGAGGAGCAGAGTTACTTTCAGCTGCAGACATTACAGAGGACGCACTTATTCTGATAGATGGAGTTTACTGTAAAAAGCATGTCTTATATCCTAGCAGCGCCCAGCTGCCAGCAAGGTCAAGACCCTGTTGTGCTAAGCACATACAGTAAGTGACGGTCCCCACCCCAGAGAGCCTCCAGTCTAACAGACGCAAACCATTTGGCCGGACTGGCAGTGGGGAGAGATGGGATAACAAAAGTAATAGGATGTGCACCATGCTTTGCCAGGTGGGAGCAGCAATCACAATTCATTACATGGCTAATCATCATCAGCTGGCTGCTTACCATATGCATCATGGTTGCAGTGAGATTTGAGGAGTTGCGTGGAAAATAGGGTGGTGGCTTTATGGATTATACACACAGAAAATTAGTTACAGGCTGTGTTATTATAATAGATTCATAAATACTTAGGTCAGAAGGGACCATTATGATCATCTAGTCCAACCTCCTGCACAACGCAGTCCACAGAATCTCACCCACCCACTCCTGCGAAAAACCTCTCACCTATGTCTGAGCTATTGAAGTCCTCAAATCGTGGTTTAAAGACTTCAAGGAGCAGAGAATCCTCTAGCAAGTGACCCGTGCCCCATGCTACAGAGGAAGGCGAAAAACCTCCAGGGCCTCTTCCAATCTGCCCTGGAGGAAAATTCCTTCCCGACCCCAAATATGGTGATCAGCTAAACCCTGAGCATATGGGCAAGATTCACCAGCCAGATACTACAGAAAATTCTTTCCTGGGTAACTCAGATCCCACCCCATCTAACATCCCATCACAGGCCATTGGGCCTATTTACCATGAATATTTAAAGATCAGTTAATTACCAAAATCATGTTATCCCATCATACCATCTCCTCCATAAACTTATCGAGTTTAATCTTAAAGCCAGATAGGTCTTTTGCTCCCACTACTTCCCTTGGAAGGCTATTCCAGAACTTCACTCCTCTGATGGTTAGAAACCTTCGTCTAATTTCAAGTCTAAACTTCCCAAAGACCAGTTTATATCCATTTGTTCTTGTGTCCACATTGGTACTAAGCTTAAATAATTCCTCTCCCTCTCCGGTATTTATCCCTTTGATATATTTATAGAGAGCAATCATATCTCCCCTCAACCTTCTTTTAATTAGGCTAAACAAGCCAAGTTCCTTGAGTCTCCTTTCATAAGACAGGTTTTCCATTCCTCGGATCATCCTAGTAGCCCTTCTCTGTACCCGTTCCAGTTTGAATTCATCCTTCTTACACATGGGAGACCAGAACTGCACACAGTATTCCAGGTGAGGTCTCACCAGTGCCTTGTATAACGGTACTAAAACCTCACCTGACGCATCCCAAGACCGCATTAGCTTTTTTCACGGCCATATCACATTGGCAGCCCATAGTCATCCTATGATCAACCAATACTCCAAGGTCCTTCTCCTCCTCCGTTACTTCTAATTGATGCGTCCCCAGCTTATAACTAAAATTCTTGTTATTAATCCCTAAATGCATAACCTTACACTTCTCACTATTAAATTTCATCCTATTACTATTACTTCAGTTTACAAGGTCATCCAAATCTTCCTGTATGATATCCCAGTCCTTCTCTAAATTGGCAATACCTCCCAGCTTTGTATCATCCACAAACTTTATTAGCACACTCCCACTTTTTGTGCCGAGGTCAGTAATAAAAAGATTAAATAAGATTGGTCCCAAAACTGATCCCTGAGGAACTCCACTGGTAACCTCCCTCCAGCCTGACAGCTCACCTTTCAGTAGGACCCGCTGTAGTCTCCCTGTTAATCAATTCCTTATCCACCTTTCAATTTTCATATTGATCCCCACCTTTTACCAATTTAATGAATAATTCCCCATGTGGCACCATATCAAATGCCTTACTGAAATCTAGGTAAATTAGTTCCCCTGCATTTCCTTTGTCTAAAAAAATCTGTTACTTTCTCAAAAAAGGAGAACAGGTTGGTTTGACATGATCTACCTTTTGTAAAACCATGTTGTATTTTGTCCCATTTACCATTGAATTCAATGTCCTTAACTACTTTCTCCTTCAAAATGTTTTCCAAGACCTTGCATACTACAGATGTCAAACTAACAGGCCTGTAGTTACCAGGATCACCTTTTTTTCCTTTCTTAAAAATAGGAACTATGTTAGCAATTCTCCAATCATACGGTACAACCCCTGAGTTTACAGATTCATTAAAAATTCTTGCTAATGGGCTTGCAATTTCATGTGCCAATTCCTTTAATATTCTTGGATGAAGATTATCTGGGCCCCCTGATTGAGTCCCATTAAGCTGTTCAAGTTTCGCTTCTACCTCAGATATGGTAATGTCTACCTCCACATCCTCATTCCCATTTGTCATGCTACCATTATCCCTAAGATCCTCATGAGCCTTAATAAAGACTGAGGCAAAGTATTTGTTTAGATATTGGGCCATGCCTACATTATCCTTGACCTCCCCTCCAATGTATAAGGTTGTCTGAAAGCTGTTCACATATGGTGTATATCTGCATTATACACCCACACTGTGCATATAAACAGAGAAAGAAAAGATACTAGTACACCGAAAATAACCCTACCATAGCGTGTGAAGGACACTACTGGGAATGGGAGGAGTCTGCCGTAGCACCCACGGGCCCCACACTTCTCAATTCTATGAGGAGAGTTGCCACTCAAGGAGCTCACGCCCCAAGGAGAGACAGCCAAACAGACAGAGGCTGGGGGATAACAGCAGGCAATTTAAATACAAGACAATGTCTCACTGTAGGCAGCATGGCAGAAGTGGGTCACTATGGGCAGTGTTGGGGCTGCCAGGACACGGTTAGGGAGCTCGTACCATGCCTAGAGGGGCATGTGGAAGAAGACAGATGATTGTGCAAGAATGATTGTGACAAACAGGCACATCAGGCTGGGAGCACTGGCAGGACAATGGACATTTGAAGCTTGACGGAGGATGGATAGGTAGGGTGGTGCAGAGCTCTGCAGAACTTGCTCAGGGTGAGGTTATCAATATGCCATTGCACATGTGTGCACCACTGGGCAAACAACCCAGAACATGCTAAACCAAAAAAAAAAAAAAAAAAAAAGCCTCTAAGAGCAATTAACAATTTGTTAAAGGAAAAATATTTTTGTCATCTACGTCCAGAAATGAGGGCAGCATGACTCTGTGGCACGATCCAGTGATTTTACAAAAATTCCTGAACCCAAATGCTTACAACACAGTAAGAAAAGAGAACTCCGATTTGTCATTTCTCTGCCATAATGGTCTCCCCCCACCCTGCCCCAGGAGAAGCTGAGGAGAGAGATTCACTTCGGGAATGCCTCCAAAACTTCAGGTGTTCACATGATGCTTTGCTGGACCAATTGGTTTGGAAACGGGGATCGGTATCTCTCCACTCAGGATTTCCTCTGGCCACGCTGGCATACTCTGACCAAAGCTTCCCAGGGGGGAATGTGGCATTTCCTCTACCATGTGAATCGAGGGCAGGCAGAGAGCTATAAAACCGGAAAGCAACAAAAGGTGACAGGAACTTTACAGACCCTGGCAACAGCTTTAGGATCATGCTGCATTTAGAGTCACAATTTGGGCCAGGTCTTTGTTTACCTGGACTGGTTCACCCTGCCCCATAAGCCCTGCTATTCCTTGCTCCAGAATCTCAGGGACATGGTGGCTCAGGGAGTCCAGCCTAGGAAGCCCTTTCCAACCTCTGTCCTTCTGGCTTGCAGAGCAGTAGCTTTCCCAGAAGCACCAGGAAGGGGCTCATCTCAGGGGCTATATTATTCATTGACGAGGCTGACAGGATGCAAACACTTACCTCAGTCCCATTACATGCTAACATGTAGGGAACAGAAAGTTTTTATTCTCTGTGATTCCCTTGCTGCTGTAACTGTGAGGCAGCTGGTGTTTGTCTCTATTTACCCTCACACAAGGGCAGCGGCTTTAGAGTGCCCATTCAGGGGGGTACTGTAATATATTGACAAATTAACCAAACAGAAACAAAACTAAAGCACTAGCCAAAAGCCAGAAAGCCTCTCGTGCCGTTTTGCAGCTCACTACGTTCTGGCTATTATGGATTGCCTTGGGTAGCAGCACTCCCCGCCCCAGAAGCTCTGCTGTCAGACATATAGCACTGACCGACAGCAAGAGCCTCTACACGGATCTTAGCTGCCATGATGGAGCACATGGAGTGGCGCAGGGCGGGTCCCAGAGCACTCAGCACTTGCCGCCAGCTGCACTTGGGAGCACACAGGAAGCCAGGGCACGGACTGGAGCACAAGTGTCATGCTTAAGGCAGCTTTCCTCACTCAGGAGATGGGCAGATGCTGAAGCTTCCAGCCTGCCCTGAAGTACTGTGCATTGCTATAGACTAGTCTGAAGCAGAAACAGCCCTGGCCGGCAATCATAGAATACCAGGGTTGGAAGGGACCTCAGGAGGTCATCTAGTCCAACCCCCTGCTCAAAGCAGGACCAACCCCAACTAAATCATCCCAGCCAGGGCTTTGTCAAGCTGGGCCTTAAAAACCTCTAAGGATGGAGATTCCACCACCTCCCTAGTTAACCCATTCCAGTGTTTCACCACCCTCCTAGTGAAATAGCATTTCCTAATATCCAACCTAGACCTCCCCACTGCAACTTGAGACAGTTGCTTCTTGTTCTGCCAAATCCCCATAAGAGAGGAATGGCTGCAGCCCTGGTTGGCTCTCATCTGAGAACCCACGACCAGCAATGAGTCCAGTAGGATCCAGGTCCCACAGACACCCTCATCTGAGGGTGCAAAGAAGGCAGTGCTTGCTCCTCTTTCAGCGAGTATCATTCCCATCTTCTCTGGGCTGAGTTGCAGCCAGTTTGCTGCTTTTCATGCCTACCTGGCACCAGAAGAGAGAGAATGTGCTTTGCCTTCAAGATAAACTGAGGTCATGCCGAATCACACAGCCCAGAAATGCAGTTAGGAGAGTGGATACAAAATCCTTGGTCTCCCTGCACTTCAGAGTTGAAGACACAGAGCTGTAGCTCCTTGAAATTGGAAGGTTTTAAGAACAGCAACATCCACCATTCCTGGGACAGCAGATGGTTCCCCAAACAGGTGACCAAATAGGGGAGCATTTCAAACTCCTTCCCCTGCTGCAGCCTCATCTGCTTTAATCAGACACTGCATGTGTTTGGTTTTGTGATGAGGATTACAGAGGTGAGGATGGGTCCTCTAAACTGTTTATTCTAGCACCTTCTCAGATGCTCATAAATATTCTCTTTGATGGCATAATAATTCCTTGTGTTCCATAGACACATTACTTTGGTGAGTTCAAAAATACATTCTTTGAAGTATTGAAATTCCACTACTGTTTTGATTTGTATTTTAAATGAGAGCTCTCCAGATAGTCACTATTAATAAGATTATTTACTTGAAGAGCATCATCATTCATTTCTGTATGAACTGTGCTTTGTAAAATACCACTTCTGCTAGCAGGGCTAGACAAAGTAATCCATTACGGCTGAACAGAGGCTTGTTAGCTCGCCTATTTTAGAGGATTTAGGGACTGGAGGAATTCTACGCTGTTTGGATGAATTCATGCACTCGGTTTAAAAGTGCTATTTCTGAATCGTATACAACAGGGGTCTCAAACACGCAGTCTACAGAGTTTGCTCTGGGGCTGGAGCACCCATGGGGAAAAATTAGTGGCCACCGGCAGCCAAGCTCTCCCCCACTCCCCGCCCCAGCGCACTGCGTCCCTGCTGCTCCGCCTACCTCACAGCGCTTACTGCTGCCAAACAGCTGTTTGGTGGCGCTTAGGACTTTCCAGGAGGGAGGGGGGAGGAGTGGGGATGCGGCACGCTCAGGGGAGGAGGCGGAGAAGAGGCTGGGTCAGGGACAGAGATTTGGGGAAGGGGTTGGACAGGGGCAGGCCTCATGGAAGGGGTGAAGTGAGGGTTTTGCAGTCTATTACCAACCCATTTTGAAGTTCTCAGCTATTTTGACTTGACATTTCAAGTACAACTACAGAAAAGGTGTGTATCTGTGCTGTGCCAAGAGTACTAGAACATTGTGATATCAGAGATAACTCAACCAATCACCACCCTTACTCAATAGGGAATCTGCATGCTACGGTGACATTGGTTGTATGAGGGAGACTTCACAGATGGTGGATTAGTTGGCCTGACTGCCACACCCTTGTGCCTAGCTGCCACCTCACATATCAGCACAACCATCTACACAACAACACAACCCGCAAGTCCAAATTTAGAGAGCCCCTCACCCCAGCACACACCCCTTATTTGCCACCAACACAAATCAACCAAAATCTCCCAGCACAGCACAACACAACCCAGGCACAAATCAAACACACATTTGCCCACCCTCACTCATACTTACTAGCAAACGACTTGCCACTTTAGCCACTCAAGTTTATGGTAAGCATATATTGGACTACGGTGACAACCCAGTAAAAGTCAGTAGAAAAAAATCACTGAGATGCTATACAATTTAAGGGTGTAGAAAAAAAGATATATATTATATGAGAAACAGTACGTGACCCTGTCATTAACAGATACACGATAACACAGTCTCAAAGGGGCAGAGAAATAGTTGTGTGTGCTACGTGGCCAAAAATGAAACGACTGTCAAAATTAGCACCGACTTTTCACATTACAGTTTTTAAAAAGTTAATACATTGACTTTTAATAGCTTACTATATTACTCTTCATTTGTTTCATTTTTGACTATACTTTTGTATCATTGTATGAAAAGTGGTCAGTGATACAGCCCTCGGGCCAATGTACTAGTCCTCATGTGGCCCTCATGGTGATTGGCGTTTGAGATCCCTGAAATACAATATTGTTGTCAGTAACATCAGATATCACCTTCTTGGGATCCCTGCTAACCACGGTTACTACATAACTTAATAAATTGGTGTTTTGGATTATTTTACTGTTTATGCATCTCTTTCCACTACGCTTTGATGAGTCTTTATTAAACCCCAACTGGTTTCCTGTCCAGGGAGCAAGAGACATGGGATGTGACAAGGAACAAGGCATTGATTAAAAATAAGAAATAATGAAAGGAGTGTCTGGGGCATCTCTGAGGAAGACAGGATGTCAGTACCAGTGTGGCAAAAAGCCTTTGTTAGCAGCATTCACTGGAGCCATCACCTGGTGGCTGACAGATCTTTTCAGAAGCCCTCACTCAGCCATGTTGCCTTGACAGGGCAGTGACGTGGAAAAGTCCCATTAATATAGGGCTGAAAAACTAATGAAGTTGTATTGTATCTCAAGAAAGGACTGACACATGAGTTAGGTGCAACCCCTTTGACCATAGGGGGAAGGTTAGAAATGTCACAGGTGAAGGAAGAGACAATGGATAACAGCGCAATAGCTCAGGGGCCAATGCACCAGGGTGTTGCTGCTGTACTTGTTCTCGCTTTGGGGGGAGTTAATTAAGTGGGTAGCTGGAGTAGGTGAGAGGGGGCAGGGTGTTCCTAGGTGACATTTACTGCCTGCAATAGATTTGATCGAAACTCCCAGGAGAAAGTCCGTTCATCTGGGTCGTTCTCTTCTCCATCAGACCTGCTGAGGGCATCTCCTGCTTCCCTTCCTTTAAAGAGGGGCCGGGTGGTGGTCTTGGACAGGAGTTCTCAACCTTTTCCTTTCTGAGCCCCCCCACCATAAAAACTCCACTGCCCAGCTGTGCCACAACAAGGGTTTTTCTGCATATAAAAGCCAGGGCCGGCGTTAAGGGGTTGCAAGCTGGGCAGTTGCCCGGGGGCCCTATGCCACAGGGGGCACCACAAAGCTAAGTTGCTCAGGCTTCGGCGTCAGCCCTGAGTGGTGGGGCTCGGGGCCCTGGGCTGTGGTCCTGTGTGGCGAGGCTTTGGCTTTCTGCCCTGGGCCCTAGCGATTCTAATGCCAGCCATGCTTGACAGACCCCCTGAAACCTGCTTGCAGCCCCCTCAGGGGACCCAGACCCCTGGTTGAGAACCACTGGTCTAGGACAGCTCTTTTTAAAGGTGCTCATTGCTACTAAAGCCAATAAAGCGACATAGCCCCTAGGGAAGCTGGAGGATATTTAGCAGTATTTTCAGTTTTCATACTGGAATGGACAAATAAGCCTTTACTCCTGCCCTCTCACTGCCAAGTAAATCTGTAGCTGCTTCATTCCCTGCCCCCCTAAAGCACTTGAATAATCAAGGTTAACCTACAGCCCCCACCTGTATTCTGGCGAACAGGCTCATCGGTCATGGAGTAGGAGAGAAATGTCTATCAGCAATCTCTCCTCTTACAAACATAAATAAGTGAGTAATAGCAAATTACTGACTGGGAAGCTCGGTTTGAAGCTTTCCAAGGATTCATGGCTGAGCTGTGACTGACGGTTATGACAACGTGGGAGCACTTAGGTTTCCTAACAAAAAGTGAATCTAGGAACTTCAAGTTTATTTAATGTAATTGGTTTCTATTAAATATGCCTCACTGACCATTAAGAGACCTTGGCCGAGGCAAGAGCAGCTGTCTGCTCCTGTCTCCTGTACCTGCTTGTTAACTACGTTCACACTGCTATCCTTAGATACTTTTTTGGGCGGGGCTGGGGGGGGAAGGTAGGGAAAGAAAAGTGCAGAAATCTCTTTAAAAGCACAGCCCTCCCCCCAAACACTGGGAAAAGAAAGACTGTCTGAAATGGAAAGACTGGTGGCAGGCTGCTTGACAGCAGTTTTATAAAACTATTTGAGCTGTTCTACTTCCTGATCCAGCCTGGCTCTTTGGCTGTAAACCCTTAAAGAGTATTTAAGCCATGCACTTAAGCCTTAGAAATTGACACAAGCTCTTTAGAACTGCCTCCTACGGCCTCAGATACTTAAGTGCTGAGGCCTTAGACAGGCACATCAGACAAAATATTTGTAATGATGCAGCTACCATCCAAGAGGAGGTGGCAGCAGGGGAGACATTAAAGCTCTACCCAATGTTTAACTATTTCTAGGGTTACATAACTCACAGCAACGATAGATGTCTTCAGCTCTCAGATTTACTCCTGCAATGGGAGCATCTAAGCAAAACGTTTTACAAATAACTTACAAATAATAAATCTTTAAAACTCTTTCAAGGTGTTTTATTTGCGCTTTCCTAAGAGTTATTTATAGTCTCCCTGAACATTAGTTTCACTGCAAGTCAAAAGCCAAACAAGAGGATGGATGGAAGGTCTGGTTTGGTCTCCAAATTGCAGCACAGCAGACTTTCCACAGGCAGCTTCCTCCCTTCCCTGCCTGCCACAGAAGTCTGGAACGGTGCCCGTAAACATCACAGGCAAAAGATGGAGCGGGGATGTTCCTTTGGTAGCAATGAACGATGGACCTGCCAAGAGGCCAGTGAGGTTTGGCGCACTGACATGGCTGCAGGTCTGTGACTGGCAGAGGCCTTTCTAAGCCATCTATTGCCTTGGGTTCCAAGAAGCAAATGGCAGCTGGAGATAGAGCAGCACGGCACTGCCCATATCTCCATGGTCTCTTTGTCTCTTCTGCCCTGGATCCCATGGCAAGGAGAGATGGCAGTAATCCCTCTGGTGAAGACATGTCTATATGTGGCCGGGTTTGGGGCTTAGTCTGACCTCTAAACATTTCTGCCACTGGGAAATCTCTACCTCTTTTTCCCATGAGAGCATTCCCCTGCACCTGCCTAGCTGCTGCAGCCCTGTGCAATATGGCACAGACGGGGCATGGATGGAGAAGTACGAGGACTCTGAATTCAGAATGGAAGCAGGTAGGGGGCTGGTGGAGTTCCTGGTGCATGTGTTTGGCCTCAGTGTGCTGCCCAGCCATGGGATGGAGAGAAGTCGGGTCCCACATGAAAGCATCAGAATCCCAAGCGTTCTCCAGTGGCTGTAGGAGCCGCTCTGACTTGTAAACCAGCATTAATCAGTTCATGGAGCAATGGGTTTACCTGAGTGTTTAACTGTCATGGTTTTTAACTTAACTTCGTCTTCCAGCAATCTGAACTCTGATTTCAGGCCTTCAGGGTAACCAAAACCTGCCCCAGCAGAGAGGAGGAGCCAAGCTAAAATACCTCTGTTCTGGATTTCAAGTCCCCTCCACAAATGGTAGCGCTTTGATCCAGGGGTTTGGCTCGGCGTTACGCACAGCTGGAGAAAGATGTGAAGCCTCCCCAGAGTTCCTGATTGTGGAGCAGGGGATTTGGTTCCAGCCATCTCTAGCTCCAGGCGGTTCAAATGGCAGCTCCCGGATTAATTGTTAACCCTGATTTCTTATTACAGCTAAGACTTTAAATTTTTCCTTTTAAATGAATTACCTTCCCTGTAATGGGCTCTTATATTGCACTGGGGTTTGCTTTTAAACAGACACACACACAGCTCAGCAAAACAGAGCTCCCTCTTCCAAGGGGAAGCCACAGCGCAGGGGGCTGCAGGAGGAGCCGGCTCTGTCAGGGAATCTCCGCTAACTCACGAGTCAGGAGCCCGCATTCTCAGAACGTTTTCATAAAATTCTTCAGCTCAATTAGCATTTAAATAGTCGGCATGCTTTGTTCTCGCAAAAACGAGTCATGGCATTGCAATCAGGGAACGCCAGCAGCCAGGCTACGCTGGCGCCCTGGAAATGTCAGCAGAGTTTATTTGACACTGTGTAGTGCTTTTGGTATTTAGTAACATTTGGAAAGGGCTGAGGATTCGGTTTGTCCTCCCAGAGGGGCTTCCCCCAAAGAGGCAGAGGGCACTCACCCGCCTTAGCTTGTCGCAGCAAGTGAAGCGGAAAGGGCGTTTCATGTAACTTTGCCCAGGAGTGGAGCTTACAACTCCTGGGACAGACCCCTGCACCTGTGCGGCGGAGCCCTCTGCTCCACGGAGATTGGGACTCTCTCTTTGAGAGGAGGCAGCCAGTGTCTGAGCACACACGTACCCAGGTGCACACACACACCCTGGCCTCCAACTCCCCCTTTAAAGCTCCGATATGTGTAACTCCGAGCACAAAGGAAGTAAAGAAATGTCCATTTGGTTCATCGGGAACTGGGGGAAAGGGGGCCATTTAAGAGGAGGGAATAGCTACGTTTTATAAAATGCCCCTCACAGCTGTAAGAGCTTCCCAACACATGACAAGGTGCCTCTTCAGCCAGGTGCAGGCCCAGCAAGCCCCAGGCACCTGAGCAGAGAGGGGAAAGCAAAACTAGAAGCAATGTGCTGATTGGTTTGTTCACCCCATGGGGCTCGTTTGCACTGCCAAAGCCATTTAATCAGACCCTGCAGAGCACTGGCCAAATCTGTCAGAGGCTCCTGCCGCCGTCAGATGTTCGGAGCATTCTAGGAGCTGCCCAGGAGTCACACTGCCTGTAAACTCCATGCCAACACGCCTGGTACCACTGCCCAAAGGGGTCAGCCCCAGATCACGCCCCATAAGGGTGTCCTCTCCCACCCCACAGTTTCATTGGAGAACGAACACCTGCTTGTATCTGTGCCAGAACGCCCAAGCGGTGGGACTTTGCATCTGGCCCTTGGATGATCACAGCTGCCATGGTGGGCCCCCAAAGGGCAGGAGGTTTCTGAGCCTGCCCCATTAAAGCTTCGTAGATTGTTCCAGCCCTCACTTTGAGGGTCTGGTGCCAATGTGTGTAGTGGGGGTGCTGAGGGCCATTGAACCAAACTGCGAACGCTTTGAGCCAGGGGGTGCTGCTGCACCCCCTGCACCCCCAGTCCCAGGACCCCTGCTTGAAGCAAATCCAGTCACGAGGAAGACGTCGATGCAGGTTGCAGTGCACCAGCATGCTATGGCATGATTGTTGGGACAGCCAGCTTAGGAGACGTGCCAGCACCTGGGGGAGCAGCTGAATCTTCTTCTGGAATGTCTTGTCTTATCTTGGCCCAGGCCGTGTAAGTTACAATAATGGAGGACAAAGACTGCCGCCAGACCATGGAGAGGAGTGAGTGCAATGCAGATGGCAGAAGGCTCTTTTGGTGCTTGAGTAGCCAGTGATAAGTCCAGCATCATCCCAAGGCCAGGAACTGTCTGAATGACTGGAGGGGCAAGTGTGCTCAGTGATTGTTACTTATATGACAGTAGAGTCTGGAGACCCCAGTCAGTCTCAGGGCCCCAGCATGCGGGGCACTCTACACCCCTAGAACAAGACAGTCCCTTCCTCAAAGGGCGTACGCTTGGATCTGGGTGGTGCCTTTCCCTAGCTCACGTCATTTCATCCCTTCCTGGATTCAGCCTAGCTGGGCAGAGAGAGAGCTGGGAGTCTGTTAGAGGGGTGTGGTCGGTGCATCACACTTTGTGCCACAGCATGATGGACCCTAGAGGTTGTGCATAGATGGGGTCAGGGTGGACCCCATGCTGCCAAGCTCTGGGGGAGACTCAGCTATCGCCCATGAGGTTGACGAAATTCCCAGGATGCCGGGGAGGGGAGCAGCTGATCTCATGCTCGGCAACATGTTACATTTTCATTTAGGAAATCATTACAATGAAGCCAGGAAAATGCAGTTAGATGGATACACATTTCCTGTGGGGCTGAAAAGGAGTCTGCCTGGCAGCCTAAAAACCCACAGTTTGTGTATCACCAGACAAGAACCTGAAAACAATTCAGCATCTTATTACATTAGCAGTTTTGTTAAGCAACACCAGCGCAATTGGGCCTCAGAGCCATGGCACAGAGCCCCCAGATCGCCTAGGAGCAGCCTTCTACAAAGCACCAGAAAACTGCTTTTTTCTGAACCGGCCTCAACAACTCTCCCTTTGCATCAATACATTTCACTGGGAATTTTCTCCATGACTGTGCTGTATAGGTTCCTCTTGCAAGATTTATCACCCGCAGCTATTTCTCCTCACCTCATCATTGGGCAGCTTTAGAAAATTCAATCCTCACCCCCCCCAAAAAGCACTCTCATTTCTACTGTAAAAAGAACTATTGTGAGGGAAGCAGTTAGGTGGCCAGAGTCAGCCCAAGTCTGGCCCAGAGCGGGGAAACCCAAACATTAAGGAGATAGTGTAGGTATGGGATGTAACAAGCAATTCAGAAAGCCTGCTGGATCGTGTGAGCTTTAGCCCACTCCTGAAAGCATCTCTCCTTGCTTTGCTTTAACAGTGTCCTCCACACAGCACATGCTTATTTAATTAAATTGCCTCCAAGACTAAGGTCCTGCTTTCCTCTACCTCACTTAGAGAAATGGGAAGCTGCGTGGCTAGACGACAAAGATGAGCTATTCACAGAGCACAGTTTGAGAAGAAAGGGGCTCAGGCTGCGGCAGGAAGCATCCCAAGTAACTAGTAGGGACAATTTTGTAAGCCCAGGAAGAATTCAGCAATGGAGCAAAGGGAGTCATGACATCAGTCAGGAATAGCTGTAGCAGTGGGGATACCAGACCTTGATCTGCCTGCAATATGATCAGGAGAAAGTCTACCGCCTAGGAGAGGTAATTTTTCACAGTGGTATAAATCTAAACTAATATCAGAATGATATACATCCTGTATCAGCACTGGGGGAATAGGACAGATGCAAAAAGAAACAAATTATTACCTACCTTTTCAATAAACCTGGACAAATGAGTAATTTATGCAATGCATTCTGGTCCTTCCTGAACACTTGCCTCAGTTGTGGTACCTGCAAGAAGCTTGTTCATTGTGATTCTACAATGTACATATCCTACCACCTCCCCTGGGTAGCTGTTGCAGTTTTCCCCTGCCTGCTCTCTACTTGTTCATGTATCTGTCTTTAGACAAGGAGCTCTGTAGGGCAGGGACTGTGTTGTCTCCTCTGGGAAGTGCCTAGGCAGTGAGAGTAAAATAGAATAGAGTCACTCACTCTGCTGGCTGGGTGTCCGTGACCAGGCTGTGAATTTCTCAGATGCATTCATAATTATATGGTGCATTAAGTCTTCTGCAATGCATTAGTCTCTGTGCACTGAGTGCAAGGTGTCCTATGTGATTATTGCTGGCTGAACAGTCACTCTGCACCCTGGGTTTGTTAGTTGTGAGTGGCGAGATCAGTGACAAGACTTTATGGGCCCATCTCCCCGTCTGTAAGATGCAGATAGTGCTGCTTACCGACCTGCGTCAGGCATTTTGGGATCTAGAGATGAAAAGCTCCGTAGGAGTTTTGTTATTGATTGAAAGAGCAAGTGCCCACACACTCAAAAGCTGGGTTCCAGGTACATGTGGCTTGTGCTTTCTGGGGACACTGGCATGCACTAGCAACCACAAGTTGCTGGACTTGAGGCGGCAATCAATGAGTGAAATCCTGTGTGATGCAACTCAGAGGATTATGATGATTCCCAAGGTTAAAAAAAAAAAAAAAATCTATGAATCAGCACCACCAAAACTCAGCCTCTTGAATCTTCATGGGGACTATGAACACTAAGGGGAGCAACTGAGCTCACCCAAAGTGAAGTCACTTCCAATTTCAAGTGACTATCCCCAAAGGGGACAGAGGGCTTCAGCATGACTTGCAGTTACGGCAGGGTGAATAAGGCACTGCTCTGACGCGGAGCAGGATGTGGCAGGGAAGAGAGGGGAAGCCTCTGGCTAACCAAAGGGGAGATCCTCTGCCTTTGACCCGAGGGCTTCCTGTTGCGTAAGAAGCAGCTGAGAGGCAGGAGAACAGGCCTGCTGGCTGGGGCACAGCCCCAGAGAGAGGGCGGGTTTGTCATTAAATTGGGGTGGCAATCATGATGTGACAGCTGGGCGTGAAGCCTATGCACCTCCAGCAGGAAAGGAGCACTAGAGAGCCAGGTGAGTGCCTGGCTTTCCGTGCAGCCCAGCTGGCAGCTCACACTTCGCTTTTGTACCACAGCTCCTGAAAGGGCCCCCGGGGCCTCCACTGTGCAGCCTGAAGGGGGACAGCATGATGCAGCGGTGCCCTCATTAGCCCCTGAAAGGCCACACCCTGGGTATGTGAAGGCTCATGCCCCTGCAGCAGACGGGCTGCCATACAACTCAGTAGCTACTTGCAGTCACTCCACAGCTACCATTCAGTCTGGGATTGTCCCAGGAGCCGAAGGGAGCTGGCACAGAAGCTCTGCTTTCTCCTCCTGAACATGGCCTGCTGGGGCCAGCCAGTCACCCACCAGCACAGCTCCTTGACCTCAGCGAAGATGGCCACAAACCTGCTGGCAGCGCAAGCCCCACATGCACAAACAGCTGCACTGCCTGGCCCGGTGTCTGTGGACCAGTAATAGCCCTACAGGTCATGAGCCCATCGCTGCCGGCTCACTGTGCAGGGAAACATTGCTGCTGGCACAGCTCCAGAAACATGAGGAATAAACCCAGCAGGATTAGTCACACACCGATGAGAGCAGATGCATGGGCTGCGCTGCTGACCTGCCCTGGGTGTTTGAGGCATAAAAGAAGGGTGGGCCCAGGCCCAGCCCAAGCTCAGATGTGAATTATTCAAATGGGGCTCTGCTAGGCTATAGAACTAGTGAGAATAGCATCAGTCCTGCTAAAGGGGCCAGCCACAGGGACTGCAATAGGACCAGCACAGGCAGGCTGCTTTTCAGGAGAAAGGCCCTAATTCCAAGCCCCTCTCCTGCATGGGAAGGAGAAGTGTAGCACTTTGCATGCTGGGGGGCTCAGTGGAAGTACTGTTTTTACTGGACTGACTCAGGGAAGTCTCTTGGAACAAGGGAGAGAGTACAGCCCCACCATAACCAGCCTCGGTCTGCAACACCCAGCTGGTGTCTTCAATAACTTGTGGCACATGCTGGATGGCTATTTGACTGTTTAATCCAGTGGATCAAGGCTTCCTAGATCCGTGGAGAAGAGATTAACATGCAATAGCCTATAACCATCCTTCCCATCCCACCTTTCCCCCCTATGACTGGGGGGGGGGGTGTTTCTGGGAGCCACTTCATCTTGAAAAGTCCCTTGACATGTGTTAACTACTTATGCTAAACAATCTGTTCCACCTTGTATTTAGCTGTCACACTGAGTATATGTCTCAGACCTGAAGAAGAGCTCCATGTAGCTCAAAAATTTGTCTCTCACCAACAGAAGTTGGTCCAACAAAAAGATATTCCTGCCCCCACCTTGTGTCTCTTATAACCAGCCTTGTCCCAGAATCCGAACAGCAGCAGGGGCTGACTGTTACCAAGAGCCCCCTCTCATTGGCCTGAGTACCCTTATCAAGGGACATTAGAGAAAGGGAGAGGTGAGAGCTGGGTCATTTAATTATTACACAACCAAAACCTGGTAAACTATGGTGCTGTGTCAGTCTTCAGGATTGTGAGTAAAGCATTCTGGTTTTATGGCTGTTACCCACGCAGTTGGCTGGATTTTTTTTTTTTTTTCAGAAAACAAAAAGTGAAGCCTAAATATTTTGCAGATGTGTCTGTTGTGCCCAATTGTTTTGGTTGGAAAAAACCCAACATTTTGGGAAAAACAAAAAAATATTGACTTTTTACACTCTAAACACCTGTTTCAAAATTTCCTTCCCTCTTAAAAAGCAATCAAAAAAGTGTTTTGGATGGTCAAACCAGAGGCACAAAAGTCAACTTTTCAATTCATAAAAGTTTATTAAAAATTTGTTTTCAGTTTGTCCCAAAACAGTTTATTTTTCCAAATTGACATTGAAGCAAGAAAATCCATTATTTGCCTCACTCTAGTTATCTGCACTGTTATATTAGCAACATCAGTCATTTATTCATGTTGCCAAAAAGCTCCATTCGGGGATCAGGGCCCAATGTGCTGGGCACTGCACAGACTCCGAGTAAAGCAAAGAGACTCGGACCCAAAAGAGCTCTCAGTCCGGTTATGACAGGGTGCAACAGATACATCCAAAGACATACAAGAAGTGGCAAGACAAGGTGACAATTAAGATGTTTGCATGAATGAGTAGTCAGAGCAGTCCGCGTGTTTCTGTCTATGGTACAACTGCAGTTAGTTTCTCTGTCCAAGGCAACAAGTAACTTTTTTGTGGGTTCTGTACTGTGGCCATAGGGTACAAATCAGTAGCAGAAAGATTTTTATTTAGCATCTTCCAAACTAACTGCCTCCCAGAATGCAACATGCTATTTGTCTGCTTTGATATAAATCACATGATGTTTACAGTAACACTGAGCAAGGATTAATGGCTTTGCTAATTTTATCACTATCAGTTGGCTACCAAGAGGACTGGTTATTGCTCAGCTATATCTAAGCCCATTCACCTGGCATGCTGCTGAATTACCATGTGCAGTATATTAGATGTGCCTCATTTTACAGCTTCAAGGACCTTCAAGCCTGCAAGTGTAGTAAGAAAAAAAAAATGTGCTTATTAACATCAAATGAGTAAAGCCTGGAATGCCTATTTATTCCAAGAATGCCAGAAACTAATCCTATCAATTCCAGGGGGCATCTCCTGGAACAGCATTTCCAGATAAATACCAGCTATGATTTGCATTAACTCAGGCTCAATTGATTTCTCCTCCTGAGCTCATGAAAGCCCAGTTTCAGATCAGCCTCCCATTTAGTCCTCTCTGCTCAGTTGGCTTGCCTTGTTTGCTAGGTATGTGTTTGCTTGACCTACAAGTCATCTGTTTTAATTTGCCTGAGTAAATAGAGGAAGCATTTTTCACATTTTTGCACTGATTGATCTGCAGTGAGATTGAGCTTCGCATCTTCTTCACTCACCCACCTGCCTTCCGCCAGCTTCTTACACACAAGAGCTGTAAAACCTAATTGTCCTTTGTCAAATGTCTGCATTTCTTTTCCGTATGCCTCGCTAATAGCGCACTAAAGAATTTCTGTAGCAGAGACTAATTTTAAAATGCTATTAGCAGGGATGTAGCACTGGAAACACTCAGCTGGTAACAATATCCCAACTGCCTTTTGCATTTTTTCAGTTTTGCTATTTATGACAAGCACAGATAAGATGCAGTTTCAGAGGAAAGTCAAGTATAGTATTTTGGTGCCAAAATAATTCTCCATCTAATGAATGGCCTATGGCTATGACAACAAATGTTTTGTACCGAGAAGACGGCAGCTGTGTCATTCGCCTGGGAACTTACTGCAAAGCTGAAAAGTGGCGAAGGAATGTTTGGTTCAGTGACTGGCTGTACTGCAAACCTGAGTCTGCAGGTTATCCAGTTACGCTGCAGAGACAGACAATGTAAACTGCCTTATACTGCCCTGGTGCCTTTCCAATCTTGATTTCCAAGAATGAATCTCTGTCTATTGCACTAAGCAGTACCCATTAGACTTTCCTGGAGTTGCAGAATAATTTGTCTCAGGCAAAAACTTTTCTTTCTGGTTTTATTGCAAAAGCAAACAGAACAATAGACATTGGAGATCGTCCCTTTATATAGATCACGCTTTGTCCACCCCAGAGAGGGCAGTATAGGATTGCTTCCTACAGCACATCTAGTGCTTTGTCTGGTTTAACTGTAGGTCTCTCAAGTGATAAAGACTCCACCACCTCTGTAGAAGATTGCTAAGCAAGGTTTTAGCTCTGTCAGGGACATAAGAATTGCTGTGGATCAGGATCAGAACAGTCAATCCAGTTCAGTATCCTGTCTCCAGCTATGGCTAGTATGAGGTAAAATGATCAAAATGGACAGTTATACAATGACAAGGCTAAGAGGAAAGTCTTTTTTAACCCCAGGCAATGAGTGGTTGGATTCTCTTGTGGTTTTCTTTGTATTCTGCCTAAAATGTTCCCTTTCTTAATTCCATCTGACAGCTTCATGTACCTCCCTAAATAATTTCTCTTCATCCCGACATTTCCACTTATCAAATGTTTGCTTTTAAAAAGTTTTACTTACACCATGATAAATACATTGTTTGATGACAGATCTTGATGACAGATCTTGGAACAAGTTGCACAATTTAAGATGTGCAAAGAGAGGAGATTAAGAGTCCTCAGGCCAATTCAGGATTTATAGCTGAACAGAATAGGACCTTTTGCCTCAGATGCTTGGAGACAGCAGCTACTGGCAAATAAGTCTGCTTATTTTAGCCAAGACCTTATGGGTCCTAGGCCTCTTTCTGTTCCTGTGTCCTCCAAGGACGTTATGTCCAAGCTAGCATGGACCTATCTATGGATAAGAAGAACAGCCACAGTTACATTAGACAGGCTGTATACAGTTGGGAAGGAATGCCTCGTGCTTCAGAGGATATGATCTTTAGAAAGAAATTCCATAGGGGCAGGGTCTTCCCTAATTGCCCACTTCAGGGTGTCTTGAACCTTCCATTGAAGCACCTAGTACTAGCCATGGTCATGAGCCAGGTTCCTGGCCTAGATGACCCCAGTCTGATCCCATATAGCAGTTCCCACCACCACACCCGTATATAGCACGTCATAAGTAAATCTCAAAGCGCTTCCCAAAGGAGGTCTGCATCCTTAGCCCCGCTTTACAGATAGGAAAATTGAGGCACAAGGGAGGGAAGGAGCTCCTCCATGGTGACCTACGTAGAACCCAGGCCTCCTAAGTACGAGTATAGTGTACTGCCTAGCCTATGTTCCCCATGTAAAGTTTAGCTTACATTTCCATTCCATTGAACCCTTGACTTTTCCCAGTGCCTCGTAAGCTGCCATAACTATTTTTAAGAGCTAATAAGTGGCCCCAGGAAAGGTAATTAAATGCAGCATGATCCCCCTTCAGTAGCACTGCCCAGCAGTACACAGCTACCGACTCAGGTACTAGTGCAAATCACAGTAGCCATAGAACGGAGATACCAGCAGACAAACTACCGTTCCCCAGCTGCTCCACGGTGAACAAACAGCTCAACTCCCATTTGGTTTCCAAGGTTTCTCATTTTGATGTTTAACTCTGTATATTTATAGTGCCCCTTGCAACTGAACATGAGCAGTAAGACAGCCAGGCAGAAGTGTTCCTGAACAGAATGTTTTTCTGTTTTCCACGAGGCGTCAGCAGCTCTTTAAAGTCTCCTCATTACCTTCCATGTTTGATGCAAAGGCAGATTTCAAAGACACTTCAGCTGTGACAAAAAAAATGCAGGTTCTGTACTGAGCCACCTGCAAAGTAGAGCAACATGACCCAGATGAGAAGGGAACTTTGAAAGGATCGTGTTTGGGGAACGAGGCTTGCCATTAAAATTCCCTGTGACCCATCCTGGTTTTGGGTATGTACTCCCTTCCGAATTAGACTCGTAACTTCAGCATTAGGATGCCATGGATCAGGTTGCTAATTTAGACTGTCATTAAGCAATACTTAAATGAATGTGGGTAGGATAATTTCTTCTTTTGCAGAAAGCAGGTTAAGAACTCATTTATATCAGAGACAGGGTAAATGGAAACAGTGCATTGGAGCCAACTGATAATCAAGATCACAGCCCACCTCAGGAGCCAGCCTTCCTCATGGGTAATTAGATCTTCCTATATTTTATTAGGAGTCTTGCTTTTTCTCCAACTAGCTGTCGCTCAGGCTGCCCCATGGGCCTGAGAAAGGGCATTGCTGCTCTGGGAAGAACCTCAGGCAAGCTGGCTTTGAATTATGATGCAAAGGGCCCTGCAGCCGGCCCCAGTTATGTGTCTGCACAATTCTCTGAAATGCACAGGAGTCTGAACTGACAGGGGCCCTCCCCCATGGTCAGACACAGAGCTTTGAGCACAAATGTACTGAGTCAACTTTATCCTTACAGGCTGGACAATGAGAGCAGCTGAGAGAACACTGAGCATCAGAAGGGGCCCAGGAATTACATAGAAGTAATTTGTGACCAGCTCCTTGCTTCGTGCGCTGCCCGTTGCAGGTCTTCACCAGCAGGGTCATGTCAGCATCTCAGGTGGAGAGAGAATGAGCAGGCTTCAATTCCAGCTGCTGCTTTCACTCAGTTAGGTGGCTTTTAGCTATGCAGATCAGAGCACCACCATCAGAAAATGAAGCAACACAAACAGCCCCTTGCCTGAATCACACCCTAATTATCCTGCCAGTCCCTCTCAGGACACGGGGAAATACCTGGGTCTGGCAGGAGCCCACTCCCAACTCCCTTGTGGGCACTGAAGGGCCCTTGGAGATCAGCACATTCAGCAATAACCACTGAGGATATTTGAGGAAATAGCCTAGTTAGGCATCAAAACCCCATTCCAATCTAGAACGCATGTCACAACTACTGATCAGAACTGAGCTGTCCTGCAGCGGCTCAAGAGCACAAGGACCAACCTCAGGGCAGACTGCAAGGAACCCGGGCACAAACCCCACACTGGCTGTGGGTTCTGTACTTAGATTTCACCAGCCAGTAACAGCCTTAACATGGAGTCAGATATGGGGTATTCCTCACAGGGAGCCTGCCTCTGTAACAGATGTTCCCAGGCACCATGGATCACAGCAATATTCAGGTCACTCCCAGTCCCAAAGGGTCAGTCACTTACCCTTTAGAGCTCACACCGAATACAACCAGAGTGTTATTTAAAAAGTTAAAGCAGGTAAACACACAGTTTTATATAGAATATATGCACGCGCACACACACACGTTCCAATTTCAAAAGTAACAGATGCTTCTATAATATACATCCTTTAGGGCAAACCCAGGGTATACACTGGGGATCTTTTGCTTATGCCTGGTAATCCTTGCTCCCCAGCGCCCAAGCAGCATAAAGATCCAGTTTCTTCTTGTTAGGGGTTTTATTCCCTTTCCCCCCATGCTCTGAGCTGCTAACACAGCTGACAAGAGGAATTCATCAGGAAAACTGGGTGGGGGAGGGGGCAGTAAGCAAAATCTTTTGTCCCTTTTAACCTTCTACTCTGTCTGGTGTCGATGGGCCTTCCTTGTGGGGCAGGATGTATGCTCTGCTGGAGAGCAGCATTTCCTGCTGGTTAATATATATCTCCTGTCTGGGGATTTACTTAGTTAGAGGCTCACAACACGGACGCTCAAGTATTCTCTTATAATGGAGATAGAGACGTTATAAGTGAGATCAATGCCAGCAGCAACTCACAAGCATTCAACAAACACTAAGCACATTCTTATAACGCTAATCCCTATTTTAACAATAGTAACACCCAGGTGAGCCAGACAGATTCCAGCCATGTATTTGTCAGTGTTCCACTGAGCCACAGGGACCTTGGCATAAGCTGGCACCTGCTCTGCCAGTGTCACAGTAACTTTATGAAGGAGAAACCTGTAAACTCAAATAGATGGTACCAGTTTCCTCCTTACACTTCTAAGTAGAATTGAAACCATAAAATGGAATGTTGCTTGCTGGATAATTGCAGCTGCTACACACCGTTCCCTTGGAAGCCTCCCTGGGAACTTCTAAATCATTAAGCAAACCAATCCACGAGTTGGCATGGCTGCAGGATAGAAACACAAGGAGGTGGCTCAAGGCACTCTCTGCAAGGAGACGGATGGGGTATTCCAGGGTAACACTGACCTGGGAATTCATTTACAGCCAATGATCAGGGTATTCTTTAATGACTGTATACGTTAGTCCAGGCAAGTTACAAATAGAACAGCATCAGGCTATCCGCCCAAGAGGTGCTGAATGTCGCCTTCTCAACAGCATCCCAACCCTTCTCAGGCATGCTGCGCTGCCATGCCACCTCAACATTACAGAAACATCTTGGCAACTTTTATCTACAGCGCACCCAGCGCAGCTAGGCAGTTAGCAGACACAAAGGCAGGTCCCTGTTCCTAGAAGCCTCCCAGCCATGCAAAGTCTCCTAGAGCACGGGGCAGGGCATTTTAGCTGCACTGTCAGTTAGGCGCCAATACGCAAAGCGCCTTCGGCCAGCCTGCCCATCTGCAAGATTAAAGCCCTTGAAGCCTCCAGCAAGCCATGCGCCCAACCAAGGCAAGGCCTCGGATACCATTTCAAACCACCTTGAAATCAGAAGGGAAGTACTCAGAGATGCTGGGAACCAGTCTCTGGGGAAGTAGTTAGCAAAGAACGTCAGCTTAAAGCTACAGCAATGTAAGACTTTAGACAAAGCGTACACAGCCCCAAAGCGGGTGCTGTGACTAGGTCAGAATTAAGAGAAAGGGCCTGATTCTCTCCTCAGTGAGACCAGTGTACAGCAGGAGTGACCCACCATCAACAGTGAACTGCAGCACTAACATTAGTGTAAGGTGTGAGCAGAATCAGGCCAGGAACTTTCCTGGAGAGTTGTTGGAGCTCTCACTTGCCTTGTGAGAGATAGCACCTCACCTAGCCCTCGATTGGCCAGGCCAGTCGAGTATCTGTAGTGCCTATCGCAGCCGTGGTAGTACTTCCCTGGTGGCTAGGCCTGTAGGGCACAAGGTCTCCAGGGCAGGGACTCTGTGTGTGTGTGTTGAAGCGGGACTGTTCTTAATGTTTTCTCTGAATATTGGGGGGTGCCTCAGTTTCCCTATGCAGTTCTTAAGTATCTAAGGGGTGGGGTAAGGGTGTATGATCGTTGCAGAGCCCTAGAGGGTAGGTGTGTGCAGGGGTCTGGACACAGAGAATGGCCAACACCCTGTTTCCTGGCAACGGATGGCCTTGGCCCTTCCCCCCTGCAAGGTGAGAGCTAAAGGGTTGGAGAACAAAGGAATCCAGCGACCTCCTGGCCCGGGGAAAGGGACAAAGCCCAGAGGAGGGGGGGCTGGAGAGAGTTTCAGTTTGGGGCTGGGGACGAGGAGTGAAGTGCAGATGTGGTTGTCTAGCTCACTGCCCCCCAAAATGGACCCGGCTGAGGGGTCCGGTTCTCTGCACCTACAAGCTCTGTTTTAGACCATGTTCCTGTCATCTAATAAACCTCTGTTTTACTGGCTGGCTGAGAGTCCCATTTGACTGCGGAGTTGGGGTGCAGGACCCTCTGGCTGCCCCAGGACCCTGCCTGGGCGGACTCGCTGTGGAAAGCGCCCGGAGGGGTAGAGGATGCTGAATGCTCCGAGGTCAGACCCAGGAAGGTGGAAGCTGTGTGAGCTTTTTTTCCTGCAGACAGTCTGCTCACAAAGAGGAGACTTCACCAGAGTCCTGCCTGGCTTCTTAGGGAGCAGTTCCAGAGCATCGCCCGGGGACTCCGTGACAGGAGGTACCTCAAGCACTCAAGAGCCGTAAAACGATAAACGACAATAACCTCGGTGCGTCCATATACGTGAGCAAGGCCCTTCTCTCTGCTAAGCAAATAACCACGAGGCCCTAGGAGAAGGGATGGCATGAGGCGTCTCTCCACTGCATAAGAGGTAGCGAAGTACCGACTGCAGAGCAGACCCTCGTACAGACATTATAGTAAAAAAAAAAAAAAAAAAAAAAGGAACTTTCCATGGTGTTTACCATTTTATCTAATTAAAACTTGCCCTAAAATTCCAGCTTCAGGCTTTCCCCTCAGCCCTTCTCTCTGTAAGTTTACATCTGGGGAAGTTTGGTGTGGGGCCAGCTCTGTGGGCTTGACTGCCCTACAGGGGCCTGCCTATGGCCACATGTAGTGACTGAATGGCTTGTTACCTGTTGCTGGTGCCACAGGGGGCTGCCTCTTGCCCTGGATGGCAGAACCAGCACAGAACAGATGCATCTACAACCTCATTCCTATGGCCCCTGAAAAGGATGCTGATCAAGGTGGGTCGAGGTGGTTTGACCTTGCTCTCTTGTGTCCCTCTGCTTATCCTGCTGCTGCTGCCGCCATGAGTCATCTTGATCAAACTTCCAGGCAAGACAACAGAAATCTCACCTTTTCCTACCATCTGTTGAATGTACATTCCCTGGGGGTATTTGTGCCTTAAAGGCATCTCCAAGTTTCAGATACTTCCTGAGGAAGGCACTTTATATGCAACCAATCCTTGTTTACTTCACTGAAGGTTCTGACTGGCTGACAGGGAGGTCTCCATTTACAATGCAATTAGTGTTCACAGCCACAAAGCAAAAATTAACTGACGTAGATTTTAAGATGCTAAAGGAAAAAGCAAAGCTTTTATTTTTTGCTCCTTCTTAATTAGTTCATTAGTCTGCAAATTATGAATCAGAAAGAGTCATCTCATCTCCATGTCTCACAGCCCAGAAACTCGTCAATTTCTGAATTTTCTGGGGACCAGCTTTTACCTTTTCATCTTTAAAAGAACTCTAAAAGCAGCAAACAATTAGAGAAACAAATAATGAACCAGCTTGTGTACTCCAGATTGGCTACACAATGAAGAGATTCCCCTGTAATTGGACTGAAATGGAAGCTTTTGAGTGCTTCGCCTACCACCGCTCAATGGGAAACATGAGCAAATCAGATGGCATATTCTCACCAAAGCAACGCGTATTCTCAACCTGTACCATCTAGGAATACAAAAGCTGCTTCCAGCCTTCTGACTTATTTAAAACAATCCAATGTTTAAAGCAATTCAATCCTACAAAGTCAGTCAAGAGAGAGAGATGATTGTAAAAAGGGCCCGGAGTTGAGGAAAGAGCAATTTTAGAAGCATCCAGACCGCAGGTATCCACTCCAACATTCTCCCCCGTGATAATCGGGGCATCTCCTTTGGCTTAGCTTGGGAAGTTTTAACCCCATGAGTTTGGATGGACCAGGATCAACAAGGCCACGGTTACAATATTAATAACATCCTTAAAATAAAAAGCACAAGACCACCCTTGAAGTTGTTGCAACACAAACATCATTACTGAAACATTAACAAAACAATCCATATAAAATTATGGTACATTTGTCAAGGAACATTATTCTGGAGAACCATTTCCTAGCACACTGACTGCACAGGTCCTCAATTAAAGACTGTTTTTGTGCAAAATGTGCCACCCAGTGGTATATGTTGGTAACACAGGAACATTTTCAAAAGCGCTCAGTGCCCATTGGGACACTTAGGGCCAGGTTACCAAAGGGCACAGCACCCAACTTGATAATTTATAGATATCTGAAGATCAATTATTCCCTCTCCCAGTGCACTGACCCAGCCCATGCAGAGCTGCCAGCAATCACAACTTCATTTGTCTCAGTAGACCCCTCCACTGCTCACTGTCATTCACAAAGCCCCACAGGTGGGCAGGGGACTTTGCAAACAGGTAGGAAGACAAGGTCCCTACTCCAAAGATCTTGCATATTATGGGCCATGTTATTCCCATGTGGGAAATTGCCACCGACATTTGCACATTTTCGCTTGCATTAGAAACTCAGAAAGTTTCTGGGATGGGTGGGGCTGCCCATGGATGTGGCTGAGCCCTCAAAACCAGAGACTCCCTTGAGATCTTGGGGGAAAACCAGAAAATCTGTGACTCCACACTGGCTCCCAACCCACCTTGCTCCTCTCTGCATTCTTGGCAAGATGATTCCTGCAGAGTCGAATGTGGGACCAGGACACTCAGCGAGGAGCTCGGAGTGCAAAGAGCACAGGAGTCTCCCTAGGATGCACAATCCATTAACACATGGCATCTTATCTCTTCCTTCCTCAACTCTGACAATAGTGCACATCAGATGCATCTCTTCTGTGCGGGTGGATGAAGCAGAGAAAGGAGGGACCCCTCACAAGGAGGGAGAGTGGAGAGATCTCTGTAAGCTAGGAAGAAAGGCCCAGTTGTCTAGCTCAGCAACTGCATTGGGGTTGGTTTTATGTAGCTCCACTGGCTTCTTCCAGGACCTTTTTCCAAGGACAGGTGCACTGCTGGAGTAGCTATTCCTATTCATGAGCAAGGTAAGATGATCTGCACAGAGTCCGTCTCGGGCCCCGTCCTAAAGCTAGAACTAGGAGCAGATTAAATTTGTACGTAGCTCTGGAAGGCACAGCAGTGCTTTTCTAGGACTGAGCTGAAGAAACTAATATCTGCAGGCAAACAATGGTTCTTGATCGTAATTTACCTGCCGCTGTCTGCCCTGCTCTTAATTCTGTTTTGTAATAGCAGAGGATTTGGCTTCTAGACTGCAATTTAATACTTGCATAAAAGTGACTCAAGTACCCTGCCATTAAGTCAGTTTTACTTTGAGAAAACAGTCCATGTATTATTAGATGCTAATCAATTAGAGGGAGGGACCATCAGGTCTACAAATGAACTGTGTTCAAAGGGAAATCGTTCTGTCTGGAGAAGCAGAAATCTCAATTAGCTGGTGAAAGTCATTTCTTTAACTGGCTTTATGAGCAGGAGTTGCCCATAGCCTTTCCAGAAGTATCTCGATGGCCATTGAACATGCACAGCAGGAGCTGAATGTACATTAGGAAGTTGCTCAGGAGAAGCCCGAAGTGGGAGAGGTTGATTATAGACAAAGAACACCCACCTACTGCCTCATCTTAAAGAGGGGAGAGGGCTCTGGAAATAGCCAGCAGCTTTCAAGCAGCCAAGCAAGGCTCTCAGATTCCAGAGCCTGTGAAAATCATGCCAGTTGTACTCGTTTAGATGCCACTATTAAATGAGCTCATGCTCAGGTGAATTGGTTGGTCTCTGGGGTGCCACGGGTGCTCCTTTTCTTTTTGCGAATGCAGACTAGCACGGCTGTTACTCTGAAAAGTATTCTAACAGTCTCTCCATTGCCATACAAACCGGGAATATCAACACCGCCTTACTCCTACTCAACATACCACTCCTTATACATCCAAAAGATCACCTTGGCCCTCTCAGGCACAGCATCACACTGGGAGCTCACGTTCAGCTGGTTATCCACCAGGTCTTTTAATGTTCATTCCCCCTTTCTAATGCTCCTGGAACTCTATGGATGAAAAGCACTAAATAATGGCTTAGTACAAATACTTATCCTAATAATTTAGAGCTTAGGAAGCCAGATAGGAACAAAATAAGACCCAGCCAAAGGGATCACAATTGGAATCTCAATGTCTGGAAAAATCATGCAGGAGAAGGAGAGAAACGCACACCAGTAAGAGAGAATGCCCTCCCAGATGTGCGAGGCAGTCAGAGGAGCTAGCAAAGGACTTTAAAGAACATAAACAATGTGATCAAGGGGCAGATCAGGGGACCTAGGCAAACCCAAGGAGCAAAGTGAACAGGATAATTAGAGGTTTCAGAGTAACAGCCATGTTGGTCTGTATTCGCAGGGAGAGGGGGAGTGCTTGTGGCACCTTGGGGACTGGCCAGTTTGTTTGGGCATGGGCTTTCGTGGGCTGCAGCTCACTTCATCGGATGCATACCATGGAAACTGCAGCAGACTTTGTGTGCGCGCAGAGAGTGTGAGGCAGTGCCTCCTCCCACCCCACTGTCCTGCTGGAAATGGCCCACCTTGATTATCATGCACATTGTAGGGAGAATGGTCACTTTGGATGAGCTATTACCAGCAGGAGAGTGAGTTTGTGTGTGTGGTTTTTGGGAGGGGGGTGAGAGAACCTGGATTTGCGCAGGAAATGGCCCAACTTGATCATCATGCACATTGTGTAAAGAGTTGTCACTTTGGATGGGCTATCACCAGCAGGAGAGTGAATTTGTGTGGGGGGGTGGAGGGTGAGAAAACCTGGATTTGTGCTGGAAATGGCCCAACCTGATGATCACTTTAGATAAGCTATTACCAGCAGGACAGTGGGGTGGGAGGAGGTATTGTTTCATGTTCTCTGTGTGTATATAAAGTCTGCTGCAGTTTCCACGGTATGCATCCGATGAAGTGAGCTGTAGCTCACGAAAGCTCATGCTCAAATAAATTGGTTAGTCTCTAAGGTGCCACAAGTACTCCTTTTCTTTTTGCGAATACAGACTAACACGGCTGTTACTCTGAAAACTATTAAATCAATTACCAACCTGCATATTGTCACCATTGTGAGTGGAGCAGAGGGAAAAGCGGTTTGTGAATATTTATTCACATAAAAAAAGCCAGTTCCCCCACAGCGACCCTCTCGCATTTGCCTCCACTGAACATTTGCAGGCTTGAGTCTGATTAGAGTGAAAGCACAGTTCAAACTCAAACATGGGAATAACTGCAGAAAGTGAACGCAAAATTTTACAAGCAAATATTCCACAGGCAAAGCCACATGACTAGGTGTGCTGGTGAGTGATGTCAGCAATCTGATCAGGAACAAACAATAGCACCTAGTGAATTCCCAATTGTCAACTGGGAACATCCACAATGAGCCACGTGCAAATGATCTACAGACCAAGAAATGTTCCCTGAAAATATTCACAAATCATTTTGGAGGACGGATGTGTTTGGGAATTTCACTTTCTGCCCAGGAACAAAACAAGAGGTGAAATTCACTCAGACAGTTTGTTCTGGATTATTCACCCAGAGCTGCGTGAGAGACCCAAGTTACAGGAAACTCCCTCTGCTCCTCTTGAGACAAAATTAAGGGTCTCTTCCCCCAGCCAAATGGAGGAAGAAAAGCTTTTCAGAGGGATATTTATAAAACATTATTTAGTTTTTGGGGCTTATATTTCACTGACCAAGAGAACAAAGCTACTACAGGAGGGCTTCCCTCTCCCAGCCAAAACACACACACAGAGTCTCTGCCCCGAAGAGTGACAATCTGAGCAGGGCCAGCTCCAGGCGCCAGCGAACCAAGCAGGTGCCTGGGGCAGCAAATGGAAAGGGACGGCAGGAAGTCGGGCTCTGGGGCGGCAATCCGCCCTTGGCGGCGGCAGGAATTCGTCGGCCGCTCCATCACAGCGCGTTTCACGCTCGGCGGTGGGAATGCGACTCTTCTTCAGTCGCCGGCAGCAATTCGGTGACCGCGCCATCACTCGGCCTCTGTGTTTGGCGGCAAGGTTTTTGGTTTTGTTTTGTTTGCCACTTGGGGCAGGAAAACCACTGGAGCTGGCCCTGAATCCGAGTAGACTGACCAGGCAGAGGGGCGAGAGAAAGGAAGCACTAGGGCGACTTTCCCAGTTGCAGAGACAGAACTGAGGCACAGCTATCTAGTGACTTGCCCCAGGTCACTCAGGCCACAGGGAAATCCAGCCTGCCTCGCCCCAGTCTACTACTTCAATGACGAGACCATTTTTATCTCCGAAGTTTGGTTTCCGGCCCACACAACAGGTCAGTGATGACATTGATTCAGAACCTCACAATCAAGGACACTGTCCGTAACGCCCTGTTCTTCCAGACGCCCACGTCGAAGCCTTGGTCTCCCCCTCACCAGGCCCCCTTTGGGACAAACACATGCTGGCTGACGCAGCCAGTGCCCTGAATGCTCTCTGCTGAGTGGGCTGCATCAGCTGCTTTTCCTAGCTCTACTTGGCCCAGATTGCAGGGTCCATTTGTCAGTGAGCCTCTTACCCTGGGCTCGGAGCATGGGATTTCAGCTTGGTGCCTCAGTGTGAAGCTGATAAATAGGAGGCTGTTTTTATTGGTGCACATTCTAGTTAGAAAAGTTTTAGATGTCTTGGTGTTCATATTTCAATTGAGATTTATATCCCGGAGAACAATGCGCGGTTATAGGAGAGCGCCACTCTCCCGGCCAAGGCAGCTAATTCTCAGCCACATCTTTCTTAGCTATTTTCTGGCTCCCAACTTTGACTCATTGTCTATTGTTGCACAGCTGTCAAGCGTAACAAGGGGAGCTGTGTCGCTGCTTACCCAGTGCAAGGGAGTTCCATTATGCAGGGAAATTTCCCTGCTTCGCTCAGGCTTTGTCTCTTAACCCTCGCACTGCTGTTCACGTGCACAAGGCACTCACGATGTGAGCAGGGGCAAGAGAAGAGGAAGGAGACGCTGGGTCTCACTTTAGAGGCTACCTCAGCAGAAAGGTGGGTGTCATACAGCCACCAGGTTCACACCTGAAACCTTCATGGGTGAAACGTGCAGAAAAATCTAGTTCATTCATGGAGCTGCAAGGGCAGAGTCCTCGGCCAGATGCCCCGTCTCGCCCAATCATTCCAACTCCCCATGCCATCGCCAGTGCACCTAATCCAACCTGTGTAATCAGGCTGAAATCACTGTAAATGCTCAGCTGACACATGCTCCTTGTCTAAAGCCTGGCTTCTTCTCTGGGAAAGCAAGAAACGCTCCAGAGAGGGCAGCGCTGATACAGACTGGGCCAGAGCTGCAAGGTGCTCAGCATCCTCCCAGGATCAGGCCCCACCTACTCAGGCTAGAGGGAAAGCTTTTCTAAAAGAGCCCTGGCCAATAAATTCAGTCACTACTGCCCCTCACCAGCGGATGCCCCAAGCACAAACCCACACAAAGCTGCCACGCTCCGTTCAGGTATCAGGCACCTTTCCTGAATGAGGCGTGTCTATTACTAAGAAATGCCACGTGTTCTCACTTCAATTGCATTGAGCAACTGAATTTTTTTCAAAAAACAAAAATAGAATCTTTGTTTCCAGTTTTCTTTTTTTTGCTTTTGTTTTTTCCCTTTTCTGTCCCCCTCTCCTCCACCACCCCATTCTGTTCACTGGGAAAGGGGGGAAAAGGAGCAGGGAGGGGATAAAAACAGAGCCAAAAATGTTTTGGTTCTCTTTTTTCCATTGGAAAAAATGGAAGGTCTCAATCGAATTAAGCAGCTCTCCACGCAATGTTTGTTTGGGTGGACAAGCTGCTCTTTGTTTGAGAAACATTCTGACCGCATGCCCAGCTGTGACTATCAGTGTAATTACTGGGATTGTGGCAGCACCCAAGGGACGCAGTCTGGGGATCGAGGTCCCGCTATGCCGGGACAAAGGCAGCCCTCTCCATTGTTGAACATTTGTCATCATTACCACACGGACATGATGCATTTAGCACTTTCAAAACTCATAAGATGACAGTTCCTGTGTTTTGGCTTATACTGGGCACTGGATCATCATAACCTCATTGCATCAACTGCCCTACTCTGCCCTCTCAGCCATGGATTGAGAGCTAGCAGAGTTCCCGTAGCAAGGACGCATCTGGAAGTGCCTACTCACTGACTGCCCTAGCTGTCTTACTAAGGGCTTGTCTACACTGGCACTTTACAGCGGTCTCACTCAGGAGTGTGAAAAAACACCCCCTTGAGCGCAGCAAGTTTCAGCGCGGTAAAGCACCAGTGTAGACCGTGCCCCAGTGCTGGGAGCTGCGCCCCTCGTGGAGGTGGGTTTTTTTAGAGCCCCGGGAGAGTGCTCGCCCAGTGCTCTCCCGCCATGACACAAGCCGCGTGAAAGCGCTGCCATGGTAGTGTAGACGGGCCCCAGGGGACAGAAGAACCAGCTAATGAAAGCTATTTGCTCAGCCGCTGGTTGCTGTGCTGCACCCAACTTTAGGTCAAAAAGGGCAGAAAAAAGATTTAGAACAAATGTTTCTTTGAAAAGTTTGACCTATTCTACGAGTGGGTTGCAAAACAAAAGGGTTTCTTCAAAAATTTTCAAATTTTTGTCTTTGTGAAAATTTTTGCCCAGCTCTAGTATTTGATTTCTTTAAAATCCAAAGTGCTTTTGAATCACACTGCAAGACAGCACCATGTAATCCTCTAACAAGCAACGAGGGTCCAGGAGCACAGAGCCACGGGGCCACAGTCACCACTGGTATAAATTGGCGTAACAACATTGTCATCAAAGGAGATCCCGCCATAGGTACCCACTGCAAATGTGACCCAGTGTGAGCTCTCCTGGTGCCAGCAATATCCTCTATGCTCCAGCCATGCCTGCTGGGGACCTGGCCAGACTTGTGTTCAATATTTGATTAAAGAATGACTTGCTCCCCCCAGTTTGAGAAACAAGATGGTTTCTGAGGCCACAGGGGAATTGTTTAGTATAATTTATGGGCATAGTTAGCAGAATTATTACGGCAGACTTTCCTTGCACACTGTGTCTCCTTGGGCGGTCTCAGAAGGAGTTCGTCACTGGTGGTGAAGGGGGGACTCCAACAGAGGTGTTTGTAAGCGGTAAAGGTTTGTTTTCCTGATCTGTGCAAGTTTCTTGTCCCCCTCTGTGCTGCCACTTCCCCGGGTCACACAGTTGGGCTGATCCTAGGAGCTGCAGAGCACCCTCCCACCTCCTTGGACCTCAACAGGGACTGGCCTGAGGGAGGTTTCACAGAATGGTTTCAATGGGAGCAGGATTGGGCCCTGGCACAGCCCCCATGAGGACAGTGCATCCCTGGGTTTGTTTGGGGAAGAGGTTTCTGTTCCCCTCGAGCTGTTCCTCTAAGTCCCTCACCATAATGGCGCGACATGGATCACTATTAGTCAAAACAGACCCCTCAGCTCAGCTCAGGGCCCTGGTGTGCTGGGCACCGATCCCACCTGCAGTGAGAGACAGTCCCTAGCCCAGAGAGCTCAGTCTAACTGGACACAGGATGGTTTGATACACAGGGAGCTGCAGTGAGGAAATAGCAGGGGCCAGGGTTTCATGAGACCTTGGCACCAACATGGGTTTCTTTTGAAAGGTCTGGCCCAGCCATGCCAGGAGTTAACCCACAGCTCTTGAGTCACTGGCCAGCGCCTTCCTCCAGGCTGTCCTGCCTCCCTAGGGAAGAACAGTGCTTTACCTTCAGGAAAGGCGAGTTAATAGCTGGCAAATGCTGCCTTTCCCCAAGGACTCTGCAGCAGAGCCGCATGCAGGAACCGTGCCTTTTTGGCAGGGCTTGGAGGTCGTCTATAACCTTAGCGCTGTCAGCTTTTCCCCCCTCAGGTCGCGAGAAGCGAGAGTCGCTTCCTCTCAAACGCTGAGCCATTGAGCAGATTAGCTTGCCAGCTCCAGCTAATGGCAGACAGGTGAAACTCCTGTCAGGCCCCGCTGTCACTGCCAGGGTCCCACCCCATGAAGGATGAGGGGATTTGGCTGGCTATTGGCTGTTGTCTGGAGCAACAACATTGGCCTTGGGCTGAGTCCAAAGTGTTCTTTGGCGGTAGGAGAGAAAGAAAAACATTGCTGTCACCCAAGCTGCAAATATATGTCCAGGTTTTCTGGAGAGACTAGAGAAAATAAAGCTCTTGCAGCTCCTTCCTCCTGCAGCAACACGGCCCTGCTGTAAGCTCCCTGCTGACTTTGGCACAGGGCAGGTGGCCGCTAATCAGAGCGGAATTCATTTCCCAGGTTTGCAAAGAACAATTTGAAATTTGTCCAGAGCACTCAGCAGGTAACATACAGTGAATGAGGTGCCCAACCCACTGCCTCTCCCACTCTCCTCCCATTCCCTTGGCAGAAAGAAAGGGAAATTAACTTTAGGGTGGGGGTTTGGGGGGCTGTTAACCTGTTTCTGTTAAATTCTCTTCCCTCTGCAGGTTAGGGGCCTCTGCTCCTTTTGGAGCTTCCTTTTCATGCTACTCCCTGGGATCTGGGGCCAAAAGTCTCAGCTGTAAACTAAGCATTCAGTCCTACAAGGAGACAGGCCCCTGCACCCATACAAAGTCCCACTGAATTCCAGGATGCAGGGATCCATCGGCACCATGCTCTTAGGCCTACAGCCTGTGCCTGCTCTCGCTGGAGTCAGCCTGGAGTGCTACACACAGCTTCAGCAGGATTGGGCCCTCACTTTGAAACCTCTGGCAACCTTTTTGAAATAAGCTGCTCCCTGGGGAGCTGTGTGAGGGAGCCCTGTAGGAAGGGATTCCCAGCACTGCCAAGGCTCCCTGAAAAAACTCTTTCAACCTATTGGGAAAGGGCAGCTGCCATTTGCTCAGCAGATCGGAGGAGAGTGGATTTTGCATGGTTTCCCCCACTGGTGAGAATCCTTTCAGCTCAACTCTTGCTAGCAGCAGGTTTAGCCTATACTTTACCCTCCATCTCCCTAGGCCCCCCGCGAGTCTCTACAGTACCAGAGATGAGTTTGCTCAACAGGCTGCTGTAACTCAGAGGAGCCGGGGGGGCTGTCTAGTCTGTAGTAAGCAGATTGGCAAACAGGGAATTCTATACAAACAATAAGACTTAAATAGTCAGGGAAATTGTAACAGAAAAGCCAAGACATTCCAAGCCAAGTAATTTTTGTTTTCCTAAGGGCACAGTCCGCATCAGCCAACTTTTAATATCCTGTCTAATTCGAACAGGACTCTTATCACTTATGATAGATGGCTTGGGAGGGCTGGGATTTCATCGTTTTGACTTAAGACAACAGAAAATTTCCCTACACCACTCCCCTCTCTGATTTTCATTTGTCAAATTCTAGATATTTGTGGGCCCCAATCTGGACTCCCTAATGGAGCCGATCATCATCATTATGAGATGCTAACCGAGTGCAAATGAATGTCACAGGGCCTAGAATACAACAGTACTGCCATTTATAGTGTAAGACTGTGTTACTTTTATTAGTGATCAACCACAGGAGTTCAATTATTCCAACAATCACTGTTTTACAGTTGGTAAGAAGGATCCAAGAAAACGTTTCTCTGTCTTTAAATGATCGCATAAAGCTGGCTGAAAACACACCATTTGAAGTCCAAATAACATGAAGCTGAATGTTACCTGTCATAAATTGTTAGCCTTGTCCAACATGGTTGGTGAGGTGCTGGCTGGACTGAGGAGAACACATGGAGTTCTGTCGTTTAGGCAGCCTAACTAAACTAATTCTCTTCCAGGAGAGAGACTGCAGCAATCTACTACTTGAAAAGAACAACACACAGACAAATCATAGAGCTTTTCTTAAGCCTCTTATTTGTATATCATGGCAGCATTAAGCATAATTAGAGGCTGTATAATCAGCGAGAATAAAGAAATATGTAGTAACTGATGCCATATTTTATAAATATTCGAACTGTTTAAAAAACTGAAAATGTTTTCAAAAGAAATATGTTAGCATAATGATTATAAAGTCTTAAATGTGAGTGAGCTGCTTTCCGAGGCTGGGTTTAGACTCAATCTCAGGAACATAAATAGAGTTAATTACCTTATATGCAAGCGGGATGTTTGCACATTCCAGAAGAGTGTGCTTTTTCCAACGTGCTAATTCCAACACATTCCACCCTGTGCAATTTCTTCTTTTATGCACAGCACCTCTCTCTCACACACACACTTCAGTACTTGTAGTGGTGAGCCTTGGAAATTGATTGAGACATCAACTGCCCACCCATAGGTTAACTGGATATTCAAGTGCAAATGGGGCTTTTCTGAATTCACCCTGCCAGAGAGACTGCATTGATGTGCAAATCGCAGGCAGCATAGAGAAGCCTCGGATCTATACAAATGTCTAACTCACGGTTCCATTTTCTAAACAAGAAGCCCTTGCCCTAAGGAGAAAGTGGAGGGCTTATTACTGAAAATAGGCCTTGTGATACCGAACGAGATTCACCCCTGACAGCACAAGGCTGATGGGATGGGCCTGCGGCCTTCAGTGGGAATTCAGCAGTGCCTCAGCCAGGTCATACTGGCTCCTCTGCAGAGGTGAGTTCCACCCACTGTGAATCCCTAGTTACTGCACTGTGGGCAACGTAATCTCCTCCGTGCCTGGCTGCTCCATGCTTAGACCGAGCTCTGTGGGGCAGGTACTGTCTTTTGCTTGGTCTGTGCAGCACCCAGCACAAAGCGGGCCTGCAAGCTGCTACTGCAATGTAAATCGCAATGCTAGCACTCTGCATTATACCGTGGAGCCACTCGGACCTGTGCTCTGCTCTTCATTACACCAGTATAAATCCCGTCCGACTGCTGCGGAGTTCCCCCAGCGTAGGTGGCAGCCAGGGCTGGTGCTCTGACAACTCAGACTGACCCTTTGCTGTGAAGTGGTAGAGAGACAAGGCGGGTGAGGTAATACCTTCTACTGGAAGAACGTCTGTCAGTGAGAATTGGTCCAATAAGAGATATTGCCTCACCCACCTTGTCCCTCTAACATCTTGGGACTGACAGGCCTACAGTGACACTGCACACAACAACGTGAAGTGCGTTAAGCAATTACAGCAGTTCAGTTTCTGTACTGACTTTATCCTTCCAGCTCAACTCCTCACAATCGAGCTGGGGTGGCATGAGTGGCGAGTCCATGACATGGCTGGGAAGGAATATTCTTTCCTGAGGGCCATTAGAGGACACTCTGATGCCCAGAGCTCATCTGCTGTATGACTCAAGTGCGGAGTTACATACGAAGGTGAATAAAATACAACCTGACTCTAAGGAGACTTTACATAACCAGAGCTTTGTTGTTCTCAGAGATAACACCACCACAGATTTGGATCCACAGGACACAGAAACATGGCTAATTTGTAAAGCCTTGGTAATGATAACCAAAATGTAACAGTATGGACATGTGCTCAGTTCCACAGAATGTGACAACTTACTTGGAAAGTCATGACTGTGTAGATAGATTTGCAAAGATGCCCTCTTGCTGGGATCTCTGAGCTCAGCCAGCCCTGGGCTTTCTGGTTTCTGTGGTCAGTTAATGAGCTGGCATCCCCACTAACTCGTTGCTTTTAATCATCTCCGAGAAAACAAACCCTTTATCCTCTAGCCAGGCAGAGCAGTTAATTAGCGTTGTCTAAACATTTCCTACAGTGAGGAGAAGAGTGCCTCTCCAGACAGAGTGGGGTGCTCAGGGCACCACACCCTGAGCCCTAGTACTTAATACAAGCAGGGCATTTAATGCCCACTACAGCCACAGACAATGTGCGTACTGACTCTGCTACCCTCTGCCCCCGGCACCAAGCCCACATGCTCTGCCATAAGCAGCTTGTAGGGAGGAGGCCCATGGGAAAGGCGACCCTCTCCAGAAACACCAGGGCACAGAGGGAACCTTTTACAGTGGTAACCTGATTAGCAAAGGGGAACCCCCTGTAGCACCAGGGAAGGGAGGCAAGGATCACACGCTCTGCAGACAGGTGTGGGACAAGGGGCAGCCTCTTCCCTGTTAGCCAACCTCCCACTTGTTGGTCTGTAGCCGCTAGGGGCTCACACATTCATTAGCCACTCCACTCTCTCTCTCGAGTAGAGCAAACAACAGCCAATAGACAACTAGAGAGGGGTGGGGGGGACACACTCCTATCAGCACACCACCTACAGCCAGGTGCACAGCCTGCAGGTCCCCCCAGCTACCACATCCACTGTCCTCGTAGCTCAGATTACCACCCCACTGACGGCACCTATTCCAGCTCACAGGGTTCTCTCCTCAGCCCCCCAATCTAACCGACATAAGGAATAACATGAAACAGCCTCACCTGAGTCTTTTCCACCCTGGTTTGTCCTGGTCTTGCCACAGACTTGTGCTCATCTGACCCTGAGGAGAGGGAGACTCCCAGGTCCTTCCCTCCCTGGTGTCTGCTTAGCTAGTTAGACCTTTCAACACTCCTTGCCAGCTGAGGCTCAGCCCCTTGCCCCAGGCAGCTTCTTTCTGACACGCTTCTCTGGCTGTCCCTACGCTCAGCATTATCACTCCAACCCAAAGAGAGCTGGCTAGGCTCCCCCTGCCTGGGGCCCTGCTTGTTCTCTATTACCCTCTCAGCTGCTTCCCCCAGCTGCAAGTGCTGGCTCATTCATCAGCCACAGGTGCATCCCCTTTCAGGCTAAGATGGCAGCCCTGACAAGCTGGTCGCTGCAACCCTCCTACAGGGACCATGCCCCCTGTGACAGGGAGTCACCCGTGCTCATGTGATGTTCCCTTGCCCAGGACAGGGAGATCAGAAAGGTGCAGGGCCATGCTGCACCCATGGTCTGGAGAAGGTAGGATGTCATCGGTCCCCATATGTCTGGGGTCAGTCAAGCCCTGCGACCATGTTGCTGCATTTCACACCCCAGCTTCCATTAAGGAGTTTGCATTCATTGGAATTTGCTGTAAGTCGCTTTGCTCCTTGTAGATGAAATAACCTTGCCCTAAAACACAGCATTTCATGTGCCTTCCTCCTGAGTTGTCACGTATCTCCCGCACCATCGGGAATCTGTGGAGAGCAGCCCAGTGCACACTAATTGCTTTGGCATGTGGGAAGCAGAAAAACAGCCAGGCTCTGCATTGAATTAAACAATTATTTTACTCTTCTTAGAACCTCTCTCCAGCCTGAGCACCTTCACAATAGCCTAATCCTTTCTGCAGGGATGTGCAAGGAAGCCTGGGCTGCATGTTGTCAGCTGTCCTGCAGAGACTCAGGAGCATGAGTGCCAACCTCAGGGCAGACTTAAGACCCAAGGCACAAAACACAAATTGGCTATGAATCCTATACTTAGATTTCACCAGCCAGTTATCAAGTGTAAACTCTTCAGCATTGTAACAGCGTAAACCTGGTGTCACAGACATCCCCTTGGGTACTCCGATCTGTCTTGCTACCCAGGGGAGCCTGCCTTTGTGATAGATGGTCCCTTGCACCCAGGATCACAGCAATGCAGGTCACACCCAGTCCCAAAGGGCTAGTCACCCCGGTCAGTTGCACTGCAGCACACCAAAGCCAATGCTTATAGCCAGTCCTGTAATAAACGATATAAAGATTTATTGCACAAGAAAAGGAAACAAGTTATTTACAAGGTGCAAGTGGGCTCCCAAGGCTCCCAATACAAATGCTCAGAGATTACCGTACAATTTGGGATACAGATGGAGCCTGGTGCATCACACTCCCCTCTTTGCATGTTGAAATCACTCCATTCTTTGCCTGTCCTATTAATGCCGACAATTCAACCGGTGCCATCCAAAGCCTCTGCCCAGGAGGCCTGCCAAGTAGCCAGTGGGGTACACTAGCCATCTAACCCCTTTTCCTGAAGCTACAAGCTGAGGACTAGGCTGAATCTGCCCATTTGTGCAGCGTGGCAGGAGGCATCAGATGGTGAAACTCTGCTTGGTCGAAGTCTCCCTGCAGGTCAGAATTGTGTAATTAACGTAAAATCATGGCGTTAGGTTTTATGAACTCTCCTGGTAGTGAGATCACAGGACACGTACAATGGATTATATCTGTGATCTGCTGGATTTGGAGGGTTTAAATAATCGTTGTTACAAATGGCACTGCATCAAGTATATTGTACTGTAAGACACTGGGCTTTAGGGGATGCATCAGAGCCAGTGTGTGCCGGCTTACCCCAGGGAGAATTTGACCTATTAGAGCCCCTTCTCACAACCATTTTGGAACAGGCTAATGGCTCTCCTACACTGTGGTCCCAATGCACCTTCACTCTGAGCATGTCCAAGCACAGGCCCCAAGGCAGCTTTCCTGAGGGTTCCCGAGGACTCACCAGTCACTTTGGCTAACGGGGAAGCTGCCGAGGCTGCAGGGCCTGCTGAGCATGTCCAGCCCAGTGTTGCAAAGTGAAGGGAGTAGCGCCGAGTCAGAACATGGGGAGGGAGGGGGGCAGCTATTTCCCTTTCATCACATGGTTGTCACACGTGGCTTATTGAAGAGACAGTTCAGAGGTGACTTGATCACAGTCCATACATACCTACATGAGGAGAAGATTTCTGAGAGCAGGGAGCCTTGTAGTTTAGCTGACAATGCAAGAAGGAGATCCAGTGGCTGACATAAGGCACAGATTTTTAAGTGAGGGTAATTCGCCATTGAAACAACTTCCTTAGGGATGTGCTGGACTCTCCATCACTTGAAACGTTTACATCACAACTGGCTGTGTCTCTACAATAGATGCAGTCGCTCGGCCGGGATTATTGGGTGTGGTGCAGAAATCACTGGGTGAAATTCTAGGGTCTGTGTTCTGCAGGAGCTCACACTAGATCAGTGGTTCCCAAACTGGGGTTTGTGAACCCCTGGGGGTTCACGAAATGTTACAGGGGGTTCTTGGGAAAAAATTCCCTAATGGTGGACAGAGCTGTCCCTAGGGACCCCAGGCAGCATGGGGCCAGCAGCCCAGAGCCCCTGGACTTCCAAGAGCTAAGCAGATCAGAGCAAGCATATCTATCACAGTGAGGAAATTTAAACTTCAAGACTCCTTATAAGAAATGGACAGGGAGGTGGCTATTTTTTGCTGTTTTTAAAATTAAATAGGCAGCTAGTATTGTTTTTAAAATTATTATGAAGAACAAGTTTAAGCTTTGTTGTAAAGTGCGTCGTTTGCCTGGACTGCTCAAGACCTGAATGCTTGTGTTGGAGGAACTCCTTGAGTTGGCTTCTGAAATACCTTGATGCTGTTTCACATCTGATACTCCTTGATGAAATCTAGGAGCCTTGTCTTATAACAGGATTATTCAAAGTGATACAAGCTACGAAAGTGAGATCTTGGAAGAGTGTTGCCATTTTCATGATGTAATAAAAATACTGTAATGATAAATAATAATTAATAATAATAGTGTGTAATAAGCATCTCATAAAAACAAGTTTTATATTTCCAAGATCACTGCTTTTATAATTTATACTCAGGTAAAGGAGAAAATCCCTGGAAATATTCATTTTTAGGAGGGAGTTCACAAGACTTGACATTTTAGTGAAAGGGATTCACAGGTTGTTAAAGTTTGGGAACCACTGGACTAGAAGATCAGTATGGTCCCTTCTGGTCTTACACTCCATGGCTCTCTGAACTACCTTGTAATGTGCCATGGAGGTAAAGCATCAGGGCACTTACACCTTCTTCTAACATCAGCCCAGAACTCACAGATCATTCGGGGCAGTCACCCTATTTAGCACAGATAGTGTCGGTTTTACAATGTGGGTACCTATTGTCTAGCATTTTGGAGTGGCTGCAGATACGCGCAGGGATCTACTGCAGGGAAGGGGAAGAAGAAGCCCTTTAGAGAGAGAATTGCTGCTGAATGAGAAATATTTCAGCTGGAATCATCCCTCCAGATGAATTCTTCAGGAAATACATTCTGTTCTATAAAGCACAAATGCCAACCGTATTAATCTACAGACTGTACCCAGTTAGTTAGAGGGGGTGTGAGGGTCTGCACACACACAACCCAAAAGAACTCTAAAAACATCAGTGGTTCCAGCAAAACCTTCCCAACATCTGCCTTCTACCCAAGAGGGTTTGAAGTCAAATTCTCTGTCTATTCAGCTTAGCTCAGGGGGCTTTATAGCCCTACAAATAATGGGATGAAACTGAGACAAGGGGAATTTAGATGGAGCCATAAATATAAGGCAAAGCTACTTGAGGATGAGACTGGGGACAAGTCTCCAGAAGGACATGGTCGAAGTTCCATTCCCCAGTTACATATGAAGCCAGATTGAGCAAAACACTTTCAAGCATCCCACACTCAAAGCTTACCGCAGGCCTCTCAGTGTCCCAGGAAATACACTCTAAGGAACAATCCTGCACTGGCTGCTGATGGAGGCACTCATCCATGGCCCTAAACAGGCTCTTTCCCTCCTAACTGAAGCAACACCTTCGTTGTGTTCTCCCCAATTGGTATTACTTTGATTTTTCAGACATGATTGCAAAATGCTCTGGAGCAATCAGACAATGAAAAGCGGAAGCACATCCCCTGGCCGGAGGTCACAGGACACAGTGCACAGAGCCACAGACACGGCCAGTCATTTCTTCTCAGAATCTGATCTTCCTAGACAGTGTCTCAGCTCCACGGACGCTCAGTCCTGAAATGGGCCCATTGTTTCAATCCTCTTTCTAAAGAAAACTTCTTGGCATAAGCCGTCCCACACTCTCGCATGCATCTCCTAATTCTAACTAAAACTGTTTGAACAGAGGCCAAAATTATTCAAAACTAACCTCTTGTGCATGGTGTGAGTCTTGCACGTATATTGCACTGTGCTGCACTCCATCTTCCCCAGCAAAAGCGTGGTTTCGTCCTGGGCTGGAGCTGCAGAGGGAGACAAAAAGAATTAAACACATTTAGAATTAGAAAGAAGAAGAAGTTCTGTCAAACTTAACCACAGAGTCATGACTGAGGCTCCTTGCTACAGAAATACATGGAACAGGTTTGCTGTACAGGAACAGCTGATGATGCAGTAGATTGAGCTGAAGGGCAAAGACACCACAGCCATCCCTGCTGCCAGATCATACTCCATGTCTCCAGCCAGTTCTGAATGGGGCCAGGCAAGAGCTCTGGTTGCTAGTTGTCAGTGAAGCTGAAATTTGGGAAGGACACCATTGAATTTGGCTCCCTGCCTGAGCTGAACACTGCCCATCGCTCAGTTGTTTGACTTTCCATCCACATTATCGGCTTGAACTGGAAACCATCTGTTTTCCCTCAGCTTGGATCCAGCTTTCACTTGGAGAGCAGAGGCCTTTTCAGCCATGGCCCCTGGGTCCGGGTTTGGGCAGCTGCTTCACTCACTGCTCCATGGAACCCCCTGCAAAATAAACCCCAAGTCTGGACACAACAATATCGGGTGGTGCCCGTCTTTGAAGGCAGATTGGAAGCCCAGCGGGGAAAATCTTTAGCAAAAGAGACAGAGGAAAGGGAGCCCAGTAGGTGGCTTAAGATGGAGGGGATGGATAGGAAGCTAATGAAGTTAGCCCTGAATGAGTAGCAGCATAAAATCAATGAAGGAGATGGTGCTGGGATTACATAGGCCGGATTCCTAGAGCAAGACCTGGCTCCATGTACTCTGGAAGGACCCAATAGTTAGATATGTACCTGCTACCCTGGTGGGATTGCACTAAAGTGGAACAAACTCTCCAATTAAATATCACTCAAAAGGACAGTTGGTCTTTTTGCTGTGGAGCCCCAAAGATGGCAGTGCTGCTGTGTTACAGCTCCAAGCCTGCGTGCGGTAGAGGCTGGGGAAGAAACCGCTTCTAACCAGGGCTCCAGGAAGAAGCCCCAGTCAGCCCAAGCCATCAGGGCCTTCAGACCACAGTTCCCTTCTTGTGATATTTGTTTTAACCTGTCAGTGTGTTTTCTCCTTCCCAAATCAACGGGGTCTGGATTCAATCACCACAGCACACGGAGTATATTTGGTTTGAGGTTTTTTTCAGGGAATGGAAACAGCTTCACCGAATTGGTCGGCTGGTTCCCCCATTTAGTCTCCTTCTGGTGGTTTTGTTTCATGTCAGACATGTTATCAGCTGGCATGTTAGTGTAAACACACACCATAGAAGGAGCGACCACCACACGCAGCCCTTCGACGCTGCGCACTCAGCACGCAGGAGCCTGGCAGTGCAGCGCGAGTGGGCAGCGTGGGACTAAGAGTTATGGCAAGCTGCGTATTTTTCAGTCAAAGTTACAGTAAAGTTTCCACCTGGTAAATCAAGGGTCCAGTTCCCCCTCGATACAAACGACAGATCCCTAGTATTGCCCATGAGAAGCCGGTGGCACCAGTACCAAACCCACAGGCTGGCAACGTCCCAGCCTTCAGAAATAGCCCCCTCTGGGGGCCCCCAAGTCATCACTTAACACTGAAGTGGAGTGAGGCCTGGTCACAAATGGAGGGTGTAAGAACACGGAGCACAAGGAAGGAGCTTTGCACCAACGTGCAAGGAGCCCATTAACATCACCCAGCCAAATCCCATAGGGTAGAAATGTCAGTACTGGGGGTTAGACAGACACCGTGGGCGAGGTAACACCTTTTACTGGACCAACTTCTGTTGGTGAGAGACAAGCTTTCGAGCTTACACCGAGCTCTTCTTCAGGTCTGGTTTAATAAAGTGCAGGTGCCCCCTCTGAAACCTACGGAAATCAACTGAGTAACACAGAGTCTGAGCTTCTGCAGCATTAAAAGCACTTCAGTAGGGACAGAAGAAATCTTTCTGAATGGAGAGGTTTCCATTCCCTGGACCAAATGCAGACCTTGTGTGAGCAGGTGCAATGCAGTGGACATTAGTGGAGTTACAGATACTGGCCCCAGGTGAGAATTGGACCCATTCCACTGGTGTTTTACACCAGAGAGCTAAGGGGGTTGGAGATATGGAGCCTTCATAGAATCAAGCTTATGCTCAAATAAATTGGTTAGTCTCTAAGGTGCCACAAGTACTCCTTTTCTTTTTTCTTTTTGCGAATACAGACTAACACTGCTGTTACTCTGAAACCTGTCATAGAATCACAGAATATCAGGGTTGGAAGGGACCTCAGGAGGTCATCTAGTCCAACCCCCTGCTCAAAGCAAGGCCAATCCCCAACTAAATCATTCCAGCCAGGGCTTTGTCAAGCCTGACCTTAAAAATATCTAAGGAAGGAGATTCCACCACCTCCCTAGGTAACGCATTCCAGTGTTTCACCACCCTCCTAGTGAAAAAGTTTTTCCTAATATTCAAGATTTTAGGAAATATTCAATGTGAGAGCTTCATGTCAAAGAGCTCAAAGGGGCATCAAGGACAGACCCACCCCAGACCCAGCCATGATCACTGACATGCCTGCACACTTCCCTTGACCACATGCTGCTATGCAAACCTGGAACCATCTTAGTGAGGGAGTCTCATATACGCCCAGGATCAGATCTCTGGGGGCACATGCCGTGCTCATTGGGAACACAGCCGTGAATCATAGAAGATGAGGGTTGGAAGAGACCTCAGGACTCAGGAGGTCATCGACTGGTTCCCATAACTCAGTAGGTTTGTCAGATTCAGCACTTCTCCAGGAAGGAGGAACTGGCCAAGGACCAATCAGTAGTGGGAGTTGAGTTACCAGAGAGGGATGACAGCAAAGGTGCTGAAAATAGATTGAAATTTTGGCAATTTAAGCCCATTGCTTCTTGTCCTGTCCTCAAGAGGTTAACGAGAACAGTTTTTCCTCTCTCCTCCTTGTAACAACCTTTTATGTACTTGAAAACTGTTATCATGTTCCCTCTCAGTCTTCTCTTCTCCAGATTAAACAAACCCAATTTTTTCAATCTTCTCTCCTAGATCATGTTTTCTAGACCTTGAATCATTTTTGTTGCTCTTCTCTGGACTTTCTCCAATTTGTCCACATCTCTCCTGTATTGTACTGTATTCATAGAATCATAGAATATCAGGGTTGGAAGGGACCCCTGAAGGTCATCTAGTCCAACCCCCTGCTCAAAGCAGGACCAATTCCCAGTTAAATCATCCCAGCCAGGGCTTTGTCAAGCCTGACCTTAAAAACCTCTAAGGAAGGAGATTCTACCACCCCCCTAGGTAACGCATTCCAGTATTTCACCACCCTCTTAGTGAAAAAGTTTTTCCTAATATCCAATCTAAACCTCCCCCACTGCAACTTGAGACCATTACTCCTCGTTCTGTCATCTGCTACCATTGAGAACAGTCTAGAACCATCCTCTTTGGAACCCCCTTTCAGGTAGTTGAAAGTAGCTATCAAATCCCCCCTCATTCTTCTCTTCTGCAGGCTAAACAATCCCAGCTCCCTCAGCCTCTCCTCATAAGTCATGTGTTCCAGACCCCTAATCATTTTTGTTGCCCTATTGTGACTGCAGAAAGAGGAAGGGCTGGATTCAGAGCTGTGAGGCTAGCCTCAGCTTCTTTTGGGCTTGCACGTATGTGGGAAGGGTGATTCAGTGAGTGAGCACGTGGCACTGGCTCCATTATGTAGAGAACTTTGCCCTTTCAGCTCAATGCTCTGCTGTAAGGGTGGCAGAGAAAAGGAGGCCACGGGGGCAGCAGATCCCCAGAGCACTCGGGAAAGCGGGTGTTGAAGAGGAGTGGGCTAACCACTGTCAAGGGCTTATCAAGAGGCTAATCGCTGCCTCTGCTCCTGGAGAGCTGTTTTCTCAGCGAGGTTCTCAGCAGGGCATTCCTGGCTCCTCTCCGTACTTGCTCCATGGCCCATTCCCTTCCTTCACCATGAGATGGCACCAGTATCCCGCCGCTACTGATGGGGACGTGGAGACGGTGGCAGACAAAGTCTGAAGTGGAAAGCACAGTCCAGCTCTTTACCCGGAGTGCTTTAGTGTACACGCTGTTGCTGAAATGCCTGGAGCCCTGAAATGAGCATCCCTCCTACACACAGCGAGGAGCAACAGCCGCAGATCTCGTTTCAGCCACTCTCAGGGGCAGTTTCTTTGGCCCCTGTTGCCCTGTTGAGATGAGATGCTCTGAAGCATGCACAGGACCCACCAGCTGTGCCTTCACAGCTCGTGCCAAATGTTCCCGGTCCGGGAGGTGAATGTGCAGCCACAGCATACCATGCTGACAAATACCATAGTGGGAGCAGAGGATACGGGCCTTGAGCATAGCTGGCAGCAACAGACACAGCAGCTGAAGCATCTTCTGGGGAGCATCAACCATTGTGGCAGAGCTGCCGTGTTCACGTGTGCAAGGAAAGGGCACTCCGTCTATGTTAGCACAACCATCGTGGCCCATTGGTGAGAGCTCTCCAGGTAGGCGCTTCCTACAGCGTAGCACTCACATAATAAGCCAGCCTGTTGCGCCTTCCCTGCTGAAGTGTCCAGGGATCAGGACCTGCACACAGGGCCAGCAGGGGAATTTGCAGGGGTGCAAGATGAGAGCACACTGATGAGAAAGCAGCACACCCTTTCTTTGTGCCTAAAATAACACATTTCTACCAGCCACGCTGGGCAGCTGGAGTGACTGATTAAAGATTTGAATTGCTTGGAAGGACACTGCTGCACTGGAATAACTGCCAAGTGCTAGATGAGTTAATATAACTCTAATGCAATATAGTTTTAGGCTTGAAACACCAGCAAACCCCTCACTGCAAGATAATGCAAAGCTTGGGCAGCAAACACACATTTCCCCATGCAGAGAGAACAGGTGCCACATAGGAGCCAAGACCAATAACTGGAACTGAGAGCGCTCAGCCCAGAGATTTCCGTAACACACTGCGGGCAGGTGGCTGGGTTTGTACGCCCGACCAGCAGGAGACACTCTGCCTGCTCTTGATGCGCTGTCTCCATGGAGCTGCTGGAAGCACTTTCCACGACACCTCACACTATTCCCACACTATGCCACTGGTCCTTCCCATGGCCACTGGCATCCCGCACCTTCTGGTTCTCTGCACCCGACCTCCAGGCAGCTGCAGTCTGGTGGCTGGCGCCCAGCACTTACACGTGTAGCACTGTCTCATTCTTGAGTGAACCCCTGACTCGCTGTGCTCAGCTTCCCCAGCTGTGGCATCAGAGACTCCTTTGCAAGGCACTTCGAGCCCTAAATGCAGAGGATCCCCGTCACCCTGGCTGCGCTGCCCACAAAGCTCTCTGCACCAGGCCAGTGTCACCACGCTGGCTCCTCTGCACAGCCTGGACTTCTTACAGCACCCATTGCAATGCGTGTCTTTTCACGCACACGCCAGCCATGCAGTCGACGGGCCCTTTGTGCCCTGAGCAAGGACGCAGGCAGCAGAACCCCAGCCCCTGCAAATGTCAACAACAGTCAAGCCTCTGAATGTCTCACAGTTGCCACTAGAACTTAAACCATTCCAGCTGCCTAACATTACAAGGTGTCCCAAAGGAATCCTGAAGCCTGACACGCTGTCCCCACACAGGACCACTTAATCCCCTTGTTTATTGTTTCTCCAGCAGAGGCTAATGGTAATTTGCTTATTCTGGCTTCTGATTCTGATTACAATGGTTGCACCAGCTTGCCCTGCATTTGGGGAAATCATTAGTTAACATCTGACGGATATGACAGAGGCCTTCCAGTAGCTCAGAGGAGAAAGGGGAGACCGGCACAGACAGGCAGGGGCTGCTTTTCTGTCCCAGCTACTGGCTGAGGATAGTGGGGGGTGTGACAGGGTAGTGGGGGTGTGACACGTGGAGGTAAGAGGCTCCTCTGCTGGAAGCTGGAGTGAGTCAATAGGCGTTTTCACTCAAACAGAGCCAGTTTCCCTGTTAGTGGCAGCTGCTGCTGTCACACATCACCTGAACAGGATCAGTGGTCCTCCTGCAGAGCAGGTCTGGCTGTGGGGTCTGCTTCATTACCCCTGACCTGCCTCTGCTGGGCCCGCTTCTCTGTAACAATTCCTCTCACCACCTCACTCGCTGTCACACACTGGGTAGTCCAGGGCCACGCCCCTCCTTTGGGAGAGAGATGCTGGGTATGTCTACACTGCAATGTGAGCCCACGCTTGCGTCTACACTGTAATTGCACTAACCCAGGGCTCGGACCCAGGGTCCCAGGACTCTGCAGGGTCACTATGCAAGAGCCTCCAGGGTTCGCAATGGAGAGTGAACCCATCAAGCTTTTTGCAAGCTAGCTGCTTCCTGGTACCGTACAGGGCAGGCAGTAAACTTTTCCCGCAGTGCACCAGGTCCTGTGGCTACAGCGGCCACATTCCAGGGCGGGGGAGCACTTGGGACTTGAGACATGGTTACTTTGACTCAGGTCTGAGCACTTCAGTGTGAACACCAGAGCCCTAGGTCCAAGCATGGGTTAGAAATGTCTTAACGTGGGGTTAAAATACAATGTAGACACTCAAGCCCAGGGTTCCCTAATGCAGGCCAGCTGGCTCCCGTCCCACTAACTCCAGGCTTACACTAACCATACCTGTTGAGAGCTGCCAGAGCCCTGTTACTCATGGTTGCCTCACACAGGCCAGGCACCTCCAGCCTTTCCCCAGCAGGCACCCTGGGCTTTTATGAACAGTGATCTCTGGTGTCCAGCTCCAAGACAATGCCTTCGCACAGCAGTAGGCCCGGCATGGCGGGAGGGGAGCTGGGAAGGGGGGTTGGTGCCCAGTGTTCCCTAACGGCCTGTTGCTACCTGCAGCATGTTCTATGGACAGCTCGTATCCCCCCAGCTGCTACCGCTGCTCACGTGCTGTGTTCGATGCACGGACCAGCACACACTACAGTCCCAGCCACTCAAAAATTATGAGTCAGGTCTCCCCAAATCACAGCCTGGTATAAAACTCACAACACTTTTAAAAATAAAACAAATTGATCTTTTCATTCATCTACTAGTTTCTGAGCCTTTCAGGATCAAGTTTTCCAACTTCTCTCCACAGCCACGTGGGCGAGAGACTTACTTTTGGTTTTAAATGAGAGCCTGATACAATCACATGACTCCAGCAGCTGGGACTTTAAGAAACATGACACGCTCATAATGAAATGGTGAGAGGCTGGCAACACTGCTACTGTCACTCACACACAGAATCCTGTAGCTGTTACTACCCCTTCTGTGGGGTATCCCTGGGGTAGAGATAGCCTGGAAAATACGCAGAAATGTGTAGGGACTCACTGGCAGAATGGGCCAGTTTTAAAATGCATTAAGAGGCATGACCTGCCTCTAAAATGCAGATTCAGTGCCCTGCGGGAAGGGTGGCCATTCCATTACCGCCTATTTGCAGACTGGGCACTGCCCTAGCTGTGTGCTGATGCGGACACCCTCCTCCCATGTGGCACTCAGAACAGCAGCTGGCTAATGCCGGGACTTGCTTCCACAAGCACCGCCTTCGGAAGGGGGTGTTTCCAGACACAGTGTGCCACCATCACGGTCGGTAACCCGGTTGGCACAGGTAGCAAACATCACCTCTAGGTGGCATGTGCTTTAAGAGCGTGTATAAGCAAACCCTGGGGGCTGGAGGTCTTTATCCCAAGCCGTAAGAATCCCAGGACAGTGACTCCCAAAGCTAAAATGCCAGAGCGAGGGGCAGAAAGGCAGGTGAGCTGCCTGCAGGTTGAGATGCTGACCTTTGAATGCTGTGCTGTCTAGAGCACTATGCCAGTGCAGGGGCCACTGCCAAATAGCACCAGGCAGAAATATATTAAATTACCTCAATGGGAGGTTCAGCATGAACGAATCAGACAGCTACATTTGCATCCACCACAAGACTCAGTAAAGCCAGAAAAATCCATCGGGAAGGGGGAAAGAACTGCCCTGGCCAAGCCACACGTGGACGTTGCGCCTGAGAGCTCCTGGATGGCATGTTAGAAATGGCAAAAATCTACCCAACTCTGGTGAGCAGCGAGGGGTCTGTGCGCAGGCCATGCTCACCCGAAGCTGACTCTATGCACAACACCTGGAGGGAGCTTTTCCTGCCAAGTTTATAGCACAGCGATTTCAGGAAGCTGCAGAAAAGCTGCTCTCAAAGAGGGTGTTCGGTCTGGGCCTGGGATGTTCAAGCCAGGCAGGCAATTTGCAGGGACACCAACGGGACAGTTTGCAGAGTTGTCCCAGACCCATGTAATGTAATGATCTGTGCGAGCAGCTAGTCAGACTCCTGCAGCTCTGGTACCCGAATGAAACAGACACAGACTGCCGAATGGCAAGCCCCTTAGCTCCCCCAAAGCTGAGCACCTCGGTGTGTTTCCAGGCTTCCCACTGGCCCATTTTCTATTCCCAGAGCCCCTCCCCTTTAATTTTCTCCAGGTTCTACAGGAAGAGGGCTGTCTTTTTTTAAAGGAGCTCAGTGTCACTCAATGGATTTTGCCCTGCAGGCTGGAAACCACCTGTGGGAGAGGAGAGATTTTAAAAGGTCAGGGCAGTAAGGATTGATTTCACCATCACCCTAAAGAGGTGCCCAGGTTTGAACATAGGCCTTCTCTGCCTTGGCAAGCTGTATGTGCCAATGGCCCTGCAGGGCTGGGGTCAGCCAGCTAAACATGATCATTCAAGGGCACAGAATGTGGCCCCCCAGCAAGTCACCTGCATCCTTCCTGAGGCAGAGCCCTGATTCCAGGAGGAGCCTTTCTCCTTCATGCTTTACAAGTGTCACAAAGCAGGGCTCTCCAGTCTAGCCTGGGGCAGGCCTGCCCAGAGACAGCAGGGATGGGTACAAGTCTGAGACACAAACAGGCTCTGGTGAACATCCCAGAGGGGGCCAGCAAAAAGACTTGCAACTCCACCACTTGCTCCAGTTTGTCTGCGGGTTGCTTTCGCCTCTAGTTCTGTAGCTGTGGGGACTGCTCAGGGACTTCCTCTGGGCCCTGGGGAGCCGCACTGCACTCACAGGAGGCAGCAGGAGGCTGAGATTTTGTTCCTAACCCAAAAGCAGCAGCCCTGGCGGGTTTGCCCTGACGTGCACGGAGAAGAGAAAAAGGTCAATGGGATGTCCTTGTTTTGTGGTTCTTCACTTGCCCATAACAAATGGGGGGGCAGACTGTTGAGAGGCACTGTGTGCCTGGGGTGACATTCTTAACCCTTGGTCCACAGAAACTAACTGGAACTTATATATGGTGCCTTTATTCCTTAGGCTGTGGTCTCACAGGAGCCTAGGGGGATTAGGAGCCCAGCTAAATTTTGTGCGTCCTTGAAATTCCCAGTCTTGGTGCTTTAAGCTGACCTATATGTTTTGTGCATTTGTTATTATTATAGACCTCTCCCTATTACACAGCCCTAATGTAACAAACCACTCATGAAAGGAAGGGACTTTTGTATGTCTGAGCTGTGAAAACTCTGGGGTAGGAGCCTGCAGCATGGCTAGGGGGGCCCTGCTCTATGGTTTGGGGAACACTGTTACCGAGCCGGAGCCTGCGTTCTGCGTGGTCGCAGAGAACATTTCTGAGGCTCTTCCTGGTGGCAGAGCAGCATTTGAGAGCATAATATGTTCTCTCTGGGCATGCAGCCTGCCGTGTCCCGTACTGGGTACAGCTCACAAGGAGCATGCATGGCCGCAACTCAACCTCTAGCTCAGACCTGTAGATCTTCTTTAACACAGGTCTGGTGTTTGCCAGAGATTTTCCTGGGGGCAGCTGCCATTCACAGAAAGGCGAAAACTTGTCTGTCTCTCACCAACAGAGGTTCGTCCAATAAAAGATATGACCTCCCCTACTTGTCTCTCTCATATCCTGGGACCAACACAGCTACAACACCACTGCATACATAGGGCAGTGACATTCCCGGAGCAAAGCACCATCTGTGAGAACTCGAGATCCGTGGGAATACACTTCTATGCCTAGTCTTCTCAGAAAGGAGAAATGCACATGCTGCCTCAGGCTCTGGCTAACCTGTCCATTGCTCTTTTCAACTCCCCCATTTTGCCCTATAAATAGCACTCGTCAGTTCTCTCAGCCCTTTCTTTGTGTCTAACTGCTCCCTGGTGCTCCTTGGTCTAATGCTGCACATCCCAGGGCTCTATAATGCTTTGCTGGCCATCGAGTCATGTTTCCTGCTTCCCTGGTCTTCTATCATTTCTATTCCAGATCCTCCTGCGAGGACCAAGGGACCATCATGCCTTCTTCTCCAGCTCCTCCAGCCACTGGCAGTGCCTCCTCCAGCTCTTCCATGCACCTCCCGGCCAGTCCTCTCAAGAGCCTTGTTGCATCTTGACACCTCCGGGGCTCCTTTTTGACTTGCGCGTGATATTTTGATGTAAAAACGAGAACCTAACATTAATGTGGCACACATTAAATGGATTAAAAGCTGGCTAATTGATAGGCCTCAAAATGTAACTGTGAATGGAGAATCATCACTGAGTGCATGTGTTTCTAACCAGATCCCGCAGAGATCGGTGCTTGGCCCTACGCTATTTAACATTTTTATCAATGACCTGAAAGAAAACATAAAATCATCGCCAATAAAGTTTGCAGATAACACAAAAATGGCAGGAGTGGTAAATAATGGTCACTGATTCAGAGTGATCTGAATCGCTTGGTAAGCTGGGCACAAGCTGGATGCAACAGTATGCATTTTAATATGGCTAAAAGTAAGTGTATCCATCGAGGAACAAAGAACGCAGGCCACCCTTACAGGAGGGGAGACCTGTCCTGGAAAGCAGGGACTTTGAAACAGATGTGGCGACATTGTGGTGGACAATCAGCTGACCATGAGCTCCCTGTGCAACACTGTGGCCCACAGAGCTAATGCGATCTTGGGATGCATGAACTGGGGAATCTCGCATAGGAGCAGAGAGGTGATTTTACCTCTGTATTTCCACCCTGGTGTGACTGCTGCTGGAATCCTGTGTCCGGTTCTGGTGCCCACAATTCAAGAAGAATGTCAATAAACTGGAGAGGGTTTAGCGAAGAACCACAATAATTACTAAAAGATTAGAAAACCTGCCTTCTAGTGATAAAGCCATGGAGCTCAATCTATGTAGCATAACATGTTAAGGGGTGATGATCACTGTTTACAAGCATCTATATGGGAAACGAAGATTTGATAATGGGCTCTTCACTCTAGCAGCGAAAGGTGTAACCCAACCAATGGCTGGAAGCTGAAACTAGACAAATTCAGACTGGATGCAAGATGTACATTTTTAAACAGTGAGAGTAATTAACCATTGGCACAGTTTGCTAAGGGTTGTGTGGATTCTCCATTGCTGGCAATTTTTAAAATCAAGATTGGAAGTTTTTCTAAACTCTCTGCCCTCAGAATTATTTCAGGGAAGTTCTCTGGCCTGTGTTCTACAGGAGGTCAGGCTAGATGATCACAGTGGTCCCTTCTAGCCTTGGAATCTATGAGTCTATCCTCCTGCAGCTCCCCAGTTCCCTCGAACAACATTTATACACTAGTACATGGGGGGTAATCAGGGTCATGGCCCTGCTGTGCTGGGAGCTGCGCGAACACCTAGGGAGACAGTCCCAAAGAGATTGCCCTGTAAGAAGACAATGGGCAAACAAAAGGAGAGAGGCACAGTTAAATTGGTGGGTGACAAATGGAGACATTTCCTTATATTTGTCAGGGTCATTGTGTTCAGAAATGACTAAACAGATTGCGCAAAGTCATGTTTGCTCCTGGTGGAGACGGAAATACATTTGTTCCAGAAACTGCCTCCTGCCTTTTCTTGCAGACCCATGATTAAATACTGCTAGCCCTATTCCAATGGCCTTGGGCTTTAGTCCCTAAAGCAGCAGACCAAAGTCAAGCCACAGAAAAAGAAAAGGTAGAACACACATTGCTCAGAGCCTGAGCCCTGCATAAGGGAACAAAACGACCAGTCACTGTCTAACGATTCCAATGAAGTCCCAACTGAAATTACCAAAGAAAAAAGATCAATAAGTACTCCTTTTCTTTTCTACTTTCTGCTACTTGACTCCGTTATAGGAAGCTGGCTGATTGACTGAGAGTCATGCGCACTCGGAGACTTCTCTCCGTATTTCTTGTAAGGGATGGCATTACGATGTGTATTGAAAACAGCTCATTGATGTTGAACAGAAGCAATTATGCCCAGCAAATCGCAAATCAATGTTATATAGAAGCTGGACATATTATATACAAGGTACTAGTGATTTCAGAAGCGCATGCTGTCATCTTGGTCCATGAGGATTTATGGCTCTAACTCTTTTTACATGACAAAAAATATATTCCTTTGGAAGTGGGTAATGAAGAGGGCTGTCAGGGTTACTGCTGGAAAAAACCTCCACTAGCTCATTGCCATATTATGCATGATAAGCTGCAATTGAAGAAGGTGAAAGGGGCACAATGGAGAGCAGGATTTTTATCAGTTTTCTTACACCAGGCTGTCATACTTTGCCAATGGGCTCCAACCCCAGGGGCTTTCTGCAGTGCACAGAAGACTTGTCACAGTGTGGACTGATCGAGTCAGTCTGTGTTGTCCGTTGTGGGGCCACTCCCTGCTGCCATCACAAAGCAATTACACAGACGGGCTAAGGAAAGACTACCCAGCAGATGGGAGGGTGCTTCCCAGTGCAGGTAGACCGACGCTGGCCAGCATGATAAAAACAACAGTGTAGCCGTGATGACCCAGGCTGAGGCTAGCCACCACCCCAGTCCAATCCTTCCCACCCCCCCGGCTACGGTCTCAGCTGGCTAGCCTGAGACTCCACCTCTGCTCCTGTGGCCACACTGCTATTTTTAGCACTCTAGCTTGAGCGGAGCTAGTGAATGTAGGTCAGCCCACGCTTGGAGACACACTCCTGGCTGTGTGTAGACAGGCCCTTAAGAGCCCCAGAGCACAGCTGGAGAATGCCCAGCCCTGCTCCCTTGGTAAAAAGCAATGTGTGAAGGCTCTCAGTTTTCCCCATGATTCATGTTGCCCTGTGGAAGGGTACGTTGTTTGAGAGCGGGTCACAGGCACGGCCAGAATGAAGGCTGGCTCCACTGGCCACCAGATCAGAGGCTGGGACACACTGCCAGCTCCGGGCTGGAGCTGCCTTTCTCATGCATGTTAATACCGCAAGTAGTGGCTTCATGAAGACCAGCTGGAGGGAAGGCAGTTTTATGGCCGCAGACTTCGTTTCAGCAGAGAGGGGGAAAGGATATGAAGACCACACATGCTCTGACCAACATTTCACTCCTAGCACTTTTACAGGCAGATTCCACCATAAATCTCTCCCTCAAAAACCACCCTCATCTTAATAAATAAATGCCACTTAAGGGCCGCTGAATTTTCCTTTCCTCTGCGTGGTGTAGACTTCCCCACACGCAGGTTGTAAATCTCCTTCCCAGGAGGGCAGCAGCCACCCCTTCCTCCACCCTTTGTTTTCCTTTCTCATCTGATCAATAATAGGAGTGTGGGAATGTATTGTGCACCTGGCCAGTTAGTACTGCTAACACTTACGAGGCATGCAGCAAGCAGGTGCTCTCCTGAGGCCCCAGGCACAGGGCTGAGCCGTGCTCCCATTAAAGTCAATAGGATTTTTACCAATGACCTCAGTAGCATCAGGATTAGCAGAGTTCAGAGCTTGCAGCACCATTAAACCCCACTGACTTCAGGATCAGGCCCACAATAAAGGGAAATCTGTGCCACAACACCTCAGTTCTCTCCCGCACCGGCCCTTATCATGCAGACCAAAGCCCCCATCCGGTCCTGCCTAGGCCCCCTTGTCCCTAGCCTGAATCATCACCTGCTTTTCCAGGCCTGGATCTCCACCCAGAGAACCGCCAGCCATTCCCGTGCTGGAGTTCGCCTGAGCCCACCCAGCCGGCGTGTGAGGGGGATGAAGGCGCGATGCCAAGGAGTGACAAGCTGGGAAATGCCAAACTCGTTATCGCTCCTGACCTCAAGCAGGAGGTGAAGCTGGGCCAGAGCCGGAAAGCTGGAGCGTGGACCCAGGATGCTGGCTCTGACTGTTCGCTCACCATTCATGGCCACTTGGTGCCCAGCTGCTGGTGTGAGCCAGACCGAACTGGCAGAGTCACTCAGTGTGCCACTGAAACACGGATGCAGTCTCCCAAAGGGTTAAGTCCTTGGCAAATAAAGGTGCTGCTTCCAAAGGTCTCCTCAGTTGTAGGAGCCGCAGCATCAGTTGGGAGCCCGGGACTGGGCTGAGCGAGTCTGAAAAGCTACAGAGCTACCACCTGCTTTGCTAAAAGTGGCAGGAGTCACCCAGGGCTGAGCCAGTGGATTTAATTACTTTGGATCCTGAGAGGGTGTTCTGACCCTTTGGGCCTGCGCTGATTGCTCAGGCATTGTGGGTAATATTTTGGTGATGCTCTGGAAGCAGGTGGACAGGGGAATGCACTTGACAGGCCTGTCATGGTGGTTAACTCATTTCAAATTGTTTGCTCCATTTACAGTTTCATACCCATCAAAGGCGAGAACAACCAAGACTCTAAAAATGCCCCCTGCTTTGTGCAGACAGGCACAGGCAGTCTCTTGGGAGTCCGTGCGCGAACTTCCGTCCTGCTCCTCCATCCCACAACCTCAGTAACGAGCACCCTACCCTCTGCTCTTCCATTTGTGCTCCAAACTGCACCTGTTTTCAGCATGGATCTTTACCCCTGTCCTGGTGTAAATTGGCCCCATTCGCCCCTGTCTTATACACAAATTTGACACCAGCTTCCATGAGACAGCCCCATCCATCTCCACAAGCAGCTCAGGCTGTGAGCCATTTCTGTTCAGAGGAGCTGGAAGATCCGCCAGTTCCCTGCTGGGTTGAGAGGATTCCTATGGGTGCCGATCCCTCACAACCCAGGCCCATTTACAGCCACATGAACACACAGGAAGCGTGTCTGTTGTGAGGACGGAGCGGAGACTACCCGGCCCAGGAGTTCACTGTATGAGTAGCACTCTTTTGCAAGCTCTGTAGCCATTTCCTGGGGAAACCTGGGGAGCCTCAAAGGGCAAATGGCCCTGTTAGATTCATCAGGAGACCCAGGTTCTGCTTTCATTTCAATACCAGTTGGATGATATAAGCCATAGCTGTATGTTTGGCTTCAAGAACAGAGATTCCTGCCAGGAGATTCCACTGTGTTTTAGTGTAAACACTTTTCAGTGACAGATTCTATTAATGTTCCTGGCTAATAAATCCCAGGTGGAGGCAGCAAGGAGGTGTTGGTAAAATAATCAAACAGCTGGGAAAAGCTCAGAAGTGTCCTTAGGCTCTGGTCAGAGAAGTGAACCTGCATGACACCAGCCAGGAAGGAGGAGACGTTGGGGAATCAGCAAATGAGCCAGACCCTGGAAAGTGGCATCTGCTTTCTCCATTCACACCACATGTTGGCTTTGCAGGAGAATAGAGAGAGAGCGCGCGCGCGTGCGATTTCCCCCACTGCCCCTTCTGTCTTGGAGTGAGTGACTCCTTAAGGGTCAGGTCCAACTGCTTGTGTCCATTGTCGCCTCACTGAATACCCTCCACTGCTTTCTCTACCTAGCTTGGGAACTTCAGGGCTCCCCTTGGGCTGACCACTTGGTTTTCAACAGTGGTCAGCTCCTAGTCAGAGTCTAGGTCTCCATGTCAGATTTCCAGCCACCGAGCCCTTGGTGTCTCTCTGCCCTCATTACATCTGACTTCTGCAGCTTGTGGCCTTCTCTTCGCCTGGCCATGCTGCTGTCCGGTGAGGAAGGGGGATGTAACGTGCATTATGTGGCTTAGCACACACAGCTCTGAGCTGCCCCTTAAGACACCCTGCGTGAAAGCGCTGAGCTGGCGTGCGTTAAGGATTTTCCCCAGGATGAGGAGTAGCTCTGTGCTAGGACTCCCCCATCCCCAACAATGCAGAAGGCAGAGCACTGGGATCCCTATACCAAAACATCTCCCCAGAAACTCCACACAGCGACTTGATTTTTCTCTGGGCTTATGTGGCCTGTGATGAGCATTGACAGCTGGGCCCAGGCCTATATGCTCCCACACAGCATCTGCTTCACAAAAGAAGTGTATAATGACTACTTTCATGGCACTGGGCATCCTGGTACTTAGCCTGCCCTCAGCCCTTGGTCTGCTGACCTGAGCTGTGCTGGTGGGAATCTTTCCCACACCATGCAGGTCCCTTGAGGCTCTGGCAGAGTGATTTATCTCGCTGAGCTAGCTCCCCTTCTCCTCCAGACAAGGAAAGCTAAATTAAAGCTGAGAAGAGCTTCAGCCACTCTAAGTGTTCTGGCTGCATGTGTCTTTTCCCACAGAATCTACAGTCCTTCCACCAGAACCAGCTAATGTCTCCTGCCCACACTCTCCACAGCCACTGCCCTGGAGAATAGCATCGCTGCCGAGTGTAATCTGGCTCCCTGGAATAACACCGAAGGAAGAGGCTGAGCTTCACTGATTTTACTTCTGTGGAACGTGCTGTGGACAAAAATTTCAGACTTGGACGTGTAAAAGCTCTGCACCTAAATGTGCTCTGCATTCCAGAGGCACTGAGCACCCACCACAGCTGCCCGGCCCCCCCAGAAAACCAGGCATGCACGAAGATGCCCAGGTCTGGATCTAGGTGCTGACTTCAGGCACTCAGATGCAAGTCCTCTGGCCAGGGCAAAGCACCAACCTGACACAAAAACGACATTTCTGAAAGTGTTAATTACCACACAGCAGAATCAAAAAAAGCCCCAGGTCCAGAGTGGGTGATTGGATGTATTGTCAATGGTGTCCTGAGGGAAGAGCTCTCAGGCTGGAGGTTATCAGCACCACAGCAGTGAGGAGGTAAATATCACTGAAAAACGAATCCTAGATTGGACATCAGGAAAAACTTCCTGTCAGGGTGGTTAAGCATTGGAATAAATTGCCTAGGGAGGTGGTGGAATCTCCATCATTGGAGATTTTTAAGAGCAGGTTGGACAAACACCTGTCTGGGAAGGTCTAGATAATACTTAGTCCTGCCTCAGTGCAGGGACTGGACTAGACCATCTCTCAAGGTCCCTTCCAGTCCTTTGATTCTACTCTTTTCCCAGGGGATGGACTAGAGATGACGTAATGGGCTTTTCTTTTCTAACTCTGTGCTACTCGAGGGGAAGGGGGACAGCCTTTAATCACACAGGCAGTGCCATGTGAGGCCCCCCTTTAAAGCTCTCTGAAATAGAGAAGCACCGAAAGAGACACAAATATGGCAGCGTATGAATACCCGTTAGCGTGGGTCCCATCCACAGAATGGAGCAGTCCCAGGGGCCGGTAACTCCAAAGCTTCCACTATAAAGAGTGGCATGACTGGCTATGGTAGAGTGCGGTAATCCAAAGAGTTCTAGAGAGGTGGATAGCTCCGGGGACAGCCAGGCCACAGCCTGATGGGAATTAACCACCCCACGTTCACTGTCCCTAATAGAAACAATAGCTCTTGGCCAATGCAACTCCATTTCACGCTCACCTAGTGCAGGAGAGAAGAGCCTCAGACACATCCAAGTGCTTCCACATGCATGGGACAGAGAGATGCTTTCCATAGCAAGGGAGGAAGGGTAGTTTTTGTGGTGAGGGTGCTGGACGGGGAATCAGAAGCTCTGGGCTGAATTCCTAGCTCAGCTACAGCCTCTGTAGGCAAGTCACAGGGGGCCAGATTTCCCAGGGCTTCCCACCCACAATTGGGTCCAGATTTTCCAAAGTGCTCAGCTCCCAGCAACTTCCATTGGGCTCCTTACAGCCAGCTCAGCACTCAGCACGCCAAACTCTGCTGATAATCTGGCTCTTAATCCCCTTATGCTTCACTTTCCCCATCTGTAAATGAGGCTAATAAAGTTTCCCTTCTCCCCCCATTTGTCCGTCTTCCCTGTTAGATTGTTAACTGTTTGGGGGAGGGACGGTCTCTTACTACATGCGTGTGCCACACCTTGCACCATGGAGCCCCGTTCTGGGCTGAGGTCACTAGGAGCTGCCATGATAAGAAGAAGAATTCTCATCTGATCTCACAGTCAGGTCAGAAGAGCAGCTGTTCCAGCTAGTTGAGTGTTGAATTTGTGCACAACTCCTTCCCAAAACCTATTTTACCACATGCTCCACTGACGGCTTTTTCTTTTATTTTTTAATCTGTTTTATTTACTTATTTATTTTTTAAACTGGCCCTTTGTGCTTCGAGCACAGAACCCTTTCAGACTGAAATCTTGTGAGTTTGGAATAATTATTTTATCTGCTAGACAGTAAAGAGCATTCGGTGGTTTTAAAGAGTTTTACCAAAGCTAAACAACATAAAAGCAACTTTAATCACAGAAAAACGTTTCGTTGGGAATCCTGAGCACAGACCCAATCAAGGGCTTTGAGGTGTGGTAGCGAGCAGGTAACCTTTCTGTACTGCATATCTCTCAGTTGTAATTATTCATTGTTCTGAATTATCAATATCAATGGATAATCTGTACAGCGATTTCCCACGTCTGCCTGAATGCATTAAAGGTGGAACTTCCACAGAAGGGCTCTGCTATTTCTCTGCTGGTTTTGGTCTGGAGGTACCATTTCAAACGCATCAGTCTCTAGCTGTGTCAAAATCTTGGAGCCAGATTCTCTGTCACTTCCACTGGTTTTACATGCTTGCCACTCCATTGACTGGAGCAACAGAGAGAAGCATTGAGTCTTTGGAGGCTTGAATAAGTCAAATGGTGACTTGGTAACCACCTTGCAAAAAACCTGACAACCCTACAGACCCAAACCCCTGCACAATGCTTTCCTTACGGGAAAGCAAAAATGGCTCACACTTTTAACCTGGAGGCACTTAACACTAAAACATGTCTTCATTCTGTGTGCAGAAAATTAAGAGGATAAGAATTAATCTGACCCTCATAGGACAGGCAGCTGCCCAGTGCTGTTAGAGGTCGTTGTTCATAGCGAGTCCCTGACTAATGCTGCTCAAAAGTCACTGAAACCCATCCACAACATCTGGCTGTGGAGATGTTTGTTAGGGTCTGTTTGGCAGTTTATTGTGTATTAGCCAGGTAGCTCAGGCGGTGGGGTGCATCCTGGAGCTCCGTAGCTGCTGAGACTTCTGGCCCCAGTTTCAAATCTCTTGCCTAGTTTCTCTTTGATTATCTGTATCCAGGAGACACATTTATCCTTAGCCAACAGGTGAGCATGAATGGGCCATCTGGGGCTTTTATCAGTATATTGCAAGGCAGCAATCCTAGACTATACTGAAAACATACTCTAACCTCCAGTCACATTTGGTACCAGCCACTGGGCTGCTGGGGGCATCCAGCCAGGTAGTTTGGCAGAGACAACACTAAAGAAAAAGCTGGGGGGGGAGGGACCCCACACAACCTGATGGAAAAATGTCCCCTTCAGTTCTCTTGTGGAATTAAACCACATGTATATGTTAAAAATATAGCAGAAAGAAACAACTCTCCGGCACATGTTTGAAAACAGAGTCTTATTTCAGAGATTTCAGAAATTAGTGGCTGAATGCTGAAACAATATAGCCCTTAGACAAGGGCATTTGGAAGTGATTAACGAGCATGAACTCATACATTCAAAATAAAAGTAGTTACCAGCGTGAGGCACTCACCGTCAGGGACTGAAAATCGGAGCGAGTAAACAAATCGGTCAGCTGGGCAGGGAGAGACGGAGGTGGGAGGGCTGAGGTGCGTGAATGACATGAGAAAGCCCCCCACCCCCTGGCCTCAGTGCTCACAGTTGCCAGGAGACCCCCTTCCACAGTCCACACAGAGTAAGGCTATGGCTGGGGGGGCGGAGGGCATTATTCACAGGGGACCTGGATCGAGCAGGCTACATTTGGCCCAGCAGGGGTGGATCTAGCTCTGCCACAGCCAGATATTTGCAGTGATCGTCCCAGTCCTGACACAGGGAGAGGAACCCAGTTGGGTCAGTGACCACCTACAACAGACACTCGCGCTCTCCTTCACTCCACATAGGAGGCTGCCTAGGAGTGGCAGGGGGCTCCCAATACTGCAGGGGATTGGTACGACCTTCACCAGCTGCTGTAAAATGGTTCTGAGCATGCAGAGCTTTTCACCCACATTGGGGCCAGCTGGCCCCAACCACCCGGTTCTATCTGAAGCCCTATGCTGCTCTCCCTGCCCCACCTCCCCCGACCACTGGCCCTTTCCCGTGACACTCTTTCATTGTGCAGGGAGCTGCACACATATGTGTGAATGGACTCTCCCCTTCAGCCTCTGTGTAGTTCAGCAGAGAAGAGCACGGTGCCCGCTCTTCTCCTACTTAGATTAGGGTCTGAGGGAAGGAAGATCTAGTGGTTAGGGTGCTCCCCTAGGGTGCAGGAGATGTGAATGCAATTCTTTGTTCAGACACTGCTACAATGGAGGCCATAGAAGTACCTTGGACAGACAGTAGGTCGGGCTGACTCCACTGAAGTCAGCAGACTTGCACCAGCATAGGAACAGCATCAAAGGAGGATCTGCCCCCACCCCGGGCACGGAGACCTGCTGGGGAATATCATCACCCCCCGAGGAGGCCTTACTACCTCAAGCACATTCTTCGATTAGCATTGGTGTGGTAGAGCCCAAAGGTCCCAACCCAGCTCAGTGCTCCACTATGTATGTACTCAGAGAAGGCGAGAGACAGCCCATGCACTGAGGAGCTGAGTCTAAACAGAAAAAGATGGGAGACAAAAGGCGAAAAGCCAAGGTGACACAGCAGAGGTAGGCATTGAATTCAGGTCAAAGTCCCGGTTCATTGCCTTAACTATCCTACACAGCCTCCCATTCTTCTCTTGCACTTTATTCTCACCGTCTTGTTTGCTCTTATCTGAACAGGTGATTTCAAGCTTCTTCTGGAAAGCAGGTTTGCTTAAGGAACATCAACAAGAGCCTACAAGCCAGTTTTCAGAGTAGCAGCCGTGTTAGTCTGTATTCGCAAAAAGAAAAGGAGGACTTGTGGCACCTTAGAGACTAACCAATTTATTTGAGCAAATAAATTTGTTAGTCTCTAAGGTGCCACAAGTCCTCCTTTTCACAAGCCAATGTGTGCAGTTCTAATGCTTATTCCAAAACGAAACCTTTCCCAGGTTACTGGCTGGACTGACAAGTGCAAGAAACTGTTACATTAAATACATCGTAAAACACTATAGGAAGTCACAAGCCACAGGGACACAAGCTGTCTTGACACCCTCCACCCTCACACACACACAGACCATTCAAGGTTATCACTAACTCGCACCCAAGTGGCCTTAACTCTGCCCCTGTTACGAACCACTTGACAGTTGCAAAGTGCAAATGGAGATTTATTACTATCTTTTTTAGAATGAGCTTTCTGTGTAAAACACCCTGTTCTCCAAGTGGGTGGATGTAAGAGATTTGAAACTCTCAAATATTTTCTGTGTTGAGAAAAAGGGGAGCACAGGATCAAGAGGTGGCATGTTGACAATTAAACCTGGCTAACTGGAGACTAAGCACCAAATGAATGAGTCGATCTTCTAGTTTCCAAATTCCCACTAAAGATTCTTCTCCTGCTTTAATGCCACGAATTAGCCAACCAATTTCTTCCTTCAGTCAAAAGCCAAAGTGGGCAGAAAACAATGGAAGGTCTGGATTTCACTATGGAGTCACTATCATGCCCTCTTATTAGGTCATGCTGTTGAACTCTGAAGGGGATATTGGAAGCAGCTCTTAGGTCATACGCTCCTCCACATGACCCTAAAGGTGCCTCGTGAATGCTGGCAGGCTGTGAGAAGCAGAGTGATGCTGCCAGGACACACTGGCACAGAAGCAGAGGCCTGGCAGGTCTCCTAGTGTGTTTAATAAAAGGGCATATGTCCTCATTCTAGCGCTGCATCCTGCAGAAGACGAGTCAATGGGCGTCACCTGCATGGGGGGTGGGAAGAACAGGTCTCTGGGAGCCACAGCCCATAGCAGCAGGTTAGGGGTTGTTCAGCCATGTTGGGCTGGAGTTTTCAGGGAATTTGCACCTTCTCTTTCAACTATTTTCACGTCTTTATGTGATAGTAAAAAATGAAAATCTGCCCTAACGTGACTCGCTTGGTGGCCCAGGATAAGTCCTGCCAGCTGCACACAAAGGCCCAGAGGATGTGGTAAAGTGCCCCTGACCCTCTGAACACCACAGCGCCGCGCTCTGTCTCTTGGGGACTTCACAGCTTTGCCGTGAGAACAGGGGAATGATTCGCAGCTGCGTTGGTGGTATCAAGATCAAAGAATCCACTAAGCCTCAGTGGAACAGAATTTGACATCTAAACCTGCCAGCTCTGAGCTCCTTTCAGCTGCTGATTGTGCCCAGAAGCTCTGAACTGATAAGAGTTAGGAACGGCTCTCGGCTCTGGGAGCCGGCCCGAAGAGTGACTTATATCAGCCAACCGAACCAGGAATGAGGCGAGTGATGCCGAAGGCAGGCATTAGAAAGCACTGCCTGGGCAGGTATGATGAGAACAGCTCTTCTCCCTCCTCGCCTGCAGCATTTCCTGCTCTTGCAGCCTTAGTCGCAACCTCACCGCCGCCCTAGTTCTGCCAGTGCACCTCAGTTCCGAGATGCAGCCCCTCTGCACCTGCATCCCACCCTCATCCCCCAAGCTCTGAGCCTATGGCTCAGCCCCCGACCATTTCTCATCAGGGACATCCAGCAATCGCACTTAGACAGGAGATCAATTCCAACCACGGCCCTGTGAAATGCAGCCACAGGACCCGCTCACGCCAACCCCTCTCCTGGTGGGTCAGCTTTAGGTTCTGACGAGCCTCTTGGACAAAAAACAAGGAAAACCCTCCAGCCAGCGCTGTACTTTTGTTTCCTTTCTCTCATCTCACTCCTCCCACCCCCACCCCCCAATCATTACTCGGTTATTACAGGACTGCCAGCAACGAGAGAGACTATCCCTGCCCTAGAAAGCTTACCCGCTGCGTGTGTGAACCAGAGCCTGTCATGGATACAGCCTTACCTCACTCTCATGGGGAGCTGCTCTCCCAGATGGCTGTCCCCTGCTCCGGATGTATCCATATGTAGATGAGCCCAACCAACACTCACGGTTATTCTGACTCACTGCTCTTGTCCAAGTCCCTCAGTAGACAGGTGCTAGCAGCAGCAGCAGCTGGGGAAGGTGAGCTCTGCGACTAGGCTTGGCAAGTGGGAACAATTTGGATGCACAACCTGAGCTCAGGTGAGGTTTGTTAGCGAAGGGAGGGGGAGCAGCTCAGGCTACAAACACACATGGAAATGTCACGGCTGCTCCTTGAAAAGAGGGTGCATTTCCTTTATACACATAAGCAAGCCAGAGCAGCAGCCTCAGCTGTCAGGGTGTATTTAGTCTTTTAATTCACTCACGCAGCACCCTTCCCCTAGGTGCCCAAGGCTGCTCAGTGGATCAGTGGCAGAGCTCAGAACAGGAGCACCCGAGAATCAGGCTCAGAGAGCTTGATTCACCCCGCCTTGTCTCGTCATTTACACCTGTGCAAAGTGGGAGTCAAATGAGACCAGCTCTGGATGGCAGTGCATTGCACCACCTGGGTGTTGAGCCTTGCCATAGGGAGCCAGTGCATGGCTACAAGTTTCATCAGTCCTACAACATACAGCAACTAGGGCGCATATTCCTGAGCACCATCTACTGGCATCTTACCCATGAACTATTTACCTATACACAGACAGGGAGCATTCCTGTAACACTGTGCACAGACTAAACTTTCTAGGGCAGGGCCTGCCGCAGTGAAGGCCTGACCTCAGCTGAGGTCACTAGATTCTACGGGCATACATCATGAAACGATATAACCCACAAAGGAAACCTGCGGTCGAATACTTATGGAAACTAATTGCTCATTAATAATCAGCAGACAAGCCCAGGAAAACAACTCTGAATTTCCATCACTCCACACAGCTGGGCTGGCAGTTTATCAGCACATTCATGTGTGTGAAATCTAATGAACTGGTTTTGGCCTGGGTTTGCATGAACCTCTCAGTGCAGCATCCAGGGGCATTTCCTGGCTCCAGCCTTGCTACCTGAAAATGCCACATCCCTGTACAGAGACAAAAGCAGTTCGAGTTTCTTTGCAAAGCCTGCCCGAGCTGAGTCTCTGCTCAGACTAAAATTAAATCTCGGTTTTGTCTCCAAGTGGTGTGAGAAGTTATTTTTCCCGTCACTCCACAGAGCTGCATCAGGCCAAGCAGGGATTGGCCAAACGGCTGGGGGTGCCTGTTGGGAACCCTCAGAAAAGCATGGAAAGACTGTTCACATTAATCCCATTCAGACAGGAGAACGTTATGAGCTTCATCTCTCCTTTGTCATGATCAAAGATAATGGGAAACAAAGATTCTAAATCGCCCTGGAAATAGGTTTCTTATAAAAGTCTCATGTAACCACCAATGTCAGGAACCCACTGCAGCCTGGTCTGGGCCTGGGCATCCTCAGGCTGCATCATGTTCTGGTGAATCAAATTATTTCACAGTGGCTCTGGCCCTTCATCTGACCCCAGATCCCAGGCTTGGCTTAGTGCTTCCTGTCCTCTTGCACCATTGGGGTTCTCTCTCTCTCCCTGGGATTCAGGGTGCCAGAATCACAGGGGAAAAATACATCATTTCTCCAGTGATGCGCAGCAGAAAGAACGTTGTGGCATCGGACCGGAGTCACCAGTGAGTGCCAAGCACATGCTGCCACACAACTCTGCTCCCATTCCCTCCTGCTGCTCCTCTAACTGCTGCTCCCTTTGTACCATCTCCTAGTCTCTTTTCTGCCTTTCCCACACCCCCATTCAGCTCCCTCCCACCCACCCTCATTTCATTCACATCTCACCTCTTCCAGTCAGCCCACCAGAGCTAACGCTGCTATGCAGGAGTCACTCTCACAAACGCATCATGGTGCCAGACAGACCTCTCCTGCCATTCACCCCAGGCACAGCGTGTCTGAATCATTGGGGCTGGTTAGTCAGGCTTCATGCTCCTGGGGGCAGGGGCCACATCTTCCTCTGCTCAACAGTATTTATCATTGTACTTCAGTGGCACCTAGCTGTCTGTGAGCTGGGCCCCCTTGCACCAGGCACTGCACTGACATGCGCATTCCCTGCCCAAGGTGTCACAGCCCCCCTCAGGGGGTCTCCTGGGAAGGCAGATCAGCTCTGCATGTTGCAAACGAACGCTGTTGCAAGCATCGCAATGTATTTTGGGGAGGGTCAAAGGTGTGAGTGTGGAGTGAAAGATTTCTTTGCAGGCTGGGAGAGGCCAAAGAAGGAGGGAGAGAGCAGAGAACGAGTTAACTCAACACTTCACCTAGCTCAGTCCGAAGATAAGATGCTGGCTCCAGCTCAAGGAGCTTACAGGCCCCAGAAATGACTGGTGAGAGGCAGTGCTACCATCCCCCTTTTACACAAGCTTGTTGTGTACATGGACTGAACGCACCGCTTGCTCTAGACCTAGATACACAGCCCGGAGCTGCCCAGGCATACATGGGGATGGCCAGTTCTCCAGAGAGATGGGCTATCCCAGGTGAATCTCTGGCACCCTTATTCTATAGCCCCAGCCCTTGCTTCACAGTGCTGCACAGGAGTTGGAAGACAGGCGGATGTGAACTTCTCTATGGGGCTCAAGTCTGAGACTTTAAAAAAAATTCTTTTATGTTTTGAATTTGCTTTGGTAACAATAAATGTTTTCAACGTGACCAACAGCTGTGGTGTTTTAAATGAAGCCAGAACATTCCTTCTCCTTTAGGAACAAACATCTTCAGCGTGGGGAGCCCAGCGGTCCCGTCCCACGCACCCACCCCCAACAAACCAACAGGGCTGAGCAGCAAGCGGCCTGCCAGCCACCTACGTCACAGCTGGAGTGAGTCACACATTACCTGTACCAAAGAAAGCCACAGTCCCTTTCATAGTACATATGTGAACTGCCCACCACAGCACACGGGGGCATGAAAATTATCCCTGGAGCAGGAATTGCCACCATTTCTCCATCTTGCAGAACAGTAATGATGGTAGATTTGGTCACAGAAAGCACATGGTCACTTTTCCCTGTGCCTGGTTCTCCTTCCCACTGACTCCAGGTCCTTTACACTCATCCCCAGAGCCCCGCACCTGCACTGGGAGCAGGCCAGCTCAGTCCAGCGTTCAGTGTTGATTAATTACCCAGGCCCATACATACCTCTACAGGCAGGTATATGGGGTAAGCAATGCACGGTGTGTTTTGCTACACCTTCATCACGTACCATTTGCTGTGAAGGTAATTAGTACAACATTCATGTGCATGCAAGCAGGTTTCTGGTGGAACATCTATACAGGTCTTCATGGTAGCATTGTTAGCTCCTGGGTGGTACAGAAGCAGATGATGTAAGGTTTCCATGTGCCACTACGACTTGGAAAGTAGGAACAATTTGGAGACAGGGTTATCTTGCAGGATGAATGATACGCTAATGCAGTCCTTGCAGCTAGTATGATGAACAATATCATTCTTCATCGTGAGGAGGGTTTGCAGGGACAGGTGCCTCTCAGAGTATAACAGAGCAGGTGCTAAGAGATTCCTAGCCTGTCTCAGCAGGAGCTGAGGACCTGTGGGGAGGCCCAGATGCTGGATGGGTGCTAGGATCGCTCTGTTCGTGATCCCAGGCTCCAGGGGAAGCGTGGTTACTTTCCTCTGGATTCCTCTCTGCGATGGAGAAGTGGGGAAGGGTTGGATGCTCTGGAGACTGATCTATGGGGCTCTGGAATTCTGCTGCTCAGCTCCCTTGCAATGTATCTGTTTCAGCAGCACTCAAAGCGGCCTGGAGCTTGGCAATTAGTCCAGGACTTTTGCCCCTTTAATGTCTCTGTCCCCCTCTCCAGTATGTTTGGGTATGTGGCTTCTCCAGGGTGGGAGGTGATTGTCTGGAGTTTGTTACAGCATTTGTGGTGGTGCTAGAGTGACCCGATGTCCCGACTTTAGATAAGAAAAAGCCCCAAATATTGGGACTGTTCCTATAGCGGCCTATTACCCCCCACCCCCATCCCGATTTTTCACACTTGCTATCTGATCACCCTAGGTGGTGCTGGCATTAGCTGAGGGGTCCAGAGCAGGTTTACAACCTGAGAGTGGACTGGTGCTTTGGCAAAGCAATGATATCCACTCACTCAACCAGATGCTGGCATGTGCATCCTAAAAATCCCACATTTTCCAGGAGAGAGTGGCCCCTATTTTCTAGAACTTCCTTACTGAATCCCAGAGCAGATTTCTAAGCCTGACACATTGTTCTCTGACCAAACTCCCTCCAGCTTTGCAGCCTTTGCACCAGCAGAGGGGCTTCTGTAAGATCTCTTCCCCTTTCTCTCTGCCAGGAAGAGAAGCTGCTTCTCCCCCAGCCCTCGCTGCAGAGAGTTTCCTCTTCTCTTTGAGAAGCAGGATTCTTGTTCCCCTTCCCCTGGATGGTAACCCGCTGGGAGCAGATCCAAGCAGCCCACCGAAAAGGGGAATGCATTGAGATGAGCGGTGCTTACTGAGCGCAGAGCAGAGCGGAGCCGCACAGATGAGCTCTGTAGTCAGGTAGCTGCAGCAGCCCACAACGTGCCCAGCATTTCAGAGCTTTGAAAACAAGGTGAATTCTCTGCAGTGCTGTAGTTTGCAGCACAGGAAGCTAAAAGGTTTTTATAACCAATCCTATAAGAAGGGTCTGCATAGCCCATTCCCCCTATGACCTTTTGTTTGAGCTATGGAAAAATATGACCAGACAGTGCGCTACCAAATGCCCCCTGCTTTTAGCTAAGATGCAGTTTGTATTATTCTGGGCTGGTGACCTCTGCATGCTACATGCGCCTTTCACATAGGGAATCCATCCCCAGACCCCTGAGAGGAGGAGCTTATAACCCATAACAGTCAGAAACCCAGGGCTCTGTGCTCAAACTGGGCAAAGATTTGCTTTACAGCATGGCTGCAGTATCGGTGCTCACAGATTTAGAATGCAACTTTATCTGTTTATGCACGTGGTCCCAAGTGTCTGACTTTAGCCTTTCACGTGGCTTCCTTAGCATACCTGTCTCCTGCAGACATGAAACAGGGGAAACATTATTTTTAACAGCCGAATGCTGCATTCCTTTGCCTCTCTTTGTAAGCACGGCAAGCTTGGTCTCTAGCTCTCACAGGCAACCTGAGTCCGCTCCCCAGGGAGACGCAGTCACTCAGCAATAGCAGCAATCACATACACATGGCCCAATCCAACACACCTTGACTTTCCCTTCTAGCTAGAACTGAGGAGGCCCCCCAGCAGACCACCACGCATAACGTTTAAGGACTGGACCAACTAACCACTTTGGAGAAGGAGGCTCCAAAACGTGGAGTCAAATGTTGAGCTTTGCCATGATGTAGGAATCGGGAGAGTACCCTCAAAAGTACCCTCAAGAACCACTAAGAGCAAGACCCTGGCAGGCAACAGAAATTCCTTCTTTTGACTAAGGAATGAAAGCAGCAGTGCAGAGAATTGTCTAGGAAAAAGGCCAGGATAGTATTTCTGGCCTATAGCAGCATTAGACAGAAAGTCCCTGCTGAACACATCTGAGCCACCACGGCCCCTGTGGCCCCATGTCCCTCAAGTTAATTCTCTTTGTTCTAACTGACTTGTGGGAAGCAGTCAGATACTATAGAGCAAACTTGCAAGGCAGCCTGCAGCCAGCCACGAATGGCCTTCAAAGAGCCAGAGGAGAGCTGGCGGAATAGGGAGGGAGCGTATGCAGTCTTTTACTCAGCCTGTCTCAAGAGCTCCCCACACCTCCTAGAAATGGGGTGGGGGTGAAGGAGACTAACCAGGAGAGTGAGCTTCCCCTTGGCCCAGTGGGTGAGTCCCCCCTTTGCATGACCTGCAGAGGGGAGGAATACAGCTGGGCGCATCACTGTTTTGAGCGAGCCAACAGTTCTGAAAATCACTTTGGGAGAGCCTGAAACCCAACCTCTGCCAGAATTCTGGCGACTTGAGAAGTCTGATCCAAAACGAGTTTTTTCCAAACATAACATTCTGTTTGATTTCAGGCATTTTAACCCTTCTGGGTTTTAGTAAAAAGGAAATTAAATTGTGAACCAAAGGTTGAGATTCACAGAGCTCGGGAGGAGGTGGTGGTGGTGATCCCTTCTACCCAATAGCCCCGTGGTTAGGGCATTCAGCTGGGAGGGGGGAGTCCTGGGTTTGATCTGCATGTTGGAGTGGGAGCTTGAACCCAGCTCACCCACTTGCAGGTGAATGCCCTAACCACCAGGCTATTGGCTAACCCAGGGGATCTCTCTCAGCCTCTCCTGTTGAAGCTGTTCCACTTTGTAGAACAGACGAGAGCCAGGGGCCAGAGAGAGAATGACTCTCTAGCCTGGCAGCGAGGGCACTCCTCTGGGCCGGAGGACCCAGATCCCAGACCTGCCCACTAGGCAGACAGACAGCTGTGCCCTCCATTGCTTCCTAATGGCTCAGTAACTGTGTGGTGGGTCTCAGACCCCACGGACTGGTGCCCGCACCACACAACCCACCCATTGCAACCAGCACAGGCTAGCCATGCTCTGAAAGCACCGTGGAGACTGAGCTCTCCTCTCATCAAGAGAGATGGATCCCTGAGAAGCAGGGGGGAGGGGATGGGAATCTCGCACTGCTGTTGCCTGTTCCCAGGGGGCAGGGTGAGCTGTCCATCTGGCACCTTTCTCCAACACCCATTTTTAATCACTGGGGGGAAAGAAAGACAAAAACTCCGTCTCTCAAAACCCCAGGCGCATCCTGCTTTAAAAACACACTTGTTTCCTGAAGGCCAGCCTGGTTCTGGCCACTGGCCCAATCTGCCAGGCACCACTCTGCCCTTTGGTTCACTCCCATGTGCACCAGGATGAGGTGTCGGCAGGTTGGAGCAGTTCTCAGGCCCGCATCTCTGCTTTGCATCTTGAAGATTCCTGATGCATTTGGCATTGACCCTCTGCTAGGGAGCAGGGCTTTAAAGGGCGCTGTACGAAACCAAAAACTATCAGAAAACATTTCCCAAGCCACTGCTGCAGCCCTTTGACAGAGACAGCATGACTCCTCCTCTGAGAGCACAGGGCATTCTCTCTGGATATTAATCTCATGGCGCATTCCTTAATTTTGTAAAAAAGATGAATTATTTCAAATGAAATATATTCCTCTGTATGACACGAGGAGTTATGAATTGATAAAGGTTTCCTATCATTTTATAAAATCTGCCATGCTGATTCTTCAACTCGGCCGTACCCATAATTGCAAACAGATGGCTTTTCCTGCTGACATGTTAAATAGAAGCAGAAAGGCCCACTGCTATCTTCCATCATCAATTTGCACTAAAGCAGAGAACAGAACTGCTGGAGGAGCAGGGAGATTAAATTCCTATAGAACCAGGCATCTAAACATTATGGCAAAACAAGGCATCTTAGGAAAATAATGAACTCTGCAAAAGGCCTTAATCCCAAACTAACCAAAAGCTTTTGTGAAGTAAAATTAATTTGCTGAAATTAATACGGCCGGGGCCTGTGGAAAACTTTGGAACTGAGGTAATGCACTGGGAAGGTTAGGTTATCTGGCTGACATCTTTTTAGCATTAACTCTCTCTCTGTGTATATATTGTATAAGCACTGTTGGCTTTCAGATGTCTATATTAGCATGTGTAAAAGCAGGACAAGTCTCCCTGCACAGGAACAAGAGATGTGCAGGAGGTGGATCAGCCCCTAGCCCCAGGGAGCCTGCCATGCTCAGCAGTGGCCTCTCATCCTGTGTAACTGAGGGATTGTCAAAAGCCCCTGGGTCCCACTCTAACAAAGACTGCTAAAGAGCCTTGCAGCTAGCAGGAAATGCAGAGCAGCCAGGCCATTCAGAGTCAGCCAGCCAGCAAAAATGAGCAGCAGAACCCATTCTCCTCCCAGCTCCCCCAGGATTAGTCATTGTGAACCGTTTATTGTGACAGAACTTGTCCATGTAACAGACATGGTGAATTGTCTTGGTGACTCCTTTGTAGCTAGAATCTCCACTGCATTTACCCGCTCCCCAGAGAAAGACATCTGGGCTTCTGCTGCCCCCCCACCCCCCGCCGTTTGGGAGGTAGGTGATCCACATTCTACTGCCATTCAAACTAGCTTCAGACTCGGGACCCCTCCTGGACCTCGAGCCTGCCCGCCCTGGAGAAGTGGCTCCTTCAGAAGCTAGTGCATCGCCAGGCACCCAGGAGGTGCCAGTTCTACACTGCAGCATGTTCGCTTGGAGTGTCAGGTCAGTTCCCACCAGGTCCTCTTGCTCCCGTGGCATTCTCGGGTGCTCCACAACCAACAGAGATGGGGGGAGGGGGGTAATTTTCCTTTAACAGAACATTAAAAACCATAGGAAAAAAACCCAGCCCTGAATTAACAGACTAAGTCTCTCATGAAAGCTCAGCAAGTTTAGGACACATCTCCCTGACGTTGTATAACCACCCACTTGGACACCAGCAGAATACTTAGCTTATATTAAACACAAAGCAGAAACTCCAAAGAGGGAGGGATGGAAAGAACCAGCTAACCTTCTTTACGAGTCAGCAGTCTTCTCCCTCATGGTCTCTGGGGATGGCTAGAGCATGAGCTGGGATCACAGTTTCGTCCATGCCCAAGCACTTCTCACCAACAGTAGCGTAGCAGGTATCTGACCACAGCCCTTAGTTGCTGGTTTCAATTATAACACAAAGTCTGACCTCAGGTTCATTCTAGCTCATTTTTGTGCGCACTGAAGCTCCGAGCAGTGTCCCAGCCCCCTGATGCTGGCAGAGCCATGGCCCCATTCCCATGGCAGGCTGTCCCCCTTCGGGTGCAAAATGCCCAGACCTGTTGACCTTCTGGGCACAGTGCAGAGCCCACCCACCTGAGCAGCATTGCAGGGGGCTGTGGCCATTGAGAAGGCCAGCTGGCTTTGCTAGCTGCTGATTGGTGGGCAATATGGGGAAGAACAGAGATAGGTGGCTGCTTTGGCTGATTTCTGATTTGTAACTCCCCTGCTCGGTAGCTTTAGATCAGTGCTAGGGTGCTCAGAAGGCTGGCTGGGTGCCTTCGGGGTCGATAAATAAATGGAATCTCTCCCCTGCATACAAGAGACACAGCAGGAAGAAACAAATGTGCTGTGATAACAGCTCTACATCCCACCCTTGTCTCCTCGCTGCCCTGGGTGATCCAGCCGACTGCTGCCTAGCACAGTTCACGAGAGATCAGCTGGGCAGCAGGGAAAACCATCCAGTGTGACAGCGGTGGAGACTGCTGCAATAATGGAGTGCCCCTGAGGCTCCGAGCTGAGCCCGGAGGAATTCTGCAGTGCATGCTTGAATAAAAAATCTAGCAGTGGGAATATATTACCCCACTTGCCGGAGACTGTGAAATGTTCAGGGAGATGAGAGGTTCCAAAAGCAGAAAACCCAATAATAATGGCAGATTTCAGCTATCCTTATATTGACGAGGTACACATCACCTCAGGGCAGGATGCAGAGATAAACTAGACACCATTAATGATTGCTTCTTGAAGCAGCTAGTCCTGGAACCCACAAAGGGAGAAGCAAGTCCTGATTTAGTCCTAAGTGATGCATAGGATCTGGTCCAGGAGGTAAATAGAGCTGAACCATTCAGTAATAGCAACAATAATGTAATTGAATTTAACATCCTTGTACGAGGGGAAATACCATAGAAACCAAACACAGTAGCGTTTATCTTCTGAAAGGGGAACTACACAAAAGTGAGGAGGCTAGTTAAATGGAAATTAAAATGAACAGTCACAAGAATGAAATGCCTGCAAGCTGTATGAAAACATCTTAAAGACACTGTAATAGAGGATCAAACTATACATGCACCCCAAATAAGCAAACAGCAAGAGGACCAAACAAATGCCACCATGGCTAAACAGAGTAAAAGAGGTGGTTAGAGATAAAAAGGCATCTTTTAAAAATTGGAGGCCAAATCCTATTGAAAAAAATAGAAAAAAGGAGCATAAACTCTGGCAAGTCAATTGTAAAAGAATAATTAGGCAGGCCAACAAAGAATCTGAAGAGCAACTAGCAAAAGACACAAAAACTAACAACAGTTTTTTAAAGTACATCGGAAGCAAGAAACCTGCTCAACAATCAATCAGCGAGGCCACTAGGCAACAAAGATGCTAAGGGAGCACTCATAGAAGACAGGGCTGTTGTCAGGGTGGATTTGATTTAAATGATTTAAATCACTAGTCACGAAGACTCAATTTAACCATGGATTTCTACATAAAAGTGCATTCTTGTTGGTTGTTTTAACCTTAATACATATTCTTTACAACTCGGAGATAGACATAGGTTCCATTTTTAGAAGGTACACACTATACAGTTTTAAAGTGATTTATTTGAAAACTTTTCAGATTCATTTTCTGATATGGCTGTAAAACTAATGATTGGTTATTTCAGTTACCAAAGGTAATTGAAGCAGATATTTATGAAGAAGTCATTGGGAGGTGAACTATCTCCAATTCAACAGGTTAATCATTAACATTTGGGGGATTTTCTTGCCATGCTGTATTAGGAGGAGAATGTCACCAGACAGACATTTAAATTGTTTTATTTAACTAAAACAACAACGTTATGTATTCTGGATTTTTTTCTCAACAGCAAACACATAATATTTTAACAAAACAAGCATGTGAATTTTTGAATTTAGTTAAACATTCAAGTTTTTCAAAATCAGGTTTGTTTTTCTTAAAATTGTTAACTAAAATAGTTCAATGAAATATTTTTTTAAAAACAAAAACAAAAGTTAAATCGACTCTTGTCAGCCAGGTCAACATGAGAAATTTAAAATATTGGTTTCTGCAGCTAACTCAGTCGTCTTCACCTTCATTTTCCTGTTTGTTCATAATCTGGGATAGAAAAACAAGCTTTCCTGCTTTTTCAGGTCCCAAACGATTTCTCAATTTGGAATGAATTAGTCCAAAGGAAGAAAATATTCTTTCTACACCAGCAGAAGAAGCTACTGCTGTTAAAAGGGAGATTATCACTTCAACAGTCTCTAAATCCAAGTGCTTAAGTGACTTCTACCAGTTCACTGCTGTGACTTTCTTTAAAACATCAATCAGCAAACATATATTTCTTGAATGGTTCACCTTTAGCTCTGAAGTTTATTATAGTGGCATTATGGAGGGAAGATTGCTGGATGTCCATGTCATAGCCAACTCCTCTTCTTCAGCAGTTAAGGTTTGACCCTGGTACTGAGTATTCAGAATATTTGCAAGAAAATGAGCTGGAGATAGTGCTTGTCCCATTTGTTGTTTTTTTTAAAATGCTTGTAATTTAACTCTTTTGCAGCCTGCTGCCATTATAGGTTTCCCCTTCTAGTGAGAGAATGGTATGGTAGATCTCAAATAATGAAGGCTACACTCAGAAAAACTTCAAGACTTCTGGAATATGCTGCTCAAAGTTTCACTTTTGTTTCTACTGCTTGTCCCTCCCTTCTCACATTTATCTCCAAATCACTTCTCCTTGTCCAGATCTATTCCATCCCCAACAATTTTCTATTCATTGAACTTTTTGAAACTTTGCCCTTTTAGAGAGAGGTAAGGGATTGACTCTGTGTACACAAATTTGCAGAGGGACAATAGGGTTGAGGTCTGTTATTTCTCACCTCTATATATTATTCATTTAAAAAAAATTTTGCTGTTAACAAGCATGTTGTTATCTCTGGAGACACAAATCCACAGTTTGAGAACTGCAAAACTAAGCATCTCTGACGGTATCTTCTAGACGGAGCATTGAGTCCCATTGGGTAGATAGAAAGATTAACCTAAATAATCTATACAGACGCCCCTGGAACCCCATAAGATTGAATCCCTAATCCATGAACTATTGGAACTCATTTACAAAACTTTTCTTAAACATTCCATGAGTATATTGTCTCATACTATAGAACTAGAATATGTAATCCTTATTGCATGATGAGATATCTTTGAGCTATAATGTATATTTAGATAAAAGAAAAGGAGTACTTGTGGCACCTTAGAGACTAACCAATTTATTTGAGCATGAGCTTTCGTGAGCTACAGCTCACTTCATCCGATGAAGTGAGCTGTAGCTCACGAAAGCTCATGCTCAAATAAATTGGTTAGTCTCTAAGGTGCCACAAGTCCTCCTTTTCTTTTTGCGAATACAGACTAACACGGCTGTTACTCTGAAACCTATCTTTAGATAGTATCAGAGGGGTAGCCATGTTAGTCCGGATCTGTAAAAGCAGCAAAGAACTCTTTGCCTATCTTTAGATAGGTTTTTTCCTCAAAAATAAAATTTAAATTAAAAAAAATCCAATTTTTATTTTAAAATCATTGATTTTTATCCACCATAGCTGTTGTGCAGAATTCTTTGCATCGGTCTTCACTGCAGAGGATGTGGAGGGAGATTCCCAAACCTGAGCCATTCCTTGTAGGGGACAGATGTGAGGAACTGTCCCAGGCTGAAGTGTCAATAGAGGAGGTTTTAGAACTAAGTGATAAATTAAACAGTAATAAGTCACCAGGGCCGGACGGTGTTCACCGAAGAGTTCTGAAGGAACTTAGTTAGGAAATTGCAGCTATTAAGCGTGGTATGTAGCACAGGTTCTGGAACTCAGGGTGCTCCTGCACCCTCTGGCTTGAAGTGGTTCCCATCACACACAGGGTTCACAGTTTGGTTCAATGGCTCTCAGCCCCCCCACGGTACACATTGTTCCAGCCCCCCCGGTCTGTAACCTATCAGTTAAGTCAGCTTCTGTAGAAAATGACTGGTGGATAGCTTATGTAACGCCAATTTTATTTATTTATTTATTTTAAAGGCTCCATAGACGATCCTGGAAATTACAGGCCGGTGAGCCCAACTTCAGTATCAGGCAAATTGGTTGAAACTATAGTAAAGAACAATGGAATTATCAGACACGTAGATGAATATGATATGTTGGGGACAAGTCAATACGTCTTTGTTGAGGCAGGATTTCCCTTTACAAATCTGTTAGAATTCTTTGAGGGGGTCAACAACCGTATGGACAAGGGAGATCCAGTCGATATAGTGTATTTGGACTTTCAGAAGGCCTTTGACAAGATCCCTCACCAAAGGCTCTAAAACAAAGTAAGCTGTCATGGGCTAAGAGGAAAGATCCTCTGATGGATCAGTAGCTGGTTAAACATGGGAAAAGGGTAGGAATAAATGGTCAGTTTTCACAGTGGAGAGAGGTAAATAGCGGGGACCCTGAAGAATCTGTACCAGTGCTGTTCAACACACTCATAAATTACCTGGGAAAAGGGGTAAACAGTGAGGTGGCAAAGTTTGCAGATGATACAAAATTACACAAGATAGCTAAGTCCAAAGCAGACTGTGAAGAGTTACAAATGGATCTCACAAAACTGGGTGACTGGGCAACAAAATGGCAGATGAAATTCAAGGTTGATAAATGCAAAGTAATGCACATTGGCAAACATAATCCCAGCTATACATACAAAAAGATGGGGTCTAAATTAGCTGTTACCACTCTCAAGAAATATCTTTGAGTCTTTGCAGAGAGTTCTCTGAAAACATCTGCTCAATATGCAGCAGTAATAAAAAAAAACTAACAATGTTAGGAACTGCTAAGAAACAGAGAAAATATCATAATGCCACTATATAAACCCAAAGTGCACCCATACCTTGAATGTGGCATGAAGTCTGGTTGTCCCATCTTTAAAAAGATACATTAGAAAAGGAAAAAAATTACAGAGAAGCGCAACAAAAATTATGAGGGGCGTGGAACAGTTTTCATATGAGGATAAATTAAAAAGACTGGCACTGGTGAACTTAGAAAAGACAACTCAGGGGGGATATGATAAAGGTCTACGAAATGATAACTGGTGTGGAGAAAGAAGAAGGAAGTGTTATTTACCCCTTCATATAACACAAGGGCCAGGGGTCACCCAATGAAATTATATGCAGCCGGTTTAAAACGAACATAAGGGAGTACTTCTTCACACAACACAGAGTCAACCTGTGGCACTCATTGCTAGAGGATGTTGTGAAGGCAAAAAGTATAGATAAGTTCATGGGGGATAAGTCCATCAATGATTATTAGTTAAGATGGTCAGAGCTGCAACTCCATGCTCTGGGTGTCCATACACCTCTGTTTGCCAGAAGCTGGGAATGGGCAACAGGGGATGGATCACTTGATGATTCCCTGTTCTGTTCCTTCCCTCTGGGGCACCTGGCATTGGCCACTGTCGGAAGACAGGACACTGGGCTAGATGGACCATTGGCCCGACCATGTATGGCCGTTCGTTTGACCTTTGCTTTGGTTTTTGAGACAGTGCAAGCTGAGTGATTGACTGTGCTTTATTGTTCATGACAGTGACGGTGCCGAAGAGTGACTCACCACTGGAGCATCCACATGTGGCTGGGCATGGCAGCTGTCTCCGCTCTAGCATCCCCTGCTGAGAGTCGCTCTGGTCCCATGGCGGGCCTGCCTCTTCTGGCCAAGTCTTCCAGCCAGGTCCTGTTTTAGGCCCAGGTACCTTTTCAAGGTAACAGAGCCCAGCACAATAAAAGATTCTTCTGTTGCCCTTCGGCTGTTCCTCAGCCCATCTTTCAGCCCCACCCAGGCTTTAACAGTCCTTATGCAGGGTCTATGGGGAACCCAGGCCTGGTCTGTTCTCTGGGGTCTGTCCCCCATATTAACCAGCTAGGTTTGCTCCTGTAGACACACTGCAGTTTGCCTGGGCCAGTTCTGACCTCCAAGCCCCTTGTGCTGCTTCCCTGTGGACTGTGCTTAACACAACCTCTCCTCTGGTGCCCCGGCCCAGCTTCTCCCTAGGCCCGCCGGGCTCCCCTTTTCTTTGCTGAAGGCCAACCCCTCAGGACTGCCTTTTTGTACCAGGCCTCCTCTCCAGAGCCCCCCACAGGGGGTTAATTCCATCCCTGAGGCCTTCTTCTAACTGCCTTCCCAGAGAGCCCCTTCCTCCTCTCTCCTGGCTACCCCCTGCAGCTCTCCCTCCCTCCTCAGCAGGGTCTAATCACAAATCAAGCCTGAGTCACCCTCCAGGTGCAGCTAGGTGGGCTAATTAAGAACTCAGACTCTTGTTAACCCTTTATTCACCTGTGTGGAGTAGACAGCCCTTCACAGAAGGTCTGAGAGTGCAGGCTGGAGCTAGGCAGTGCGGTACAATGCAAGTGCCCCAAGTGCTCATGCAGGTCTGGGCTGCCACGGTTCTGGGGCCTCCACAGAGTCTGGCCAATGCCTCTCACTCCTGCTGAGCTGCCGCCCCTCCATAGCCGGCCCTGCGCTCAGCTGGGGCAGTGGTCCAGTGGATAGGAAGCGTGGTGCTGGCTCTAGCCATCGGCCCCAGGGGCCTTAGACGATCGCACACTGAGCACTAAACTGACTCCTCATCCTGAGTCAGGGCTCCCAGCTGCACCACTGCAAGCTTTTTAGGCCTGGCCCGAAATGCCCCATCAGCTGTACTGATGGGCCGTGGGCTCTTTGCAGCCAGACAGTGGAACAGCATTGCAGCTCACCCACAGGCCAGCTCCCAGCCGCTCCATGCCACCCTGCTGGCCAGCTCACCCCTCCAAAGGGAGTGAAGATCACAGCCCAGCCACAAGCAGCAAGGACCCTTTGCTCCCACACTTACCTCTGAATCCTTAGTGACAGCTGTCCCAATGCTACTGCTGTAGCCACCTAACAGGGGCCTCTCAGCTGTCTGGGGACTGACTGTGCCCAGGGCAGAAATGAGGGTGAAATCATGGGGCAGGTGGGCTGCGGGTGGTGGGGTAAGGGGAGGCAGTCAGATAGGGAGTGGGAGCCAAATGCCAGTCCGTGAAGGACATCTGTACACCAGGACCAGTGCACTCCTTTCTGAATGCCATGCCTAAGCATGGGGCCCAGCTCCATGGCCAGAACAAGGACCCTGTAGCATCATGCACTAGGGTCACGGGATCAGCCAATCACACACACACACAAGTTCCCAGCTAAAACTGGCATGCAGAGTTTAAACCAAGTGTCTTAGAGCTGTTAATCCAGGGCTGATTTGGCATCTTTAAGCCTCCCCATTAATTTTGTCCTTCATGACTGACCTGGGGGCTCCCGAGGCCGGGTGGATGGAGCTAACTGCTCTGCAGCAGGCAACGTTCCCATCTCTCTCTCAAGGGCTTTCAGACAGAACATAAAGCCTCGGCTATTCTGCAGCAGCCCGGGAATTATCACTAGAAGTGGAAGTGACAGGGTGTTTAGCAAACATTAAACCTAGGAAGCTTAAAAGGTCTTTCAGGATTATTAAATAAACATTTAGGATGAGTGAGAGGAAAAGATATGAAATAGCAAAGAACTTGTAAACACTCTGGGCCGGGTGGTTAGGGGTTGTACTAATGCAAAGGGGCAGCAGGGCATTTAATAATTAAATAAGGATCACCAGTAATTACATCTGCAATCTCTGGCAAGTATTAATAGAGGGGGAAAGACTCTTATAAACATTTAGCTTGATATTAACATTTTATTAAGTTCATTTAACAAGAAACTTTAAACATGTCATCTCAGCCTCGCTGGAACTGCAGCATGCTGGCTTTTTAAACTAAGAATCATGGGGAGGCCTCAGCGGGGCCTGTCTCCTCCAGACCTCTGAAGCAGGGAGCACAGCCATTAAACCTGCAGTTGGATCTAACAGTTATGCAGTTAGCGCCATAAGAGAAGGGACCACAAGAATCATCTAGTCTAACCCCCTGCCAAGATGCAGGATTTCTAACCCCCTGGCAGGATGCAGGACTGACATCAAAGCTAGAAGCACAGTGGTGCTTGGAAGGGTAGGAGCCCATTTCAGCTGCCCCAGGAAGCATGTTGTCTTTGAAAGGAGGGATCAGGCCCACAGAATTCTCTCAGCTGCAGTTTGTTCAAAGACCACGTGAGCAAAATAAGCCAGATCAGCATGCGAGCTGCACACTGCGGCCCTGCAGTGCTGGAGAAGCAGATGGAAGGCCACGCTTTCTGGGTGGCTGGGGATGAGTCTGAATTATTTGCTACAGATATTGGGAGGGCATCACCCACTGGCTGATTCATTCAGTGCTCACAGCACTAACGCTCCTGTCGCAAGCATCACAACATGGGGCAGGGTAACTTTCAAGGAGCACGGCCGAGTGGGTGCACACTGAATGCACGGGCTGAAATTGTGGAAAAGCAGCGTCACTTGCCCCATAACCTCAGCCGTGCGGAACACAATGCCATCCACAGCCTCAGGAACAACTCTGACATCAGAATCAAAAAGGCTGACAAAGGAGGTGCTGTCGTCATCATGAATAGGTCAGAATATGAACAAGGCTGCTCGGCAGCTCTCCAACACCACTTTCTACAAGCCATTACCCTCTGATCCCGCTGAGGGTTACCGAAAGAAACGACACCATCTGCTCAAGAAACTCCCTGAAAAAGCACAAGCACAAATCCGCACAGACACACCCCTGGAACCCTGACCTGGGGTATTCTATCTGCTACCCAAGATCCATAAACCTGGAAATCCTGGGCGCCCTATCATCTCAGGCATTGGCACCCTGACAGCAGGATTGTCTGGCTACGTGGACTCCCTCCACAGGCCCAGCACTCCCAGCTATCTTCAAGACACCACTGACTTCGTGAGGAAACTACAATCCATCAGTGATCTTCCTGAAAACCCCATCCTAGCCACTATGGATGTAGAAGTCCTCTACACCAACATTCCACACAAAGATGGACTACAAGCCATCAGGAACAGTATCCCCGATAATGTCATGGCAAACCTGGTGGCTGAACTTTGTGACTTTGTCTTCACTCACAACTATTTCACATTTGGGGACAATGTATACCTTCAAGTCAGTGGCACTGCTGTGGGTACCCGCATGGCCCCTCAGTATGCCAACATTTTTATGGCTGACTTAGAACAATGCTTCCTCAGCTCTCGTCCCCTAAGGCCCCTACTCTACTTGCGCTACATTGATGACATCTTCATCATCTGGACCCATGGAAAAGAAGCCCTTGAGGAATTCCGCCATGATTTCAACAATTTCCATCCCACCCTCAACCTCAGCCTGGACCAGTCCACACAAGAGATCCACTTCCTGGACACTACGGTGCTAATAAGTGATGATCACATAAACACCGCCCTATACCGGAAACCTACTGACCGCTAGATTTATCTACATGCTTCCAGCTTTCATCCAAACCACATCACACGATGGGGGGGAGGGATAGCTCAGTGGTTTGAGCATTGGCCTGCTAAACCCAGGGTTGTGAGTTCAATCCTTGAGGGGGCCATTTAGGGATCTGGGGCAAATATTGGGGATGGGCCCTGCTTTCAGCAGCGGGTTGGACTAGATGACCTCCTGAGGTCCCTTCCAACCCTGATATTCTATGATTCATTGTCTACAGTCAAGCTCTAAGATACAACCGCATTTGCTCCTCAGACAGAGACAAACACCTACAGGATCTCTATCAAGCATTCTTAAAAATTACAATACCCACCTACAGAAGTGAGGAAACAGATTGACAGAGCCAGAAGAGTACCCAGAAGTCACCAGCTATCGGACAGGCCCAACAAAGAAAGTAACAGAACGCCCCTAACCATCACCTTCAGCTCCCAACTAAAACCTCTCCAGTGCAACATCAAGGATCTACAACCTATCCTGAAGGACAATCCCTCACTCTCACAGATCTTGGGAGACAGGCCAGTCCTCACTTACAGACAGCCCTCCAACCTGAAGCAAATACTCACCAGCAACCACACAACAAAAACACTAACCTAGGAACCTATCCTTGCAACAAAGCCTGTTGCCAACTCTGTCCACATATCTATTCAAGGGACACCATCATAGGACCTCATCACATCAGCCACATCATCAGGGACTCGTTCACCTGCACACCTACCAATGTGATATGTGCCATCATGTGCCAGCAATGCCCCTCTGCCATGTACATTGGCCAAACTGGACAGTCTCTACACAAAAGAATAAATGGACACAAATAAGACATCAAGAATTATAACATTCAAAAACCAGTCAGAGAACACTTCAACCTCCCTGGATACTCAATTACAGACCTAAAAGTCACAATCCTTCAACAAAAAAACTTCAAAAACAGACTCCAACAAGAAACTGCAGAACTGGAATTAATTTGCAAACTGGACACCATTAAATTAGACTTGAATTAAGACTGGGAGTTGATGAGTCATTACACAAACTAAAAACTATTTCCCCATGCAAATTTTTCCCCTACTGTTACTCACACCTTCTTGTCAACTGTTTGAAATGGGCCAACCTGATTATCACTACAAAAGTTTTTTTTTCTCCTGCTGATAATAGCTCACCTTAATTGATGAGTCTCGTTAGAGTTGGTACCGCAACACCCATTGTTTCATGTTCTCTGTGTGTGTGTATATATATATATATATATATATATATATATATATCTTCCTACTGTATTTTTCACTGCATGAAACCAATGAAGTGGGTTTTAGCCCACAAAGGCTTATGCCCTAATAAATTTGTTAGTCTCTAAAGTGCCACAAGTACTCCTCGTTCTTTTTACTGAATGCTGAGTACTTGAGAAAAATCTAGCATATCTAGAGCTTCAAAGGGAAAATCTGCGCCCCTGAGGCTGCTTGCCACCCTGGACAGGCTGTCACATTATGCTGCCCAATGATTAGATCTTTAGCCTCTTCTAAGAGGTCTTCAGGGGCTTCTATTAGCTCCCTTCCAGTCACCCATATACCAAGAACACATGGAAAGCTCACAGGTTTCAGAGTAACAGCCGTGTTAGTCTGTATTCGCAAAAAGAAAAGGAGTACTTGTGGCACCTTAGAGACTAACCAATTTATTTGAGCATAAGCTTTCGTGAGCTACAGCTCACTTCATCGGATGCATGCTGTGGAAAGTTTAGAAGATCTTATTATATACACACAAAGCTTTGTGTGTATATTCATCCCAGTTTCACAATGACTTCTGCTCTGAACTAAGCCTTTGTCTAATGTCTGTTCTGGCTGAGCTAAACTCCCATTTAAACCCATACCTCATTACACGTTGAAATAGTTAGCAGCTTCCAAAAAACAAGATTCAATCCTCTCCAAATCAAAGCTATTTTCATACTTGTTAAATGACAATGACTAAAGAGAACATTTGGTCTTTGTATGTTTACCCACCCTTGAAGATGGCTGTGTGAAGGCATCACATATGTGTTTGGTTATAACGCTATAGTTCATAACTTGTTTTGGTTTCATGCAATTATGAATATCAGACACAAGATGCTATGGTATGCTTTCCAAAGGATTTTAGAAGAAAGATTTGCCTAGAGTTGTCATCACTTCCTAGATATCAGCAAAGTGGCAGTCAGATGAGATATTCACTTCCCTTTATCCTTCTGGGGCAATTACTTATTGATAACCAACACTGGAACTCCTAGTAAATTAACCTCACTGCCACATTAATAACCGAAGAGCTTGGGGAGAGTCAGGCTAAGATAATGAACTGTGAAAGCAATGGCTTGCTCACAATATCATGACTGCCTAGTTGAACTAAGAAGATGGAAGAGGAAAAGGCTTTAATCTTAGTAACTGTCAAAGAGTACCATTCAAACTCCAGATTCCTGAAGGGGAAGTAGGAACAGGAAAAAGAACAGGAGACAGGAAAGTTTGCAAACAAGCCCAGATGAGCCCAGATCTAAATATAGATTCATAGATTCCAAGGCAAGAAGGCACCATTGTGATCGTCTAGCCTGACCTGTATAACACAGGCCTTGGAACTTCCCCCGAAATAGTTCCTATCGCCAAGAATCCAGACTATTCCAGGAAAAAGAGAGCGTTATAATGAGACGGATAAAGATGATACTGCAGTATCTAGTCTATGGCCTATGTTCTGAATTTCTCTGGCCTGTGCAGTATGCAGAAGGTCAGAATAAATCATCTTAATTCTGGCCTTCCTTGTCCACTCTGGCATTACAAAAAAACTCAAGTAATCTAGATTTGTATGGATAGGCCCCCAAAGCAGTGAGTTAGAAGATCAACTCTGCAAAGCATGATGTGGGTCTGGCATGGAGCAGGGGTGGGTAGGAATAGGGTTATGCCGTTTCAGCATTCATTACTGTTCTGTATCCTGAGGATAACATTTTTCAAGTGACCGATCTGCATTGGGAGAGGTATTTCCTGCACTGAGCAGCAGACATTTTCAGCTTCCTGGTTATCACTTAGGAAATAGGCACTTTATGGTGCATGTCCACAGTTAGTGCCTTGCACACACTCATTGGCGGAGATCATCTTTCCGGTCCATGCTACGGGCTCTCTCACTAGGCAATTGGAATAGGCGGCTGCGGGCACCTGAGATATCTTTTCAAGTTACCTCCTTCTTCCACAACACAAAGGACTGCAGCAGGACATGTGGAGAACCCCCGTAAATGTACCGTTTGTACTCACCCCCACAACCCCAGGGGCGAACCCAGCCTATTACGCCAGGCAGGCTCCCACACCATGTGGCGAGGCGCCAGGGCATTGTTAGGGTTGGGCAAAGGACCAGCATGCAGGTATACAAAGCGAGCCCCAAAGGGTCTAAAGTGCAGCAGTTTTCTGCATCTCCACTATGAAGGAGCAACCTATGGCCCCAACGACTAACACCATACACACACTGGCTGCTCCTGCCAATGGCCCTTCCCATCTGTGCCTTGGCTTTCCCTAACCTCCATGCTAATGAAATGATGTGACAAGTATCTTCGCCTTGTTACAGACACGAGGGGCTACCCGGGCTGTGCACATTCATGCCAAGAAGTGCCGCTATCTGCAGATTGCACGTGGCCCTCAGGACCTGGCAAGCTCTGAGCAGTGCACTGTGCTGCTTGGAGAAGCCAGATTCATCGCTCGGAATGCATGGTTAGGAGACAGGCCCAAGCCTCCTAATGGTGCCCGTGGTCTCTGGCACGTCCTGCACATAAACTGCAGGGATGTAACAGACTGTGCTTTCCTAATGAAGACAACATTCCTGTGGCACTAAGCTCGTCCAGAAGAGATTCCACTTTCCCTTGAGAAGGGTCTTGGAACAAGACTCTTATTTTCCAAGCATTGGGTGGGTCTTGTTGTGAAGCAAGCTCCCCTGGCAGGTTGATTTACATGGCACTGCTCACGGATCTATGGGTTGCGGCTTTGCCTCTGGAATCCCTTTGCTGCGGATTCTCTGAAACCGACATGTGCGTCTGCTTTGTAACACATGCAAGAGCTCTGACAGCAATGGTAACCCAGCCACAGAGGCAGCAGACTTACCCCTGCCCTGTTCAAGATGTACATTCCAGCCTGAGTTGGACATCCAGGGCCAATCAAGAAGGAACAGGTTAGCAAGCCTCTTGCTTTCTCAAATGGAGCTCAGTGAAAAAAATAACGAGGAAATATTACGGGGTCACAATCTATGGTGACTGGCGCCTTATAAAACACAGAGAGAGAGAGAGAGAGAGAGAGAGATTAAATCCACTTGCTGGTGATACAAGGATATTTTTTTTTCACTTGATCTAATGAATGTCTCTCCATACAGCTGGCCCTAGGAGGGTACATACCCAGTGCAGCTGCCTATGAGAGACTTGGCTTCCCAGTTCTCAAATATAGCTGAAGTACCAGAAACCCTAACTCAAGTGGCAATGGTTTCTAAACTCCACCACCGGCTGGGACTGGAGTTTGGCTTTATCGTGTGCGTCCTTCTCGGGAGGATTCGACGCGGCACAGCGAGTGGGTTAGAAGCAATCAATACAAGACAAGGAGTGGTGGTCCTTTGGAGCAGAGAAGAGATCCAGCACTCCCTTAAGGAAAGGTCGCCTCTCTTCCTTCCAAGCTCATCTCCAACATAGACAGTATCCTTCGTGATGCAGCAATGGGATTCCTCTCTTACTCTCTCAGACAGCACTGTCCATTTCTCACACTGACAGAGTAACAAGCACCTGACCTGCATTTCCGTCTGTAGGCAACAGGAAGGAGCCTCGTTAATGCTCATTATTTGCTCCCTGCTGTGGATGTAGTGTTCCACTTGTTGGGTTTACTGGGGCATTTTTATTGCCCCAGAAGCTAGGATGCCTGTTTGTGGAAAGAGAAAAGCTGACTAATGAGAACACTGCGCATAATGCCTGACACCAAAATGACGACTCCAGGCCCAGCTGCTTGCAAACTGATCAAAAATCCATGCCAAGGGCCAAAACCCGAGCACACTATGCATAGGACTAACAGACATCATGGGGGCTTCTCATAACAAGCATTTCTGTTCATTCGCAGAGCTGGCTTTCCCCTTTAATTTACCACCTTCCCTCCAGGTCAGAGGGTTTGCAGCCATTGTTCTTGCTGATGCTGCCCTCTGAAATTCACTCATCCCGCAAATCCTTCATCACCAAAAGAGCCACTTCGTTGTCACATGGCTACTGGCTCCACGTGCCTGTTCCATCTGTGCCCACAAGCCCTCACACAGTGTATTGCTGCTTAGCTGTTATACAGGGCTAAAACTCTTGCTAACCCGAAGGAGCCAGGTCTCCCCTGCTTACTGTTCTCCATCGCCTCAGTGCCCTGGGGGGCTCTCTCTTCCTATTCCCCAGGGCAAGTGTCCCACCGTTCAAACTGTGTGTGAGCATGCGGGAGGGAGTGCGCTGCCTCTTTGCAGGATTGTCTCCCCTCCCTCACGCACAGACAGCCCTTCCACCGGCACTAAAACAAACGCACAAAACGGACCCTGATCAGCAGCATTTATAAAACGTTATTTCTTCAGGGCGCTCGCTGCCTCGCCCTCGCAGCTGCTCTGCCTGCTGGGACGTGCACCAGGCGTGTTTCTTGCCTATCTGCTGTCACATGACACAGACAAGTGGGATGGGCTGCTTTGGAAAGCTCACATTTAAAAAAAGAGAAGAAACTTGCCCCCTCTTATTTCAGCCTCCAATGACGTCCCCCCAAACCTGACCCGTGGAGGATCTGTCCATGGAAAGGGAGATTCTAGCACTTAAATACCTGCTGATTCTTCGATCCCATGCTTAGGGGCCTTTGAAGTCACATGCTTAAAGTTAAAGCACTTTCTTGAATTAGAACCTCAGTTCCCCACCCACCCACCCCCATCTGAAAAACGAAGGTAATAATCCTGTCCTCCTGGGTGTGTGGTGAGACGAGATCATGTCTCCAAAGCAATTGAAACATGAAAAGTGCTATCTAGGTGCTCCTTATTATGATGCTAAATAGATTAGCAAACGGTTGACTTCCAAAGCAAAGCATCGCATGACACAAGCACTGCATCCCAATACCTATACAGCACCAGATCTTTGTTTCGGGAAAAAAGTGTTCATTTGGTTTTCATAGTTTAAAACTCCATTAACATTTCCTAATAGGGCCGCTGCTCGATCAGCAAACTACAGTAGCCAAGATCAGAAAGCTGTCTTCCTGGCTACCATTTCTCTGTTACTCACTAGGATAGAGACTCCTCTTTTCAGCACTTCCTGGGTACCTTGTTCAGCACTGCTCAGTGCTCTGGGACCTCGAGCCTTGACACAAAGCCTTTGATTGTACAAGCAGCCAAATGACTTTTGTCCCTGCAGCCCCGTGTGTTTCTGAGTAGCTGAGGTTTGGCTGACTTTCCATGCATGTTTCCTCTGCTGCTGGTGCACCCGTGTGTGTGGGATGGAACATGGCAAGCTGTAGCATTTACGCAGGTTGTCACTGAACTCTGCTGCCTGCATCTCTAGTGCAAGCACCAGGAGATCAGGGGCAGACCATGGTTGTTTGCTGAGTCACCCCAGGGCTCAGAGTACCCCCCATTTTAGGAAAGGAACTCCAAAGAGGAGCTAACCAAATACGCTCTTGCTGCTTTGTTCTTTTTCCTTATCGAGGGAGGGGTGGAAGCTGGATATGCAGAGTGGCGTGAAATCCCACGGAGAGCTGTTTCCTCCTTTTGGTAGGTTGGGGGTCACCTTTTCTTTAAGGAGGTTTATGAAGAGGCTGCAGGTTTCTCAGCCAGGCCAAAGTGCTGCACTACGTTGTCATTTTGGGAGCGTTCAAAAGGGAATAGAAACATTTGGCAAAATGTTCACCAAATGACTGCAGCATTGACAAGTGGGTGAAATCACAAGGAATTCCAGGGAACAACAATGCTCCTGCTTTGGGGAGATCAACTCATAAATACCTTGGCATCTCCTTCCCTTGCCAGCTCCCCTCGTAATGTACCCCAACAGTGAGTGTGTCCCTCTCCACTGGGACATGTGGTGCACTTTCACTGGAGAAGAAGCCACGGATCATTGCTAACGGGCTGCCCTTAGCAGCTTGGGTGGCTTAATACTGCACCATTATCACTCCACTTGACGTCAGCACAATGCAAAGGACGAATTTCAGTCATTCAGAAAATGACAGCAATGTGAAGTTACTGATTTGCTGCTTCATGAAGGATTAAGCAATGGAGTGAGTTTAGAACACTCTGAACAGTGCTCCAAGCACCGTGATTTCTCTTTCAGGTCCCTAGGTCAGCTGCATTATGGCAGTTTTTCCAAGGTCATCAAATCACCAGTGAATTTAATCGCTGCACATCTACAGACTTCCAATGGCACTAAATGCATCAGAATCCATGGACGTTGTGCAGTGCTGCCCTGTGGAAATTCACCATCTGACTGCAGTGCTCAATTCAGATGTCTGGGGTACCAGACCAGCATGTGCTTATGTGTTATTCAGAATCTCCTGACTGGTGTGATTCTGTCTCCGCTGGCTCTTTCCTTCCCTCCAGGGTTACATGGACAGCTTTTCTTCACTGTTTTTTAACTAGACAGTCTTTTATCATGCCTGATGATTTGAGACACTCTCTCTGCCCTGCTCCCTCGGCATTTGAATCAAACACTCTCCATTCCCCTGCTGAGAATGATGAGGGCCCCTGCTGTTCACACCTGACAGAGCGCAGGAAGATTCATGAGCGATCACAGGGGTAGCGTTTGAATCACTGAGCCCATGAGTGATGAGGACTCTAATGTAGATGCCACTTCTCTAACCAGGTGCAGATGGGCACTTCTCAGCCCTTATCTCAGCACTCGGACAGAGCCTTAGAGGCCAGGGTGGAAGCTGTCAGTGCGGATGAGCCCTCACGTTTAATCCCAGGGGGATGAGGTGAAGCAAGCTGGGCTTTTGGGGCTCAGGAGAAGGGCCAGCAGCTCTGCTGCCCCTTGAGCGGTTGCAGATAGGACATGCAATTAAAGCATTTTACAGCACCAGGCTAGCGGCGTAAAGGCATTGCAGCCTGCACTGTGGATTCCCAGGGATGTGCCAGGTGCTACAAAATGGCAAATGGTTTCAGTGTGAAATAATATGAACCACTGCAGAGAAGCCATCTCAGTCATCCCCCAGGGCAAGGGTCCTTCTGCTCACAGCCCCCCCATCCAGAGCAGGTCTGAAGACTGAGTAATCTATCCTTCCGCCCCCTGTAATAACGCTGCTGAGAGGGAGCTGGGACTGGAGCATCAGTTCTGGGGCACCAGTTCTGGGGCAGGGCTTAGACACATCATTCCAGAGCAGGCAAGGGCTGAGGTTTCTCTGGATACTAAGGAACAATTTCATGTTCCCAGTACTCAGATCTTAGGTTGGTGATATCTAGAAAAGAAAGAGGCAGGTCCCTGCCCCCTCCTTCCCATCCCACCCAAGGAAGAGCCACCGTCCCCCCTGCACTCTCCCACACTCCTCTGCAGGCCTGACTTTCTCTTTCTGGCCATGCTGTGAGTTCCGCTGGTTACAGGCCCCCTGAGAGTAGAAGCAAGGACGACAGCTCTGCTACAGCTCCTTGTCCTGCGAACTATTTGCTGACTTCCTCAGCAGCTGTCTGTCCTGGCAGGGTCCCAAAAAGACCCAGTGGCTGGCTGGCAGACTGGTGTTCTGCACTCCCCAGGAGGAGAAACCTTCCCCTTGATTCGTCCGCTCTTCCGAGTCCCCACTTTTCCCAGCAAGGGTCAAGGCAGAATGCAAATTGCCAGCGATGTGGAAAATTAACTGAGGGCTGGAAGAGGACTTTTGTCTAGCGTGAAAGGAAATGTTGTTTGTTTATAACTCTGCTACAGACTGAAGGCCAGAAACTCAATTAAGAGATGAGACGCAGCAGAAGGAATGCTGGAGGAAACAAAAAATTAAACATTATTGGGGAGGATCAACTGAGTCACAAAGTGATGGCTCTTTATTATGTGCAATAATTCATACCTAGAAGATCCACATGGCGGGCAGCTCCCAAGCTTGAAAGGCCTCTCTTCCCATCGTTTAGCTGCTGCGACCCACACATAAATCAGCACTGGCTTCCCAGTCAGGACAGTGCAATGTCTCTGCTCCAGCTCCGTACAGCTGCTGAGGAATGTGAGGGGGATAGAAAGCCTGAAGTGGAGTTTCCAATTAAAAATGTGGTGGTCTTGACCTTTAAAATGGGAACCAGCTCTGGCCTGTGGTGATGAGTGCTGTGGGGCACAGGATCCATTGCTCCACCAGTCTTTCTTCCTTCTGGTCTCACTTGCAGCATTCTGCTGGGACTCGGTTTGCCAAGGGCTGAAAGACAAAATAAAGTCGTTTTCACCGTTGCCCCCAGGGACTTGCCCAACGCCTGAGATTGCACTGTCAGAAGGCATACAGGACCTGGCTTGCCAAGCCTGGCTATACGCCACCAAGTCTCTTGATTGCTTCATGCTCAATAGAAATTAAGTACTTGATGGCGTTTCTCTTTAAAATGCCCAGTCTCGACTCCTCTGGGTTACAGTTAGCCAGTCAGTCATCCCACAGCAAGGCTTTGCAAATAAGTGATACACTCTCACCACCACCACGCAAGCTGATCTCCAGAAACCAGCTCCCAACCTGCTGCAGCATCTGAAAGTCATCCAGTTTCCCTCTCTCTGTACCAGTCTGTGTTGAAAACTTTGCGGCTGAAGATCCTGCCATACCCACATGGCCAGCCAAGAAGCTGCATCCAGAGAGAGGGAGTCCAGTACCGTGGGATTTGCAGCCCAGAGAAATGACTTGTTTTGAACCCAAATCACCTGCAGTGTATCAAGCAGCTCCCGATGCAGATGTGTTTGTGCTCCCCGTGGGTGCAATCCACCCCAGCGCAGAGGGGCCGGCACAAGTCCCACTGGAGGCTTATTTTCAGCCTTCACACAGTTAATGTTTTCTAGACAAAATCCCTCGGGAAGATCAATCAATTTCCAGTTAATATAATTTCTTTCTAAACATGGAGTGTTTTGGGCTCCTGCTGTGCACGTAGCCGGCTAAGCAGGGGAGGACCAATTTAGACTCCCGTTTAGCAAAGAACTTAAGCGCATGCTTAACATTAAGCCTGTATTTGAGTCTCATTGATCTCAGTGGGATGCAAGCATGTGCTTAAGTGCTTTGCAGAGAACCAGAACTTCAAAGACAATTGGCAGAACGCCCTGGAATCGTGGACGTGGGCAGAGATTGCCCAGACTAAGCAAATTGCACCAATGCAACGGGCATGGTCACTTTGCATTTGCACTATGTGATTGAATTGAGAGAAGGTCAAAAAACTCTCCATGATGATTTTACACCAGATCTCTCAAGACTCATCAGAGTATATAAATGATGAAAGAACAAGGAGACTACATCACAAAAACAGTATATTCCTGTCCCTCAAATGACTCCATTGTCCACATGTGAACAATAAGAGGGAAGCTGTCTCCCAGCACAATAAGGCATTAGTTTAAACTGAGCATATGTGCAGACACAGCCTTTTAAATCTATTTTATTTCAATTTAGGATTTAAACCTGAGATTACAATTAAAATGTAAAAATATGCAAGACAGTTGCATATGATCTGGCATTTCAGCCACCAGCCTGTTCCAGTTTAGCAGAGCCCTACAGATTTTCTGATTTAACAGTTTCTCATGCTTTCAAATGTCAGCATGTCTATTTGTTTGATCCCTACATGACCTGATATCTCCATGTAACTTTTTCTCACAGCATATTTCCCCCATCGTTTACATTCATTGGGGGTTTCACGTTTCAGTAACTTTTTCTTTCAAGAGAATCTAAGAGAAATATCTCCCATGTCTACCAATATGGCACAGCATGGGCTCTCTGTTTGGCTATTTTAATCCAATAACCCAGAAGCGCACTCTAATTTGGTACCCCACACTTCTGACCAGATGCCACCAAAGCCCTCAGATGAAAAGAGCTGGTCAACACATTTTGAGTTTCAGAACTTTCAGTGAAAAAGGGGCACATTATCTGAGAAAACGTTCCCTTGTCTTAAACTACTCTGCAAACATACCTGTGACGTTCACTGACATGCCACCCCGATTTGGTAATTCTCTCTTTAAGTAGCAGCTTAAGAAAATCTAACCCTGAAAAACTTAGTTGCAGAGCATGTGATAAACTATTAAAATCCCCAAATTTAAGCAATCCCAGATGCCAACTCTTAATTGTCCTATGAGCAGAGATAAGATAAAACTTCAAAGCCCTTCAAAGCAATAGGCCAGGAATTCTGACCCTTAGCTTTAACTTGCCATAATTTTGATATAGTGTCAGTTCCAGTCTTTCTTGCCAGAAATACTCTATAAGCAGCTCTCTCTGATTTCACTGGGATATCAAAAGCATTGTACATCTGATGCGCACCACCTGTGAACCATCACCATCTGCAGCACGTTCAGATCAATTGACCGTTTCTCTTTAGTGATGGGGAAATAATTAGTTTAATCAAAATGGCCTGAGAGTAGAAGCCTAGATTGAGTTGGGGGGAGGATATGGGGGCATTTTTTTTTGAAAGTTGCCTGCTTTCATTACTGCTAACAAAACAGGACACTCACTGTCTCTAGGAAATTCACTGGCATAGAAGAAGTTTTCCAGATGACACTGTTTGCTACCAAAAGGGCTAGTTGCTTTCTGGCCTTCACATCAGAATATTCAAAAACCAGAGAATTCAGTAAGACTAGGAAGACTATGGTGGCATGAGTGACCAATGCTGAAATGAGGATGTATTTCAAGGTACTCTAAATAAAACCACAGAGGGGTCCTCTCTGCAAAAAAAACTGAAGAAATTTTTATAGGAAGCTTGTGGCTCGTGTTAACAGCTCCAAGTATCCAGCTCTGCAGTGTGTTAATCCCCTGGCACCCACAACACAAATGAGATTTAACACAGTTGTGGCAAAGTAACTCACCAGGCAGAGCGTCCCAGGTTGAGAGGGGTCAGCAAGCCCATCTCTTCTTACTGGTGTCTTCTGCCTAGCGGTTAGTGGGAAGAAGTCTGTCCACCTCCCAGGGCTGGGCCCTTTGGAACTGGGCTTCTCCCTTTCAAGGCTCCTCCTCCAAGATCGTCATGCCTTGCAGGTGTGGCAGGGCAGAGCTTCCTGAGCCCCCAGCAGCTCACCCACTGCAGGGTTTGTACATCCCCTCCCAATGCTCACATACAGTACTTTTCAGTTAAAAAAAAATTAAAGAAGTTTTAACTTCTTAAAGCAAGAAATACAAGCTGTCTAATGGTATAAACAAAAACATTCATATTCAAATGCTCTGAACATGCCTTTTTTTCTTCATTGTCCATGTTTAAAAAGTAAAGCTATAAAAGGCACCTTTTGTGTTTGCAATACGCATAAAATTATGTGTTTAACCCACCTTGTCCAAGTGTGCCAAGCACCTGTGCACTAAACATGCTCTGGAAGCAATGACCCACTGCTATTCTGGGGGCACCTCTCCCCAGAACGTGAGTGGGTACAAGATATCCAGTAGCATTAAGCAGAGTTTCTTTATTGCAGGCTACTGCAGACCATCACTTCATTGTTCTGTTCTGTACTCTTATCCCCACACAACCTTGTCTCTAGTTGTGTAATGCCTTCTTGTTTAGCTAGTGGCTGTTGGCCAAGCCTAGATGATGCTTCTGATTCTCTAATACTTATACTTACCAGATAACATTTCCTAAACTGAATGCTGAATTCCTATGGAAAAACAAATACTAACCACATAAATATCACCGAAGATAATCTTCTAATACTGTCTCCTGATGGAAGTGCAGGAATCTCCATGTAACAGAAAGGATTGCACAAGAACCAACACAGTAAGAGACACCGATATGGAAAAGTGTGTAAGCAATTGCACCGAGACAAATGTGCCACTAGTGAGTCATAATTATATGAACACATCAGTGATTAGGAAGCAATAGCAGCAAATTAAGACATTGATCATTTTACCTCTTGTAAAGAATGTGCAGCCTACTGACGCGGCTTGGGCCTTATCTGGATCAACCGAGCGACTGTGCCTGGGGGCCGTTAAACATGTTGATTTAATTTGTGTAAATTCATATTCTGCCGTTTCTCTGCATGAAGCAAATCACAAAATTCAAATGCAGGCTGGCTCCTTTTCTTAACGGCAGCCACATTTCCGACTGGTGGAGAAGACCGGTTCCGAGGGAGAAAATGCCGGGCTGAAGCTTAGGGGTGGAGTATACTGTCAGAGTGGGTAATGCACAGAGAGGCCAATAGCAGGACTGGGAAGAGAACCCACATCTCCTGACTTCCAGCTAGTGCCCTCTCCACTGGGTCATGGTGCCGCACCCGGTTGTGGGTGCTCTGGTATTACTCCAGTCCCCACACATGAAAGCAATGCGGTCCTGTACGATGCTGAACACCCTCAGCTCCCAAGGTGACTCATTCCCTCATAGGACCAGGCTCCTTACTAGGGGCTGCACAAACCGTGTGAGTCCCCTGTCCTGATGCCCTCCCTCTGGCAGGCTGTGCCTGAGAACATGATCTCTGGCCTGCCCTTGGCCAACAACACTATAGAAAGGATTGGGGCAGCCCCAGGCTGCCAGGGAAGGAGATGAATTGGGAGTGCAGAATTGGAGCTAGTCCAACAGGCCTGGGCTTTGCAAACCCAAACTGGGGAAGATTTGATTCCCGTGAGGGGGCCCTGTTTTATCTGCCCCACCAGAGCTCAGGGATAATAGGTTCTGGCCTCAGTAGCAGGACGTGTGGGGCTTTGCTCTCTGATGAGTCTGATTCCTCCCATGTTATCCACGCTGCATGTACATTACAAACACCCCGAGCACCAAATCTATGAGCTTCTTAGGGGTAACACTTGGGAGTTTGGTGAGGTTAACAGGCACTGTTTGCAATTAACAGCTCACCAGGAGACGCCTCTGCCAGCTGGCAGCTAATTGGCTTTAGCTTTCTCGCTCCATTCACAAATGGGTGAAACACCATGAAAAAACAAGTGCAGTCCATCCCCTGGTATACACACAATGCCCAAAGCCCTGCCTATGCCTGAGGCTCCGAATTGATTGGACAGTTTGTTCTGTTTGGGGATTTTTTCTCCATATTTATTTATTTTCTGGATGGAGGGTAGAACCAGAAACTCTGAAATCCTTCCCCTCAGAAAGGGGTTCCCATGCACAAGCAGCAGCAATGTCCCATGGAAGCACGTTCTGTAGTCTCCCAACGAAGTTTGCAGACTGAGATTTGGACAGGTGAGCTACGTTTCAAATGAGCATCCACACAAATGGATCATCTAAAGGCAGCTTGCCCGCCTCGGACACTGAGAATAAATAATTATTTAATATCAATCCTCTCAATAGTCTTTTCCATCCCCAATGTCTGTGATTTTGTGATCTAAACTTTTATCTGAACTACATTCTGAACTTTCATTTCATCCATCACTGAACAGCAGGGTAGACATGCTACATCTCAAAAGAAAACGGACAATATGATTATTCCACATGAAGCTAACATCTGAAGGCATGGGAAATACCGTCTACGTGGAAAAAGTTATAATAAAGATTGATTTGGTTTCTTTTACATTTGTTTTATGGAGGGTGTTTTGTACCATTGCAGAAGAGAGAAAAGCAAAGCTCAGAAGTTTATATACTGGCTAAAAATAACAACAACAAAAAACAAAGAGGTCCAGATTGTCTCATCAAAATGTACCATTAGAGAACTGAGCAGTACTCTGCCACAGGCATTGTATCTATTGTGACAGGGCAAGGCCAGATGGCTATAGAAAAGTAGTGAGAGAGAGATATATTAGCTCTAGACTAAACAAATCCCTGGTACCAGGATAAGTGAAGTGGCAGCTGCTCCATGTCAATTAAGACACCTGGGGCCAATTAAGAACTTTCCAGAAGGCAGGGAGAAGGCTAGGTTGATTGGGACACCTGAAGCCAATCAGGGTCTGGCTGTAACTAGTTAAAAGCCTCCCAGTCAGTCAGGTGGGGGTGCATGTCAGGAGCCGTGGGAGGAAGTTGTGCTGTTGGAGAGGCTGAGTAGTACACACCATATCAGGCATAAGGAAGGAGGCCCTGAGGTAAGGGTGAAGTGGAGCTTGAGGAAGTGAGGGCTGCTGTTGGGGAAGTAGGCCAGGAAATTGTACATGTCATGTTTCTAAAAGGTCAGCTACCATAGCTGATACTATTAGGGTCCCTGGGCTGGAGCCCGGAGTAGAGGGTGGGCCCGGGCTCCCGCCCCGCCACCTTTGCCTCCTGATTAATCACGGAGACTGGGAGACAACAGAGACTGTGCAAGGAAGGATAACTTCTCCTCACCTCCCTTGCTGGCTTATGATGAAAATGGCTCACTAGACTGTGACCCTTGTCCCTAGAGAAAGAAGGGTTACGTGGAGGGTCACAATGAGCCTCTGAGGCTAGCGAAATCCACCAGGAAACGCAGGACCCACGGAGGCAAGAACAGAGCTTTGTCACACTATGTATCTTATTTATACCCCAGGTCCCTGACATTGGTCTGGTGGTTTACTTCCACATAAGGGCTCTTTACACAGCCAGGCAGAACAGAGCCGTAGTGCTAAGGAGAACGAGGGCCTATATGTTTTTGTGTCTCTTTCCCATGAAGTATGTCTTTGGGGTGCATTGCTCAGACAACGGACTCCATGTAGTTTGGGCTAATCTAAGATTTACTCATCTTAAAACTCAGAGATCAATGGAGGGACAGGCAGTCCTTAACCAAAGGAAATCTCTACCAGGTACCAAGCTGACAAGAGCATCTCTCTCCTCTAGGACCTGTTTTAAGCTCAGTGTCAGTACAGAATTGCCTGGGCCCATGGCATAGAACAATTGCACAAAGCCTGAGATCCTTCTGGACATTCTAACCCTGGGCGATTTTACAACTGGCCACAAATTATTCTGCTCTGTGGTATCCAGACAAGTTTAGGTTCAAGGCAGCACATGCCATTCTTCACTCCCCCAGGCAGGAGCACACAGAAGATAACAAAGGCGGTAGTTTATTCAGGTGATGAGAGAAGAATGGCCCCCTCTCAGTTCCTGGGAAAAGCTGCCTCTCCAGACATACTTTGCTCCATTCTGCTTTTGGGAGAGGTTTGCAGTATAGCTAGCTGGGGGCGGAGCGGGGGGGGGGGGGAGGGATTATAAAGGACTTCAGTCAATATTCTTTCCTTTATTCCTCACAGATCAACACCCAGTACCACCTTGTTGTGCCTGCCCTGTCCCAGTGAAAAGACTCCAAATATACTTGGCTTATTATACTGTATTCTTCATGCAGATGAAAGTGAGAATGGGTCAGCTTACAGAGTCAGAAAATTACATTTCTCCGGGGATCACCCCCGGTGAAGCAGGGTGAGGTGGTAACTCGTCACTCAGGCTGGGGGAGTGCTGGGTCTGGTCTCCCTGGCTTTGCCTCAGTTTTGTCTGTGCATTTGCAAGGAGCAGAGATTGTGAGCTGGCGTCCATTATTTTTCCTCCAAACCAACGTTATACACTAGACACGCTGAGCTGTTCTCGTTGCTAAAGCAATCCAATGAGGATCCATGGAAGCTTGCAAATGTGGCCGTTTGCACAGTGCCGTACTGACTGTGTTCCCTCCCCACTCGTGCTTGTCGCCCTCTCTTTTAACATGTAGGTGAGAAAATAATTTGTCCTGTCAACAACTCTGTTTATCTTTCAGGAGGCCCAGATTTGTAAAGGTATTTAGGTGCTACTTCAGGCCACTTTGCAACACCTGGTTTAATTTCAAAAGTGAATTAGGCACTTAGGAGCTAAAATCTCATTGACTGTCCTAAATCAGCTTCTAACTCAGTTAGGCATTGCAATGCTAACTGCAGCAATGCCTAAATCCCTTCAAAAATCAAGGCCTAAATAACCTTACAAGGATAGAGTGAAGAACCGCAAAGCATTTTACAAAGGCAGCAACTCTGTACACCGCTAAAGCACAACTGACTCTGAGAGGGAAGACAGCAGCTGTTTCACAGAGCACTCCACCACTTGAGAGCAAAGGGCCCAACAGAGCCAGCTGCGACTGTCCAGGGCTTTAGGGTGTGATGCTGGAGGTAGTTATCTGATTTGGAAAGGAGTTAACAGCCACTGCTCAGAAGGGCCCCCACTCTCTGATGACTGAGTGGGGTTTGGACTTATCCTGGAGCTGGAACCCATCTCCCGTTGGCCTTCACGCTGCAGCCCAAGCCTGTTCGTATTGGGCATAATTAATCATTACAGACTCCTCTAGAGGGCCAGCAGCCACCTGTCCCCAGTTGTTCTCCTGCCAGTGGATCAAAGTATTTTTCTGTCTTAATTCTTTTCCTTCTGCAGGGAACCAACCCAGTTGCTAGCAAAGGAACCATGAAAGCACAGTCCTGTCACCAGGCTTCCTAGTCCACATTCCTGCTCCAGGTGAAACTCTGAAGAAAACCACCTCAAGCTTTCCCAGTTCAGCCCAGCTTCCATGCCCTCAGCAGCCACACAAGCTGAGCCGTGCCACTGGGCAAGCTGGGTGTGAATATTCATTGTAGAATTGGTGCAGCCAGCCTGCCAGTCAGCATGGAACTTACCTTGGTACAGAATGCAAGCCAGAAATTTCCCATAAACCCCCTTTCTGCTCTGTCATTTTCCTGTGTGGATAAACTCTGTTTTGATTGCATCTCTGGGGGGTGGAATGCAGAGGTGACATTCAAGCGGAGGGATCATAGAATCATAGAATATCAGGGTTGGAAGGGACCCCTGAAGGTCATCTAGTCCAACCCCCTGCTCGAAGCAGGACCAATTCCCAGTTAAATCATCCCAGCCAGGGCTTTGTCAAGCCTGACCTTAAAAACCTCTAAGGAAGGAGATTCCACCACCTCCCTAGGTAACGCATTCCAGTGTTTCACCACCCTCTTAGTGAAAAAGTTTTTCCTAATATCCAATCTAAACCTCCCCCACTGCAACTTGAGACCATTACTCCTCGTTCTGTCATCTGCTACCATTGAGAACAGTCTAGAGCCATCCTCTTTGGAACCCCCTTTCAGGTAGTTGAAAGCAGCTATCAAATCCCCCCTCATTCTTCTCTTCTGCAGGCTAAACAATCCCAGCTCCCTCAGTCTCTCCTCATAAGTCATGTGTTCTAGACCCCTAATCATTTTTGTTGCCCTTCGCTGGACTCTCTCCAATTTATCCACATCCTTCTTGTAGTGTGGGGCCCAAAACTGGACACGGTACTCCAGATGAGGCCTCACCAATGTCGAATAGAGGGGAACGATCACGTCCCTCGATCTGCTCGCTATGCCCCTACTTATACATCCCAAAATGCCATTGGCCTTCTTGGCAACAATTCCATCGCACTGAGCACACAAGTGAAGTGAGTGCAAGGACAGTGCTGAGCCTACAGGGAGAAACGGTCCGGCAGGACTCAGTGAAGGCAGCCAAATGGCGCAGTGAGGGATGTGCACTCTAGCACTCCCTCCACTCTGTTCTTTTCAGGCCTGATGCCACGTTGTGGGGCTGAGCCAGAGCACATCGTTCCTGCAAACCAGCAGGTTCTATGCCTCCCGAATGTTCACCGAGAGCTTGTTAAACATAAAGGAGACAGCGCAGCCAGAAACGGGATTTCAACTGAAATACGGGATACGACTAGGAAAACCTGAGTGCCATGCAACCCTGGTGAGGAGTAACCCTGCAATGGCTCCCAGGCACCTCGCTACAGCTCCGAGGAACGGGTATTTTACTCCATGGTGCTCCAGTCCAGCTCACTGCCTGGGACAATACATCTAGATGTATTCCACTGAGCAGTCTACACACCTGGCTAGCGCAGCCGGGAGCGCTGGCAGAGCGAGCCTGGGAATAGCTGCAGAGCTGCGTTGCTGTCAGTGCTACCTCTAACTTTGCAGGCTCCCAGGGAACAGGGACCCCGGCTCCCGCAGCAGCAGCAAAGCACGGGGAAGAACTCTGCTTGCTGGGCTGCATGCTTGGACATCTGCTTCCTGGCATTCATTTAATAGGCTTTAAAATTTGCTTTATTGGGGCACCTCTGAGACGCCCTACCACGCGAGTGGAAATATGTGCAATATGTGGGAGAGCAATACAGCGGTGCACAGACAATCCAGGAAGTTTTTGGAAAGTGTAGGGGACAATTTCCTAGTGCAAGTGCTGGAGGAACCAACTAGGGGCAGAGCTCTTCTTGACCTGCTGCTCACAAATGGGGAAGAGTTAGTAGGGGAAGCAAAAGTGGATGGGAACCTGGGAGGCAGTGACCATGAGATGGTCGAGTTCAGGATCCTGACACAAGGAAGAAAGGAGAGCAGCAGAATACGGACCCTGGACTTCAGAAAAGCAGACTTTGACTCCCTCCGGGAACTGATGGGCAGAATCCCCTGGGACAATAACATGAGGGGGAAAGGAGTCCAGGAGAGCTGGCTGTATTTTCAAGAATCCTTATTGTGGTTACAGGGACAAACCATCCCGATGTGTAGAAAGAATAGTAAATATGGCAGGTGACCAGCTTGGCTTAACAGTGAAATCCTTGCTGATCTTAAACACAAAAAAGAGGCTTACAAGAAGTGGAAGATAGGACAAATGACCAGGGATGAGTATATAAATATTGCTTGGGCATGTAGGAATGAAATCAGGAAGGCTAAATCACACCTGGAGTTGCAGCTAGCAAGAGATGTTAAGAGTAACAAGAAGGGTTTCTTCAGGTATGTTAGCAACAAGAAGAAAGCCAAGGAAAGTGTGGGTCTCTTACTGAATGAGGGATGCAACCTAGTGACAGAGGATTTTGAAAAAACTAATGTACTCAATACTTTTTTTGCCTCCGTCTTCACGAACAAGGTCAGCTCCCAGACTGCTGCACTGGGCAGCACAGCATGGGGAGGAGGTGACCAGCCCTCTGTGGAGAAAGAAGCGGTTCGGGACTATTTAGAAAAGCTGGACGAGCACAAGTTCATGGGGCCGAATGCGCTGCGTCCGAGAGTGCTAAAGGAGTTGGCGGATGTGATTGCAGAGCCATTGGCCATTATCTTTGAAAACTCATGGCGATCGGGGGAGGAACCGGATGACTGGAAAAAGGCTAATGTAGTGCCCATCTTTAAAAAAGGGAAGGAGGAGGGATCCTGGGAACTACAGGCCAGTCAGCCTCACCTCAGTCCCTGGAAAAATCATGGAGCAGGTCCTCAAGGAATCAATCCTGAAGCACTTAGAGGAGAGGAAAGTGATCAGGAACAGTCAGCATGGATTCCCCAAGGGAAAGTCATGCCTGACTAACCTAATTGCCTTCTATGATGAGATAACTGGTTCTGTGGATGAAGGAAAAGCAGTGGACGTGTTGTTCCTTGACTTTAGCAAAGCTTTTGGCACGGTCTCCCACAGTATTCTTGTCAGCAAGTTAAAGAAGTATGGGCTGGATGAATGAACTATAAGGTGGGTAGAAAGTTGGCTAGATTGTCGGGCTCAACGGGTAGTGATCAATGGCTCCATGTCTAGTTGGCAGTGGTATCGAGCGGAGTGCCCCAAGGGTCGGTCCTGGGGCCGGTTTTGTTCAATATCTTCATTAATGATCTGGAGAATGGTGTGGATTGCACCCTCAGCAAGTTTGCGGGTGACACTAAACTGGGAGGAGTGGTAGATACGCTGGAGGGTAGGGATAGGATACAGAGGGACCTAGACAAATTAGAGGATTGGGCCAAAAGAAATCTGATGAGGTTCAACAAGGATAAGTGCAGAGTCCTGCACTTAGGACAGAAGAATCCAATGCACCGCTACAGACTAGGGACCGAATGGCTAGGCAGCAGTTCTGCAGAGAAGGACCTAGGGGTGACAGTGGATGAGAAGCTGGATATGAGTCAACAGTGTGCCCTTGTTGCCAAGAAGTCCAATGGCATTTTGGGGTGTATAAGTAGGGGCATTGCCAGCAGATCGAGGGACGTGATCGTTCCCCTCTATTCAACATTGATGAGGCCTCATCTGGAGTACTGTGTCCAGTTTTGGGCTCCACACTGCGAGAAGGATGTGGAGAAATTGGAGAGAGTCCAGCGAAGGGCAACAAAAATGATTAGGGGTCTGGAACACATGACTTATGAGGAGAGGCTGAGAGAACTGGAATTGTTTAGTCTGCAGAAGAGAAGAATGAGGGGGGATTTGATAGCTGCTTTCAACTACCTGAAAGGTGGATCCAAAGAGGATGGATCTAGACTATTCTCAGTGATAGCAGATGACAGGACAAGGAGTAATGGTCTCAAGTTGCAGTGGGGGAGATTTAGGTTGGATATTAGGAAAAACTTTTTCACTAGGAGGGTGGTGAAACACTGGAATGCGTTACCTAGGGAGGTGGTGGAATCTCCTTCCTTAGAGGTTTTTAAGATCAGGCTTGACAAAGCCCTGGCTGGGATGATTTAATTGGGGATTGGTCCTGCTTTGAGCAGGGGGTTGGACTAGATGACCTCCTGAGGTCCCTTCCAACCCTGATATTCTATGATTCTATGTGATGTGTCTGATGTGCCAGAGCTTTAATGGCAATAATACCCAGCTCTTACATTGCGTGTTTCATCAGCAGATCTCCAAGTGCTTCCAAAGGAGGACAGTATCATTATCCCCAGGTCACATATGGAGAAACTGAGGCACAGAGAAGGGAAGTGCTGTTCCCAAGGTCACCCCGCAGGCCAGTGGCCAATCTGAAACTAGAGCCCAGGTCTTCGGAATCCCAGTCCAGTGCTTTATCCACAGGTGCTTAGAGAGGGGCTGGTATCGGTCTGAACTAGAGATGGTTGGAAAAAGGGAATCTATGTTTGAAAAATTTCAAAATTGCAAAGTTGTTTTCATGTTGAAAGATTCAAACATACCCATTTTCAGTGCTGCTATGTTTGTTGTGTGGTTTTTTCCATTTTCTTTTTCAAAACTTTCACAAAAACATAATTGTATCAATTGCATGATTAGGGGATTTTATTTTTAAAAGCCATGAAATTTTTGGCAAAAAAAAAATGTTGCCAATGTCAATAATTTCTCTCTGCCTCTCAAACACACATTTTCGGAAAGGCCATTTTTCCAGTGAAATATCTTTTCATCCACAAAGTTTGGGCCAGCTTCATTCTGGACAGAGCTTCATGAGGTGTTTCCCATGTGAAACCTCAGGCTCAGTTATTCCATTCAATTAGTTGGAACGCTCCTCAGAGGCCGCCCTATTAACCAGCTGGGGCTGGATTCACCCGCTAAGCAATCAGGGACCCAGCAGGACTCCCTTGACAAGCCTGATTTCTCCCCATCCCTTGTCCCCACGGCACTCTGGCTCTTTCATCTTTCAGCAGGGAGTGCCCAGGGCACACTTGGCCATGCGATGGCGGCTGGGTTTAAACTCACACACTGTGGTAGAAAACGCACCTGAAAGGAGAAGGAAGCCAGAGGCTGGGCAGCACGGTGGGGGAAGCTTATAGATCTGCCCAGCATGCTGCGGCGCCAACTGGGGAGTGAATGTGAAAGAAGCTCATCCAGGAGTGTGCACATGGGAGAAGCCTTTGTGACAGTTTCCTTTAAGAATGTCAGAACGTCCAAACTGGGTCAGACCAACGGTCCATCTCGCCCACGATCCTGTCTTCCAACAGTGGCCAATGCCAGGTGCTTCAGAGGGAGTGAGCATCATCAGGAATTAACAAGGATCTTCCCCTCGGCTTGACTGTACATTACTTTTTCACCATAAGACTTCAAAATACCAGTTTCAGTGGGTGTTTTGGGTGTGTGAGGAATGCAGCATCAGGACTTATGTGTCACTCACACACACACACACAGACACACACACACCCCCCACAAGAACATTCTAAGCATTTCTGGAAGTTTTGCAGTTTGTGTAAATACACAATGGGTTCTGCTGCAGATTATTCCCAAGTGCCTGATTTAATCCATCCTTCTACAGAGACCATTTGAAAGGCACCAGACCAGGGTTAGAAAACAACATCTCTTTATAAAAAATGGGGGGGGGGAGGGGAAATCACATTGTAATTGATTAATTCAGCAATTTTAGTTAAGTGAATATTGATACATGGATGGAAAAACAGGGAAAGCATATGCAAGAATAAGGAACAGATACTGGACTTGCTATTAAACATAAGTCATAACATCAAAACAGCTGGTAAAATAATGTAACATGAATAAAACGCTGAAGTTAAAAAAAAAAGAGGAATGTCAAACATTTTCACAGTATCCTAAGCTTTTATACACATCTTAGGAGAAAGTAGAAGCCGATACTAGTTCTAGGGAAGAGTCAAGCTCCTGAGAGAGGGCCTGAGCCAAAACCCAGTGACATCGGAGGAGACGCTGGGAGACTTCAATGGACTTTGAGTCAGGCCTGGAGCATCTGTGACGTGGGCTAACATGATGTTTAAGTGGTGCATACCGCCTTGTGCATATTCCCTGCACTGGGCTGTTTCACCCTTACTGCTTGAAAGATAGGTACTGCCAGTCCATTAGGATACATCAATTGCTTAATGTATACAGCTAAAATGCATGTGGAACTAAATATATCAACAGCTATTAGATGGTGATTCCTGAAAAAGAGACAAGAACTGGGTTCTGACTTTCGAGAGCATGAAACTTACTGGACCTTTTCTAGGAAGGCATCTTCATCTGAAAATTCAAATGCATTTGCCCGGTCAGTATAGGAATCATTTAAAAATCAAGAACATACCATATGTCTGCTGCTCTGAGAAGGAATTCAAGAAGTACCTATTAGAACTATGCAATGAAGTACATTACAAAAACCAGACACTATTTTCTCATGAAATCATCAATGCATTACTGAGGATTTTCCTTTGGTGCCAATTCTAACATTTTCAGATCATGTCTCTCAGTGAACCCTTCATTTCCCTGGTAGGTTTATTTTTATGATTACATGGAAACACCATAATGTTATCTAGCAAACTGGCATTATAGCAACGATTGTAGCTAAATTCCTGTAACACAAAAACTCTCTCACCATCTGTGGCTTAGTCTGACAGGACTAGGTAAAAGCCTGTTATTGTTCCAACACTACTGAAATGGTTTGGATGTGCTTTTTCAGGTCCTATTTCCAGAATGTGGGGCTGCGTTAGCCTGCACATGAGTGGCTGCAGTATCCTTTTTGTTTTTTGAAAGGTGTAATAATGCTCGTAAAAGTAGAAAAATCAGGCCACTTTCAGGAACAACACGAAAGCCTTGTGTTCATTTTCACAGCCCTTAGAAGGGAGCTCTTTTCAGTTCCAATTCTTTCTAACCTTTTACATTTCACTTCCTCTCTCAAAATCTCTATTTACAAACAAAAAACAAGTTTCCCCCCCTCCCAATCTGCCACACTTCCCTAAATTAACGCTCTAAACAATTACATTAAGACAAAATGTAAAGATACTTTCACTGCCCACAAATAACGTGATGTTACATCGGACTCATTTTTTTGGGTGCTGTTAATTTTATCAAAAACTGCACATGCATAAAACAGAACTAAAAAGTCCGACTGACGACCAATCAAACCTAAAAGCTAGATCCATGCAGTCTCAGAATCGCTGACAGTTCACCAAGCAATCTGGCAAAAGGGAAAGTAAAATTACTATTCAGCTCCATAAAAATGTCCAAAACACCCTGATTGAAATATTACACACAAATCTGATAAAAGGATCTAGCTTATCCTCTTTTCAAAGGACTAGAATACAAGATCAGAGAGCTGGTAAACTAACTGATACAGTACCTAGAGGCATACAATTATGCTATGCTTTAAATAGGTAACTACAGTAACAAATTGCTTTTCCACAATGTAACTTTGATAGATGATAGCTTTTCTCGGTCCTCCTATCCCAAGCAGAGCAATACCGTCCCAGTAACCAAGGCACACAGTCTGACTGACTGCAGAACCCCTACCTCGTGCCAACCAACCAACTATGTTCTGGAATCAGATACTTCTTTAGGCCCTGGTCCTGCAAAATGACACAAATGTCTGCTAGAGCTGGTCCTTACTGTGTAACCGACCTGACTTTTACCAGGTAATTAACATCCTGTACAGAATAGTTACAGAGGGAGAAAGAAATGCAAAGAACACATTATCCTTCTAAACTTGCTTCCTTACAGGATTTGTGTAGGAAACTAATTGACACTGCTAAAAATGTAAAAGGATCAGATATTTTGTTTCATGCAATACACTAGAACACTGAAAAAGGTGATGTACTGCTCAGTTCTGTGGCCCCAATTGTCTCTGAACTTGGACTTTTTGGCTCAATATCCATTTTATAGAAATCAGCCAAATTCTGAGAAGTGCCAGGGGGTGAGTGTGAGTTTAAATCTACATGAATTGAGTTTCTATTTGAGCTGATGGTTCCTGCTGAAATATCTGAATTTTGTTTAAAACAATCAGCTTTTGCCCATCAAGAGGCATAAGGTACATTCCTATGGCTGAGGCAGTGATGAGAGAAGGCCAATAAAACCAGAGGGACCAGCATGAAAATTCCCATATCCTTAAAACCCTTTAGCATCTCCCTTCTCTGATGCAAAACTAATCTCTTTTCTGTCCCTGTTGCTCTGCCAATGGAAACAATCCTTGTGTAGACTTGGCAGCCTTTCCCCCATGTCCCATAGTGCTTTGCAGACATCTTAAGTGTATGTTGTTTTAAAATAACCTCATCACCTGCTTTATGGCTTATACTCCCGACTGAGCCTGTGTTTTCCTTACTGTTCCACCTCCTCATGGCTCCAGGTTTGTCGCTTCCCCCATGTCCTAACCAATCTATGGCATTCAAGTCTGCAGAATTTAAAAAGCAACTAATGATAAAGTTCTTTATCTAGAATTAGTTTTGCATCAAAGACAACACTGCAAATACTGGTCTAAGATTACAAAGTGGGATTTTCTGCAGCATTCATGTGCTAATTCCACCACCCCATTAGCTTTAAAAGGCCTTTCACCACACTTTGTGGAATTGGCCTTCAGTGAGAACTGCAGAAAACATCCCATATAGGGAATAAACACCCCTGAGCTAAAGAAAAATCAATTTACCCAGAATTATTTCACTTTAGACCAATTCAATAGGATAATCTAGTATCACCCCCCCTTTGCTCTCTTTATCTGACAAGTTCCTTATTTAAATAGATTTGTATATCATTATAGCAACAGGTTACTTCAGACATTGCAGGTGTAAATAGTTTGTGACCTCAGTGACTGTTCTGTATGAATGTGTTGCATTTTCAAACATTCACTTACAGGGAAATACTGAGACTGGGGGTGGAGCTTTAAAGGAAGCCAAAAAAATTACAAAGAAACAAAATTGACTCAGGTACAACATCCACTACTACAGAAGGAGCAACATTTGAACCCCCGAGTCCTAGGGCTGTGCAAGTTCTGGGCCAGCAGGAGTCCCTCTAGCCACCTGATCATTTGAAGAGAGACTGAAACGTTGGACACTCCAGAGTTTTCATTTTCTTCATGAACTTTTTGAACTCTTTGTTTTTCTTATCCCACTTGTGAATGGCCATCAGCAGGTACTGGGTCTTCACTTTGCGGCCCATGATCAGGAAGTGGTTGCTGAGGTTGTCCAGCTGGTGGCAAGGGCAGTCTGCTCCGTTCTTTAGATACAGTACTAGCTTCTTGAGGTCTTTTCTCTTGATTGTGCCCAATTTCAGGGGCTTCTTCTTCTTTGGAACAATCTTTTTGTCCCCGTTCTCCTTTTTCACTTCCTTTATTTTCATCTTGAAAGCTGAAAAACAAGAGAGAGAAAACAACTCCTGAGTACCATTTGCGTACATGAAACAGAAGCACTGCAATGCTCCTGGGCCTTCCAAAGTGAACCGAGACAATGCCAGCACACGGCACATCTGGGCCAGGTGTGCTGAGTGCGCTGCTGAGCAATAACGTCTCATCGTTTCCTTGTGCTCCCCCACCTAACTGTCCGTATCTGCCTATTGTCTCCTGTCTTCTCCTTAGACTGTAAGCTCTCTGGGGCAGGAACAGAGGTCCTGGTCCATAATTGCAGCTCCTCAGTGCCATGCAATACAAATAAGGAAGAACAACTAGCCCCTTGCTTAACCTGTACCCATAGAGGCACAGCAGCAGTTACCTCCCTGCTGTGTCAATAGCTATGTACAGACAACAGAAAGCCAAATGAACCAGCACTGCAGATATCCATTCTGCTCCTTTAGACCCTATGTCTGTTCCATCAGTTGCCACTGCTATCCTTGCATCCTACCCAGCCACCAAGAGGGGAAGGTCTGGGTGAAGTTGGGATTTTCATGTCCTTGTTTCAAGCCAGAGAGCAAGGCAGGCTACTTCTTAAAACCATGCTGCATGCTTTTTATTTGAAAGACAGATGTGTTTAGCTGGCACTGCACACAATTTGCTGGCAAAATGTTAGTTGAATAAACAAAGCTATTTCCTTACTTTACAAGCACAAAGAGAGATTCCTGAAAGGGCCAATTAAAAGGTCGACTCAGCTTTTCAAATACATTTTTTTAGTTGCTCCTGGCCCTGGGGTGTCTGTGAAACAAGTTTCCAAACACAGTGAATTTCTGCAGTGAAGTTGAGCAATGAAGCCTCCTTGGAAACAGGTATGTCTAATGGGGACCTGCGGTTTCGGAGGGCGAACCACATTGCTCTAACAAAGGTGCTGACACCTTCCTGTAAGAGAAGGCGAGCTAATCCAATATGACTTCAATGGAAAAGATTTCTCTCATTGTGCTCCGTGCTTTCCTGAGCTAATGGCAACCTGAATAAAAAATTAATGTTCCTTCTCCGCGACCATGCAGAGGAATTTAGTTTACATGGGAGAAAATGATGAAAATGTGTTGTACATTAAAGTATCCCTTCAGTGCCATTTGGCTCTGCCTCTTCTGTTTTTGGGGGAAAAGCACATGTGGCCAAAAATTACTAACATGCTTCCATCGTTTGGGGTTTACTTTAGGGCTGCAGAGAGGCAGAGCTTGAATAGTCGATCAATTGTCTTGTGCCCCTTTCCTTTTGCATCTTAAATGTATCTGCAGAAGCAGATAATCAATTTACAGGCACGGTGGCAGCCTTTGGCTCTAGCAGGGCCCTGCACGGGTACATGCTGAGTTCTGGAAAGCAGCTCTGTGGGCCATTCCAGACACAAAGGGAGGAAGGAGATGGTGATGACAATACTGAAAAGGCAGCGGAATCTGTCTATTACCCCCATGCTCCTAGCCACTGCATTGGCAGCGGGAATAATGGTATTTATCCACTTGTGTGCCAGAAAAATCCAGCCCACTTGCCAAGAGCCCTGCTGTGTGATACTATTACCATACAAGAGTGTAATGGAGCTGGAAACCTCAGTTACATTTTCATTCCATTTGTTTTCTGGATTCAGGATGTTTAAGGAGCTAAAGAAATTGACCCAGATCAATTTTCAACGGGTCTGGAAAATACAGGAACCGTTTTTCGTACACTCTATGCTCTAAGACACGAATTGGGCTGCGATCTCCTTCATTATGAATCCCAGTTTCTTTAGCGGTTCAGAATTTTAACTCCATACTAAGCACTGCAGAGGTCTATGCAGGATGAAGGGTCCAGGAAACTTGTATAATCCTAGAGATAATGAATATGCAGGGACTCTTTGGAAATGTCCTGTTTGCAAACTGACTTAGTTATATCATTGCTAGTTTACATCCTTGTTACTAAAGCCCTTGGAAAGAACGCTGCCCCACAGTTAGTGGGGGTTTGTTCTGCTCCAGGCATCACATGTAATGGAACCCCCATGCCTGGGAACCGTCCTGTTCCCAACAGCTCTGACCTCTTCCTTGTTCAATTTAACCAGTGTTTATGGGACAATGATCCATGCTAGGGGGTGACATGTAACCTGCTCAGACAAACCATAAATCCAGGACTTGGCTAAGTCACTGTAAAATCCCTCACCCATGTACAGCGGTCTCTCCAATGTACAGAACTGGGATCAGAAAACAGGGAGATGAGAGGAACAAAAAGGTGCCTGACCAGGGACAAGAATTTCAGTTTAGCAGACTCTGCTGTTCACGGCAAAGACATTCTGGTCATTCATTCTGATAGCAACACACAGAACTTGTAGTTATGTCACGTTAAAACACCATCCAGTCTAACAAATCAGATGCTCCTAGGTTATAGACTCAATGGATATATGTGAAAAAAATGGCGTAAAAGCACCATTTCCTCTCTCCCCTCTGCTGGTGACCTGTATTCTCGCAATTCTCTGGGACGTCTCAAGGTAGATCATTTAATGTCGGATATATTTGCTGGTTGTCAGCCACCTGGGCACTAAGGACACTTTCTGCAAACAGCAGGGCCTGGCCAACTCCACTGCTTTTTGCATGAGCATTGTGAAGGCAATTAGGGATCCTTAGCCAAATGGCTTGATTCATCCCAAGCTGTCTGATGCTGCTGACTGATGCTGCAGGGTTAACACTGGCTATTTAAGGCAGGGCCCCTTGTATTGTGGTTTTATTAAGAAGAAATGCTGTGGCAGTGGAGACCATTGTGCGAATCGTCATTGGGGAGCCCTGTCCTGGCACATACTGATCCCATCCCAATAAACACCTTCACTCCCAGCAACAGGCAAGGAGAGGAGGAGACGGGTTTAAATAAAGTCAGTCATCAGGACGGATTGAATCTTGGCTCCAGGGTCTAACTGCACTGCCAACACAAACAGCTTCCTTCCCTCGGAGCCCCAGCCCTCCAGCTCCCCCAGCATTAAACCAAACTCAGCTTGAGATGGTCTTGACAACCTAATGCCAGATGGGAGTCAGGGAGATTGGGGCTGGAGGAGCTGAAATTGACTCCAGTCCCCAGGAAGCTCTTGCTCACACTGCCTCGGTTTTCAGCCATCTCATGCAGGCAGGTACCGACCCCTGTGAGAGCTCAGCACAAAGAGCTATTTATAGCACTACAGCATCTGCAGCCATTCCCAACCCAGGAGCTGGGCTGCCTGCCCTCGCCTGCAAAGAGAGCATGAGTGGGGACTGGCTGGAGGGGGCTGCTTCAGCCCGAGCCCTGCATCTGGGCAAACTGCTGCCAACTTGCATGATTTTGTCACGAGTCTTGTAACAATTATTGTTTTCCTTAAAGCCCCAGCTCCTGGAGTCAAGTGGGTCTGTGATTATTTCAGCCTTCATTCTTAAAGAAAAACTTAGTTTTTAGCCCTCGTGGCTCTGAAGAAAGCTTCAGAATGTGTCCCCAGTGCACCCTAAGGGCTCTAAAAGCAGAAGGCAATGACACAGAACTCCAAATCTATTATTTTTACATAACCTCATTATTTTTGGTGAGCCCGATTCACGATTTTTGAGTTGGCAGTACTGCCCCACCACTGACCAAGCACGATCTACATTTGCAAAGTGTCTGGGGAGAGCTCCTGCCCCGCTCCCCTCCCACCAGTGACTCAGCACAAGTACTTGAGTTTTACCAGTCAAGTCTGGGAAGGGCTGTGCCCCTGTATTAATTAGTGCAGTGGGACAGAAAACTTCCATGGCGGGGTCATGGCAGGTCACTTGGCAGGAAGAGAGCAGAGACCAGCAGAAGGCTCAGGACCCAGTGAGAAATGCTCCCATCTCCCTGTAACATCACAGCAAGCTAAATGGAGGCAGCTTTCTCCAGTGAGGGACAATGGCCCTGCCCAGCATTTCTTCAGGAGAAGGGGGCGAGTTGCCCACCGACGATTTCCAGGGCAGCCTGGTGCCAGCTCTCACTTAGGAATCAAACCCAAAATGGGCAGGCAGTGCCATGCAGTGGAGTGGCTTGAATTCACATGGAAATGCGCACAAGCCCCTCTCTGTATAGCGGGCCCTGCAGGGCTAGCTGCATGTTACAACCCCCCAGTTGCTGCAGCAGAACCCCCATCATGTTCAGGCCAGCGCTGACCCATTAACAGCTACGTTTCTGAACCCCCCTTTGCCAGTCATGATGGGCCTGGTTTCCAGAGGTGCACAGAGCACCCCCACATCCAGCTGACTCGTGGGAGCACTCAGCACTTTAAGAGTGGCATGGCTGTACAGAACGGACACCTTATTGTTTCTGTTCTCATGTGTTATCTGCACTGCAGCAGTGCCGATAGCCCCAGCTAAGATCCAGGCTCTGCGGTGCTGGGTACTGCATCGACATGCAGGGCTTGTCTACTCTGCCCCACAGCTCGGACTGTGGAGGCCTGAACAGCAATGCGCACCAAAGTGCTGCATTGGAAGGTCCCCCGTGTGGACACTGTGGGCCTGACCAAAAGGCTTCTAGTGTAGTCTGCACTAGTGCGAACTAGGAACCTGTTAGTTCAGGCCCGTAGCATCCCCATGAGGCAGTTACAGAGCAGCACTTTGGTGCTTTCTGCTATTCATGTCCCTGTAGTCTGACCTGTGGGGCAATGTGGACATGGCCTTGCTAAGAGACTGTCCCTGCCGTCTCACTAGACAAGCCAGACAAAGGGAGTATCCCCATTTTACAGATGGGGAACTGAGGCGCAGAGAGGCCAAGTGGCATGCCCAGATCAATAGCAGAGCTGGGGCCTGAACCGGCTGTTTTCCAGCTCCCCTATCTAAGGTATTTCTACAGTGCCTGTAGTGGAAGAGGTGAAGGATTGTATTTCGCAGTCCCTTCCTTCATGGGGGCTCTCTGAAGTGGGACACACCGGAGCTGACCAAACCCACATGATAGCACACCAGCAGATCTGGTACACTTCAGATAGCCATAGTGCCATTGGGTAGAGAATCATGGAATACCAGGGTTGGAAGGGACCTCAGGAGGTCATCCAGTCCAACCCCCTGCTCAAAGCAGGACCAATCACCACCCTCCTAGTGAAATTTTCTTTCCCTAATATCCAACCTAAACCTCCCCCACTGCAACTTGAGACCATTACTCCTCGTTCTGTCATCTGCCACCATTGAGAACAGTCTAGAGCCATCCTCTTTGGAACCCCCTTTCAGGTAGTTGAAGGCTGCTATCAAATCCCCCCTCATTCTTCTCTTCTGCAGACTAAATAATCCCAGTTCCCTCAGACTCTCCTCATAAATCATGTGCCCCTGCCCCCTAATCATTTTTGTTGCCCTCCGCTGGACTGTGTCCAATTTTTCCACATCCTTCTTGAAGTGTGGGGCCCAAAACTGGACACAGTACTCCAGCTGAGGCCCCACCAATGCCGAATAGAGGGGAATGATCACGTCCCTTGATCTGCTGGGTAAGCGAGATTAAGAGGGGTATGGGTAGGTGTGGTCACACCAGTATTATTAATGTAAGTCACCATCAGCGCTGTCTGACAGCTGAGCAAACGACATCCGCCACCATTCCCAGCAACAAACTCAGAGCTACGGGGAGCCGTCGGAATTAGTGCCCAGTACACAGCAAAGCTTCTGCCCCGCCCCAGGAGAGACGGTTACAAGAAAAGGCCCTTCGCTTGTGCTGCTGCAGTAGTAGAAGCCAGCCACTTTCAGGGCTACACATAAGCCAGTGAAGGCTACTTAAGATCAGGCCATTACACCAGCTCTTGTACACAACATCACACCGCTGCTGAGACGCTGCGTGAGCTGCAATATGAGAACATAAGACCAGCCACACTGGGTCAGAGCAATGATCCATCTAGTCTGGTACCCTGTCCGCCAACAAGGATACGTATATATAGATCTGTGCAGTGTTGTTGTAGCCATGTTGGTCCCAGGATGTTAGAGACACAAGGTGTGGGAGCCAATATCTTTTACTGGACCAACCTCTATTGGCGAGAGACAAGCTTTCGAGCTCACACACACCTATACTGACCTGAAGAAGAGCTCTGTGTAAGCTCAAAAGCTTGTCTCTGCCACCAACAGAAGCCGGTCCAATAAAAGACATTACCTCACCCACATTGTCTCACATAGACAGACAACTCAGAGATATGACATGGGGGTCACTGCTGGGTGTGCAGCATCCCCAGTCCTGTTTAGGAGACACAGACAGAGCTTTCTTGGGGGCTGGCCCAAGACTGTGGAATGAACGCCCCCGTAACTAAGGGCCATCCCAAACCTCACCAGCTTCCAATCCCAGTGCAAGGTGCATTTCTCTGACCTGTCTTCTCCAACAGAAACACAGAGCAACACAAATGTGTGTGTGTGTGTGTGAGTGAGAGAGAGAGTGTATCTATCATCTCTCTAAAATAAATTCCAAAGCAAGACACTCCCCTGCACACAAACACGTGACAGATGTTAGTCACATCGCTTAATGAACACCTGGAAGGCACTCAGATATTATGGTGATGAGTCCAACATAAGAACCTGTACAGAACAGAGTCAAATTTAGTGTGTTCCTTTCTCTCCAGGCTTGTCGACACTAGAAACTCAACCTCAACCTGACCACAACTGTTCCCAAGCAAGGACGCTGCATAGGACGCTTTCTCACGACAGAACTGGTCCAGGCCTGCTCTAGGTCTCCATGACCAATCCGGCTGAGATCAGTGTGTCCCCCTGCACCAGCATTAGTGAGCACATGGCTCCTCACCTCAGCCTCTCTCCCAGAACGCACACACCCTGTGTGTCATTGTTTCCAGATGTTACTTATGTGGATCTGAAAATCCAAATACAATTTTTAAAAGTAGTGTCTGCTGAGAGGACTTGTCAATCAATGTGTGACTGCCCCAGGGAGAGGCGCATGGGGCTTGATGAGGAGATGCAGTCCCAGAATGGAATCTCCCCTGTAGCATGTCCTGTTTGGAATGCCAGAGCCATGATCACTTTCCCAGAATAGGAACGCAAGACCTGATGGGGCCAGTGAGAGTCGCAGAGGGACCCAGCTGGATGTCATTGTTATTATTCATTGGTCATATTAAAAGTGGCCCCGCAACCCAGGCTGGCACGCCACGGTGCTAGGCAAGAAGCAGTCACTGCCCCAAAGAATTGACAGACTATGTGAACAAGGCAGCAGCTAGTAAGCATTCTCCCAGGACCGAGACGTCCCACAGGAACTCAGTGGCAGGCCCAGAATTGAAGCCAGGTCACTGGAGGCCCAATCCAGAGCCCCAACCCCAAGACCAGTCGTCCTCTCTAGTTTGCTGGGTAATTTCCTACAAGCCACCTGTTCCGTGCGGCATTCCAGCTATAAAACCTACTCCGTGCTTTGGCCACAACACAGCAAGATACTTATGCACGGAAGGCCCTGGAACTCCTCCCACGGCAAAATTGGGGCTATCAGAACGGCCATACATGGCCGGACCAAGGGTCCCTCTAGCCCAGTCTCCTGCCTGTTGACAGTGGCCCACACCAGGTGCGCCAGAGGGAATGAACAGGACAGACAATCACCGAGTGATCCATGCCCTGTCGCCCAGTCCCGTGCTGAAGTGGAGTATTGGGCACAAGGAGTGGTGGTGTTCCTGTTTGGGTTAGGATTTCATTTCATACCAGATGCCGTTATGAAACATGCCGTCCCTGTGAGTACTGCGGTTGAGGCCACTTACTGGCGAGTTATGAAAGTTTACTACTGTGAGCACAAGTTTCCAACCACCCACTTCAAAGCCTCTTCCCAGAATGCCCGAAAGTTCAATCTTTATTCAGGCTGAGAATCATCTGGGGGGGGAACGAGGCCAGATTATAGGAATTATTTTTAATCTCAGACCTCAACATATTTCAACCATATTGTTTTTACAACAACAAATTCTAACCCAGGGTATCAACTCACAGGCTGCACCAGGGCTCACCCCGATACAATCCTGAACAGCTGAGAGACTCACCTGCCCTTCCCCAGACCTAGGGTCTGGACAGCAGCTACTAAAAGGACCCAAGCCACTACAGCATAACCAGCAGAGGTGGCAGTGTGACACCCAGGCCCACACAGGGTACGTCTACCCTCCATTTTGGGGTGACTGGGAGCAAGCCGCTGCCCCAGCTGACAGACTCCGGCTAGCAGGACTCCCACGAGGGCTCTAAAAATAGCTGCCGAGACAGCACTTTGAAGTTAGGGCTCAGGCGGGAGCTCGGACTCTGATGCCGAGGGAGTGGGGTGGGTTCACAGCCTGCGTGTGTGCATGGAGCTGATTCTCCCCCAGCATCCCTACCTCAAGACACTGCAGCAGGGCAGGAGAGCAGACTCCCGCAGACCCCTCCCGGGGGGCTGCTGTCTGAGATGGCTCCAGTCACGATGCTCAGAGCCCCCCTTCCAGAGGGCAGCTGGCAATTGGGAGCCCCCCAACACCCTATGGGTGGGTGAAATCAAAGTTCAGTCCAATTTTCTGCCTGAATAAGAATCTTCGCACCAGCAATGACCTCCACTTGGTTAGACTGGCACAGCCCCAGTGCAGACGGGCTGCAGCAGGCCAGCGCCAGACTTCTAGGGGACTGAGCTGCCTCCAGGCAGACCCTGTTTTTCCCAGTGTAGCATGTCCACATTAGTGGTTTGCACTGGGTCACATTTCCCAGCCAGGCAGGCCCTTTGTCCTGCCCCAGCATCCCCCATGGGCCCCTTGCCGTGCCCCGGCATCCCCATCTGGGCCCCTCGCCCTGCTGTGCATCCAGCTTTGCTTTCTACTTTGTCCTTTTGTTTTTTGTCTCACTTCCTGGAGCACAAAGAGCACGTTTGAGAGGGACAAGCCAGTGGCTCTAGGAGCTCAGCCCTGACACCACCATGAATCTGGGTCTCCAGGAGCAGTATTCCTCTGCTAAGACAACATGCAGCCCGGTTAGACTGAAGCCAGGAATTTGGCCTTGACTACAAAGGGCCTGTATCAGATTGTAGCATAGTTCTGCTATCACTAATGCAGATAGAGCAGTAAGCACTGAAGATATAAAAGTGTCCCTTCTGATTTCCGCTCACATGAAACAGGATCTATGAAAATGTTTGTTCACTCAGAATGAAATTAGTCTTGGCAGCGACAGCTCCAGAAAGAGCAAAGGCCCCCAGAAGTTGGTAGGGCTCCAGGCTGCGAGAGTGCAAGACATTTTTCATCGCTCCTGCAATTCTTTATCAATAGTCTTCAAGGCTCAGGCTGTCAAACCCATCTCCCAAATGGGGAAGGAGGAAACTCAGTCTCTCCAGCAAACGAGATGCTTTGCCTTGGTGCTTCCTGAGAGCCGAGATAAACCTGGCCTCACATTCCCACAGCCCCAGACCTGCCAAATTCCCTTTCCCAGGAAATTCTCTGGAAAGCTGTAGTGACATCTTCAGCACTTGCAAGCACCATGTTGTAAGAAGCGTGGCTGTGCCCAGGTGCCCTCTGTGTGGTGGGATGTCTGGTCTGCTTATGTCAGACTCAGCCTGTGCTGGCGGGCAGGTTGGCGACCCCTCCCCAGACACACCTCTCCGGCTATCTGTCGGTGGCACTTACGTGGCCCCCATGGCCGTGTGACTGCCAGAGCACCTCATCACACCCCTGTGAGCAGGGAAGGCCGTGCTGTCCCACAACGCCCCTTGAGCTGGGATTATCTAGTTTGCTCTTTGTTTCACAGCACTCAGCAGTACCCTCAGTGCGCCACAGGACACACCCAGAAGGCACCGTTCCTGCTCAGAGGAGCTGCCAGTCCTTGGTAGAGAGGCCTGTGATTTGTGAGGAAAAGGTTCCTAGGTGAACCGGGATCTGCTGCTGCTCCATTCCCTTCTCCGGATGAGCGCTGACGGCAGAGGGAAGGGGAGGTCGACTGGGACGGGCAGGATTTAAGGAACATTTTTCTCCTCCCCGAGCTACACTTTGTCTTCTGCTTTGTCCCCAATTCTTTACCTCTTGCCAAAGCAACTGGTCTGTCCAAGCCCCACTAGCAACCCCTGATAGTCTGGTGACCTTATCCTGTTTCAATTCTGTGCAGCACCAGAAGCTTCGGTGGGATCCAGCTGCCTTGTGTCTTACCAAGAGACACCTTTCAAAGCTCTTCCTCCACCTGGCTACCCCAACGCTGACACTATGGATCTCATGCTCCTTCTACCTCGGGAGGAGGGTGGGACGTCAGAGCACTGGAGTCTATTTATTCATCTCCCTAAGCCAATCCACTACCATAGCTATGACAGGTTACAGGCTAACCTGCGCTCCTCTCTCGAGTCAGGAGGTAGGCTGGTGAGTGGCCAGGCAAACGCCCCACACTGGGCATGGTAGGGAAGGCCACAAACCAGATGCCTCCATCAGACACTCACCACAGTGAGGGTGAACTGACAGAATGGGCAGCCTGTTCCAAGAGCGCAGGAGACCGCAGTGAAACAAGAGTCCCCCAACCTCCAAGGCTCCAGCTGCGATGAGCCAGGTCTGGTGCAAGACCCAGGCACCTTTGGAACCACAGCCTCCAGTCCACTGGCGGGGAGCGGGTTTTATAGCGCCCCTGGTTTAACGCTGAATACCTGCGCTGGCCACCTGCCCTGCCCAATCCCCACCCCCTGCCTGCAGAGGAAGCTAATCCTGGTCTGCCGGAGTCAGTAGAGCTCACCTGTAACCTAGTGTTGCCTCCTAAATGGGACGCCCCTCTGACAGAGAATCTCTATGCCAGGAGCAGGAGTGAGGGGCCTGGGCCGGCTCAGCTCTGACGGCAGGATCGGGGGAGGCAGCGACACCCACCTGCAAGCTGGGAGGGGCGAGTCCCAGCTCATATCGATGTCCTTGCACTAGCTCCGCTGGGGCTAGTGCTAAGAAACAGCATTGTGGCTGGAGTACCCGGGGCGTTGGGCTCAAGGCCTCAGGACAGCCCCACGGGGACCCCTGGGTCCACAGCCCCAGCTGCTGCCAGTGCCACCCAGCGACACTGCTTTCGCTCCTGCGCTAGCCTGCACAGAGCTACCCTGGGTAAGCCTACACATGCAGGGAGTCACCCCACCCCACCCCACCCCAGGGAGAGATCCCCTCCCTCCCCTTTGCGGGATGCATGCCAGATTTCTTTGTAAGGATTAACACAAAAAACACTCCAGCCCTAAAAATCTCAGTCAGGTCCCTCTGAGGTAGGTGTTGTGCCATACGGGGAGCTCAGCTGTGACTGGCTCTTCCATCTCTAGTTAGAATCAGATTCTCTATTTACTCACTTCAGAGAGGCTGCAGCCAATTGAACTCCTGGTGGGCCAAGCAGTAGGAGTCAAGGTGAAGGTGATGGCTGTGGAAAGTAACCTCCAGCACAGAAAGCCCAGGCTGCTGTGTCTAGCTATGCTGCTCCTGCTGATTCACTGAAGTCTGGCAAAACAGCCCCACGTTCTTGTAGTTCCCAGGCTCTCCTATACGGTTCTTACGCTCCAGAACCTGTCCTGGCCCTGACACTTGGGTTCCACAAATAATTCTTGGTGAAACTGGTCAAAATTTTTCAATTAAAATTTAAAAATTTTAAAACAAATACTGGAAAATCATTGATGACATTTTCCCAGTTTTTCCACCCTTCTAGAGCTGACGAAAATTCCAAGTACAAAACCAAACCAGGAGAATCACGTTTTCCTTTTTTATTTTTGATCCCAGCTTTAATTCTCTGGGTGCTCTGGCTGAGCCTGCTGATGCAATGTGACAGAGGGCCCTTACCATCCCAGGGCTGGCTCCACTGGTCATGAACATTCAAACTCTGTCTGCTCCAGCAAGGCTAACTCATGTGACCTGTGACAAAACCAGCAGCGTGGGCACAGGCAAGAGACCTTGCGATCCCTCCCCAACACACGCCTCTGAATATAACACAGAGAAGGCTGAAAGGAAACTCAAAGACAAATTTCAGAGTAACAGCCGTGTTAGTCTGTATTCGCAAAAAGAAAAGGAGTACTTGTGGCACCTTAGAGACTAACCAATTTATTTGAGCATAAGCTTTCGTGAGCTACAGCTCACTTCATTGGATGCATACTGTGGAAACTGCAGAAGACATTATATACACAGAGACCATGAAACAATACCTCCTCCCACCCCACTCTCCTGCTGGTAATAGCTTATCTAAAGTGATCACTCTCCTTACAATGTGTATGATAATCAAGTTGGGCCATTTCCAGCACAAATCCAGGTTTTCTCACCCTCCGCCCTCCCACACACAAACTCACTCTCCTGCTGGTAATAGCCCATCCAAAGTGACCACTCTCTTTACAATGTGTATGATAATCAAGGTGGGCCATTTCCAGCACAAATCCAGGTTTTCTCACCCCCCCCCCTTTTTTTCCAAAAACCACACACACAAACTCACTCTCCTGCTGGTAATAGCTTATCCAAAGTGACCACTCTCCTTACAGTGTGTATGAAAATCAAGCTGGGCCATTTCCAGCACAAATCCAGGTTTTCTCACCCCCCACCCCCATACACACACAAACTCACTCTCCTGCTGGTAATAGTTCATCCAAAGTGACCACTCTCCCTACAATGTGCATGATAATCAAGCTGGGCCATTTCCAGCACAAATCCAGGTTTTCTCACTTCCCCCCCCCCCCACACACACAAACTCACTCTCCTGCTGGTAATAGCTCATCCAAACTGACCACTCTCCTTACAATGTGTATGATAATCAAGGTGGGCCATTTCCAGCATAAATCCAAGTTTAACCAGAACGTCTGGGGCGGGGGGCGGGGGTAGGAAAGAACAAGGGGAAATAGGCTACCTTGCATAATGACTTAGCCACTCCCAGTCTCTATTTAAGCCTAAATTAATAGTATCCAATTTGCAAATGAATTCCAATTCAGCAGTTTCTCCCTGGAGTCTGAATTTGAAGTTTTTTTGTTTTAAGATAGCAACCTTCATGTCTGTAATTGCGTGACCAGAGAGATTGAAGTGTTCTCCGACTGGTTTATGAATGTTATAATTCTTGACATCTGATTTGTGTCCATTTATTCTTTTACGTAGAGACTGTCCAGTTTGACCAATGTAAATGGCAGAGGGGCATTGCTGGCACATGATGGCATATATCACATTGGTGGATGTGCAGGTGAACGAGCCTCTGATAGTGTGGCTGATGTGATTAGGCCCTGTGATGGTGTCCCCTGAATAGATATGTGGGCACAGTTGGCAACGGGCTTTGTTGCAAGGATAGGTTCCTGGGTTAGGTTCATTGGGTTGCTGTAATAACAAGCAACTGGGATTCCTGGGAAGCTCTGGGTACTAGAAAACACAGGGCTTAGCAGCTAGGGAAGGCAGGTAACTACCCTAGGTCTAATGCTGACAGCATGGCAAGTGCCCAGGTGAAAAGAGAGATTTGCTAACCACCAGTACGTTCTGCTAAAGCCAAGTCTACACTAGCTATGTCACAAAAGACTTAGTGTCAGCTCCCAGCCACAAGCCACCAATCTACAGAAGAGTCAAGTGTACCATGGCTTACTGTGACCCTGCAGCTAAACTATTAGCCCTGTGGCATTACATGCATCTGCAGTCCCTGCCGTTGTCCAGAATGTGGAGTCAGGCACTAGGGAAAATCCTCCTCCATCTGCTGCAGTTTCCCAGTGCGTGCTGGCAGGGCCCCACTCCAGCACCACTGGGGGTGGGGGAAAGAGAGAACGGAAAAACTCGGCTTTTCCTTCAGCCTAACTGCTCCTTCCTTTAAAAACCACTCAAAGCAAGGAAACCTGCCAGGAGACACATTAGGACTGTAAGAGAAGAAGGCTGCAGGCAAGGAGCTGTCAGTCAAGGAGGAAAATAAATAGAGTGTATTGATTTTACTCCAGTTGCCACTGCAATCAGAGCCACGGGTTCAGCAGGATCCCCTCCCACTCCAGAGAAAGGGCAAGAACAATAAATAAAATCACCCAGAGAAACAGACCCAGGAATCAGAGTAACAGCCGTGTTAGTCTGTATTCGCAAAAAGAAAAGGAGTACTTGTGGCACCTTAGAGACTAACCAATTTATTTGAGCATAAGCTTTTGTGAGCTACAGCTCACTTCATCGGATGCATACCGTGGAAACTGCAGCAGACTTTATATATACACAGAGAATATGAAACAATACCTCCTCCCACCCCAGACCCAGGAATGAATCCCAGGAGGCTCCAGGATTGGCCCGACCCGAGTGAGGAGTGAGAAGCGAAGTCTGGTCACATGCAGGGGAGCGAGATTCCTGGGAGGAGTTGTGGGAGGCCCAGGAGGGCATCCCTGCATTCCAGCCTTCATTTGTCAGTGCCCTCCGCATGATGGAGGCAGACTGAAACGTAAGCAGCACTTCCCCCGAAAGTCTCTGACACGACCAGTCCTGCAGCTGGTCTGTAGCACAAGCAAACAGTAAATAATCTCATGCGAGTCTTTGCTGCCTTCCAGCTCACGGCATCCCCAAGCCCTTTATAGGCACAATAACCCTGCGCTGACCAGGTCCAACCCACAGCAGTTGTTTGGCCCACCACTGACAGGCAGCCAAGCCCAGGGTGGGACATGGCAGCAGGCTAACACAACCCATGAGAGGTTTCAGAGTAACAGCCGTGTTAGTCTGTATTCGCAAAAAGAAAAGGAGTACTTGTGGCACCTTAGAGACTAAGACTAACCCATGAGGTTAGCAAGGGAAGTGAAAGAGCCCTCTCTCCCAGACTCACAGCAGGAGCTGAAGGGAGGCTGCTGGCGCGGCAGGATCTGTAGCCATGACTCCAGAGGCTAACACATCTGCTCCTGTGAAGGGCCCTGGATGGGCTCTCGCACCCAAAGCTCAGCATTTTACCCACTGGGGGTGGGAAGCACTGAAGGGGGAAGATGACTTTATTGTTAGATTTTATCTCCCAGCTGGGGCAATGACCTGCAGTGCTGAGCCCTTTCAGGCTGGGACCAGCCCCGTTAACCAGGCACCTCCTCAGGTTGATATCCCGTCAACTGGTAGCTCTCAGGAGTTTGTGACATTCCAGTGTATAAAATGATTGAGCTCCCAGCTGGTCTCGCCATCCCCTGAAATGAGGAGAGATGCAGGGTCCTGATGGGGTAGGAAGAGCAGGGATGGCTGGGTGCATGGGCAGGAGTAACGGTGCCAAGACCCTGGCCAGGCGGTGGCAATAAGGGCTGAGATGCTCTCGGTTTCTGCCTTCAACACCAGAGTGCACTGTTTGGTCAGTGGTGTTGACAGGAGACACGCATCTCATTTTATGAGTTGTCCTTTTCCCCCACTTTGAACCTGGGACCCATTCTGCTGGGAAAGGCACTCAGCACCCAGTGCAGTGCAAATCGCTGCTCCGTCTCTGACTCCCCTACTGCTACCACCTGTACCCACAGTGCTCTCAGATCCTGCCTACCATGCAACGTCCCCCTCCTCAGAACCCACTGCTGCCTGCCCACCCCGTCCAGGAACAGCCCCACTCTGCTGACCTTGTGCTGAGCACGCTGCAAACACAGTCCCTCTCCTGGAGAGCTGACAGCCTAATAAAAGCAGAGCTCAGAACTATCAGAGACTAGAGCTCCAGGAAAGAAGTCCCAGCTGTCGGCAGGAGCTGAGAAATGACAGTTGCAACAGGGGAGGGAGAATGGATTTTAAGGGAGACCCTTCGATTACCAAGTTTGGTTGAAGAAGCTTCCCAATGCTCCCATCTTGTCTCCTTCCAAAAACTCTGAAGGATCATAGAATATCAGGGTTGGAAGGGACCTCAGGAGGTCATCTTGTCCAACCCCCTGCTCAAAGCAGGACCAAACCCCAACTAAACCATCCCAGACAGGGCTTTGTCAAGCCTGACCTTAAAAACTTCTAAGGAAGGAGATTCTACCACCTCCCTAGGTAGCGCATTCCAGTGTTTCACCACCCTCCTAGTGAAAAAGCTTTTTCCTCATATCCAACCTAAACCTCCCCCACTGCAACTTGAGACCATTACTCCTCATTCTGTCCTCTTCTACCACTGAGAATAGTCTAGAACCATCCTCTCTGGAACCACCTCTCAGGTAGTTGAAAGCAGCTATCAAATCCCCCCTCATTCTTCTCTTCTGCAAACTAAACAATCCCAGTTCCCTCAGCCTCTCCTCATAAGTCATGTGTTCCAGACCCCTAATCATTTTTGTTGCCCTTCGCTGGACTCTCTCCAATTTATCCACATCCTTCTTGTAGTGTGGGGCCCAAAACTGGACACAGTACTCCAGATGAGGCCTCACCAATGTCGAATAGAGGGGGACGATCACGTCCCTCGATCTGCTCACTATGCCCCTACTTATACATCCCAAAATGCCATTGGCCTTCTTGGCAACAAGGGCACACTGCTGACTCATATCCAGCTTCTCGTCCACTGTCACCCCTAGGTCCTTTTCCGCAAAACTGCTGCCGAGACATTCGGTCCCTAGTCTGTAGCTGTGCATTGGGTTCTTCCGTCCTAAGTGCAGGACCCTGCACTTATCCTTATTGAACTTCATCAGATTTCTTTTGGCCCAATCCTCCAATTTGTCTAGGTCCCTCTGTATCCTATCCCTGCCCTCCAGCGTATCTACCACTCCTCCCAGTTTAGTATCATCCGCAAATTTGCTGAGAGTGCAATCCACACCATCCTCCAGATCATTTATGAAGCTATTGAACAAAACCGGCCCCAGGACCGACCCTTGGGACACTCCACTTGACACCGGCTGCCAACTAGACATGGAGCCATTGATCACTACCCGTTAAGCCCGACAATCTAGCCAACTTTCTACCCACCTTATAGTGCATTCATCCAGCCCATACTTCCTTAACTTGCTGACAAGAATACTGTGGGAGACCGTGTCAAAAGCTTTGCTAAAGTCAAGAAACAATACATCCACTGCTTTCCCTTCATCCACAGAACCAGTTATCTCGTCATAGAAGGCAATTAGATTAGTCAGGCATGACCTTCTCTTGGTGAATCCATGCTGACTGTTCCTGATCACTTTCCTCTCATATAAGTGCTTCAGGATTGATTCCTTGAGGACCTGCTCCATGATTTTTCCGGGGACTGAGGTGAGGCTGACTGGCCTGTAGTTCCCAGGATCCTCCTTCTTCCCTTTTTTAAAGATTGGCACTACATTAGGCGCACATTTGATCACCCTGGAAGCACATTTCGGGGTTCTCCGCAGATTCCCTCTCCGGGAAGGGCTTTGTGAAGGAGACGAAAGGCAGTTTCTGGATGTTGCTGATATAACACAAATAAAAACCAGTGCTAATCTCCAGGCATCCAGCTGCCTTGAAGGGATGATCCCCCATGGCTCCTGTGGCAATGCAAACCTCAAGGTCTCATTAAGTCGCTCCAATGAATCGAGGCCTCCATTGCCAAGGGTCAGAGCCCCGCTCCTTCTGTGGATGAGGGGGACGCCGACCGTGGCGGCAGAGAGCCGCAGTCCTGGTCCCAGCGAGGACAGGTCCGCTGGCCAAGGCTGGCCAAGGCCACATGGTACCTCAAGAACCGTTGTTGCTCTGGAGCCACACACCAGGACTGAAACCAGGACTGCTGTTACTCCTGGGCTCGTGGCAGGGGACATTTCCCCACTGATCCTCCGACAGTCTGAACCGCCCAGTAGCGAATTTTCCAGGCGCTCGCAGAGCATCAGGGCTTGAGCCGTGCCGTGCCAAGTACTTGGGAGTTCAGGTACTGCAACACACGCTCTGCCCCCTCCTGCAGAGCTGTGTCTCCGCCAGGGAGAACGTCCACGTGCACTACAGCATTTCCTCTGCTTCAGAGAGGGCTGCTTGCTCAGGACAGGACCCAAGAGTTCCTGGTGGGTCCTAGGCCCAGCTGTGGCACAGATGCTCTGCTGGTGACCTGCTCTGACTCAGTTTCCCCCCTGCAGAATGGAGCTGTGAGGATGATTGCAAAGGGCACTGAAGGCATGGAAACACTCCATGTCACCATCTCACACAAAGCGGTCACCATTGATTCATAATGGAGATTGAGACAAATGCTGCTCTGCTGCCTGGAAGTCAGTGGGGTTGGCACAGGGGCAACCTGAAGGCACCATGTGGCCTTGGGACTCAGAAAGCCTCTGCTTTGATGGGAACTGCGCCTTGCCTGGCTTTGCCAATTGACAGTCTGGGGCAAAACTACTGCTATGACTTTAAAAGTCCCACCTCCCTTTCTCGGAAGGTCTCTCCTCACTGCCCCAGCCCCTCCAGGCCCCTCTGCATACCCCTCTGCTCCCTGCAGATCTCTCAGACCTGATTTAAAAACACAGAGCCAAAATGCCCCTTGCTACTGGCACACAGTGAAAGCCAAAACAGCGGGTCTGAGAGGCCCATATCACAGAATCATAGAATCCTAGAATATCAGGGTTGGAAGGGACCTCAGGAGGTCATCTTGTCCAACCCCCTGCTCAAAGCAGGACCAAACCCCAACTAAATCATCCCAGACAGGACTCTGTCAAGCCTGACCTTAAAAACCTCTAAGGAAGGAGATTCCGCCACCTCCCTAGGTAACCCATTCCAGTGCTTCACCACCCTCCCAGTGAAATAGTGTTTCCTAATATTCAACCTAAACCTCCCCCACTGCAACTTGAGACCATTACTCCTTGTTCTGTCATCTGCTACCACTGAGAACAGTCTAGATCCATCCTCTTTGGAACCCCCTTTCAGGTAGTTGAAAGCAGCTATCAAATACCCCCTCATTCTTCTCTTCTGCAGACTAAACAATCCCAGTTCCCTTAGCCTCTCCTCATAAGTCATGTGTTCCAGTCCCCGAATCATTTTTGTTGCCCTCCACTGGACACTTTCCAATTTTTCCACATCCTTCTTGTAGTGTAGGGCCCAAAACTGGACACAGTACTCCAGATGAGGCCTCACCAATGTCGAACAGAGGGGAACGATCACGTCCCTCGATCTGCTGGCAATGCCCCTACTTATACATCCCAAAATGCCATTGGCCTTCTTGGCAACAAGAGCACACTGTTGACTCATATCCAGCTTCTCGTCCACTGTAAACCCTAGGTCCTTCTCTGCAGAACTGCGGCCGAGCCATTCGGTCCCTAGTCTGTAGCGGTGCATTGAATTCTTCTGTCCTAAGTGCAGGACTCTGCACTTGTCCTTGTTGAACCTCATCAGATTTCTTTTGGCCCAATCCTCTAATTTGTCTAGGGCCCTCTGTATCCTATCCCTACCCTCCAGTGTATCTACCTCTCCTCCCAGTTTAATGTCATCTGCAAACTTGCTGAGGGTGCAATCCACACGATCCTCCAGATCATTAAGGAAGATACTGAACAAAACCGGCCCCAGGACCGACCCTTGGGGCACTCCGCTCGATACCAGCTGCCAACTAGACATGGAGCCATTGATCACTACCCGTTGAGCACGACAATCTAGCCAGCTTTCTATTCCCCTTATAGTCCATTCATCCAGCCCATACTTCTTTAACTTCCTGGCAAGAATACTGTGGGAGACCGTGTCAAAAGCTTTGCTAAAGTCAAGGAACAACATGTCCACTGCTTTCCCCTCATCCACAGAGCCAGTTATCTCGTCATAGAAGGCAATTAGATTAGTCAGACATGACTTGCTCTTGGTGAATCCATGCTGACTGTTCCTGATCACTTTCCTCTCCTCTAAGTTCTTCAGAACTGATTCCTTGAGGACATGCTCCATGATTTTTTCCAGGGACTGAGGTGAGGCTGACTGGCCTGTAGTTCCCAGGATCCTCCTCCTTCCCTTTTTTAAAGATGGGCACTACATTAGCCTTTTTCCAGTCGTCCGGGACCTCCCCCGATCGCCATCAGTTTTCAAAGATAATGGCCAATGGCTCTGCAATCACATCCGCCAACTCCTTTGGCACTCTCGGATGCAGTGCATCCAGCCCCATGGACTTGTGTTCATCCAGCTTTTCTAAATCCCGAACCACTTCTTTCTCCACAGAGGGTTGGTTACCTCCTCCCCATGCTGTGCTGCCCAGTGCAGCAGTCTGGGAGTTGACCTTGTTCATAGATTCATAGATTCATAGATATTTAGGTCAGAAGGGACCATTATGATCATCTAGTCTGACCTCCTGCACAATGCAGGCCACAGAATTTCACCCACCACTCCTAAAAAAGACCTCACACCTATATCTGTGCTATTGAAGTCCTCAAATTGTAGTTTGAAGACCTCAAGGAGCAGAGAATCCTCCAGCAAGTGACCCGTGCCCCATGCTACAGAGGAAGGCGAAAAACCTCCAGGGCCTTCCAATCTGCCCTGGAGGAAAATTCCTTCCCGACCCCAAATATGGCGATCAGCTAAACCCTGAGCATATGGGCAAGATTCATCAGCCAGATACTACAGAAAATTCTTTCCCGGGTAACTTGGATCTTACCCCATCTAAAAACCCATCACAGTCCATTGGGCCTATTTACCATGAATATTTAATTACCAAAACCATGTTATCCCATCATACCATCTCCTCCATAAACTTATCGAGTTTAATCTTAAAGCAAGATAGATCTTTTGCCCCCACTACTTCCCTTGGAAGGCTATTCCAAAACTTCACTCCTCTGATGGTTAGAAACCTTCGTCTAATTTCTAATCTAAATTTCCTAGTGGCCAGTTTATATCCATTTGTTCTTGTGTCCACATTGGTACTGAGTTTAAATAATTCCTCTCCCTCTCTGGTATTTATCCCTCTGATATATTTATAGAGAGCAATCATATCTCCCCTCAACCTTCTTTTAGTTAGGCTAAACAAGCCAAGCTCCCTGAGTCTCCTTTCATAAGACAAGTTTTCCATTCCTCGGATCATCCTAGTAGCCCTTCTCTGTACCTGTTCCAGTTTGAATTTTGTTTGTTCGTGAAGACAGAGGCAAAAAAAGCATTGAGTACATCAGCTTTTTCCACATCCTCTGTCACTAGGTTGCCTCCCTCATTCAGTAAGGGGCCCACACTTTCCTTGACTTTCTTCTTGTTGCTAACATACCTGAAGAAACCCTTCTTGTTACTCTTAACATCTCTTGCTAGCTGCAACTCCAGGTGTGATTTGGCCTTCCTGATTTCACTCCTGCGTGCCCGAGCAATATTTTTATACTCATCCCTGGTCATTTGTCCAATCTTCCACTTCTTGTACACCTCTTTTTTGTGTTTAAGATCAGCAAGGATTTCACTGTTAAGTCAAGTTGGTCGCCTGCCATATTTACTATTCTTTCTACACATCGGGATGGTTTGTCCCTGTAACCTCAGTAAGGATTCTTGAAAATACAGCCAGCTCTCCTGGACTCCTTTCCCCCTCATGTTATTGTCCCAGGGGATCCTGCCCATCAGTTCCCGGAGGGAGTCAAAGTCTGCTTTTCTGAAGTCCAGGGTCCGTATTCTGCTGCTCTCCTTTCTTCCTTGTGTCAGGATCCTGAACTCGACCATCTCATGGTCCCCCAGGTTCCCATCCCCTTTTGCTTCCCCTACTAACTCTTCCCCATTTGTGAGCAGCAGGTCAAGAAGAGCTCCGCCCCTAGTTGGTTCCTCCAGCACTTGCACCAGGAAATTGTCCCCTACACTTTCCAAAAACTTCCTGGATTGTCTGTGCACCGCTGTATTGCTCTCCCGGCAGATATCAGGGTGATTGAAATCTCCCATGAGAACCAGGGCCTGCGATCTAGTAACATCCATTAGTTGCCGGAAGAAAGCCTCATCCACCTCATCCCCCTGGTCCGGTGGTCTATAGCAGACTCCCACCACGACATCACCCTTGTTGCTCATGCTTCTAAACTTAATCCAGAGGCAATCAGGTTTTTCTGCAGTATCGTACCGGAGCTCTGAGCAGTCATACTCCCTTACATACAGTGCAACTCCCCCACCTTTTCTGCCCTGCCTGTCCTTCCTGAACAGCTTATATCCATCCATGACAGTACTCCAGTCATGTGAGTTATCCCACATCAGACTGAGGCTTTCTCTAAAGCTGCACAAAGAAACGTCTTTAACACTGACAAGTACATTCTCCAGCCTTGTTACCAGCCAGTAAGCAATCCTCCAATCCAAACGTCACCCCCGCGTGGGCTAGTGAACCTGTGCTCATGTTACACGGGGATCTCAGAGATCCCACACAGAGGGTTCACCCCACGGCAGATACAGCAGTACCAGCCCCAGTTCTGCCAACTGCCTTCCAAAAACACAGGCCTTGGACCAAGCGCAGCGCTCGAGCCATGAACATCTAACCGCAGCTGCACCCACAGGAGGCCTGTGTGTGGAAGTGCACAGGGAGGAGCCTGCTGGACCTAGGGCCGTATCATCCCAACACACCCCAGTTACACTGGGGCTGCCTGGCTTGCTCCCCCCACTGCTCAGGGAGAGGGGAATGAATCACAAAGAAGCGTCTATTGCAGCCCGGGACCCAGGAGCTTGTCAGAAGCGACTGGGAGTCAGGGAAGAGCAGCCTGGATCAGAGATTCACCCCTGCCAAGAGTGAACTATTCCCCCTCTTCCAACCTCACTCCCCTCAGACAGCTCTGGAGTGAACATCAGCTCGGTCCCTGAGAAGTGGCTAGCCAGGGCGTGGCTCTCTAGCTCTGCTCCTTGGCGGGTTGTGCTTCTCCCCTTGGATACGGGGGAGAAGTGTCACTCCATGACAGGGTCCCACTCCACTTCTCGCAATGGAAGAGTGAGGACAGCACAATCCCAGCCACAAGCATCTGTTAACACATCAATGTTCACATGACACCTGTTTCCAGAGCTGGCGTTCCTTTGCAGGCACAGACTGTAACATTAGCCGCCGTTCCCACACACAGAACACCCCAGTCCCATGCCATGATCCCACTAAACTGCCACCTTGTGGAGGTTACAACCGTCCCTTTGTCCTTCACACGATTGCTGCAGTTAGGACCACACGCCCTTAGTAGGTGGTCAGGGGGAAAGCACCTGCTGCTGAGGCAAGGCTGATCCCATGGGCCACTTTCAACAATCTCAACCTTGACGGTGGTTGTTAAAGCTGGGTGCAGCTGCATAACTGAGATGTTACCCTTGCACAGAGAAACTGCGAGCTGCCTGGGGCAGGGCCAGGTACTCCGTAGTTCAGGGTTTGTCACAATGGGGCCTTGATCCCTGAGATGGGTCTTTAGATGCTACCGTAATAACAACAATAATAATCACAGGTGTTAAGGAATGAAGTCCCACGTGCATTACAAGGGCTGGAAGAACCATTCAAAGCCCCATTTCTTCCCAGCAGCACTGATGTTACGAGAAAGGACATTAGGAAAAGCAGCTCCTCTAGCCTCAGCTTAGCTGTGCATGGCCCTGCCTTTGACCTTGGGATTCCCAACAGGTGCCAGGCTTTGCAGCCAGGTGTCACAGACAGGCTGAGTTGCGAATGTTCTCCTTTATCTTCCCACTCCTATGAACCATGCCAGGCCCTACCTTTCAGAACTCCTTCCAGGCTTGACTCCTAGACCCAACGACTCTCCTCTTCGGAGAGTTGTGAAGTATTTTGCCGGTTATTTCACCATCATAAGAAGGTGAGGAGGGGAGAGCTGTTCTGGCAGAGCGTTTGCCATCATAGCTGGAAATGTGTGAGCACCACTTTCACACCACCCAGCTGCTGTGGAAACCTCACCCGCCATCAGCCTTCTGGTTACACAGGGAAATGCTTCCTATTCATAACAAGGAAAAAAAATCATATTTTGCAGTGAAGCTATTCAGTTCATTGGGTTCATCAGGGGTTCATCGCTCAAGGCTGTGTGAAAATAGACCCCAAAGTGCCAACAGAAAGCTCTCTGGGCAGCCCCTGGGAAAGTACAGGGGGCTGTGACCCCATCAGACATCAGAAGTGTAGCAAGGTCTGGCTGCACCAGAACTCAGAGGAGAAGCCTCCAGGGAACCGTCGGCTCTCCAGGAAGTGGTGCTTCCCAATGAGTCAGTGCTGGTGTTAGGGGGCTGCTGGAGGTGCCGTCTTCCACATGAAATGCAACACTGGGCTCCTCACCACTTGTGCTCATAAAAGATCCCCCTAGCACTTTTTCCAGGCCTCAGCGTGTGAACCCCAATGTCCTGACTCCCTATCATTCCTCCTGTGGTTTCAAATGGATACAGCGTTCTTCACTCCATGTCCTAATTAGCTGCATAGTGTTGCTGTGTGCTGTTAAACTGCTGCTGCCTCCCACCCCAGACATGACTGCATTTCAGCAGTGGGTGAGACAATGCTTAAGCCTAGTCTGTAAATGCCATGGGGATGCAGGCAAAGCTTTAGAAGTGTAAACTAGAATTACAAGAATGAATGGGAAAAGGCTGCAGAGAGCAGAGAGGTGTGGTGGACCCAGTGACAGCTGCCCTTTATAGCAAGCTTTAGTTTAAACATTTATTGTATGCGTCTGGCTTTGACAGAGAATCTGTAACCTGCCAGTTACCAGTGTTTACCTTGGTGGAAATTCACGAGAAATCTCAATCTGAACAGTTTAGAGTTTATTTTAGTGCCAGATAAACAGTTCTGCTTGATAAATCACCCATGTGACAGTACCTCTCAAAGACTAAACAAAGATCTCAAGCACAATCCAGAGCTCTTTGAGGAACTTTCCAAAAGCTAATGCATCCTTAATTGGTTGCTCTTAACAGGTTGGAGCAGATGCCCAGGGCAGGATCTGAAATGTGCTGACACTCCTCCTGTCACTTTCCTCTCTGTTAAAGCCACAGGTAAGATTTACTGTTTCTAAATGGTGCTGCTTGCCAAGGGCGCTGAAGGTGTTAGCTAAATACCAGGAACATCTGTGGGGAGAGAGGAAATGAACTTACACAGTTCCAGGGATGGAGAGGACGAGAATCAAGAACATTAGAGCCATTCACTGAAAAAATGACTTGCCCTCCAAAGTCTTTCTTGTAGGTGAACGGGAGAGACCTCTCTGAACAGCTAAGCAGATGCCTTACCTATGGTTGGGCTAAAAAGAAAGGGCTGGATAGATGAAGAAAGACATTGCAGATAGATGTGACGGTGCGATTGGGGCTCTAGGCACTTTTGAAAGTTCCCAGCTTTTCTTCTGGAGAGGAAATTGGTAACAGGCTCATGTGCTGTTTGAAACTGTGCACCTAAGGCAGGAGCAGCAAGATGCTAGGACATCTCCTCCTGGTGCCATGGGAAGTATTGAAGCCAATTGCCTCCGTGCAAATCAGAATCCTGCCTCTGTGTTACCTTAACATGCCTGGCAAGTCTTTAGTGACACCTGTGACAAAGTTCCTCCTCTACCTTGCTGGGTCTTGCACTTATCAGCGGATTTGCTTGCCTTGCAGCTTCACGGCAGCCCTCAGCTTGGCCGTTTTTCTGAACCCACAGTCCAGGTCAACTCCTCCTGCGTCTGACCAGGAGTTGGGAGGTTTGGGGGGAACCCGGGCCTGCCTTCTACTCCGGGTTCCATCCCAGGGTCCTGTGCAATGCAGTTGTCTAAAGTGCCTCCTGGAACAGCTGTGCGACAGCTACAACTTCCTGGGCTACTTCCCCATGGCCTCCTCCCAACCCCTTCTTTATCCTCACCATAGGAACTTTCTCCTGGTGTCTGATAATGCTTGTACACCTCAGTCCTCCAACAGTCCGCGTTCTCACTCTCAGCTCCTACTGCCTCTTGTTCCCAGCTCCTCACACGTACACCACAAACTGAAGTGAGCTCCTTTTTAAAACCCAGGAGCCCTGATTAGCTTGCCTTAATTGATTCTAGCAGCTTCTCAATTGGCTGCAGGTGTTCTAATCAGCCTGTCTGTCTTAATTGTCTCCAGAAGGTTCTTGATTGTTCTGGAACCTTCCCTGTTACCTTACCCAGGGAAAAGGGACCTACTTAACCTGGGGCTAATATATCTGCCTTCTATTACTCTCCTGTAGCCATCTGGCCTGACCCTGTCACACACCAAAAAGACTTTTATAAAAGTATAACACGGTAACCCAGGTCCTTGCAGAAAGCCTGGCTGGGTAGTCTGCTATCCCATGACCAACCACTGCAAGCTCCCTTGTCATTACAAGTAAATGACATAGACAAAAGACAGTCATTGGTCAAAACAAGGACAAGCCATGAAGTGAATGGCAGGATGGATAAAGACGACTGGTGGATTAGCTTCACCTGCTGCTGACCCTCTTTCATGCAAGAGTGGCCAGAGTTGAGCCAGAGGTCCAATGCCCAGACCTCCCTGCCACATGAACAAGGGAACAAGACACGAAAGGTTCACGTCCCCTCCCGCTATGGCATGAAGTCATGGCAGGTGTTCACAGAATTCCATCCTGCCCCCCTTCCCCCTCCCCAGTATGAATGGAACACGCTGCCCACCAGCACATTTGCAGCTACCTTGAATTAACTAAGTTGTTAAGTGTCTCTTATTCCCACCCTCCTGACTGGGCAGATTTGGAAGCAGCATTATTAACCCTCCTCAGGACTTCCACCTAATGGAGAGAAGAAAACACACCAGCAGGAGTTGGAACATGAACTACAGCTGCATGAACCGTGAATCTGTCCCCGGAAGAACAGCAGTGAAAACGGACATGGTCACGAACGGATATAAAAACCCGGCCACCTTCCCATTGTCACTGAGATTCACCAGCTTCCAGGCAGGACCAGGAAACTCATCCACAACAGGTTTCAGAGTAGCAGCCGTGTTAGTCTGTATTCGCAAAAAGAAAAAGAGTACTTGTGGCACCTTAGAGACTAACCAATTTATTTGAGCATGAGCTTTCGTGAGCTACAGCTCACTTCATCGGATGCATACCATGGAAACTGCAGCAGACTTTATATACACAGAGACCATGAAACAATACCTCCTCCCACCCCACTCTCCTGCTGGTAATAGCTTATCTAAAGCGATCACTCTCCTTACAATGTGTATGATAATCAAGTTGGGCCATTTCCAGCACAAATCCAGGTTTTCTCACCCTCCGCCCCCACCCACACAAACTCACTCTCCTGCTGGTAATAGCCCATCCAAAGTGACCACTCTCTTTACAATGTGTATGATAATCAAGTTGAGCCATTTCCAGCACAAATCCAGGTTTTCTCACCCCCCCTTTTTTTCCAGAAACCACACACACAAACTCACTCTCCTGCTGGTAATAGCTTATCCAAAGTGACCACTCTCCTTACAATGTGTATGAAAATCAAGGTGGGCCATTTCCAGCACAAATCCAGGTTTTCTCACCCCCCCCACCCCCATACACACACAAACTCACTCTCCTGCTGGTAATAGCCCATCCAAAGTGACCACTCTCCCTACAATGTGCATGATAATCAAGGTGGGGCATTTCCAGCTCAAATCTAGGTTTTCTCTCCCCCCCCCCCCCCCACACACACACACAAACTCACTCTCCTGCTGGTAATGGCTCATCCAAACTGACCACTCTCCTTACAATGTGTATGATAATCAAGGTGGGCCATTTCCAGCATAAATCCAAGTTTAACCAGAACGTCTGGGGGGAGGGGGGTAGGAAAAAACAAGGGGAAATAGGCTACCTTGCATAATGACTTAGCCACTCCCAGTCTCTATTTAAGCCTAAATTAATAGTATCCAATTTGCAAATGAATTCCAATTCAGCAGTTTCTCCCTGGAGTCTGGATTTGAAGTTTTTTTGTTGTAAGATAGCAACCTTCATGTCATGTAATTACAGATAAGCTATTACCAGCAGGAGAGTGAGTTTGTGTGTGTGTGTGTTTGGGGGGGGGGGGGGGGGTTGAGAACACCTGGATTTGTGCTGGAAATGGCCCACCTTGATTTTCATACACATTGTAAGGAGAGTGGTCACTTTGGATAAGCTATTACCAGCAGGAGAGTGAGTTTGTGTGTGTGGTTTCTGGAAAAAAGGGGGGGTGAGAAAACCTGGATTTGTGCTGGAAATGGCTCAACTTGATTATCATACACATTGTAAAGAGAGTGGTCACTTTGGATGGGCTATTACCAGCAGGAGAGTGAGTTTGTGGGGGGGCGGAGGGTGAGAAAACCTGGATTTGTGCTGGAAATGGCCCAACTTGATTATCGTACACATTGTAAGGAGAGGTTTCAGAGTAACAGCCGTGTTAGTCTGTATTCGCAAAAAGAAAAGGAGGACTTGTGGCACCTTAGAGACTAACCAATTTATTAGAGCATAAGCTTTCGTGAGCTACAGCTCACTTCCTCAGATGCATATCGTGGAAACTGCAGCAGGCTTTATATATACACAGAGAATATGAAACAATACCTATTCCCACCCCACTGTCCTGCTGGTAATAGCTTATCTAAAACTAACCAATTTATTATTAGATAAGCTATTACCAGCAGGACAGTGGGGTGGGAATAGGTATTGTTTCATATTCTCTGTGTATATATAAAGCCTGCTGCAGTTTCCACGATATGCATCTGAGGAAGTGAGCTGTAGCTCACGAAAGCTTATGCTCTAATAAATTGGTTAGTCTCTAAGGTGCCACAAGTCCTCCTTTTCTTATTGTAAGGAGAGTGATCACTTTAGATAAGCTATTACCAGCAGGAGAGTGGGGTGGGAGGAGGTATTGTTTCATGGTCTCTGTGTATGTAATGTCTTCTGCAGTTTCCACAGTATGCATCCAATGAAGTGAGCTGTAGCTCACGAAAGCTCATGCTCAAATAAATTGGTTAGTCTCTAAGGTGCCACAAGTACTCCTTTTCTTCATCCACAACAGACACCAGTCATGTGCTGATCAGCTTATTGGAACCTTTCCTAGACTTGGGAGAGCATTTTGTTTTCAAATAGAAACAGTTTCTGGGACAGCCAGGGGAAAGAGGCATTGGGAAAAGAGAGGAGGGGGTTGCACTTCAGACCTGCAACAGCTTCAGCGCTTGTTTAAAAAATACAGATACACCTCAGAGTCATGCTGGTTTGGGAAACAAAGACTGACTTCCAGGTGACTTGGAATGGCTGAAAGAATTGTCCAACCCAGGCTTGGGAGAGAAAAATCCACCAATGACAACATGGGGAAATACACTAGTATCTGGTGCCAGATGGATGCATTCACGACGTTATGATGTAACAGAGCTCCTGTGTGATGTCATTGCTAAAACAACTTTCTTTCAGATTACATTTGCGACCAGTACACACTAACCCTATGCCTCTTTCCTGTACCTGGGACTAACAAAGAAGTTGAAAGTATGCTGCAGTAGTTTGGTGTTGTCATGATGCTTGTTTTATTCATTTAAATATCTCGCTCATTGCATTGGTTTGATTTTGCATTTTTCTTGAAAAATTAATAAAAAACATTATTTTTTAAAAATGGCCAGACATGGCACATGTATTTCCATAATAGTCCAGTCTATGAAAAGTTCAGGCCAAATAAAATGAGTCCCAGAGACTATATTATCCTGCAGCCACACACACTGCGGTGGGTTTACAGATCTGGTTATTGAACTCCAAATGATCTGGGATCCTGAGGACACCAGGAATTCAAGATCTGTCAAATCACAGTAAAACTGCAGGATCTTACAGTGCTCCCCCCACCTTCCACTCCCAAGTGATTTATATATTTTATACCCCAGAATAATATCTGAGTAGAGCCAATAGGAATATTCCTGAGAGCTGCTGGTTGGGGCATGAGCCCTCTGGCAGCACCTAAGAGTCTGCCTACACTGCAGTTAGACCCCCGCAGCTGGGCAGGCTCATGGGGCTCTGGCCAAAGGACTGTTTAACTGCGGTGTAGACGATTGGGCTCTGGTTGCAGTCTGAGCTTTTGGACCCTCCCACCTCGCAGGGTCCTAGAGCCTGTTCTAAGTTTAACCCAACTGCTTCATCTCCCCACAAACACTACGAGACCTGAGGGGAGGCAGCTACATGGGCAGCCTGGCCCAGGAAATTGTCTCCAAAGGAGTATTTCCGCCCCATGGACTCTGTTGCAACAGAGTTTCTCAATAATCAGACTGCTATATGGGTTAGTTAATGTCCTGGGCTGCTCCACTAAGGGCCTGAATACTTCTGGTTTGGCCACCCTGGTGTGTTGTGTAACCATCCCAGCATTTGGGAAGAATATTCAGAACAAGACACTGATGACAAGCATGTGGTTAAAAGTTTATTTCCCTTCCCACTGTTTGCCCACTATGGAGATGCCATAATGGCTCATTCCTCACATTCCAGTCTCTGTGGATGTAAGGTGCATTGCAGGGACTTCCAGGAACAATGAGAAACAGTTGTTCTGAGCCTGCCAGCCCGACTTCAGGGGAACAGCTCTTCCTCCCAGGTTTATTTATTTTTGCTCTGAGCGAAGTGGGTTTCTAGATGCTACACTTTCCCTTTAAGTGCACCTGCTCTGGTGCCAAGGCATTGCTTGTAGCTGTTCCCTGCACTCAAACATGAAGTACAGGTTGGCGTTCTGGGTTTGCTAGCAGTTGCTTGGAAGTTTCTTTGCTGACTCACTACTCATGGGGCTCAGCAGGCATGGACCCCTCCTCTCTTCTGGCAAAGCCATAGCTAGCTCTAACAAAATACCATGGCATTTGCTTGGGTCCCAAGTGGAGTCTGCCCCTTTCCAAACACAGACTAAGCAAGAGCAAAGACTGGGTGTGCAATGTAGTGCTGGCTCCAATTGCTGCAGTCAACTCAGCGGCTGAGTTGCAAAGTCCAGAAGTGCACCTGAGCCGCAATATAAAGAGCGGGCATGATCAGTGTGGGAAATAGGATTGCTAAAAGACAAGGGAGACGTCTGACAGCAAAGAAAAGCCTCTGTTTATGGACAGAGCAAACCAGCCAGCAGGCAGCAAGTGCTGCTGTCTGAGATCAAGCCCAGCAATGAGGAGAAGCTGCATCTGAGACTCGATGGGAGAAGGATGTGACACACCTCTGGGAAAGCTCTATCACCATGTGATGCTAGAGAGGCCAAAAGGGAATTGCTGAACAGTGGGAGAAGATAGACGGAGTCGACAGTCCAGTGCAGAGACATGATCTTATGGGAAACAGGAATGACACTTTCCATATTCCTCTCCTGGGATAAGGAAAATTATAGACGTTGGTATTCAGCTGCTAACGATCATGTAGCCTGATTTCTAGGACCACAGAAATCTCCAGACCAGATCAGACCAGGGCCCCATCTAGCCTGGTATCCTGTCCCTGGCAGTAGCTGGTACCAGCTGCTCCAAAGCAAGGTGCAAGAACCCTGCAGTGTGGGAGTGATGGGCTAACCTGCCCCCAGGAAGTTTCCTCCCTACCCCCAATAGCCAGAGAATGGTGCCTGCCCTACAGCAGGAGAGTTTGTATCCCTTCCCAAAATTTGTTCAATATTTACTGCAACAGCTCTAGATATTAGTTTCACCTGTATGAATATAAATCCCTTTTTGAATGCTGTTAAACTCTTGGCCACAATAATATCTTGTGGCAGTGAGTTCCACCAGATAACTGCGAGTGTGAAAAAATATTTCCTCTGATCAGTTTGGAATTAGCCTCCTTTCCATTTCCTGGTTCCAGTGCTTTGAGACAGGGACAAGAGACAATCCCCAGCAGCCTTCTCTGTCCCATTATTTATTTTGAATACTTTAACCATGTTCCCCCTTATTCATCTCTCTCTACAGTAATCAATAGTCTCAACATGAAAGTCAGACAAAGCCCTGGCTGGGATGATTTAGTTGCGGATTGGTCCTGCTTCGAGCAGGGGATTGGACTAGATGACCTCCTGAGGTCCCTTCCAACCCTGATATTCTATGATTCAGGAGACTGAGAGGAGATCCGTGCAATGGAGCAGAACTCAGACTGCCTTCTCTCCCCTGATCAAGCATTTCTAAAGACAGCAGGCTTGCAGGCTGGCTGCCATATTGAATTCAAACTCCACTTTGGCTTCCCCATCTGTTACTTGATCTGGTCTGAAGCATATGCATTCCTGGGAAACGATTACATAGGTTTTCCTGTCTGTTTTTCCCTGTTGGAAAAAATCTGCCTTGAACTTGGGACATTTGGCCAATCAAACCTGCGGAGAGTCACGCATTCATTGCCAGCAGAAAGGATAATGAGGCCTGCATGCTGAGCAGGTTTGGGATTGCATAGCACCCTTTGGCACAAATGTTAATCCCTGCGGAATGCACACCTTGTTCATAAGGCCTTTAAGAACCTTCCAGGAAAGTTACGTTTACCAGCAAAGATGTCAAAACCAGGTAATGCTGGTTTGATCTGAGAAAACTAATATTTTTCCCTACACTATTTTTCATTAAGTTCTGTTTAGCTATGATTGTCTGCCTCACATCCTAAACCACCAGGTCTGCATTCTTTTCCTCATTGCTCAACACTAGCAACGTAGGGGCTTATTTTTGCTTTCCATAGCTGCAAAAGTTGCACATGGGTTTGGCAGACGAACGCAGAGTTGATAAAAGGAAGCCAGCAGAACAGGCCACCACTGGGGATTTGCACTCGCTCATTGCTGCAAGTTTGTGTCTTGTCCACAAAAGCAAGAATCAAAGCTGGAATGTGACACTTTGAAGTAGATAATGGAGTGAACCAAATTCATTGCACAGCCACGCCCGAGCAGCCACTCAGGACAGGCCTCCCTCTTCATCTCCCACCCCAAGCCTACCACAAGCCTTCAGGAGGCTCAGAAAGTCTGGTGTGGTATTCCTCCTTCCTGCCCCAAAAGGGGCAAGGGGGAGCAGCACAGCACAGCCTTCTCAGCTAGTGTCCTCTGCCTAGATATCTGAGCACGAGGAGGCCTTGCAAGTTCTGAAGAGCAGTCTGGCAGGCCAAAGGAGCTCAGAGAAGCATCCAAACTTTTGGGTGCATCTGAATGACTCTGAAGTTCTAAGCCAGGCTGTCACCCTGCAGCCCCACTCCCCATGGGAGCACCTGGGCAGATGTGCTAGGCAATGCAAGGAGTCATGGGACAAGGCAACGTAGTTCCCCTGACCCTGCTCACACTTGTCTGCATTGCACTAGCCATGTGGCACACACTTGCCTTGTGGGCTTTAGGCTGCATATTGTGGGACCAGCTAGCAACAGACGCTAGACTCTTCATAGACTCTAAGGTGAGAAAGGACCAATATGATCATCTAGTCTGACCTCTTGCATCACACAGACTCACCCAGGAAAGCCACTGAAGCCCTATCAACATCACAGCTCAGCCAGCTGGAGTTACAGCCACATTCGAGAAACCCACATTTGAGTCCAAACCTTCACACACACACCCCCATTCAACAATGGGGACACCTGCCCTAGGACTTTTGGACGATGTCTTAAAGCAATAGTTTAAAGTACCCAGCATTCTGGGTTACCAGGTGCCGGGGTAGGGCAGGGGGTCGTTTGTGTGTCTCCTGGGGTGTTATTCATTTGAGGACCAGAGGAGAAAGGCAGAGTGACCCACTGAGGGGAGCCATAGGGAGATCTCTCTGTCTCTCTCAGGCAGGGGCAATGCTGATTGACAGCTTCCTCTTTTTACCGAATGAGGAGGAATTATCACAAAGACAGTGGCCTGGGAGGATCTTTGGAAAGGCTGTGGTTCCTCTGCTCTGCGCTGGCTCCATAGAACTGTCCATCTCAGCGCTGACCGGGATTGTGCCTGGACACCCCTGCTCCCCGGCGCTGGTGAATGGCCGGCCAATCAGATAACTGACTGGCTGAACCTTCCTGACCTCTGGCTCAAGGCAGAGACGGGGGCTCTGTGAGCAATAGAGCAGCTATTGTAAACACACAGGCTGCCCCATGGGGCTGCAGGAGGAGGGGGCTGAAGTCTGGATGGCTCCTGCAAATGGCAGAGGACGGTGGCCAGGGCAGTTTGGAGGGGAAATGCTGCATTTTACATGAAAATGGAGTAACTGAGGACACTGGCTGGCTCTACGATTTGTCAGCAGCACCAGCCTGTCCCACATCAGCCAGGGAGCTCAGAGCATTCATTTCAACCAGTCCTGGACTCATCGGCCACCTGACGGGCACACCTGAGCCCCTGAAGCTCTAGACTGGCCAGCGAGGGTGCAGCCCAGCACAGACAATGGCCCCGAACCAACCACTTTGCTGACAGCCTGGCTCTGTCCCCTCCACTTCAGCCGGACCAAGCTGGCCTCCTCTCTGCAATGGCCAGGGAAATCTGCTAGAAATCCTGCAGACTCCTCCCCTGTCTCACGCATGGCCAGGGAAACCTGCTATAAGTTTACTCTGTAAGAATCACTGGTGACTGGGAGGCATCTGGAGGGAGTTTCCTTCCCACATGGGTCAAAAATGCTCCTGCTTGAACAGTGAGCAGTGCCTGAGCTCCAGCAGAGCGTGGGCGCTGGGCCCCTTCTTTGCAGAGCAGCTCAGCCCAGCTGGGAGGCTGCATCTCTCTGCGTGGGGAATACGCTCTTCCCCTCTCCTCCAGCCAAGGCTGCAGGTGCAAGACTCCTGGGATGTCACTCGCAGTTACTAATCTTACTTACGCTCCAGGCAGAGAGCCAGCTCAGCTCCGCTGAAGCCTTCCCCAAGGCAGACCACAGGCTGACTGGCCGGGACACAAATTCCCCACACGGATGGCTTTAGAGCCAGAGACACTGTCAAAACAGAAATGTGCTAAGGCTCCAGGGAAGCCACGTTAACCCTGGAGCACCGAACAATCTTTACAGCAACCACCGAACCCCCTCCGCGCCCTGTGACCAACACAGACACTAGGCGATGTCTCCTACAGCGCAGAGTTAACAGGGTGAGGAGGCGTTATTCAGGAGGGGCTGCCCCATTTCTGCACAGGGGACCCGCCCGCGCTAGAGGCAAGGCCATGAAATGCCCCTAGCAGGGTCTAGTTGGGATGCGCAGCCTCCCAGGGAGAGCCCCCAGAGAAAGAGAGAGGCGAAGAGTAGGGCCTTCAGGCACGGGCGGTGGGGAGGCTGTTGGGTGAAGGAGTAGAACCGGAGCCAGGCCATTGCAGCTCTGGAGAGACAAGGGAAGAAGTAATCTGGGTGAGGTGGGTGATGGCTGGGGTTTGCAGAGTGGCACAGGGAACAATAAGTGACTTCTGGCTGTCAGAGACCTTATCAAGTCCTGTGAAATCACAATAGCCAGGTCAGAGAGATTGCGAGACCCCCTGCTATTCTTGCCTCTGCTCCAGGCGAGCAGGCCCCGGGACTGCATGTAACTGCGCAGAGTGGAGGACTCTGCAGAAAAAAAGTCTTGGTTTTGGATGAATAACCACAGGGCCCTCTGTGTAAGGCGGAGAAGGGCAAAACACCACAGGGGAAACCGAGTTCTCTCCCCCCCGAACAGGAGTGGGGGAGTTTCCCCCTCCACAATCCCAGCCCCAAAACTCAGCTGCACGTGGGCCCAGGTTAGCAAAGCCAGGCAGGATCCACGATCTGGGAATGCGCCCCTTCCACTTCCCACTGCCGCCACCTCCCCAGCTTCCCTGTGTCGCTAAGTCTGAGTCACTCAAACTCCAGGGCCCAGCTGTGTCCCGGCTGTAAGCACCCGAGCTCTTTATCCCTCACTGCCTGCCCTCCCGTTAGCCTCCTGATCTCTCCGCTCCCCTCTCCCGGCCTCCCACAGCACAACAGTGACATCTAGGGGCATGTCCATTTACTAGAGAGAAACCTGCCACCCAAGTGCCTCAGGGAGGCCCGGCTGGGGTGACATTGCAGCTTCCTGGGCCGGCGGGGAGGCACCCCAGGGGGCCAATCCCCCACTGCCCTGCTACTTGAGTGGCCATGCTCCCCACTGCCAACTTGGGATGCCATTCCGCTGCTCCAGGCCAGTAGCCCTGGGCACTGGGGTAGATGATGACATGGGCAGAGGACACGTACAGGGTCAGGCCCTGCTCCTGGGTGCGATTAGCTCTCTTCTGCACAGCTCAGAGGGAGCAGTCCCAGACTCGGCTCCATGCAGCTCCAGCACCAAAGACACTTTGTGGGCAGTGCACTTCCAGTCTGATAATGAGACTCAGCGGAACAGCCATGGCCGCCCCAGGGGAACTTCCAGCCGGGCTCCTGCTGGCTCAGCAGGGTGGATCCACATTAGTTTTTGATGCAAGCACCAGAAAGAAAAGGCAAAGCATGATGGCCCTGCAGCAGCCATGCAGTGCTCCCAGCATGCTAGGAGGGAGCTGCTCCTTCTTCATCGAATTTACTGCACCATGGCAATTCCTAACCAAGACAGGAAACTGTCAGTAATTAGCTGAGCAGCCCAAGGAGAGGGGGCTCGGCATGATATCGAGTTTCTCCTCCCTCGTGTAAATGAAACTCTGAAAAGGGAGAAGAGGAGGCCGGAATGTTTCCTTACCGAATTCACTGGCACACAGGTGTTCAATGATGGCGTCCGACTTCATCTCGTTGTCACAGGGGGGACACACAGCCGTTCCTAGCCAGGGAGGAGAGACGGGATCAGTACAGAGCACACTCAAACTGGAGAGATTTGGTGCCAAACTGGTTACATTCTTAGACCAGTTCCCACCAGGGCTACCCTCCCACAAGGCATTCTCTATGCATCCCATGACGTGCTGAACCAATGGCCCAGCCTTGGGGAGGATCTGAGGCCTGGGGAGCCCATGGGAAGGCCTAAAGGAGCCACTTTCAGATGGATGAGGAGCCTGGCTTGGTGTGCAGGTAAAAGGCTGGTCTACATTTAAAACACCACAGTGCAGACACTACGTATGCCGACAGGAGGGGTTCTCCCACCCCAGAAGAATTCTTCTGGCTCCTTCCAAGTGCTACACAGGGACTTAAATTGGCTTATCTACATTCTTCCAGGGTGTGGATTTTTCACACCCCTGAACAACGTAGCTAATTTTCTAGTCTAGACCAGGCCTAAGGAACTCTGCTGAAACAGGTTCCCAGAGCCCTGGCAGGGAACTTTCTGTGGTGAAGTGGGGCTTACAGCTACAGCCTCCTGCAGACAGGAGTTCTCTGCACCAACTTCCTTCTGCAGTTCCCACCTCCCTGTACAATGGAGCTGAAAGCTAAAGGCTGCCGGCTGGGATTGAGTCACTGCTCAGCGAATGGGCCAGACCTGCCACTCTTGTGGCTGACTGGTGAAATCCTGCCTGGTAAGAACAGAAGCTATGGAACCGGAAATGTATGGAGTTATTCCATCTACATTAATACCACCTTTTTGGTGGCCCAACGTGGGACATAAAGGGTTACCCAAACTTGTACAAAGCTTGTTACCCAGTCAGAGGTTTGGTTTTAGATTTAAAGGATGGAGGGGAGGAAATTATTTGACTGAGATGTGGCTTTTACCTGTTACTGGTCCTATTGCAGTGGTGCTCCTTTCCACAGGCTTTGAGGAGAAATTCGTCAGGGTGACTCAGCTCACTCCCCTCCCTCCCTGAGCAAACAAAACCCTTTCACCGCTAGCGTGAGTGTGTGTTGGGGGTCTGTGTGTCACACAATATCTCTGTGAGTCAGGAAGGTTTTAGCACCGAGTCACCTGCTGAGCATGTCCCCTCTGAGCATGTGTCAGGAATTCCCACCAAGTACAGGCGAGCTTGTTTATTTGAGAAGTGGAGGGAAGCACGGGACCCATTGTTTCTCCTTTTGCACGGCACTCACACCGTCCCTCCTTGTTATGAGCCATGCTCTGGGCTTTACTGGTGCTTCTCTGCCCCTCCCCGCCCTCGAGCCCTACGGCTGTGCTCTTGAGAAACTAGTCTCTGCTCCTGCTCCTAAAGGTCTGACTGCACTTGGGGTTCTCTGCTGCAGCAGGGGCACAAGGCCCTCCCCAGGGGTGGCCTAAGAGCGATACAGTGCACCCAGCCAAGACACGCACAGAACAGCGGCCTGGCTTTGAGCTGCTGGGCCAGGTGAGGAGCCGGCCGGGGAAGGCTGCTGCCAAACTGGCAGGGAGAAGCTGTTCTGGGGCCAGACCCTAAGCAGTGTCACTCCATATTGCCTCCAACGCTTCCAATGAATGGGGGGAAAGGGCATCCCCATAAGTGACATCCTGGAGCTCACCGGAGCCCCAAACGGGCAGCACAGCTCCGCCAGGTAAGATCCGGAACTAACAATGCAGAGGAAGAGTGAGGCTGGACTCCCGCAGCGGGGGTACATGTCAGAGGGGGCCTGCGGGTCTGACAGCCCTAATGGCTGGAGTTTATCCCCAGAACAAGCCCACCCTGGGTGGCAGCAAGGCAGCTACGCTCCTCCCACCCACATGCCTCACTCTGAGCCCTGGCTTCGTCCTGGATTGCAGCGGGGCTCTTAGAGGAGGGTGGGACATGCCATCCCGGGTCATTTCCTGAGGTCCGCCCTGTGATGTGGTGACACTGTGCCCTGACCTACAGCCCTGTTTCCAGGTCCTGCAGCCAGCTCTCGGCAGATGGGCTGTGGTCACCCAGAGCACAGGTGTACGCCGCTGACGGGTACATTTATCGAAAAGGGAGACCCTACTTCTGCTCTTGGTCCAGCAAACTCGAGGGCCCTTTTCCACGGGAGAGCGATTCCCAGGGAATATAAGAACACACCTCTGCCTGGTACAACGTACAGCGAGAGTAATTCACCAGTAGAACAAGTCACTGAGGGTCAGGGTGGATTCTCCCTCACTGACCATTTTTAAATGAAGACTGGCTGTTGCTCTAAAAGATCTGCTGCGGGAGTTATTTTGCAGCAGGTCTCTGGCGTGTGCTACCCAGGAGGTCAGACTAGATGATCACAGTGGTCCCTTCTGGATCTGGAATCTGTTACTCTGTGAGGGGATGGCTTTTCCCCGAGCTCTTGAGGGCAGAAGGATGGGCATCACTCCTTGACGAACTTCAGGATTATTGGACAAAGAAACAGACAGATCCCAAATGAAGTGAGGTGTAAACTCAGAGGAGAAGGATGGTCTTGTGCTTAAGGCACTGTCCTGCCACTCAGGAAAGCAGATGGTCAGTTCTCTGCCACTGTCTCCCTGGACAGCCTCGTCCAAGTCACATAGTACTTCTGTCCCCCTCTGTTAAATGGGGATGATAAACCTTCCCTTTTCTATGTAGGTTCTAAATGCTTTAAGTCAAGAACTGTCTGTTACTATTTGCATGTGCAGGTCCCTGCCCAATGGGGCTCTGATCTCAGTCAAGTTTGTAGATGCTACTGGGGAACAAATAATTAACCACAGTGTTCATATAACATCTAGAATTTAGCTCATCTCATGATCCAGGTGTCCATGGATTCTGTCTCTCTTTCTCCACCACGGGTGGGAGGAGGAGTGGGCAGGGATGTATGGTGCAGGCCCCTTGTGAAACAATAATATGCAATCACTACTTCTATCTTTTCAATTTACAAGTGACTTTGATAGGAGCAGGATCCAGCCCTCGCAGCTTTAGCCAGGGCCTGTTAACTCCCCAGGAAGTTATTTTCCAATAAGCAGTCAAGGAAGATTTCCATCCAGCCTCCAAACGTTAATGAACTGTATGAAATGGACAAAGGAAGCCACAGGGTCTCGCCAGGGCATTCTCCTCCAAGTGCTTGGACTGAGAGCCAGGAGGCCTTCAGCCACATGTTCCAAGAACAGCTCAGAGCTGGGAGGTTAGTCGCACAGCTGAATTACCTCTATTCACACGTACCTCCCACATATTAGTTCACACCTGGAAACAGCTGTGTGGCGAGGGCAGTGTGTCATTCGCACACCTGTTAATGGGCTGAGGCAAACACTGGGGGGAGCTGAAGAGTTAAGCCAGTTAGCCCATATGAAAACCACAAATTGCCTTGTCCACGTGAGGATTTTCCCATGTGTTAACCCAGCTCTTCCCTAGTGAGGGCAAGCGTCCGTGTCACTGGAGCCCCGGAAACTCCCCGTTGTGCTGGGTGGTGCACAGACCCACTGGAAGAGTGGGGAGGGAGGGAGGCAGAGCAGGGCAGTGACTCGACCACAGTCACAGTCACAGAGCAGGGCAGGGTAGAGATGAGACCAGAGCCCAGAGCTCCTGAATCTCAGCCCAGTGCCCTGCGCCCTGGACTCCCCGATCCTCTTGCTCAGCGTCTGTCACTCAATCATTCCGTGTGACTTTTCCCTGCATTCCTCCTGTTCGCAGACTCACCCCCAAAAGGCTGGTTGTAAAAGATGTTTGCAGCAGAGCTAGATTCGCTGCAGGGTTTATGGCAGCAGAATTACCTGGTGGCACGAATTACCCCAGGGGCCAAGTGCACAGCAATTGTGCAAGGTGCCCCCTACACCAAGGGCCCAGAGCCAGCAGAAAAGTCCTAAAAGTAACTGACCCTTTGGTCAGTCTGCTGACTCAGCACGTCCCCTGTGCAGCCTCTACCAAGGCAGCTCACTGTACTTTAAAGCTGCCCTCCCTTGCTGGAGCCCACCTGGAGGGTGCCAACACCTATTGTTGGGTGGGGGCGAATCAAGCCAATTTCTACTTGTTTCAATCGAGAATGAGCTTGGTAGATAAGAAAACATCTCCAGCTGGCTTCATGGAAAGTCCCAGCCAGCAGCAGACCCGGACACAGGCTGCAGCCAGCAAAGCGCTGGCTGAGAGGGAATCTGGTGCCAGAGTCCTTCCCGGTTCCCATAGAATAACTGACCTGTGAACAGAGGTTTCACCTACACTGGGGCTGCCAGTGGACCTTCTACTCTCCTGTTCTGTCCACCGGCTTTCCTGGGTCTGGTCTCACTGCACTTTAATCCATTTTCGGGCCAGCCCCCACAGCCCTGGGACATGCATGCAGGTAGGTGTTTGAGGTGCAGGGTGAGTTCAGAACCAGCCTCACACCAGCAGGTGCACTCTGCTTTGTATCTTGTGGGAGGTGCAATCTGTGGGGTGGAACGTACAGGCCCCCTCTCACTTCCAGCACCTGCAGAATAGCTTCTAGTCTGACTTTACCCAAAGAAAGCAGTAGTGGCTTGAACACTAGCCTAGGCCTTAGGAGACCTGGGTTCTAGTCCTACCTCTACCAGTGACCTGCGCAAGTAATTTCCAATCTACATGCCTCAGTTTCCCCATCTGTAAAATGGGGTTAATGATACTGACTTCCTTTGTAAAGTGCTTTGAAGCCTACTGATGATAACCGTGAGGAATAGACAATAGCATCAGTGTCCTCAGACCATTACTAAACTTCCTGCTGGTTCGAGAGTGAATGCAGAGTGCTTTCCACTTGGTCAGAAGCTCTAGGAGTTACTTCTACAGCGTGCCCACAAAAGAGGGGAACTGTTGAGGAACATGACACCAAAGCTGAACATAGGAAAGCCCAAAGAGCAGCTGCTGCTCTCTGTGGCTTGAAGGGCCGGTGCTGTGGGGAGCCATCAGGCTCAGAAGGATTAGATTTTTATCAGTAAGTGTCAATAAACACTGATTTCACCGTACACAAACAACTGACCACAAACATTTCCATCAATAATAATCGAAATTCACAGCTAGGCAAAGTGAAGAAAATGCTGCACGAGAACTTGTTAGCGTTTACATGGTCTATTTACACATGATGTTGACAATTTGTGTTTTAATAGGTTTCAGCGTAGCAGCCCTGTTAGCCTG